>NC_135899.1:44983733-45599150 GCF_964194155.1 Cetorhinus maximus
AGGCCACCACTTGGATGGCCAGAGATTACTGCGCTGCACGGCTGCCCTGTTAGCTTGAATCATGGGGGAGATTGGTCCAAACCGGGATGTTGACATTGCAACGGGCAGTGAACGCCTCCACCAGTGACTGCTCCATGGCCAGCTTTAGCAAGGAGATTGTACAATGTGTGCAGCCCAACTGCTCCACAGTCTATTAAAGTGCTGATGAATTTGCAGCCTGTACCAGGGCGGGGAAGCTCTGGAGAACTTAGTGGCGCTTTGATGCCTCTGTGTTGCTTGAGGGGGCAGATAAGCTAGGAGCCTGACCCCAATCGCATCAATGTGGCTGTGCCTGAACTGTCTCAATTGCAGAGGTCTTTCTACAGGTTTCCCGAATGCGTGGTAACTTCCCTCACCCACCCTACCCCCCCCAACCCCGAATATTCAACAGCAGGGCTGCCCTTGCGCACACACCATCCGTCCCCCCCGCCACCAGTCACATCAGAGGCAGGGCTGCACTTGCCCCCTACTCCCTCTCACCCTTAAAATTCACCTCCAAGGCAGTGCAGCACTTGTACCTTGCTCCCCATCACCCTCACAAGTCGCCTCCAAGGCAGGGAAGCACTTCACCCCAACCCCCCGGTGCCCCTGAAGCCTGCAAAGCAACAGGCGACCCTGGTGAGCTCTGTAGAACGTTACCATGCACTCACCTCCAGTTCACCCAAAGTGAAGGTCGCCAAGTGCACATCGCCTCTGTGCTGTTGTGAAACACATCAGCATGCTTTCCCACCAATGTGGATGGGCGATCCAGTCAAGAGCCTGGCAGGATGGCCTGATAATGATATGCTGACGTGTTACAATGATGTTCCCGACAAATGATGGCGGGAAACGCGGCCCACCGTCGGAGGGCTGAGCGGACAATTGCGACCTGTCTTTATGCTGTCATGAAACTGATTGCACCATATTGTCCACTAATGCCACCTATCACACTAGCCGCCAGCGGGCACGGAAAATTCCACCCAAAGAGTCTGCAGAGGGATATAGACAGGTTAAGCGAGTGAGCAAATGCTTGGCAGATGGAATATAATGTGGAAAAATGTGAGTGGACTTTGGAAAGAAGAATAGAGGAGATGAATATTATTTAAATGGAGAAAGACTGCAGAAAGCTACAGTGCAGAGGGATTTGGGAGTCCTCAAGTATGAATCACAAAAATCTAGCATAAAAGTTCAGCTGGTAATAGGGAAGGTAAATGGAATGTTGGCCTTAATTTCAAAGGGAGTGGAGCATTATCCGCAGGGGTCAGTGTTGGGACCATAACTTTTCACTTTATACATTAATGATCTAGATAAAGGAACTGAGGGCATCCTGGCTAAGTTTGCAGATAATACAAAGATAGGTGAAGGGACAGGTAGTATTGAGGAGGTGGGGAGGCTGCAGAAGGATTTGGACAGGTTAGGAGAATAGGCAAAGAAGTGGCAGATGGAATACAACATGGGGAAGTGTGAGGTCATGCACTTTGGTAGGAAGAATAAAGGCATAGGCTATTTTCTAAATGGGGAGAGAATTCAGAAATCTGGAGTGCAAAGGGACTTGAGAGTCCTAGTCCAGGATTCTCTTAAGGTTAACTTGCAGGTTGACGCAGTAGTTAGGAAGGCAAATGCAATGTTGGCATTTATTTCAAGAGGACTAGAATATAAAAGCAGGGATGTGTTGCTGAGGCTTTATAAGGCTCTGGTCAGACCACATTTAGAATATTGTGAGCAATTTTGGGCCCCATATCTCAGGAAGGATGTGCTGGCCTTGGAGAGGGTCCAGAGGAGGTTCACAAGAATGATCCCAAGAATGAAAGGCTTAACATTTGAGGAACGTTTGAGGACTCTGGGTCTATACTTGATGGAGGTTTAGAAGGATGAGGGGGGATCTGATTGAAACTTACAGAATACTGAAAGGCCTGGACAGAGTGGACGTGGGGAAGATGTTTCCATTAGTAGGAGAGAATAGGACCCGAGGGCACAGCCTCAGAGTAAAGGGAAGACCTTTTAGAACAGAGATGAGGAGAAACTCCTTTAGCCAGAGAGTGGTGAATCTATGGAATTCATTGCTACAGAAGGCTGTTGAGGCCAGGTCATTGAGTGTATTTAAGACGGAGATAGATAGGTTCTTGATTGGTAAGGGGATCAAAGGTTACGGGGAGAAGGCGGGAGAATGGGGTTGAGAAACTTATCAGCCATGATTGAATGGCGGAGCAGACTCAATGGGCCGAATGGCCTAATTTCTGCTCCTATGTCTTATGGTTTATTATCTAAAGAAAGATATACTGACATTGGAGGCAATCCAGAGAAGGTTCACTAGGTTAATCCCAGGTATGGAGGGATTTTCTTTTGAGGAGAGGCTGAGTAGCATGTACTCACTGGAGTTTAGAAGAATGAAAGGCGACCTTGTTGAAACATTTAAGATTCTTAGGGGGTTTGACAGGTGTCATGAAGGTGTCAGCACTGCTGACCTGCTGAGTTTTTTCAGGCATCTTCTGTCTTTATGTCATGAAGATATTAATGTATATAATGTTATTGGGAATTTTTTCAAATTGGACTTGTAGTAGGGTCTGTGTCTGTGAGTGTGAGTGTGTGTCTTAATTGGATTAAAGCCAGCTAGTCTGGGCGCTTTGATGTATAGTAGTTTTGAGGTGTTAAACAGTAAAATAAAGAGTACATTTGCATTTTGTTGAATAAACCATTCAAAAACTGGGGGTGAAATCTTGCACCTAACTAGGAGACACCAAGCAATATGTTTATGTTACTAATAAAATTGGTACTATGAAAGGGGTTCTATTGTCAGAAGAGGTGGAGTTCAAAGGGTCTGGTGATACAATGAGAATTTACATTCAAAGGGAAGGCAAGGTGTATACAGTTTGTGTGTGTGAGCCAGAGGCAAGCTGCCTGTAAGCCTACAACTGTGTGAAGGATCCAAATTGAAAGGAACCTTATTTTGAATTTGTAAGATAAAATGTGCTTTGCCTGGTGTCTGTTTAAGTCTATGAGTTATTGTTGCCTTGGGGAAGATTACTTGGGAGTAATTAATTTGGGGATTTGTTTAATAGTTATTATGATAGTAATTTGTAGACATATGTATGTGTTTAATACCTTATTAAATTAATAAATGTTAATTTAATCTATATAAAAAACCTCTGGAGGCTTGGTAGTTTCATTTCTGAATTCAGAGTTGCATCTCAAACATACCAACTGAAAATATAGGTTATGACAGGGTTGTTTAAAGTTTACCTCTGGGATTTTAAATAACTCAGCCTTTACCAATTGCTGTGTCATAACAATAGGGTAGATGTTGAGAGGTTGATTCCCATTGTGGCAGAGTTTAGGACCAGAGGGCATAATCTCAGAGTAAGGGGTCACCCATTTAAGACAGAGCTGAGGAGGAATTTCTTCTCTCAGAGGGTAGTCAATCTGTGGAATTCTTTACCGCAGAGGGCTGTAGAGATTGGGTCATTAAGTATATTCAAGGCTGAGATAGGCAGATTTTTTTATCAGTAAGGGAAACAAGGGTTATGGGGAAAAGGCAGGAAAGTGGAGTTGAGAATTATCAGATCAGCATTGATCACATTGAATGGTGGAGCAGACTCAATGGGCTGAATGGCCTACCTCTGCTCCTACGTCTTATGGTCTTATGGATGATATGACGTTGGGGGGAGAATTATAGTTGAGTTACTCATTTTAATTCTATTAATGTGGTGCTAATTGGGTTCCCAATAGCCTTTGGGAATGGCGACCCACTGTTATCCCACCATGACGGTTGGGACAGCAAGTTCCCAGCATCATTTCCCAATGTTGGGAACCTAATTTTTTCCATCCCCTTGCATTTTCCACTCCTGCCCATCACGAATCCCATCACAAGTGGGGGTAGAAAATTGCAGCATAAGGGGCAGTTGAGATACAGCACAGACAGAGATAGATCACAGGCAGAGATAGATCACAGGCAGAGATAGATCATAGAGATAAATCACAGAGATAAATTGCAGACAGAGATAAAACACAGACAGATAAAACGCAGACAGAGATAAATCACAGACAAAGATAACTCGCAGACAGAGATAAATCACAGACAAAGATAACTCATAGACAGGGATAAATCACAGAGATAAAGCACAGCCAGAGACAGGTCACAGGCAGAGACAGGTCACAGGCAGAGACAGATCACAGACAGAGACAGGTCACAGACAGAGACAGGTCACAGACAGAGACAGGTCACAGACAGAGATAAATCAGCGACAGAGATAAATCAGCGACAGAGATAAATCAGCGACAGAGATAAATCACAGACAGAGCTAAAATCACAGAGATAAAGTCAGTGACAGAGATAAATCACAGACAGAGATAAATCACAGAGGGCATAATTTTGCCCTTGGTGGGGGTGGGCGGGAGCGGTCGGGAAGCCAACCACCGCCCACGATCAGCACCACACCGCGATTTTAGGTGGACGGGCCTTAATTAGCCCACCCAGCGTGGAACGCAAGCGGCAGCGCTCAGTGCTGCCTGTGCAGGTGGGGGGAGGAGGGCGAATGGGCCTAGCGCAAACTTCGTCCATGCACGCGAAAGTGCGCTTCTATCTCCCAAGGCACGGAGCTGCCTCAGGGAGATGAAGCGCTGTTTAAAAAAACTAATGAACCGAACAAGAACGTCATAAAACATGTCCCCTCATGTGACTCAGTCACATGAGCAGGTTCACATTTTTAATTCAAGTGTAAAATTTCTATTTTATTTTTATTTGCTTTAGGATACCTCATCCCACCCATGGATGAGGTTTTATAAAAAATGCAAAGGCCACTTGGCCTTTACACCTGACCATCAACTGTTAGGTTGAAAGGGCAGTGAAAAATTCAGGACAATTAACTTAATGGCCTTAATATGCCTTTTAATTTTCGGTGGATGCACTGCCGGCTTCGGTGCACGCCCACAGACCTAACTATCGCCAGAGTACGGGTTGACGCGACATGCTCAGCTGACGTCAATGCGCTTTATTTCACGCTCAGGCATGTTGGGCGCATGCTTGCAACAGATCGAATAATCCTGTCCAGAGAGAGAGATAAATCAGGGTTAGAGTTAGCAATACAACATGGAGTATTAAATAATTATTTTGCTTCAGGATTTAACAGCATAGCGAATCATGTGGGCATGATATTGGAACATTGGATGAGAAATTATTGGTGGAATTTTCTGTGCCCGCTGGCGCAGGGTTTGTTTGGCGGTGTGAGCGGACAATACGGCGAGAAGGCCAAAAATCAGTTTCATGACATCGTGAAACCAGTTTGCGATTGTCTGCTCTGTCCATCAATGGCGGGTCACATTCCCTGCCGTCAGATGTTGGGAAACTCATTTTAATACATATTATTATATTTTAATGCATATTATTATAAACCCAGCTCACGGAATCATCCCCCCCACCCCACGCTGGATCATCCGAGCACGTGTTTGCACGCCAACATGTTTCACAACAGCATATAAAAGGCGTGCACCTGACAGGCTGTACTTTATGGGGAGTTCGGAGGGGAGTGCACAGTGACATTGCGAAGCGCTCACCAGGGTTGCCTGTTGGACCTCAAGGTTAAGGCATTGCACTTTCAGGCCAGGGCACAGGCCAGTTGCTTTTTCACGGCTGGCTGACAGTATGGTGCCGGGCAAGGGCTTCCCTGCAGTTAAGGCAACTTGGGGGCTGGGGGGGTCAAGGGCTGTACTGCGGTTCAGAGCACCAGCATGTGCGGGGTGGGGAGGGGCAGGGAAGCGGCCACACAAAAAAGTGACCATTCCGCCACAGCTGAGACAGTTCAGGTGCAGCCACATTGACATACTTGGAGTCAGGCCTCTACTTAACTGCCCACACAAGGAACACACAGACCTGAAAGTGCCACCAAATGTTTCTGAACTTTTCACCCCTCGGGGACAGGCTGTAATCTAATGAGCGTTTTAATAGACTGCAGAATATTGGAAAGCTCGGCACATTGTACAATCTCCTTGTGAAAGCTGGATACGGAGCAGTCACTGCTGGAGACACAAGGGTGCAGCTCCTTTGCAATGTCAGCATCCCGGTTTGGACCAGTCTCCCCCATGGTTTAAGCTAACAATGCAGCCTTGCAGTGCGAGTTAGGAGAATGCCTGTGCCTGAGCTGAGAGCACAGCAGGCAGTCCAGTGGGCAAAGCTGCCACCAATCAGTCAGGTGGAGTTGGGTGGGGTTTCGGGCAGCCATGCAGCGCACTAAACCCTGGCCATCCATGTGGTGGCCGGCACTCTCCGGGATTCATTAAGGGGCCTTCAGATTTAACCAGGAGAGGTACTTAGTACATCCAAGCTAACCCACACATCTCTCTCTTTCATCCTGCTGGAGGAGTACATCAGGAGCCTGTGACCTAGCTGTGTGCCTCGTGGTGTACAGAGAGCGGAGATGAAAGAGAAGAGAGCGATGGAGATGCCTGGATGAGCAGAGGCAGGAGCAGCACCCTCATGAGGAAGGGGTGTCTGGTGCTCCCACACAAGCCACTGAAGAGCTACAGCGAGTCGTCACTGTTCTGCACCTAGCTAGACCAAGGGTCTATAGACACCGCTTTTCATTCCTGCAGATGACTGAGAACCAGTGTCACCAAAGATTGCACATGTCCAGGGAACTGGTCAGTCACACCTGCCAGGATTTGGTGCCACGGGGACAGGCAGGGCATCCTCTGCCCGTGGCCGTGAAAGTGACTGCGGCGCTCAATGTTTATGCCAGTGGTTCCTTTCAATGCTCCACAAGTGACCTCTGTGGTGTATCATATGCCTCCACCTACAAATGCGCCCATGAGGTCACAGATACTCGATGGAGTTTAGAAGGATGAGGGGGCATCTGATTGAAACTTACAGAATACTGAAAGGCCTGGACAGAGTGGACGTGGAGAAGATGTTTCCATTAGTAGGAGAGAATAGGACCCGAGGGCAGAGCCTCAGAGTAAAGAACAAAGATTTTAGAACAGAGATGAGGAGAAACTTCTTTAGCCAGAGAGTGGTGAATCTATGGAATTCATTGCCACAGAAGGCTGTGGAGGCCAGGTCATTGAGTGTATTTAAGACGGAGATAGATAGGTTCTTGATTGGTAAGGGGATCAAAGGTTACGGGGAGAAGGCGGGAGAATGGGGTTGAGAAACTTATCAGCCATGATTGAATGGCGGAGCAGACTCGATGGGCCGAATGGCCTAATTTCTGCTCCTATGTCTTATGGTCTTATGGTCTTATGCCATCTTTACGAGGGCAACAACTTTGTACATTTCGCTTGGGACTAGGAAAGCCAGGATGCAAGAGCGACTGGTTTTGCCCAGATCTTGGGTTTCTCACAGGTGCAGGGTGCCAACGACTGCACTCACGTGGCGCTCAGATCTCCATGGCAACAAGTGATCAACAACGTCAATCACCGCCTCGGGGGGTAAAAACATCATCCGGCCCCGGCGACGTGTCTGTGCGTTCTCCCGGGCCCGTGTGCACCTCAGCGCCATGTGCTGGGCCCAGCATCATCCCCGCGTGGGTTCCCGAGTCTGGCAGGGGTGGGGCACATGACCCTGAGCTGGTAATCCTATTAAAGAGAGTTGTCCTGCCCAAACCCCAGAGGGCAGAGCGTCCAGAGAGGCTGGATGAGAGAGAGGGAGCCTCGCAGATAGAGGTCTCCCCAGCCTACCCCAGAAGAGACGTCACCCCTCGGAGAGGGAGGACATCATGACTCACGAGATCAGATGTGTCCCTTCCCCCAATGAAAAGGTGGTGGCGTCTCAGCCCCGTAAGTCCTCGCTCTGCCCTCTGTGGGGAGCCCAAACCCCTGATCCCTTGCTGCAGTCCCCTGAGCAGGGCCCCTCGGGAGTCGGTGAGGGTATCGCCCTTACGGTGGTGCCCCACCCTGACCCACCTTGTACCCCTGAGGTGCCGCCTGGCCCTCCAGGGGACTGCAGCAGTCCCTTCATGGCCCCAACAGCTGGGTGATCGGGCGGCGGCGGTGGTGAGGAGGGCTCCCTCCCAACCTTCAGCGCCGGGCACCTGCATGCTAGGCCGGAACCTTTTCCGGATTCGCTGGGCAACCTGGTTCCTGGGCGGGGGGGGGGGTGCTGCGGTGCTGGGCTCTGAGCTGTCGCTGCCCTTTCACCCATATCCCCAAGGGGAGACCAGAGAGGTCCCCTCTGCCCTGGATCCTGGGGGTGGGCTCGAGGTGGAGATGGAGCCGACTGGCAGCTCTGAACCAGCCTCCGTACTCATTGCGGGGGAGGTGCTGGAAGCAACGACCTGGAGGAGGACAGAGTTTCGGTGGTGAGCACCGGGGACGACTTAGAGTCATTGTCGGGTGAGTTGGTGGATCCCCTGGTGCCCCCCTCCAATTCTCCCCTCATCCCTTTAAGGTAGCTCCAGGATTTTTTAGTGAGTAATTGCAGTCACCGAGACAGAGTCCATCGGCCCTGGGCTGGTGGCATTCTTTTCCTCTTGTGTTTTGGTCCACTTGCGAGGCCCTCAAGGCCCCTGGGCTGCACTGGAACGCTAAGAGGAGGGTCCACACGTTTCTTGCTGGGCTGCTGAAGGAGAGGAAGGATTAAAATAGTCCTCTCCTTCTTACACTAGGTGTGGTGATGGTAGCACATACTTCTGACAATGAAGACAACCATAGCCAGCCTCAACATCCATGGCAGCAGGGACACACAGCACAGGTTCCAGAACTTCTCGGTCCTCCGGGATGGGAAGTCTGCAGTGTACTCCCTGCAGGAAACCCATATCGTTCCAGGAGACAAAGCTACGTGGCTCCTGGGGTGGCAAGGAGGGTTCTACATGAGTCACCTAGCCTCCAATTCTGGCGGGGTGACTATCTTGTTGGCCCCACATTTTCAGCCGGAGATCTTGTGGGTCAAGGAGCCGGTGCCAGGCTGGTTGCTGCACCTTACTGTGCGCCTAGGGGGCACGGCGCTTCACTTTGTGAATGTGTACGCTCCCCTGGGCGCAGCAGCAAGCGAGCTTCTTTGAGGAAGTGTCCACTCATCTCGGCTCCATCGACGCGGGCGAGTGCATCGTCCTCGGGGGGGATTTCAACTGTACCCTCGAGGCCCGGGACCATCCCGGTGCCCAGCACCGTACGCTAGGTGTGAGTAAGTTGCGGGACCTGGTCGGGTCCTTCGATTTGGTGGACGTCTGGCGAAAACTCCATCCCGACTCCAGCGTTTTTACTTCCGTGTCACCTGGAGTTGGAGCGTCCAGACCCGACCACCTTTGCGTATCGAGGGTGAACGTGTCCTGCGATCCGTCAGCTTCTGTGCGGTGGGTGCCATGCACGGACCACCGTCTGGTGTGGGCGGAGCTCGCTCCGTTCTGCGCTCGGACGGGGTCCACGTACTGGCATTTTAACAACCTGCTGCTGGAGGACGAGGGGCTCCTGGACTCGTTTCGTCGTTTCTGGGCCGGCTGGAGAAGGAAGCGGGGAGGCTTCCCCTCCTTGAGGCTATGGTGGGACATGGGCAAGACTCACGTCTGAGTTTTCTGTCAGGAATACGCGAGGGGGTCGACAAAGAGTCAGAAATCCAGGGTCGAGGAGTTGGAGAAGGAGATGCTCGACCTGAAGGCACGTCTTTGTCAGCCTGACGCGGACCCAGCCCTGCGGCTGGTGTACGATCAGAAGAAGGGCGCGCTGCGGGACCTGCAACTCTTCGGGTCCCGTGGTGCGTACGTGAGGTCACGGATCCGATTCCTCACGGACCTGGACCGTGACTCCCCCTTCTTCTACTCGCTGGAAAAAAGGCACGGGGTCCATCAGCAGCTCCTTACGCTGCTGGCTGACAACGGATCCCTCGTCTCGGATCCGGAGGGCATCAGGGCCATCGCCCGAGACTATTACACTGCCCTGTTCTCTTCCAGATCCGTCCAGCGAGGATGCTCGCAGAGTTTTGTGGGAGGACCTGCCGCAGGTCAGACCGGAGGGCGCTGGAAATCTTGACTCCTCGATAAGTCTGGGAGAACTGAACGGCACCCTCGACAGTCTCTCATGGGGCAAATCCCCGGGGCTGGACAGGCTGACAGTGGAGTTTTTCAGGGCAATTCTGGGATGTCCTGGGGGAGAGTATCACAACCGGGGAGGTGCCCCTTTCGTGGCGCAGGGCAGTTATTGCCCTGCTGCCTAAGAAGGGGGATCTCCACCACCTTAAAAACTGGCACCCGGTCTCCCTCCTCAGCACGATTATAAGATCTTTGCCAGGGCCATGTCTTCTCGCCTTGGCACCGTGCTGGACCACATGATCCACCCTGACTAGTCCTACACCGCCCCAGGCCAGACCACCTTCGATAATATCCATCTGGCCTGGGACATCATCCACTTTTCCCAAAGGACTGGTCTGTCGACCACCTTCCTGTCCTTTGACCAGGAGAAGGCGTTTGACAGGGTGGATCACGAATATTTATTCGGAACTCTGCGAGCATTCAGGTTCGGTAAGCATTTTATCGCCCAGGTCCAGCTTTTGTACACTGCCGCAGAGTGTCTAGTTAAGGTTAACAGGTCCCTGATGGCGCCCCTTCGCTTTGGGAGGGGAGTGCTTCAGGGCTGCCCCGTCTGGCCAATTGTATTCTATGTGTGTGGAGCCTTTCCTGCGCCTGATTGATTCTGTGTGGGCCGGGCATCAGGATGGTTCTCTCAGCTTACACCAATGACGTGCTCCTTATGTTCTTGGACTCAACTGACCTGCGGAGGATTTGTGAGTGCCAAGAGGTCTACTCTGCAACGTCCTCTGCCAGGATCAACTGGGACAAGTATCCTGGACACCTGGTTGGTCAATGGCAGATGGGTCCCCTACCCGAGGAGCTCAGGCCTTTCACCTGGAGCAGGACCAGCCTCCTCTACCTGGGGGCCCACCTCTGCCCTGCTGAGGAATCCTGGCCGGTGAACTGGCAGGTGTTAGAGACCAAAGTCACCACTCGCCTGCAACGCTGGACAGGACTGCTCCGAGTCCTGTCTTACCGGGGTCGAGTTCTGGTCATAAACCAGCTGATTGCCGCCATGTTGCGGTACTGGCTGGTCACTTTGACCCCTCCCCTGGACTTTGTTACAAAAATCCAGAAAATGTTCGTCAACTTCTTCTGGGAGAAAAGGCTGCACTGGGTCGCTGCTGAGGTTCTGAGTCTCCCGCTTAGGGAGGGTGGTCAGGCGCTGGTGTGCCTGTGCACCCAGATGACGACCTTCCGCCTTCAGTGATACCTTTATGTTGAGCTCCCTCCGAGATGGTGTGCCCTGGTGATGTATTTCTTCCGCCAGGTGCACGGCCTGAATTATAATGTGCAGCTCCTGTTTATAGAGCTGAGGGGCCTTTGTGGCTCCTTGCAGACACAGCCCGTCTTTTACCAAGACCTGATCAAAGTCTGGAACATGGTTGCCTCGCGACGCAGCTCTCCCCCGTCAGGAGTAGCGGCTATCGTCAGAGAGCCACTGCTCAGGAATACACCCCTCCGTCCTTTTCAGTGGCTGGCGGAGAGGAGGGCTGTGGCTGCCGGGGTGACCAGGATCAGGGACGTGCTGGGTGGTGGAGGAGTGGGCTGGATGCTTCTGCAGGAGTTGGCGCGTCGCGTGTCCATGGACGTTCGGCTCGCGGCCAATGCCATTTAAGACGTTAGGACGGCCGTGCTCGGCCCCGACGTTATACTGGACCTCCAGATGGAGCAGGTGCGCGGTGGTCTTCCGTCCAAGCGCACCCCTGTTTGGACGGAATTCCACATTGGCCCCAAGCCCTGAACCCTTCCTCGGGAGCCGATGGCCCACAACCTGAGTCACCTCATGGAAATGACATCCGTGCCCTTTAGCATGGTGCAGAGGGGTTTCCTGTACGGGCTGCTGCTGCACACCCTTCACCTCCTTGTCCTTGCCCGCTGCCTGGACATGCCCGGGGGGGGGGCCCTCTACTAGTAGTCCTCCCAGTTTCCATCAGGGACCTGGGGTGGAGGGTGTTGCACGCAGCAGTCCCAAACAATGGAAGGCTATGTCGGTTCATGGACTCCCAAGATAAATGCATCTTTTGCGGCCTTGTGGAGTCCGTGGACCATTTATATGTTAATTGTTGCAGGCTGCACCCCCTTTGTAGTTTCTTGAAAAACCTTTTACTGTTGTTTTGTTTGCATTTCAGCCCCACGCTCCTGATCTACGGGCACCCAGTGCGGAGGGGGGCTGGGAGGGAGGAGAACCTCCTCGTGAACCTGCTCCTTGCCCTGACCAAGTTGGCCATTAACAGGTCCAGCAGCGGGTGATCAAGGGGGTCACCCAACCCGACTGTCTGCCCCTCTTCCGTGGCTACATTCGCGCCCAGGTGTCCCTGGAGAGGGAGCACGCGGTGTCTGCCGGCACCGCCGGGGTCTTCCGTGCTCGGTGGTCACCGGGGGGAATGGGGTGCTTCGTTGACCCCCTTAATCACATTTTGATTTAATGTTGGTAAGTTTCCTTTGCATTTTATCTTTTGTTTTTGCAGTTTCTTTTTAAGGGGCTGCTTTTACTTTGTTCCTGATTTTGTTAATTTAGTTTAATTGATTTTACTCAAAAGAACTACATCTTCTTAACCTTCCTAACCCTGTCACTGCGTCTTGGTGCTCCCCCGACATCCACAGCAGTGGTGGAGGCAGCCTGCTGACTGCTACACCCTGTCTGTGATGACCTTGGTGAGCTTCCTCTGGAGGGCCAAGACCGTCTGTGTTCGGGGTCCTGCTGTCTGGCAGTGTCACCCTCCTCAGCCTGTGGAGCTGGAGCTGCTGAGGTCACAGGAAGAGGGGATTCGGATGGGCTGGAAACTCCTGGAGTCACCTGGGTAGGTGGGCCTGGAGTGTGCACCTGCTGATCCTCCCCTCTATGTGTTCCTGAGGGCCCCTGGTTGACTCTTTGAGGAGAAAGAGGTAACTGGAGTAAGATCGAACTGCCCACAACCCTCTCAGACCATCCTACCAGTGCTGACCTCGCTGCATTGGCATGCCAGCACTGTCACCTCAGACTGAAGGGGAACGAACTCCCCCATCGTGTTTTGCAACCTGAAGAGTGCAGCGGACATCCCTTCCTGATGTTCCCGAGCTTGCCTTTGCAACTCCAGCAACTGTGATATGACCAAGTCCAGAGGCTCGTCATCTGACTTGGACTCAGCAAATTTCTGGTCACCAGCAGTCCTCTGAGTGTCAGAGACCAGGGAAGTCCTTGCCACTGCCTGCTGTAGATCAGACAGTGTGATATGTTCACCAGGTTGTGTTCCTGAGGTTACTCCAAAGATAGGTCCCACCAAGCTGTGTGTCTCTGCACTGGAGGAGAGTGTGGGTGAGTGCTGCGATGGGTCTTCAATGAAGGGGCTTTCAGGTTCCTCTTCTGGGGTTTCTTCAGGGTTTGATTGGAGGCCCTGGGTCATGAACTCCATCAGCTGCTTCCTCGATGTGCCTGCGAAAGCAAGGGGAGATAATTAGTACATGGCAGGAGACTGCAGAACAGGGCACATCACTCACAGCATGGTTGTCTGATGGATGTTGCACTGCTGGATCCTCACTTGGTAGAGCAGCACCGACCTCAGTGTCAGCACAGGACCGGTCCAGATCCTCGCCGGCCAGCTGGATGGCTTTGATTTCAGGCACTCCTCCACCAGTCTGCGACCTCTCCGTCTTGTTGTGTGCCAGCTTGTTCTGCATGAATAGAGATGGAGAGAGTGTAAGTGGGATGCCTGTCAGGCCAGATGATAAGTATACCTGGCCTGTGTGGGTGGTAAGTGGTCCCATGGATGGGATGGGGACAATGAAGGTGTGTGTGAGAGAGTGAATGGTGATGTCCCTTGAACTGGCAGTGAGTGAGGGCCCTGTGGATGTGTGATGGGTTTGTGAGTTGAGAGTGATGAGAAGAGTGACTTGTCCTGGCAGAACGGAGGAGATCATTCATCCCCTTGTGGCACTGGGTGGCTGTCCTCTTTTGCAGGGTGTTGGCACTGACCACCGCTGCCACTGCCTCCCAAGCCAGATTGATGTTGCTGGCCCTCCTGCGGCAGAGCGGGGGTAGAGGATATCTCAGCGGGCCTCCATGGCATCCAAAAGGCACTTGAGGGATGCATCACTAAACTGGGGGCTGCAGTTTTCTTGCCTTTCAGGGCTATGTCTTCTGTTCAGCAGTCCTGGGCTGGAAGCGCTGAGAGGTGTGCGCACGGCTGCACTTTAAATATGGCGCCTGGTGTGAGGAAGTGGTGAGATGATGGTGTGGCGGGCGAATGAGACCCTGCCTGCCATGTGTTTCTCGGGAATGCATGGTTAATGAGGCGGGATTGGGGCAAAATGGTGTGAAAAGCTGCCATTGCAGCCGACAGGAAAAATGTTCTTTATCCCAGCCCCTGCAGTACTTAGTGCAAATCTGGGATGATTCTGGCCAGTGTCATTTCATTTAGAATAAAAAAGAGAAATATTAGATAAGCCGGTCAAACACAAATTGGATAAAATCTCGGGTCCAGATGGATGGCATTCATGCATTTTAAAAGAATCAAGGGAAGAGAAAGCAGAGACATTACTACACCTGTTTAATAATTCATTCAAAAAAGATGCAATGCTATACCAGTATTTAAGAGAGATAGAACATGTCCAGGAAACTATAGACTTAACCTCAGTAGTAGGAAAACTTAATGAGATCCCTACTAAAAGAGGAAATAGAAAGGTATCTTGAATCCAGGGATACAATAATGAACAGTCAACATGGGCCAGGATTTTCACCTCGGCCGGCGGGCCCCTGAATGAGGGTAAAATGACTGCAATGACGTCAGGGCAGGTGTCCCAATGTCATCGCGCACTCACGCAATATTTTGGTTGGCGGGCGCACACTGGAGTCGGCAGCACACCCGCTGACAATTAAAATGCCTATTAAGGCCATTAACAATGTAATTAAATGAAACTTTTCACTGCCCGTCCAATCTTCCAGTTGGCAGGCAGGCGAAAAGGCCAAGCGGCCGTTGCATTTTTTGCGAGGCTTCATCCACAGGCGGGATGAGATTTCGATCCATCATTAAAAAAATGAATAAAACATTTTCATACTAATTTCTAACGTGTCCCTGCTCATGTGACAAAGTCACATGAGGGGACACGCTTTATAACACCTTAAAATGCTTTAATTTAGTTTTTTATATCTTCATCTCCCCGAGGCAGCTCTGTGCCTCAGAGAGCCTTTCCTGCGGGCACTTTCGCACATACGCGAACTTGCGCGTTCGCGCCCCCCCACCCCCACACAGGCAGCGCTGAGCACTGCCATATGCGTTTCACACTGGGAAGGCCTTAATTGGCTCACCGGCGTGGAATCACAGTCCGGCCCCTGATCGCGGGCGACGCTCAGCTTCCCAACCGCTCCTGCCCGCCCCCGCAGAGCCTGTCCCACGAGGTCAAAATTCTGCCCATGCATTTCAAAAGGGAAAAATTACTTTGGCCAACCTCTTTGAATTCTTTGGTGCTGGTAACAGAGAGAGAGAAGACAAGGGTATAATGGGGAGAATTTAATGAGCTAAGTTGGGCGGTTTATGTGTGGCCAACAGGCTAAAACAGCTGAAACTGCCAATAAGTTGGGAAGCCAACAAGAACCCATAGACATTACCTTTAACCCAAACATGTTCTTCAGTATACGGGAACCCTCGTGGGAAAGGCAGGTCTGACATCTAAATATGTTAAATGTCCGTTAACTGCAGTTTTAAGCCAGGGTTCTGCCTTTAACTCTGTGCACATCAGTTTCTTGGGTTTCCTGGAACTCTCTCAGTAAAATAAGGTGAGAGGACAGCAGGAATTGACAGGGCTGAACAACTGGTAGGCAATAAAGACTTTCAATACTGAGATCTGACACCTGCTTCCTTGCCTAAGTGAAAGGCTTTTGCTCACTGGTCTTGTTCTGAGTGTGCATTTTCACTCCTTTGGAGATGATTCCTAACACTTTGGGGTCATTTCTCACAGCTTGGAGCTTTTTGACTCAGATCTGCACTTCTCAGCTGTCAATCTTCAGTTCAGTATAGGAGCCACTTATGCAGCTCTAACTCAGACCTCAGATGAGGAACAAGGTGAACAGCAGCTCCAACATGACCTGCAGTAGCAGCAGGCTTCTCCTCACCCATCCCCTGCTCCACAGGACAGAGGGAATGGGTATGAACTCCTGCTTCTAGGAAGCAAGGTAAACAGACAGAGAATAGGCTTCTTCGACATGACTGAGCAGTGCCGAGAGGATGATACATCTCGGCCTCCTCCAGAGGTCTCCAGCATCACAGATGCCAGTCTTCAGCCAATTCGATTCACTCCATTCGATATCATGGAACAGCTAAAGGCACTGGATACTACAAAGGCTATGGGCCCTGACAATATTCCAGCAATAGTACTGAAGACTTGTACTCCAGAACTTGCCACGCCCCTAGCCAAGCTGTTCCAGTACAGCTACAACACTGGCATCTAATTGGCAATGTGGAAAATTGCCCAAGTATGTCCTGTACACGAAAAGCAGGACAAATCCAACCCGACCAATCACTGCTCCATCAATCCACTCTCGATCATCAGTGAAGTGCTATCAAGCAGCACTTGCTTAGCAATGACCTGCCCACTGACGCTCAGTTTGGGTTCCACCAGGGTCACTAAGCTCTTGGCCTCATTACAGCCTTGGCTCAAACGTGGACAAAAGAGCTGAACTCCGGAGGTGAGGTGAGAGTAACTGCCCTTGACATCAAGGCAGTACTTGACCGACTGTGGCATCAAGGAGCCCTAGCAAAATTGGAGCCAACAGGAATCAGGTGGAAAACTCTCCACTGATTGGAGTCATACCTAACACAAAGGAATATGGTTGTGGTTGTTAGGGGTCAACAATCTCAGTTCCAGGACATCACTGCAGGAGTTCCTTAGGGTAGTGTCCTTGGCCCAACCATCTTCAGCTGCTTCATCAATGACCTTCCTTCCATCATAAGGTCAGAAGTGGGAATGTTCGCTGATGATTGCACAATGTTCAGCACCATTCATGACTCCTCAGAAACTGAAGCAGTCCATGTCCAAATACAACAAGACCTGGACAATATCCAGACTTGGGCTGACAAGTGACAAATAACATTTGCGCCACACAAATGCCAGGCAATGGCCATCTCCAGCAAGAGAGAATCCAACCATCCTCCCTTGACATTCAATTGCATTATCATTGCTGAATTCCCCACTATTAACATCCTGGGGGTTACCATTGACCAGAAACTGAACTGGACTCACCATATAAATACTTTGGCTACAAGAGCAGGTCAGAGGCTAGGAATCCTGCGATGAGTAACTCACCTCCTGACTCCCCAAAGCCTGTCCACCATCGAAAAGGCACAAGTTCGGAGTGTGATGGAGTACTATCCACTTGCCTGGATGAGTGCAGCTCCCACAACACTCAAGAAGCTGGACACCATCCAGGACAAAGCAGTCCATTTGACTGGCACCCCATCTAAAAACATTCACTCACTCCACCACCGACACATAGTGGCAGCAGTGTGTATCATCTATAAGATGTAGCGCAGGAACCTGCTCCGCCATTGTGTTAAAAAGTAATTTGACCCATTCACTCTCTGTAAATGGATGAACAAATCCACAGGAGATTTGTAGCATTACATTTCTGAAGGGGCTTTGAGAGTACATCCAGAGACTGTCAGCACATTCCAGTGCCCCATATTAAAGTATTACTTTATTATTTAGTTGGTGCATTTTAAGCCAAATTTAATTGCACCTGAAGGAGTGACGGGTATATATTATGGAGTATCTTCAGCATGAAGATAAAATGATCAATCCACATGGATCAAGATGCCTGGCAGACCCAACCAGGGGGAGTGCCTGGGTACAACCAGCCCAAAATCCTGATTTCCAATATAAACAGATCAGCAAGTGTCTGCAAAAATGCAGGAAGTGCTACTGCACTCATGTACAGGGACATTACTGTTTACATATTACATTTCCCTACATTACAACAATGAGTACATGTCAAAAGTACAGTCCACACTACTTACAATTGGTACACTGGTGTTGAAATGGCTTTCCCTCTGGAGACAGTGAGCAGTTAAACTGAGGAGGTAAGTAACAAGCGTATTTTTCGGAAAAACAGAGAACTCACTGAACAACTGCCACCCCTAATTGGTAGCAGTCTCTCATCACAAAGTTATTTGCACTTTAATGAAGTGTGAACAGCTGACTGAACTCTTTGAAGGCCTGAGTACAGCTGAAATCAGTAAAGCCATTTAAATTGATAAGTACAGGGTAAGTGCCTTCTGAAGTACCTGAGATAATCAGTGCTTAATACATTATAACTTGTAACTGCATCATATGGTAATGAAAATGGTTTGTGCCATTAACCTGATATAGGCAGCTGCCCATGGTGAGTATGGAGGGTGTAAGAGATGGGGACTATCTCTTCATTGGGAGGTCTTGAAGTTGTGAAAGGTGTAAATATAAAGGGCTGGAGTTTACGGTAAGTGGCATAGCAAGGGTGCTGATCTCTGACTGCAAAGTAAATCTGACTGAGAGATCTAGCGATCTCTGTGATGAGAATTTCCCTCTCTCTCTCTGTGCAGTAATACTGTAACTGATTGCAGCATTCTTTGTTGGGGATTCCCATCGTGGAGCTGGAGTGATGTCATTAAGGTGTCCAAGCAGCCAATCACGTTAAAGGATTTTCACAGACACACAAACAGGCAAGAAAAAGCAGTAAGATAGAATCATTTGTAAAAATGTTTGCAGAGGGGGTGATTTAAAGATTGGGTCATGCACATGGAGTGAATGTAGATGCTAAAATATTCTGAAAAACTTCTTTTAAAAAAATTGCTGTTAAAAATTTAGCTTAGAAAATCTACAACTTAATTATTTAAGAGAACTCCATGATTATATTTTTTCAGGGCTATTTCTGTTGTTCATCAAGTTTTACTAAATACATCACTGTTAAAAACCCAGTAATAACTGATTGAACAAGATGTAATTTTTTGAGGGGTTTCTAACAGCAATGAGGGAGTGGGAAAGTTGACATTTTAACTGATTGCCAAATCTGGGGGCTGACAGAAGAGCCTGTGTTGGAGCTCTGAGTGACAGACCACAACTTCAGGATGTTCATATTCATCTGCTCATGCCTGGCATCTTAAAGTTGTAGTCAGTTTCAGAGGGGTAATGACACCAAATGGCAACAGCTTTCCACTTGGCACCTGCAAAATCCAACCCAAGTTTTCCTTTTCTTACTTATCAGTAAGGTCACTGGTTCACATCCTTCACTGAAAAACAAATAGAAACGTGGAAAGTAATTCAGAGAAACATAGAAAATAGGAGCAGGAGTAGGTCATTCAGCCCTTCGAGCCTGCTCTGCCACTCAATATGATCATGGCTAATCCTCAATCTCAACGCCCCACTCCCACTCTCTCCCCATAACCCTTAACACCTTTAGAATCCAGAAATCTATCTATTTCCTTCTTAAATATATTCAGTGACTTGGCCTCCACAGCCCTCTGTGGTAGAGAATTCCACAGGTTCACCACCCTCTGAGTGAAGAAGTTTCTCCTCATCTCACTCCTAAATGGCCTAGCCAGTATCCTGAGACTGTGACTCCTTGTTCTAGGCTCCCCAAGGAGAGGAAGCATCATCCCTGTCAGAATTTTATACATTTCAACGAGATCCCCTCTCATTCCTCTAAACTCCAGTGAATACAGGCCTAGTCTGTCCAATCTCTACTCATATGACAATCCTGCCATCCTAGGAATCAGTCTGGTGAGCTTTCGCTGCACTCCCTCTTTATCCTTTCTTAGGTAAGGAGACCAAAACTGCACACAATACTTCAGATATGGTCTCACCAAGGCCCTGTACGGCTGCAGTAAGGCATCCTTGCTCCTGTACTCAAGTCCTCTCGCAATGAAGATCAACATACTATTTGCCTTATTATCTGCTTTTGCACCTGCATGCTTGCTTTCAGTGATCAGTGACAAGGACACCCAGATTCCTTTATGCACCAACATTTCCAATCTATCACCATTTAAATAATATTCTGCCATTCTGTTTTTCCTACCAACATAGATAACTTCACACTTATCCACGTTATACTGCATCTGCCATGTATTTACCCACTCACTCAACTTGTCTAAATTGCCTTGAAGCATCTTAACACCCTCCCCACCATTCACATGAAGTTTTGTGTCGTCAGCGAACTTGGAAATATTACACTCGGTTCCCTCGTCCAAATCATTGATATATATATTGTAAATAGCTGGGACCCAAGCACTGATCCCTAGTCATCCCACTAGTCACCACCTGCCACTCTGAAAAAGACCTAATCATTCCTACTCTGTTTCCTGTCTATTAACCAATTCTTAATCCATGTCAATATATTACCCTCAATCCCATGTGCTTTAATTTTACACACTAACCTCTTATGTGGGACTTCATCAGAATCTTTCTGAAAATCCGAATACACCACGTCCACTGGTTCTCCCTTAACTATCCTGCTAGTTACATCCTGAAAAAAACTCCAGTAGGTTTGTCAAACATGATTTCCCTTTCATAAATCCATGTTGACTTTGTCTAATCCAATTGATCTTTAAGTGTTCTGTTATCACATCCTTTATAATAGATTCTAGCATTTTCCCTACTACTGATGTTAGGCTACCCGGTCTGTAATTCCCTGTTTTCTCTATCCCTCCTTTTTTAAATAATGGGGTTACATTTGCCACCCTCCAATTTGCCGGCACTGTTCTAGAATCTACAGAATTTTGGAAGATGACAACCAACGCATCCATTATTTCTATGGCCACCTCCTTTAGTACCCTGGGAGGTGGATTATCAGGCCCTGTGGATTTATCAGCTTTCAGTCCCATTAATTTCTCCAGCACTATTGTTTTAATAATACTCATTTCCTTCAATTCCTCCTTCTCGCTAGACCCTTGGTTCCCTAGCATTTCTGGGAAGTTACTTGTGTCTTCCTCTGTGAAGACAGAACTAAAATAGTTGTTTGCTTGCTCTGCCGTTATTTTGTTCCCTATTATAAATTCTCCTGTTTCAGGCTGTAAGGGATCTGCATTTGTCTTCGCTAATCTTTTTCCTTTTACATATTTATAGAAGCTTTTATAATCTGCTTTTATGTTCCTTGCAAGTTCACTCTCATACTCTATTTTTTTCCCCCTCTTAATCAATCTCTTGGTCCTCCTTTGCTGAACCCTAAACTGGTCCCAATACTCAGGCTTCCCAGAAGGTAAAAACAGTTCCGATCAATATTCTTATTTCTCAGTTTTTAATGGTATTGCATTTTAAGGTGTACAAGATCAATTCAGACCAGTATCTTATTTCCCAGTTTTTACTATTTTTTTCCTTCTGGGTTGCTGCTTCTTCTAGAAACTTTATAGGACTCCTCTTTGGATCTAATACTATCCTTAATTTCTTTTGTTAGCCATGGTTGGATCATTTTTCCTGTTGTGTTTTTAGGCCAGAAAAGAATGTATAACTGTTACAATGCATACATTCGTTCCTCAAATATTAGCCATTGTCTATCTACTGTCATGCCATTTAATGAAGTTTCCCAATTTATCTTAGCCAACTCACACCTCATACCTTCATAGTTTCCTTTGTTAGATTTAAGACCCTAGTTTCATGCTGGACTACTTCACTTTCCATCCTAGTGAAAGATTCTATCATGTTATGCTCACTGTTCCCCAAAGGACATCGCATGACAAGATTATTAATCAACCCCTTCTCATTCCACAATACCAAATCTAGGATAGCCTGTTCCCTAGTTGGTTCCTCAATATACTGGTCTAAAATGCCATCTCGCACACACTCCAGGAATTCATCCGTCACAGTATTATTGCTAATTTGGTTTGCCCAATCTATATGTAGATATAGTCACCCAAAATTACTGTAGCACTCTTGTTACATGCATCTCTAATTTCCTGTTTAATGCTGTCTCCTACCTTACCACTACTGTTTGGAGACCTATAGATAACCCACCCCCCGCTAATGTTTTCCGCCATTTGTTGCTTTTTAGCTCCACCCAGACTGATTCTACATCTAGATTTTCTGATCCAATATCATCTCTCATTATTGCGCTGATTTCATCCGTAACTAAATATGCCGCCTTTTCCTTCCTGTCTTTCCTTCCTAAATGTAGAGCACTTTTGGATATTCAGTTCCCAGCCTTGGTCACCCTGCAGCCAAGTCTCCTTAATCGCATTCATATCTATTTGTACTGTTAATTCATCTATCTTATTGTGAATGCTCCGTGCATTCAGATACAATGCCTTTAGAGTTGTCTTTTTAACATTTTTAAAGACATTTTCTTTGTACTATGTCTATTTGCTGCTAGCCCTTGTTTCCTCTGCCTTCCGCTTTTGCTTTCTTCTTTTCTATCCTTCATTCCTATTTTTGTTTCCCTATCTTGTGTCTCCATGTTTAGGTTCCCATCCCCCTGCCAATCTAGTTTAAACCATCCCCCACAGTACTAGTTAATACCCCTGTAAGGATATGCGTCCTGGTCCTGCTGGGGTGTAACCTGTCCAGCTTGTACAGGTCCTATCTTCCCCAGAAGCGGTGCCAATGCCTCAGGAATCTAAATCTCTTTCTCCTACATCATCTCTCCAGCCAAGTATTCATCCAATCTATTCTCCTATTCCTGATCTCGCTAGCATGTGGCATTGGGAGAAATCCTGAGGTTACTACCTTTGAAATCCTGCTTTTTAATTTATTTCCTAGCTCCCTATATTCTGCTTTCAGGACCTCATCACTCTTCTCACCTATGTCGTTGGTACGGAAATGGACCACAACCTCTGGCTGTTCACCCTCCCCTTCAAAATGTCTTGCAGCCGCTGACATCATTAACCCTGGCACCAGGGAGACAACATGGCATCCTGGTGTCACATCTGCAGCCGTAGAAGTGTCTATCTGTCCCCCTTATGACAGAATCCCCTATCATTATTGCTCTCCTACTCTTTTTTCTCCCCCTAACTGTGCAGCTGAGCCACCTGTGGTGCCACGGACTTGGCTCTTGCTGTATTCCCCTGAGAAACCATCTTCCCCAGCAATATGCAAAATGGAAAATCTGTTAGAGAGGGAGATGGACCCAAGGGGCTCCTGCACTACCTGCCTAGTGCTTCTACTCTGACTGGTGGTCACCCATTCCCTTTCTGCCTGTGCACTCTTTACCTGCAGTGTGACCACCTCACTGTATGTGCTGTTTACAAAGATCTCATTCTTGTGGATGCTTCACAGTGACTCCAGCCGCAGTTCCAACTCCGAAACGTGCATTTTGAGTAGCTGCAGCTAGAGACACTTCCTGTGCATGTGGTTTCCCTGGAAGTGCCCCTGAGTTCTCACATCGCATAGGAGGAGCATTCCACATGGCCAAGCTGCCCTGCCATGACTTACCCTTAAATTACTTACTTTACTTTTATTTCCTCTAGTTTAAGACAGAAAAGATACTCACCAGGTCCTACCTACCAAGGCTGTCACTCTTCTTACTGAGGAAAGGTAGAAAATGAAAGGATCCCTCCTTCCCTCTTCTCTGAACTCCCTCTCTCACCAAACTCTAACTTTATTGCAGCCCAAAGCAGCACACCAGGACAAACAAAAGCAGCACTGTAGATGGCTTGCTTTTAATGCTGTTTGAATCTAGCTTCTGAAAACCTGTTTAAGCCAGTTAACTAATTAATGAGTTGCAGCTGCAAGCAGAGCCTATATAACCTCTGTTTTAAAGCTGGACTAAAACTTACCTTCTCCCAACCCAAAGAGCAACTTTTAGCTAGTTGCCAAATTAATGAAAGATTAGACTTTAGATAAAAATTAACTTAAAAGGCCCTCTCTTGCTAAACTCCAACTTAAACACTCTAATGCAGCCCCAAGCAGCACTCCAGTTCAGACCTTATTATCAGTGTAATTCCAAGAACCCATGTAAAATAAAGCAGTGTGCCACTGACCCAGCTTACGGGCACTATAATTATTGTGTGCATTTGTGCAGCTGTCTTGCAACAACAGTTAGTTTGGAGCAAATTACAGTTGCAGTTTGTTGAAAGATTGGAAGTGTGTGATCACACTGGTGACTCAAGGTCTGATATGACTGGATTTGTAAGTATCATTCTCACCCATTCTCTACCCCAGCCTTCTGGGCTGTAAACTTTCTGTTTCTATGGGAAGAATAAATTAATTATTTCTAGTGAAATTTTGGGAACAGACTTAAGACATTCATAAGACAGAAGAGGACTTGCATTTACATCGCACCTTCCATGACTTCAGGACATTTCAAAGTAGTTTACAGCCAATTACATACCATTGAAGTTCAGCCACCATTGTAATGTAGGAAAGTGGCAACCAATTTGCACACGGTAAGGTTTCAGGTTGGGAACCAACTAATCTGTTTTGGTGATGTTGGGTTGAGGGATAAATATTGGTCAGGACACCAGGGTCAGAATTTTTAGGCCATCAGGCGGGCATGCGCCCGATCTGAACAAGTGTAAAATGATGCACGATGACATCGGATGAGAGTCCCACATCATCAAGCACTCGTGCAATATTTCGCTCGGTGGGTGTGCGCGAGAGTCGACAATTAAAAAGGCCTATTAAGGCTATTAAAGTAATAATTGAATTAAATTTTTTCACTGCCCGTCCAACCTTACTGGTTGGCAGACAGGCGATAAGGCCAAGCGGCCTCTGGATTTTTTAGGAAACCTCATCCACGGGTGAGATGAGATTTCGAACAGCAATTAAAAGTTAAATTAAAATTTTAACAATTCATTAATAACATGTCCCTGCTCATGTGACAGTCACATGAGGGGACATGTTGTGTAACATTACAAAGTTCTTTATTTTTAATTTTTAAAATCTTCATCTCCCTGAGGCAGCACTGTGTCTCAGGGAGCTTTTCCTGCGTGCAGTTCCCCGCTCGCCCTCCTCACCCCTGATGCAGGCAGCACTGAGCTGCCGCGCGTGTTTCATGCTGGGATGGCTTTAGTTCGCCAGCCAGCATGAAATCGTGCTCGGGCCCCGATCACGGACTGCGATCGGCTTCCCGGCAGCTTCTCACCCGCGCCCCCCCCCCGCTGAGCACACCTGGTGAGGGCAAAATCCTGGCCCAGGATAACTCACCCGTGTACTAAATTAATAATAAATGAATAGGGATTACCCTATTCATTGCTTTAAGGACTCAATAATATGTGAGAATCATTCTCAGTCTTAGATCCTCCATATACATTTGATCAGATATCTAGCATATCAATATGTCTGTCCTCAATGATCAGTTTATGTCTACACTGGAGTAATCGCTGTGTCAGTTGCTGAGGGTAATATTTTGTGTCAGAGATATAATTAGAACACAGTGCTGGCTCCAGGGTGAAGTGTTACTGCTAAATTAGTTCATTGGCAACCTTGGATCGTGCAAACTAAAGTGTGAAGTCTGTTTACCAAGCTAAGATGTACAGTCAGTCTACCAGCCTACAATGCAATGTTAGTCTAGCAACCTAGATGTTCAGTCAGGTAACCTACATAAGATGTGCAGTCAGTATACCAATTTATGGAGAGACAGTGGTAGTGGTAATGTCACTGGACTAGTAATCTAGGGACATGAGTTCAAATCTCACCATGACAGCTGGTGGAATTTAAATTCAATTCAATTAAAGTAAATCAATTAATCTGAAATTGAAAACTAGTCTCACTAATGGTAACCATAATGTCTTCACTAATGCCTTCATTCCTATCCGTTTGATCACTGCTGCATTTAGTCATTGGGGAAAAGCCCAATTGAACTTGGTTGTGGTGCCCTCTGTGATCAAAAAGCCAGCTGATATGAGCTAAGCTCACACACTTAGAGTGGTCAGCTGAATAAAGTGCAAGATTTCCTAAGATGCTGGGTCCAAGCCTACTCCAAGACATTGAGCACAAAAATCCAGGCTAACAATTCAGAGCAGTGCTGAGGGAGTGCTACACTGCCTGAGAAGTTTTCTTTCACAGGCAATATTAAACTAAGGCCTGAAGACCTGTTTGGATAGAAATAGAAAATCACATCAAAGAATGTTACGGTACAGAAGGAGGCCATTCGGCCCAGTGTGTCTGCACCAGCTCTCCAAATGAGCATTATGACTTTATGCCAATCTCCTGCCTTTTCCCCACACCTTTGCACATTGTTTCTATTCAAATAATCATCTAATGCCCTCTTGAATGCTTCGAATGAACCTGCCTCGACCACACTTCCAGATAGTGCATTCCAAGCCCGAACCACTTGCTGTGTGAAAAAGTTTTTTCTCACATCACATTTGCTTCATTTGCAAATCACTTTAAACCTGTGCCCTCTCATTCTCGATCCTTTTATAAGTGGATACAGTTTCTCCCTATCTACTCCATCCAACCCCCTCATGATTTTGGATGTGTCTATCAAATCTCCCTTCGCGTTTTCCTCTCCCAGTAGAACTGTCCCATTTCCCCAATCTACCTTCATAACTGAAGTTTCTCATCCCTGCAACCATTCTTGTAAACCTCTTCTGCACTCTCTCCAAAGCGTTCACATCCTTCCTATAGTGTAGTGCTCAGATCCGATATGATTATTCAAAGTAGAGCAGGACAGTTATTGACCAACAATTATCCCTTAACTAACATCACTGGAACAGATTACCGGGTCAGTTACCTTGTGAATGAATATGAGATTTTTCTCCACATGTATTAGTTGTTGTGTTTATCTACATTACCACAGTGACTGTAACTGGATTTTCAAGCCAAGATCAAGAACCCGATGCCTGGATAGTTTCTGGATGCTGACCGCATACCATTTTCAAATATAAAACTCCGAACTGGGGCCCAGGGCACCAGGAATAACCTGGAGCTGGGACATGGATCTGAAGGACCCTTTGTAAATGCAGCCATGGCTGGGCTTGCCAATCACTGAGGCCATGTCGTTGACCAGGCCGGTGCTGGCACGGGCAGGTGTTCACCAGTGGCACCAAGGTTTTCTGTTGCCCATCTTGAGGGATTGTGGAGGCAATCGCCAAGGGGTGAGAAATTCATTTCCTTGTGTCTGGCAGAAAAGGACCTGGATGGGGGTCACCAAGGAGGCTAGTCAGGCAAGTAGAATCACAGAGGATGTGGGTCCATTGTCGCAAGATTCAATGACTGTTAAGATCTGGGAAGGTGAATGCCAAACAACACGGGTGTAAAAGGTCTCTAATTCTGAACAGCAACATACACATGAGCTGAGCAAACTGAGTGCCTTTAGCTCTGCCTTACATTGTCAAAGCAAATGGCCTGTTGTATCACTGAGACATCAACAACCCTCACAAATGGGGTGCATTGAGAAAGGGGCATCACTGGGGAGTGCAGAAGCAAGAAGATCCCTACATTGATGGTTGAGGCTGAAATGCTCAACTCATTTAAAAGGTACCTGGATCTGCATCTGAAGCTCTGTAACCTGCAAGGCTATGGACCAGCTGCTGGAAAGATTAAAAATGAGCAGCTAGTTTTTTTTTCTTATTTAGATTGGCACAGGCACAATGAGCTGAATGGCCTTTTTCTGTGCTGTAACTTTTCTATGGTTCTAGGAACAGTGCACTAACATGCACAGAAAAATCTGCAGCATTGACTGATTAGTGTCACTGATGGTGCAGAGATGTGACAAATGGATGCCAACTGAGTGCCAGCTGGTGGCTTTACCTTGCATGCAAGGGTTGACGCAGTTGAAGAGTCTGATGAAGGGTGCCAACCCTCAGAGGGTACCTCACTTCCTTGGTCCCTGCGACTCAGGAACCATCCCTGCTGCAAGGCCCTGTGACAGAGACTGCCTTTGGAGAAGTCCCCATGGAAGCCACAGGCAGCTAAGCCAAATGCAGATCAGCCGATAAGGCAGGCCACCTCTACCTCATCCTCAGCCACAGGCAAGCACCTTGTGGAAGTGGGGATGACTGGAAGGAGCCATGCAGTTATTCACATTTTCTGGGTCACCTGGGTGATGTTCTCTCTATTTTGTCATTAATTAATCTTGTTCTAATGAGTCCATCAGACTTGTGTGTTTTTTAAGCTTTTGACAAAAGTCAAAGGAAGGTTAAGGGGGCAAGGGGGGCAATCAGCCAGGTTTGGTGCAGCTGCATAGTCTGTGATGTCAGGCATAGTCTGTGATGTAGGGCAATGATGGTGGTGGAGATCCCATTCTCAATGTCCTTTGGTGTCAATGGGATTATTAAGATCTGTGTGCTTGCTGGACAACTTCTCTCTCTGATGGAAGGTAAGTTGTAGAGTGATTGGTCTGCGAGCTGCTCAAGTGAAGCATTGCTGAATCAGTGTGGCCCTTCAACCAGGCTAGCCTGTCAATCACCAGGAGGCCTGGGCCAGCTTCAGCAGGCTTCCTCCAGTACATGGGCACTGAGCTCTCTGGCAGCACCGCCTTTGTCCTCCTGTCCCTCTTCTTCGTCCTCCTCCTCATCCTCCTTCAAGGAAGAATTGCATTGCAGGTCCTCCTCCTGATTCAGCTCTGGACCTCTTTTTATTGTCAGGTTGTGCAGCCACACAGCCAACGATGACAATACGAGACACTCTGCCCAGTCAAGGCAATGAAAGCGCACCTTCAAGATGCCAATAGTCTGTTCAATGCAGGTTCGTGATGGGAAGTGGCTCTGGTTGTAGCGCTTCTCTCCATCCATGTCTGGGTACCAGATAGGCATCAGGTGCCACCTCTTAATCTACAGCCATTCACAGGGTCTGGACATTGGCCTGAAGGGGTACAGCACCTGGGACTCCCCCACAATAAAGGAATCATGACAGCCACCTGGGAACTGAGCACTGACCTTCAAGATGCACTTCTTGTGGTCACAGAGCAGCTGGACAATCAGTGGATGTTAGCCTTTCTTGTTCAGGAATCTGGCTGGCTGTTCTGTTGGAGCCTTGATAGCTACGTGGGTATAATTGATGACCCCATTGAACCTGAGGGAATCCACTGATGGCAGAAAAGCCCAATGACCTCTGTGCTTGCACCAGCCCATCTGTCTCAAAATGGATGTATTTCCCTCACCCTCCAGTGCCTCCGTGACCTGCCTGGTGGCAGGATGAACTGCTGACTACAAGATGCCACCCAGATCCAGAACTAATTCCTGCAAAGACCCAGGAGCATTAAATTCAAGGCGGTGACTATTCCAGATAGGGGACCGGCATGGCGGCAAGACATATCAGCTCACTGCATTGTTATTTGCATATAACTGATTCTCGGGCAGTACGCCGCTGTCTTGGGGACACCCTCTTCCCCTTGCTCCCTATAGTCTCTATGCTCCCCTGGATGCGTCTGCTGAAGCTCCTCGTCACGACTCTGTTCAACGTCAGAATAACATGTTCCTATACTCTTAGCTGGTGCTTGTCTGCTCACCACGGCTTCCTCTACCAACTTCTGCTGCCCAAGTGTTGCCAGGAGCCTGATGCCCCTCTCAGGAATCCAACCTTCCACTGTTGACAAATTACCTCTTATTACCAGTGGTGCCAACTCCGTGCCACTGGTTATGCAGCTGAGCTTTATTCTCCCTCTCTTAACTGAATTGACCAGTGAACTCATTGTCCTCATGACTCTCAGTTCACGCCAGCTGCACCCTGGCATGTCCCAGGCACTGCATGGTCCCCGGGTCTGTCAATTGAAAATTCAAAACTGCACCTCTGAGACCTGTTAATGAGATCATCAATGAACTCTCAACGAGCACTTAATTGGAGGTTTCAAATGCTCCCTCCACCAGCCCTCCCTGTGAAAATCAGATCATATCCCGTATCCAGTGCTCCCCTCTGAATGTGATATTCAAATCACAGTCGCAATTGTTCCTGCCCCCATCAGCAACTGAAAATCCAGCCTTCAAAATCCATGCTTCAAAATTAATTCATTGGATCTGAAGCACTTTTGAGTGTTCTGAGAACAATAAAGGTCTGACAGAAATGTTAGTCATTCTCCCCTGCAACAACTTCCATCAATTATCCAGACTCGGACCCAATTCCCACAGCAACAATTGTGAATTTGCTGCATGCAAGAAAGATTGTTGACTTGAAATCCTTTCATGTATGGAAAGAATAGCAGCTGAAGCCAACAAGTCCTTCAGCAATCAAGAGCTGACAGAAGTTTTAACAGCCACCTATTATTATTGGGTGAGGGCCCCAGATGAAAGGTAGCTTCCTTTTTATGAGGAAAAAAAACATCAAATATGAGCAGTTGAAAAAGCCAGTGGGAGTCACCAGGCTCAAACAGCATTTTAAGTGTCTAGAAACATGATGGAGTTGAGCATTGAAGCAGCATGTGATGCAGGTTGCTCTTTCCCTTTTCCATTGCTCCAGAGATGATCCAAAGCCTCGCGCTTTGTTGTGTTAAGCAGCTTAATGAAACTATACATCACTGCAAAGAAAACACAAAGAAAGGGACATGGTCTCCAAAAGCTCAGAAATATTATTCAGCAAATGTAATACATGAAGTCCTAGGCTTGATCACTGACCTGTGCCACGTTAGCTGACCTCTATCCGGGTCACTGTACAGGCATTACACTTTGGGCTGAATTTCCACTCCCGATTTGAGAGCTCAGAGCCAGAATAAATCCTGACTCCGCAAACCTAACAAGGGAGAAAGTGCCCCAGATAGTCAGTATGAAAGGCCCACCTCAGTGATCTGTAACTTTGTCCCAGCTCTTAAAAAAAAACAATAAAACAAAAAACAGGCCTCACTCTTCACACCCACTCACTCCCTACACGTTCCTGATGTCCCAGCCATGCCAACTCATGCACCCTCTAAACTCCCCATGGCCCCTCATACTCTCCATATCAATCTATGCCCCTCTACCCACACCAATGGCTCCTTAGAGCTCCTGTGCCAACTTAGTGCTAATGCCTTTTTCCCTTACAACCTCCATGACAACTTCCTGAGTATCTACCATGAGCAAACCTCAGGAGGCATCCTGAGATGAAATAAAGTTCTATGGCCAGGTTTTTCCAGCGCCGCCACCCCCACCACCACAACTCCCCCCCCTCAAACCCGCTACCGCCCCCTGTTGTGGGTTCCCAGGCGATGGGGCCGGCGAGCCATTGAAATCCCCATTCACATCGGTGGGACCAGAAGATCCCGCCGGCCTGAGAGGCAGGAAAATTCTGACCTAAGCGTCTATTGATGACTTTAGTCTTTAAAAAAAAATTCCCATTCATAAAAACCTATTCAATACATTTAAATTCATTCAAGCTCATAATCTGATAAAAACAAATATTTCTTTCCAAGTAGTTAAACCTGAATGAAAACAAACATTTGTATTCATAGCTTCACATCAAAGATTTATAACCACTTGGTGTTGCCAATCAAGTTGTGAACTTACAGCCCCCCACAACTGTGATAATAGGTTGCGGAATCAGTCGTGCAGCACAAATCCTATAATGATAACCCCCAGGGTTATGTCAACAGACAACTAGTGAAATTGCGAGCCTTGATTTTTTTTTTCAGCTGTGCTTTTTTTCTCAAAAATTTAAAGAGTTTGGGGATTTCAATGTCTTGAGAGCTTGGCAGTTCCACTGAGTTTATCCAATTTTGCACACTTTCATGCTTACTTTTAGCAATCCCAAAGGGCACGTGACCTCTCCCAAAGGGATAGCTGGACCACTCCAAAAGGCTTTCCTACTCCTCCAAATAAATCCAGCAGCTCAAGGCGTTTTGCTTAAATGTCTAAAGTCCACGAATTGTGTTCTGGACATTCCACTACTGAAAATTGGATCTGTTTTGTGCAGCTGCCTCTATGAACCACTGATGTGCAAACTACAACCCACCCCCTTTCCCCCAATCCCTGGTGATAATGGCAGATGCCAGTTTCGGGGGGCAGGACTTTCGGAATCAGTGCTCTGGCACCTTTTGGATAAGACATGAAGCTCTTTGACCCCATCAAGTTTAGGGCCTTGATGTTAGTGTTAGGGAGAGGATAATTGGAAATGTCAGCTAGGGACAGGATAGGTTTGGTGCGTCACCTGCAACAATCTGGCAAATAATTGGAAATGAAGTTCAACCCAGATAAATGTAAGGTAGTACATTTTGTTAGGAAGAATTGAGAGATCACTTATTATTTGGAAGGTGGGGTAGAGGAAGCAAGGATCTCGGAGTACCGTCATGAAGCTATTAATGTATATAATATTATTGGATTTTTTTTAAATAGAGGGATAGTCTGTGGGTGTGTCTTAATTGGATTAAAGCCAGCTAGTCTGGGTTCTTTGATGTATAACAGTTTTGAGATATAAACAGAGGCAGAGGTACATCTGCATTTTGTTGAATAGAGCATTCAAGAAGGGCAGTGAAATCTAGGAGACACAAAGCAATGTTTATATTACTAATAAAGTTGATACTATGAAAGGGATTTTATTGTTAGGAGAGATGGATTTCAAAGGGTCTGGTGATACAATGAGAATTTACACTCAAAGGGAATTGCTGGGTATAAACTGAGGGGAGTTTGTGTGTGTGGAAAGCAGGAGCAATGTAACATCAAAGCAGATGTAAGCCTACAACTTTCTGCAAAGGAACCAAATTGAAAGGAACCTCAGTTTGAATTCATAAGGTGAAAATGCTTTGCCTGGTGTCTGTTTAAGTCTATTGGTTATTGTTGCCTTAGTGGAGATTAATTTGGGAATTTGTGAAAAGTTATGATAGTAGTAATTTGTAGCCATATGTGTATGATTAACTTGTTGTAAATTAATAAAGGTCTCATTTTGTTTGATATAAAAACCTCTCGAGAACTTATTCCTGAATTTAGAGCTGCAACTCAAAACATACCAATTGGAAATATAGGTTATGACAGTTGTTTGAAGTTTCCCTCTGGGATTTTAAATAACTCAGCCTTTACCAACTGCTGTGTCATAATAGTACAAATACATCAATCACTGAAAGTTGCATCACAGATTAGCAAGGCCATTAAAAAAAGCAAACCAAGCACTAGACTTCATTTCAAGAGGGACAGAATTAAAAGTAGGGAAGTTATTCTGTATTGAACCTTGGTTAGACCACACTGAGAGCACTGTGTGCAGCTCTGTTCACCATATTATGAAAAGGATATGGAGGCACTGGAGGGAGTGCAGAGAACATTTACAAGGATGATACCAGAAACACGTGGGTATAAATATCAGGAAAAGGACTGACAGGCTGAGTCTTGGGGAAAAAAAACAGCTGAGAGGTAACCTAATAGGGACTTTAAAATTCTAAAAGGTTTTGATAGAGTGGATACAAAGAGAATGTTTCACTTATGGGGAAGAGCATATCTAGAGGCCATCAATATTAGATAGTCATTAAGAAATTCAACAGGGAATTTAGTAGAAACTTCTTTACCATAGAGCGATGAGAGTATGGAACTCGCTACCATAGGGAATGGTTGAATCGAATAGTATTTTAGGGGAATAGTATTTTAAATGCATTTAAGGGGAAACTAGACAAGTATATGAAGGAGAAGGGAATAGATGGTTATGACGGCAGATTTAAATGAGGAAAGAGGAGGCTCAAGTGGAACATAAACACCAGAAAGGAGTAGTTGGGCTGAAGGGCCTGTTTCTATGTTGTATGTCATATGTAATAAGATCATTGTCGAGACTTACAAGGTCCTGGCTCAGTTCTCTCATTTTCAAAAGCTCATTTGTCCCATTTCAGACACATGCTCCAGTGCAGGAGCAGAGAGATGTCAGAGATGCTGCCTTTTGGATGAGACATTAAATTGATCAGCATGTTTCCAATGAGCAGGGAAGACTATGTTGGGTAGAAGAGAGAGTGGACACAAGGAGGAAAATAACAATGAGCGGCTGAGCTAGGAGATTGATGTGGGCCTGGAGATAGAGTCCGACTGCTTCCAAAACCCAAAATCTTACCTCTCAGGAGCTGCCTCTTTAAGGACTGCAGCTTAGATCTCTCAACACTTGAAACAATTGAAACTGGCAAGTTTCTTTTGCACTTCACCCATTTCTTAATGAAAATTGCAGTCAAGGTTATTCAAATGGCATAGAACCCCAATTTCTTAATTTAACACCTTACCACCTGTTCTGGGCAGAACCCCACCCTCCATTTAAAAGCCTGACTGAAAATTAGTGTCCGAGGTTACCACCAGATTCCTCTGCCTGTTTTTCAAGCAAGGGACAGATCGCTGACCATTGAAAATTGCCCCTGGTGAGCCAGGAAAGGAAGATGCAACAGTAGAGCGGAGCAAGGTACACAATAATAGACTGAGATTAAGGGAGAGAGAGATCAAGAGACATTAGCAGAGCACAGAAGCATTCACAGAGGAAAGAGCTCAAACTACTTGGAGACCAAAACAAGGAGAGATATATTGGACCCAAAACATTAACTCTGTTTCTATCTCCACAGATGCTGCCAGACCAGCTGAGTTTTTCCAACAGTTTCTGTTTTTATTGCAGATTTCCAGCATCCGTAGTATTTTGCTTTTATATTAATGTAGATTGCTGTTTCAAAAGAAAATATTAAGAATTGGCAACATTAAACCCACCATTTAAAGTCAAGGTTGATCCTCCTAGTTCATGCAGCATTTGCAGTGTTCACAGCTTAAACAGAAATCTTCCTATTCTGGTAGGCCTATACCATTTGTGTTGAGACCATTTCTATGCAACAGTGATTCCAATCAATCAAACCCTTCACATTCATTTCCATTATAAAGAACTCTTGATCATGCTATAAAATGTTTGCTAACTCTTTTGTTTTTTTCCCTTGCTCAGCAATGTTTTCAGCGAGCACAGAACAACTCACTCAATGTGACACTAACATCTCTTTGTAAAAGATCCCTTATTGTTTGACTTTAGATTGACTGGCAGTCTCAGTGATTAAACGGACTCAGCCAGAACCATTACAAATAGGTCATTTTTTTCTCTTTCAAAGCAATCTGTGTAAAATGCTGAAACAAGCACAACATTACTGCAAACAGCTTAATGGGAAGCATTCAGCTTTGAAGAGTAACTTTGAGGGGCTAAGTTATTCATTGCTTAGAACTCTGTCCACAAATCTGGAAGCCAAATCTAGTGCATAGGAACAGAAATAGGCCCTTGAGCCCCTTGAGCCAGTTCTGCCATTCAGTCAGATCAAGGTTGATCTGTGACATTAGTCCACGTACTCACCTTTACTCCATACCCCTTAATAACTTTTGTTAACAGAAAAATCTGTCAATCTTTGAATTAAAATTAACAATTGATTTAGCACAATTGGCATTTGTGAAAAGGAATTCTAAATTTCTACCACACTTGATGTGTTGATGTATCAGAGTATCACAGGCCAGAATTTTCTCTGCCCGCCAGCGTTGGGCATGTTCGATGGCGTGAGTGGACAATATGGTGCAACCAGTTTCACTATGGCGTGAAACCTGTTTGCGATCGTCCACTCAGCCCACCGATGGCAGGCCATGTTCTCCATCATTGGACGTCGGGAATTGCATTGTGATACATCAGCACATCATTGTTAGGCTTGCCCGCCGGAATTGTCTGTTGGATCACCTGCACACATCAGTGGGAAAACATGCCGGGGTAGAACACATCTTGACAAGTGTGACATGCAGAAGCCAGGACTTAACCGCAAGGGCCTTGCTCACATCACGGACATCCAAGAAGTAGAAGATGCTGCAGACTGACAGCAATGGCACACTGGAGGAATGTCCATGGCATGCTGGGTGGATTCTCATAGACATGGCTCTGCTGCGAAGCAGTGCACAGAAGTTGAATAGTCACCGTTGATGCTCACAACGAATGATGGTCGAAGGGGTGGGAGAGGAAGAACTAGGGTTGGCTCGGTGAGGAAGACGTGTTGGGAGGGATGAGTTTGGGAGGGGGGAATGAAGGCGTCAGGATGGGGTGAGGTTGTGGGGACAGGGAATGAACATACAAACATATGAACATGGAGCAGGAGTACACCACTCAGCCCCTCGAGCCTGCTCCGCCATTCAATAAGATCATTGCTGATCTGATAGTGACCTGAAATCTGCATCGCACCTACCTCTGATAACCTATCACCCCCTTGCTTACCAAGAATCTATTCAGCTCCACCTTAAAAATATTCAAAGACTCTGCTTCCACCACCTTTTCAGGCAGAGAGTTCAAAGGACTCACGACACTCTGAGTGAAAAAAATTCTCCTGATCTCTGTTTTAAATGGGCGACCCCTTATTTTTAAACAGTGACCCTTAGTTCTAGATTCTCCCACATGAGGAAATATCCTCTCCACATCCATCCTGTCAAGACACCTCAGGATCTTGTATATTTCAATCAAGTCACTTCTTACTCTTCTGAACTTCACTGGATACAAGCCATGTCTGTCCAACCTTTCCTCATAAGACAACCCACATATTCCAGGTATTTGTCTGGTAAACCTTCTCTGAACTGCTTCCAATGCATTTACCTCCTTCCTTAAATAAGGTGACCAATACTGAACACAGTACTCAGGTCTCACTGGTGCCCTGAACAACTGAAGCATAACCTCCCTACTTTTGTATTCAATCCCCCTCATAGTAAATGATAGCATTCTACTAGCTTTCCTAATTATTTGTTGTACCTGCACACTAGCCTTTTGTGATTCATGCACTAGGACACCCAGATGCCTCTGAATCTCAGAGCTCTGAAATCTCTCACCATTTAGATAATATGCTTCCCTTTTATTTTTCCTGCCAAAATGGACAATTTCACATTTTACCACGATAAAAGCAAAATACTGTGGATGCTGGAAATCTGAAACAAAAACAAAAAGTGCTGGAAAAACTCAGCAGGTCTAACAGCATCTGTGGAGAAAAAAAACCCAGAGTTAACGTTTCAAGTCCATATGACTCTTCTTCGGAGCTAAAGAGAAGCATAAGTTTGATGAAACTTATATTGTTTAATGGGGGTGGAGCTGGTGGAGCTGGATAGAAGTGATAGGTGGAGGCAAAGGAGAGATTGCCAGAGATATCATGGACAAAAGAACAGAGGGGTGTTAATGATAGTGGTGCTGGCTAAAGGAGGTGCTGATGGTGGCATTAAGGTCAGAAAGCAGAATGTGGTAATCGCAGGACAAGGGTAAGCACTCTGGAAAGAACAACACGAACAAGTGACAGATGGTCCTAGTGGGGGTGGGGTGGGGTGGGGGGACAGTGGTGGGAAAAAAAGATTGAAAATAGGGTAAAAGGTGGGATAAAACAATGAATAAAAATGAAAATAAATAAAAATAAAAATAAGTGGATAAAAAATTAAAATTAAAAAGTGAAAAAATAAAAATTAACAAATGAAAATGAATATTGAAAAAAGGGGATAAAAAAGGGGTGAGGATGGAGGAGAGAGCTCATGGTCTGAAGTTGTTGAACTCAATGTTAAGTCCGGAAGGCTGTAAAGTGCCTAATCGGAAGATGAGGCGCTGTTCCTCCAGTTTACGTTGAGCTTCACTGGAACATTGCAGCAGGCCAAGGACGGACATGTGGGCATGAGAGCAGGGTGGAGTGTTGAAATGGCAAGCGACAGGGAGGTCTGAGTAATGCTTGCGGGCAGACAGAAGGTGTTCTGCAAAGTGGTCACCCAGTCTGCGTTTGGTCTCTCCAATGCAGAGGAGACCACATTGGGAGCAGCGAATGTAATAGACTAAATTGAAGGAGGTGCAAGTGAAGTGCTGCTTCACCTGAGAGGAGTGTCTGGGCCCTTGGACGGTGGGGAGGGAGGAGGTAAAGGCACAGGTGTTGCATCTTTTGTGATTGCATGGGAAGGTGCCGTGGGAGGGGGTTGAGGCGTTGGGAGTGATGAAGGAGTGGACCAGGGTGTCCCAGAGGGAAAGGTCCCTATGGAATGCTGACGGGGGGCGGTGAAGGGAAGATGTGTTTGGTGGTGGAATCATGCTGGAGTTGACGGAAATGATGGAGGATGATACTTTGAATGTGGAGGCTGGTAGGGTGAAAAGTGAGGACAAGGGGGACCCTATCATGGTTCTGAGAGGGAGAGGAAGGTGTGAGGGCAGAGGCACAGGAGATGGGTCTGACACGGCTGAGGGCCCTGTCAAACACAGTGGGTGGGAAACCTCAGTTAAGGAAGAAGGAAGACATGTCAGAAGCGTTGTTTTGGAAAGTGGCATCATCAGAACAGACGCGACGGAGGCAAAGGAGCTGAGAGAATGGAATGGAGTCCTTACAGGAAGCAGGGTGTGAGGATCTGTAGTCAAGGTAGCTGTGGGAGTCGGTGGGCTTAATTATCCAACTTCTAGCACTCTATTCTGAGTCACATTTCTTGCAGCAAATCTTATCTAAAGCACCTCTTTCCCCCTATGAATTCCCACTTTGAAACAAATTCCCAAATATACTCCCTTGGTCTCTGTCTCACTCAGGCCGAAGTCTCCCCTCGCTGATTGTGCGCCTCTGAGGTGTCAGGGTGGGGTGAGGTTGGGAGGGGGGAAATGAAGGTGAGTGGGGGTAGTTTCGGAGGTGGGGGGAGAAAGAACGGGGGAGGATACGGTAATGGGGGAGAAGATGGCAACTAGGGAGGTAGGTATAAGTGGGGTGGAAGGTGCAAGGGAAGGTGCAGAGAGCAGAGGGTGTATAGGGGGAGGGATGCAGAGAGGGGAGGGTGTCCATGGGGAGGAAGGACCCGGAAAAATTAAGAGTGGAGGAAGGAGTCAGGAAACAGTTAGTGTCATGAAGCTATTAATGTATATAATATTTTGGAAAATATTTTTCTTTTAAAATAGATGTTTACTCTGTGGGTGTGTCTCAACTGGATTAAAGCTAGCTAGTCTGGGTGCTTTGATATGCACTAGTTTTGATGTGTAAGAGAGGAAGCGTAAATTTGCATTTTTTGAATAGAGCATTAATGAAGTGGGGTGAAAACCTGATGTCTTTCTAGCAGCTACCAAGCAATATGTTTATATTACTAATAAAATTTAGTACAATGAAAGAAGTTTCATTGTTAAAAGGTAAAGTTCAAAGAGGTTGTTGATACAATGAGAATTTGAATTCAATCAGTGGTGGTAGGTATAACTTAAGTAGTTTTCAGGTGTGCAGGGCAGAGGCAATATAAGATCAAAACATAGCTGCAAGCCTCCAACTGGCCCCACAGTGAAAAGAACCTCATTTTGAACTCATTAAGTGAAAGTGCTTTGCCTGGTGTTTGGTTCAATCTATGGGTTGCTGTTGCCTTAATAGAGATTAGTTTGGGAATTTGATAAAAGTTATGATAGTAGTAATTTGTAGCTATCTGCATATATTTTAACCTGTGTAAATTAATAAATAATTTCACTTAGTTTAATGTAAAACCTCAAGAACTGATGGTCTGAGTCCTGAATTTAGAGTCACATAACACTTACAATTATAGGTTATGACAGTTGTTTAAAGTTTCTCTATGGGATTTTAAAATAACTCCGCTTTACCATCTGCATCAGTCATAACAGGTACGAGTAAGGCTGGAGGAAGAAGTGAGGCTGGAGGGAGAGCTGAGGCTGGAGGAAGGAGTCAGGGGTGAGACTAATGGTGGTGGAAGATGTAAGGGTGGAAGTAGAAGTCAGGAAGGGGAAGGGACTAAGTGGGGGGTGGGTGTTGGGGGGGTTGGGAGGACTGGAGAGGGAAGGGGTTCCAGTGGGGGAAGGGGTTCTGGGAGGGAGGGGTTCTGGGGGGAAGGGGTTCTGAGGGGAAGGGGTGTGGAGTGGGGAAGGGTTGTGGAGGTGGGAGAGACAAAGGGTTGTGGAGGAGTGATGTGCAGGTGAACGTGCATTGGAGGGATCAGAGGGTCCATGTCTGCCTCCTGAGAAGTGAACTGAGGGAGGGAGTGGCATGAAGGATGGGTGAGGATGACCATGGACAGAGTGAGGTGGTAGGGTGAGAGGGTGAGTATTCGATAGTAACAATAGAAGGGACAGCGAGGGTGGTTGGTAGGAACCCAGAGGCAGACACGGACCCTGGGGGTGGGAAGGAGGAGGTCCGGGAGGTGAATGTGGATGGGGGTGGGATTCTTAGGAGGGAAGCGATGTGCACATTCATCTGGACATCCCTGAAGGAAAAGGGTTGGGGCTGGTAGATAACGGAGGGGAAGTGGAACGTGATGCCAGGGGCTCAACGGTGATGGAGGAAAGGAAATGTGTGACCAGGGGAGGGTAAAAGATGGGGGAGTGCACAATGCAGTGAAACCAAACCAGCTTGCTGAATTGAAAGTGAAAGAATCATAGTGGGTGAGATCAGGTGCTGCATGGGAATGTGGTCAGTGGGGAGAGGGCGGAGATGCAGGTCAGCTCAGATGGACACTGAAAGCGAACCCCAGCAGGCAGCATTGAAAATGTTCAGGACATTGAGATGAGTGTGAAATGTGAAGGATCTGAGTGCGTGTGAGCATGCTGGCATGAGGCCCCGAAAGGCCATGCCCCACACACAGTTTCTCTCCAGAATCACTCGTGGTCCGGCTACTTACTCTGTGATGACGGGTCTTCCAGGCTGCTTATTTCCACCTCTTCACTGGAGGAGTCCTCTTGGCTGCAGATGAGGGCGTGGATGGGGCTGAGGGACTGGCTGGCTGAGGGCATTGGTTCCTTGGCAGAGCTCTCTGTGAACCAAATTAGAGATAATTAGTGCATGGCAGCAGAGTCAAAAGTAGGAGAGGGAGCACCCACAGTTGTGTTGAGGGAGGGATGATGTGGTGCAGGATCCTCAGGTGGGTGTTCACTGCCGACCTCACTGTCACCACAGGCCATGTCCATATCCTCACCTGTCGGCACAATGGCACGCTCCTCAAAGTGACTGAGTGGCCTAATGTGGGCCACTCCACCCCCAATCTGGGACCTCTCCCTGCTGATGTGAGCCAGCTTCTCCTCTATGAAAACAGATGGAGAGAGTGGGAGCTGGACACATGGCACTGCGTGGAATGTTTGTGTGGTGAGTGAAGCCATGGACAAGATGAGGACGCAAACTCCAGAGGATATGAGCCTGATGGAGGTGTGAGGGTGTGTGTGAGAGTTAGTGGTGTTGTCCCTTGAGGTGTGAGATCCCTGTGGATGTGTGAATGGTTTGTGAGTGTGTGTGTGGAGAGTGATGAGAAGAGTGACTTACCCTGGCAGAGCGGATGAGACCATTCACCTGTCATGGTACTGGATGGCTGTCCTCTTTTGCAGGGTATTGGCACTGACCACCGCTGCCACCGCCTCCCAAGCCTGGTTGGTAACACTGCTGCCCATCCTGCGGTCTGAGCGGGGGTACAGGACATCGCGGTGGACCTCCACAACATCCAAAAGGCGTTCCAGTGTTGCATTGCTTAAACTGGGGGCTGCAGTCTTCTTGCCTTCTGCGGACATCTTCCCTGTAGTAGTCGTGGCCTGGAACACTGAGATGTGTACGCGTGGCTGCCCAACGTGATGAAGCAGAGAGGTGATGGCGGGCAGATGAATGGGAGCCCGCCTGCCATGGAAACGGCGTGTTTCCCGGGAATGCATAAATGATGTGGCGGGTTTGGGGCCATACGGCATGAAAACCCGCCATCTGGCCTGTGGGTAAAATGTCATTTTACCCGCCCACTACTGCATTTAGTGCAAATTTGGGATGATTCCACCCACAGTATCACACTATCTTTACCGAGCAGAAGGAGGACATTCAGCCCATCGTGTAAGCACTGGCTCCCTGAAAGATCATTCCACCTAGTCCCACTGCCCTGCCTTATCCCCATAACCTTGCACATTCTCTCTTTTCAGGTAGCCATCCAATTCCCTTTTGAATACCTCCACCACCATTTCAGGAAGTTTGTTCCAGACTCCATCCAACTCTGGGAGAAAAAAATTTTCCTCATGCCACATTTACTCCTTTTGCCAATTATTTTAAACCTGTGCCCTCTAATTCTTGATGTTCTCTTGAGTGGGAACAGTTTCTCACTGTTTACCCTGTCCATACCCCTCAGGATCTTGAATACCTCTATCAAGTCTCCTCTCAGCCTTCTTTTCTCTAAGTAAAACAGTCCCAACCTCTCCAATCTATCCTCATAGTTACAGTTCTTCATCCCGGAATCATTCTTCTGAATCTTCTCTGTACTCTCTCCAGTACCTTCACATCCTTCTTCAAGTATGGATGCAGTACTCAAGATGAGGTTTAACTAGTGTCTTTTACAAGTTCAACATGACCTCCTTACTCTAGTACTCAATGCCCCTATTAATAAAGCCTAAGATACTATATGCTTTATTAATTGCTCTCTACATGCCCTACTATCTTCAATGACCTATGTACATATACCCCAAGTCCCTCTGCTCCTGCACCTCCTTTAGAGTCTCTCCCTTTATTTTACACTGTCTCACCATATCTTTCCTGCCAGAATGAATCACCTCACAATTCTTTGCATTGAACTTCATCTGCCTCTTGTCTGCCCAATCCACCAATATGTCTATGTCCTTTTGAAGTTCAAGACTATCCCCAACACAGTTGACAACATTTCCAATCTTCGTATCATCTGCAAATTTTGAAATCATGCCTGCGCACCATAGTCTAGGTCATTAATATATATCAGGAAGGGCAAGGGTCCCAACACTGACCCCTGGGGAACTCCACTACAAACCTTCCTCCAATCTGAAAAACAACCATTTATCACCAGTCTCTGTTTCCTGTCACTCAGCCAATTTCTTATCCAAGTGCCTACTTTCCCTTTTATTCCATGAGCTAGAATTTTGCTCACAAGTCTGTTGTGTGGCACTGTATCAAATGCCTTTTGAAAACCCATATACATCATATCAACAGCATTTCCTTTAGCAACCTTCTCTACTACCTCCTCAAAAAACTCCAGCAAGTTAGTTAAACATGATTTTCCCTTGATGAATCCATAAGAACATAAGAAATAGGAACAGGAGTAGACCATTCGGCCCCTCGAGCCTGCTCCGCCATTCAATAAGATCATGGCTGATCTTATGTTTCAATTTCCACATCCCCATCTAACCCCGATAACCTTTGATTCCCTTGCCTAACGAGAATCTATCTACCTCTGCCTTAAAAATATTCAATGACCCTGCCTCCATCACCTTCTGAGGCAGAGAGTTCCAAAGTCGCACAACCCTCTGAGAGAAAACATTTCTCCTCATCTCTGTCCAAAAAGGGTGATCCCTAATTTTGAAACAGTACCCCCTAGTTCTGGACTCACCCACAAGAGGAAACATTGTTTCAACATCTACCTTGTCAAGGCTATTCAGGATCTTGTATACTTCAATCAAATCACCTCTCACTCTTCTAAACTCCAGTGGAAACAAGCCCAGTCTGTCCAACCTTTCCTCATAAGATAACCCACTCACTCCAGGTATCAATCTAGTGAGCCTCCTTTGAACTGCTTCCAATGCAGTTACATCCTTCCTTAAATAAGGAGACAAAAACTGCACACAGTATTTGAGGTGCGGTCTCACCATTGCCCTGTATAACTGAAGCATAACATCCTTATTTTTATGTTCAATCCCTCTCGTAATAAAAGAGAGCATTCCATTAGCCTTCTTAATTACTTGCTGTACCTGCATACTAACTTTTTGTGACTCATGTACTCGAACACCTAGATCCCTTTGCATCTCAGAATTACGTGGCCGTTCTCCATTTAAGTAACACTCTGCTTTTTTGTTCTTCCTGCCAAAATTAACTTCACATTTTCCCACATTAAACTCCATTTGCCAGATATTTGCCCACTCACTCAACCTCCTCATGTCCTCTTCACAACATACTTTCCTCCCTATCTTTGTGTCATCTGCAAATTTAGCTACCATGTCTTCACTCCCCTCATCTAAGTCATTGGTGTCAATCATTAAAAAGTTGAGGCCCAGGACAGACCCCTCTGGGACTCCACTTGTCATATCCTGCCAATCCGAAAAAGACCCATTTATGCATAGTCTCTGCTTTCTACCAGCCAGCCAATTTTCTATCCATGCTAAAATGTTACCCTCTACACCATGCACTTTTATTTTCCATAGTGACCTTGGATGTGGTACCTTATCAAATGCCCACTGGAAATCAAAGTACAGTATGTCTACAGGCTCCCTTTTATCCACTGTTACTCCTTCAAAAAACTCCAATAAATTTGTTAAACATGATTTTCCTTTCACAAAGCCATGCTGACTTTTCCCATTGCCTTGTGCTGGCTTTCCTTAATTATCCTGCACTTGTCTAAGTGATTATTGATTTTATCCTGTTTTATCCTTGCATCCCTTTTTGGACAAGAATGCAACATTTGCAGTTCTCCAGTCCTCTGGCACCTCCCCTGTTTCTAAGGAAGAATGAAAGATTATCACTAGTGCCTCTGCAATTTCCACTCTCACTTCCCTCAGTATCTTATCTATTTCAAGTAAAGATAGTCTTTCCAGCACCTCCTTCTTCTTGATTGTAAGTTCTTTTCGTGTACCAGTTACCTCCTCTCTCACCTCAGCCTGGGTATTAAGTTCTTCCTTTATAAAGACAGATGCAAAGTACTCGTTTAACACCTCCATTATTTCTCCAGCCTCAACATGTAAGTCGCGTTTTTTGTCCCTAATTAGCCCTACTCTTTCTTTTGCCACTCTTTTATTATTTACATGATTATAGAAGACCTTGGGATTCCCTTTGATGTTTGATGCCAGCCTCTTATCATGCTCTCTCCTTGCTTTTCTTATTAGTTTCTTCACTTCCCCTCTGTATTCAGCCTGATTCTCCATTGTATTTTCTACCTGACATCTGTCGTACATGCACTTCTTCCTTTTCATCTTTATCTCTCTTGACATTCAGGGCACTCTGGATTTATTTGTCCTAACATTCCTCTTCAAGGGAATATACCTTGACATTGCCTACAATACTTTTTCTTTGATGGTGGCCCATTGTTCAGCCACTGTCTGTTCTGCCAACATTTGATTCCAACCCAATCGACTCAGATGCATTCCCATAGAAGTTGGCTTTCCCCCAATTAATTATCCCTGCTCTGGATTGTTCTCTGTCCTTTTCCATGATTAACCTAAACCTTATGATACAATGGTCACTGCCCCCTATTGGTTCTCCCACTGACATTTGATCCACTTGGGCCAACTCATTCCCCAGAACCAGGTCCAACAATGCATGACCTCTCATTGGACTAGAAACATACTGCCATAGAAAATTATCTTGAACACATTCCAGGAACTCTCGCCTCTTGTCCTTTTGTACTATTCCTATCCCAGTCTATATTTGGATAATTGAAGTCCACCATTATGATTACTCTATAACTCTTGCACTTCTCCATAATTTCTTTGCAAATTTATTTCTCCACATCCCTTCCACTAGTTGATGGTCTATATACTGCACCAATCAATGCACTTCTCCCTTTCCTCACCTCTAGCCGGTGAGATTCTGTCCTTGACCCCTCTGGAACATCCTCTCTCTCCCGTACTGTAATGCCATCTTTAACCAATATTGCCACCCCGCCCCACCCCCACTTTCTTTTTTGCCTGTCTCTCCTAAACACCTTACACCCAGGAATATTTAACACCCAGTCCTGTCCTTCTTTGAGCCAGCTCTCTGTTATAGCAATAATATCATGATTTCATTTGTCAACCTGTGCCTGCAGTTCACCAATCTTATTAACCACGCTCTGTGCATGCACATTAGCCCTGATTTAGGCTTTTTTATTTTCTCGCTTAATCTGACCCCATCTAATGACTTACTGTTACTTACTCTAATTCTATCGAACTCTCCAAGTATTCTACCTACCTTGGTGCAACTCACTGATATATCCTCTTTATCAGTTGATACTTCCCACTGCCGGCTTTTTTACCTATGCACTCTGAATTTCCCCCTGGGTTCCCATCCCCATTTCACCACTGAAAGGTCTGGGTCTAATCTTTAGGTTATGCCCCCCAGTTCTAGGCTTCCTGACCAGCAGAAATATCCATCTCTTTGTTCCCATTAACATCCTGAAAACTTCAATCAGATCACTCCTTAACATTCTAAATTTACAGGAATAAAATCATGGTTTGTGTAGCTTTCCTTGTAATTTAACCCTTAGTGATTAGAGCCGGAATCCTCTGGAGGTGACAGGAGCCTTGCTGCTAGTTGGAGAACTGACGAGAAGCCCATGTCGCCTCTTTTCGAGAATGCCCGCCGCATCATGTGCCACTCAGGCACTTGACAGGCCAGCGATCAAGGACCCCGGGGTGGGGCGGGGGGGTGGTGGGGGCGGTGGAAGCTTCCACTGGGGCAATGGTGGTTACTGCCACAACAACATCAAGGCCTAGGAGCATCACTGGATCCCAGGCCAACCGGTGGGATGGGGTTGAGAGGTGGGGGTCACGGGGCAGCGGGGTCAGCAACAAGGGCAGAGGGTGGCTCTCAGCAGCTAAATCTTTTAACTTCTGTTTCTCATGTGACAGGTGAGATTGGTTATCTGCTAGAACCAATTCTCTTCCTGGCTTGTATTTCAGAGTGAAGTCATAACTCTGAAACCTCAGGAGTAACCTCTGCAATCCTCCTGGAGTTCCACACAGATTTTTCTTGTAGACCTGGTCCAGTGATTGATGATCACTCTCCGCTATGAACTTTCTGTCAAAGAGTTATGTATGGAACTTGCCACATCCACACACGACTTCCAAAAGCTCTCTTTCTAAGTTGCCATTTCTGATCTCAGCTGGTGTGAGAACTTTGGATGTGAATGCTATTGGCTTTCCATCTTGCACCAGGGCTGCTTCCAGTCCTTTTGTAGAAACATCTACTTACAGAGTGACAGGCATCTCTCTGCTGTAGTATGACAGACTTCTCCTTGCATACTACTGCTTTGAGTTTGTTGAAACTCCTCTCGTGTGACTCTGATACTGGTACTCAACATCTTTACTCATCAGCTCTTGTAGGTTTGCTGTATTTTCTCACATGTGAAGTATGAAAGAACTCATGTGCTGGATCAAACTAAGGAAACTTCTCAACTCTTTCTAGTCCCTTGCAGCTTCCATTTCAGAGATAGTTGTGTCTTTTTCAGGACTCTGTTTAACTCTCTCAGCTATGTACACAATTCTGAAGAACTGGCAATCTTTCACCTTCACAATGTTTTTGCATTTAGCTTGATCTCAGCTTTCCTCATTCTCTCTGTGGCTTCATGTGGATAGTAGTCATGATCTTTTTCATCTACACCATAGATCTGGATATCATCAGCTATGCCGACTCCTCTTTTGCATCCTCTATATGTCTCATCTATTCATGGCTTCATGTGCTCTGGCAATGTTAGCAGCCTTTAATATTATGAGCTTTTCTTTTCCAATCAGAGCTTTTGCACAATGGGTATGCTGAGCCCCAAATGAGTTGATCCACCTAAGTCTTTAATTTGTTTTCTTGAATTTACATTCACTGAGTACATTCCTCAATTGCATTAAGAAATTATTAGCTGGCTCACCTGGTTCTTGCCTCAAGCTCCTAAATTCACAAAGATGGATCCGATATTTTGACTTTGGCTGGAGAGGTAATCTGAATTTCTCAAGAATGTTGGCAGGGTTTTTATTGTCATTCTCACTGATCTCCCAGCTACTAAACAGATCTAATCCTTTCTCTCCTGCCCACAAAAGGATATAGTTGACTTTTTCTTCTTCACTGGTACTTTTTAGAATGTCAATCTGCACTTTTATTTAAACTTCACAAATGCCTCAATGACATCTTCAGCCTCTCAATTCATTCTGAGCCAGAGCTGTGAATTCGTTGCTTTTCATTTTTGCACAATTCACTTTGTTTTTTTTCTCTCTCTCTCTCTCTTTGGCACTAAATTGAATTGATTTTTCTCAATCTAATTCAACATTTATGTTTATAATGCTTGGGTTTTACTTACAGACACCTGCTGCTATCATGTTGTGCCCTGTGACTCCCGGAAGTTCGAAACAATCACACTTTCAGACTCAAATGCTGGAGCTTCATTGATTGGATTTCTCGGATTATAGCACGTGCTGCATAGTTTGATACACAGACTGACTACCCAGTAGTGAATGATGTGGCACTCTGGATACTTATGTATACGTATGCATGAACATATAGTTCTTAAGTCTTACTGGTGTAATATAGCATTATAACAAGGACGCATTACTGCCCCTGAATCGCATTCAGTTAAGTATTTTTTTCAAACTTACCTTTTTAGTGGCTGCCTCCAGATCATTGGTTAGGCTGCATATAGACCAAGAAAAAACAACACACAACTTGTTTTTTCCCATGGTAAACCACCTCCTCAAGCTTTCTTCACCTAATCCCTTCACTTTCATCTCCAGCAGCAAGTGCTAAATCTCTTATTCTTCAAGATTAATAGTGTCCTTGCAGCTGCCTCAGCTGCCACATTCTTTTCCATTCCTCCTACACTTGACCAGCTTACAGCTCCTTATCCATCCTATCCAAACTATCTGGCAGTCTGTAGCTTCTCTGTCAGCTTCCTGTGCCTCCTCCAAACTCATATCTCCCATGAGATCCCTTTTCTGACCAGACCTGTGCACTGAGAATTTAACAATATTGTGAACAATTCCTGAGTTTGGTACTTTCAGAAGTGCCATAAACCTCTTTCCTCAATCCTTGATCCAAGTATTCTCTGTAATTACTGCCTTATTTATTAATTAGCTTTCCTCTCTGAGATTGACAGAAACTTACATTTATATAGCACCTACGAGAGAAAATCTTCCTAAGGCGTTTAACAGAAACATCAGGAAAGAATGGGCAACAAGCCCAAGGATGAGATATTTAGGAGGGTGACCAAAAGCATTTTCATAGAAATGTCTTTAAGGAGGGTCTGAAAGGAGAAAAGGGGCATTTGGGGGTGAGCGAGGGGTTCCAGATGTTTAACTTGGGTGGTACAGTCATTAATGGTAGAATGAAGAAATGGCAGATACAGAATAAGCCCCAGTCAGGGGCACAGAGAATTTGCTGGTGGTGTAGATGTTTGTAGAAATTGAGGAGGTTACAGAGATAGGGAAGGGTGAGGCTATGCTGGAATTTAAACAGAAGGATTACAATTTGAAATATAAGTCTTTGGGGACTGGGAGTTAATATAGGGCAATTAGGGATGGGCAATAAATGCTGACCTTGCCAGCGATGCCCACGTCCCATGAAAGGCCAAAAGAAAATCATTGCATATTTTTACAGGAGAGCTAACAAAGATTTGGGGCTATTGAGAACTTGTGGAGCAATGGGATTAGTCTTAAACTGTTCTGGCAATGAACTGGCACAGACATGGTGGGCTAGAACATTGAACCCACCCATTTTGCAGGGGCGGGGGGTGCAAGGAGCATTCCCTGCAACTGAATGGTGAAGTCCAAGTGACTCCTGAGACGTCCAGCCTTATTTCTATTGTGCTGTGGAGAGTGGTAGCAAGCTCACTGGCACAGTGGGATTGACAATTGGGCTGCTTCTGGTACCACAGTGACTCTCAGTAAGGAAATGAAAGTGAGGAAGGATGCAAAACAGAATGCCAACACATTGCCACCCACTTCTCACCTGCTGCCCATGGTCTCCAGTCCTCTCCTGCAATAAACCTCTCTGAATGTGGCGTAGAATTTTATAGAATGTACAACACAGTAACAGGTCACTCAGCCCAACTGATCCATGCTGGTGTTCATGCAGAAGCCTCCTCCCACTCTTCTTCATTTAGCCCTATTATTACATCTTTCTGCTCCTTTTTCCTTCATGTACTTCTCTGGTTTCCCTTTAAAGGTATCTGTTTAATGTTTTTATTATAATTACAAGTTTCTACATATGCCAATATTTTGTTGCTGCCCTCTGGACTGACAGTTTTCTGAGAAGGATTAGATTGTGTGTTATCCAGTTTACAGTTTATATCATCTACAGATTGCAGCTGATTTTAGAATTCTAATCGGGTGTGTTATACTCTGTGTGCTCCTTATCCATCGTTTCTGTTCAAAATGAATGGATGAGCAATGATTAAGTGGGCTGTTGGACATAGATTTGCAAATTGGCTGCTTTTATCTGCAGTGTTTAGTAATTCTGGTACAAGTATAAAATACTGCATGGTGCACCTGCAATGCATTAATTATAAATCAACTGTGAAGCTCCAGGACATGATCATTGAGATACCTCATCCTCTCACTGAGCTGGATGAAGGGGTATCGAACGTTCTGATATCACTTGATATTTGGCCCTAGCTATTCTCTGACAATCCGAATTCAGCTCTCATTGTGATTCCTTCTCCCTCTGTGAGTTCAGTGAGAGTGGCAGCTGCAAGTGATTCGCAGGCAATTTCACGAAGCACAACTTTATTAGTGAGACAGTCAGAAAAACGGTTATGATTTACCTGTAATATTGATACATAGTGATAGTAATTGCAGCACAGAAGCAGACCATTCAGCCCATAACCCCTGTGCTAATGCTAGCTCTTCAATTGGAGCTCCAGCCTTTACTAAAAATATGTATTCAGGGCATCGGTGACATTAAATCAAGACCGACTTGTACATTAAATCCATTTACCCGCTTTTGCTTCAGGTCCCTGTGGTAAAGTGAGGTACCCTGTCCCTTTAAGAGAATGCAAGTGTACTGATCATGTGACAGCACTGACAAATCACTGCACAGCACGGGAAACGGTAAGTCTAGTTCTGAAGGTTTCTGAGTGAGCACATATGATCTGGCGCTTTGCCCCATGTGTCAATAATCCATCACTGTTCATTCTTACATCAGTCCCTCTTAGTGATTGCAAGCGGCAATTGATGAGAACATAGGAAGGCATGCAGTTAGAGTTCGGTTGGCCAACGAACTCATTTACCCAAGACATAAAAATGGCAACAAGGATAAAGAGCAAAAGAAAATAAATTTCAAGATGGGCAAGCAAAAAATTGGAAAGAGAATCTGTACTTATCTTATAAATAAGCTGCAGCCAGCAATCAGAGCAGAAAGCAATGCTGTAGTTTAAAATTTTTTAAGAACTCTGCCGAACCACAATCACGGGAATCCCATCAAAACCTGAATAGTGTGCAAAACCCAGCAGAGAAAAGCTGACAGCTGCAGAGGCAGAGTTTAGAAAAAAATGGTGACTGCTTTTAAAGTGGCAATACATTTGAAAGGGTAAATACATGAAAAATGACCATAGACAGAAAATTATAGGAGACCCCAGAGAGAGGGTGACTGCAGTAAACCAAACACCTAAATTTGTCATTACTTGGAAAGCCTATCAGAAGTGCAGTCCCCTTGCACTCATTCATGATGCTGCAGTTCGGGGCGTGTCAATCCATTCAACCCCATTTCAGGTGACTGGCCTCAGTAAGTCGAACGCCTAGCGTTCTTTTTTACTGCTAACGACTTCTCAGGGGAGGAGAAGAAGAGGGCGATTCTTTTGTCCTCATGCAGGAGCAAAACGTGCGAGCTGATCCACAGCCTTATGTCACTTAGTGCCCCAGACTCGAAGACTTTCGACAAGTTAATAAAAGTTGTACAGAGTCACCTGAAACCAAAGTTCAGTTACTATGCAGCGCTTCAAGTTCAATTCAAGGAATAGGCTTCCAGAGGAGACAATAGCTGACTATGTGGCTGTTTTAAAGGCATTAACTGAACATTGTGAATTCGGAACATCCATTAGTGATATGTTGAGAAACCGGCTGATATGCAGGATTGGAGATGATACTATCCAAAGGCACTTGCTAGCCGAACATAGTCTAGACTTCAATAAGGCATTAGAATTAGCTACTGCGATGTGCTGTTGGAAATTCCAAAGTTATAAAAGATGCACAAAATGGCGCCATCCATCTGGTCAAGTGGGACAATCTGGCAACAGAAGGCGCGAAAACTTCAGACTCCAGGGAAAGGCAGGAAATTCTCTCTAGCTCCAGACCGTAGAAAAACAACGGTACTGCAGTGAAAACCCACAAAATGAATGAGAGAAATACATCCAGGCCTCCAGTGAGTGAACAACAACTGAAACAAGTCGAGTGCTTGTTCTGCCACCACTATGGCCACATAAGGTGGCACTGCAGAGAAAGGCTAAAACAACACTATAAAGGCGGAAGGAAAAATCGTGAAATATGCTTCATGGAAGAGCCAGGAAAAATATATTCGTTATATAACCTCAAAGTGGGTAGAACTGAGCCAAGTGGTCATTACAGTTTACAGACAACCCATTAAGATGGAAGTTGATACAGGAACGTCGATGTCCGTCATTGGAGAGCATACATTTAGATATCTGAGTAAAGGAACCCATCTTTCAAAGTTAGAAGTTTCGGATGCAAAACTGAGGACATACACGGACGAAGAAATAAATTTGAAAGGGTTCTTTCAAGTCAAGGTGCAGTATGAGGAACAGTCTACAAAATGACTCCTATTTGTAATGTCAGGTAGGGGACTGAGTCTCCTCGGAAATAACCAGCTGGGAGAGATAAATCTTGAGGGCCCGCTAAGTTCCCAATTCGAAACCAGAAGTGTTGCTGCAAGAAAAAATGAATACACAAAGACCCAATGGGAGAAGCCCGTAGAAGTGTAACACCAGGACAGAATTCAAACTGAAGTCAGCGTCCATCGAAAGGAAATGGAAAATCTATTAAAGGACTTTTGTGCGCTACAAAATTCAATCGGCTCCCAATTTGTGCCATGAAAAAGACATGGGGCAGAATTTTACGAAAGCGGGATTTTTCGTTCCCGCTGTCGTCAATGGGGTTTATAATGGCTCACCGCATTTTACGGCCCCGTCCCAGCCAAAACAGGGCCATAAGATTCTGCCCATGAAGAAGAAAAGAAAGAGTTAAGCCTGTCTCTGGCCGAGTTAAGGAACAAATTAACTGGGCAGGGGCAACGATTCTCCAGGAAACAATTAATGAGAATAGGAAAGAATTGGAAGAGCTGATTCAGCAGCTGCATAAAAGCCCTGAAGTTTTAAAGCTAGAAGGCCCTGAATTCTCAGAGAAGAGCTGTCGGAAAATCCAGCTACTGAGCTCATTCACGTTCAGCTCGTGCCTGAGTCTACTCCAGCCAATAGCGAAATTAAAGAGAAGACGGAGATACGGGTCAGTGCTACTAAGAAAAGGACATGCAGGAAAAAAAAGAGAAATCATTGACAGTCCTCGGAAAGAAAAACAAAAACATTTTTTTTCTTTTCCCTCTTCCTCCTCACACATCATGTAGCTCATCACTGTATTGCTTTGTGTTTGTTGCCCTTTATCTGTTTCAGCTTGGAGTGGAGGGGCAGCAGGACTGAACGTGACTGCACCTGGAAGATGGTGAAATCATCCACTGAGGGACATAGTTGGCAAATGCCCCTGAAAAGAGATCTTGGAAATACCAGACGCTCAACCAGTCAAAGAAGGCCTCCTGAGAGACTTGACTGTAAATAGTTATTGTGTAAATAGTTAATAAGTTTTAAGCTTGTTAGCTGTACTTTTAAGTAAAGGGGGAGGGATGTGGTAAAGTGAGGTACCCTGTCCCTTTAATAGAATCTGAGTGTACTGATCATATGACAGCACTGACAAATCACTGTACAGTGTGGGCAACTGGGAACTGTAAGTCTAGTTCTAGAGGGTTCTGAGTGAGCATGTATGATCTGGTGCTTTGCCCAAGTCTCAAAAAACCACCACTGTTTATTCTTACATTAGTCCCTTCCCATTATTGATTGCAAGCAGCCATTGATGAGAACATAGCAAGGCATGCAGTTAGAGTTTGGTTGGCCAATGAACTCATTTACCCAAGACATATAAGTCCTTTTATATAGCTGGACCCAATGAACATCTATTAATTTCTTTCAGTCCTGAAATCGCCATTGATTTCCCAGCATCCTTTTGGGCAAAAGAGGCCCAGATTTCTTCTAGCCTTTGTGTGAAGAAGTGTTTCCTGATTTCACTCCTAAATGACTCGGCTCTAATTTTTAATATTATGTCCTCTTGTTCTTGATTCGCCCATCAGACCGAATTGTTTCTCTGTATCTACCCTTACATTAGCTCAACCAGATCACTCCTCAACCTTCAAAATTCAAAGAGATATCAAATTTTATAACCTCTCTTAATCTGCACTGCGCCCTTCCAGGACATTCTATGAACACATAGTGTCATGAAATCTTTAATGTCCAAAGCACTGGAATTGCCCAAAGGCTGACACCTCATCTGCATAATGGTACCTTTGACAATGCAGCACTCCCACAGTATGGCAATGGAATGCCTGTTTAGATAACAGCTCTCAGTTACTGGATCAATGATGCAAGGGAGGGTAGTGGGCAGGGCCAGACTCATGGCCGTCAACACCCTAGGAGGCTGAGCCCGTGAGAAATCCCAAGATCAGCTGATTCCCATAATCCTGGCAGGACATGAACAGGGGTCCAACCAGCAGCGAGGCCAGGTATGCTGGAGAGGGGACAGAAAATTCAGAAAAAGAGCAGATTAAGGGTGTAATGTCGTTATATAATAGTCTGCATGCAGTTAAATGGTGAGAAGGCTCTTGAAAGAGGGAATGAAATGCCATTGCAACACAATGGCAAACAGTTCACCTAGTCTGACATTAAGGCTGTTGTTCCAAATTAGAGGGAGGGGTACTGTAGTTGAAGAACTGGGAAGGAGCTGTCATATGCAACAATGCTCTAGGAGGTGGCTGTTAGTGGGACCTCCATAATCCTAATGGTCTTTGGGGGAAATCAATGTATACCTTTGGTCCCTCAACAACAGAGCACAAGGTTTCTGCCTCAACCACTAACCCTGGAAGTGAATTTCACATCCTCCCAAATCTCTGTGTGAAGGAAATTCTCCAGGCTTCTTATATTTAATCTTCTATTTGCTGTCCTCATTCTTAGTCGCTCCAATATTCTGTTTCCACCTCCCTGTCCCATCCTTTCATTGTTAGAGTATTTTAAAGAGCCCCAAATTATTGGAATACCCCAGCTTGCCTTGCTCCAGCTTTCCAGTGGCAGGCGGAAATGAGGAAACCGATTGTATTAGTTGCTCATGATTTAATGTTATACTGTCTTCACCATAGCAAAGGGAAGATGGTGGTGTAGCAATAATGTCACTGGGGCAGTAATCCAGAGGCCCAGTTTAATACTTGGGGGTTATGTGTTCAAATCCCACCATTACAGCTGGTGGGATTTAAATTCAGTTAATAAAATCTGGAATGTAAAGCTACTCTCAGTAATGGTGACGATGAATCTATTACTGCTTGCCGTAAAGTCCCTTCTGGTTCACTGATACCCTTTAGGAAAGGGAATCTGTCAATCTTACACTGTCTAGGCAACATGTGGCTCCAGACCCACAGCAATGTGGGTGACTGTTCCCTCTGAAATGGCCGAACAAGCGGCTTGGTGGCCCCACTGTTGGTTGGACCCCTGTCCATGTCCTGCCAGGATTATGGTTAACAGCTGATCCTGAGATTCCTGACGGGCTCAGCCTCCTAGGATGTTGCCGGGCAGGAGTCCGGTCCTGCCCATTGCCGTCCCTTGCATCATTGACCCAATAACAGATGGTGAACAAATGCTGGCCTTCCCAGCAATGCCCAGATCCCTTGAAAAGAATGAAAAAAAACCAAGCCCAATACAGTAATTAAAAGTATGCATTGCCAGACTAATAAAATTTGCCACATGCTTGATAAATGTCTGGAGCAAGCCACCAATTTCCTGTACTTCATACCAGTTCCAGGTTGGTTTTTTTAATTCTTTCATGGAATGTGGGATTCGCTGGCTATCCCTTGAACTGCTGCAGTCCATTTGGAGTGGGTACTCCCACTGTGCTGTTAGGGAGGGAGTTCCAGGATTTTGACCCAGCGGCAATGAAGGAACGGTGATATATTTCCAAGTCAGGATGGCGAGCGACTTGCAGGGGAGCCTCCAGGTGGCGGTGTTCCATGTATCTGCTGCCCTTGTCCTTCTAGATGGTAGAGATCGCAGGTTTGGAAGGTGCTGCCGAAGGAGCCTTGGGGAATCCCTGCAGTGCATCTTGTAGATGGTACACACCGATACCACAGTGTGTTGGTGGTGGAGGGAATGAATGTTAGCGGATGGGGTGCCAATCAAGTGGGCTGCTTTGTCCTGGATGGTGTTGAGCTTCTTGAGTGTTGTGGGAGCTGCACTCATTCAGTGGGGAGTATTCCATCACACTCCTGACTTGTACCTTGTAAATGGTGGACAGGCTTTGGGGAGCCAGGAGGTGATTAAGTCTCTGCAGAATTCCCAGCCTCTGACCTGCTCTTGTAGCCACAGCATTTATATGGCTGGTAGAGTTCAGTTTCTGGTCAATGGTAAACTCCAGGATGTTGATATTGTGGGATTCAGTGATGATAATGCCACTGAATGTCAACAGGCGATGGTTAGATTCTCTCTTGTTGGTCATTACCTGGCACTTGTGAGGTGCGAATGTTACTTGCTACCTAACAGCCCAAGCTTGAATATTGTCCAAGCCTTGCTGCATTTTGACGCAGACTGCTTCATTATCTGAGGAGTCCTGAATGGTGGTGAACATTGTGCAATCATCAGCAAACATCCTCACTTCTGACCTTATGATGGAAGGAAGGTCATTGATGAAGCAGATGAAGATGGTTGGGCCTAGGACACTACCCTGAGGAACTCCTGCAGTGATGTCCTGGGACCAAAGCATGGCCTCCAACAACTATGATCATCTTTCTTTGGAGGAAAGGCAGGAGAATGAGGACAATGTTCGTTACAGTGTTATTGACTGACCACCGGAAGTCACTAGCATTTCATATACAAGATACACCAACAATAGCTCGTTGCCAGGTAGCAAAACTGCATGCTACATCTGTTTTCATTGGACCTTACTTGGAATCATTGGGGTATGGATGTTGTCTTGGACAGTAGAGATAATGGGCGGTAGAGTAGCTTGTTTTGCACTCTGCTCAATTTCCATTTCCATTGACCGAGATATACTCCATAGTGTGTTGCAACACAGGAACAGACCCTTCAACACTGTAGGGGGTAACTGTCCCAATGAATCTCAAAGATAAGAGGGAAGAGCAGCATCTCAGCTTTTGTTTAAGCACTTTACAACCTTCTGGAATAAACACTGCAAGTATACCCATGACCACTACCATCTAGAAGGATAAGGGCAGAGATAGATGGGAACACCATCACCTGCAAGTTCCCCTCCAAGTCACTCACCATCCTGACTTGGAAATATATTGCCTTTCCTTCACTGTCACTGGGTCAAAATCCTGGAACTCCCTCCCTAACAGCACTGTGGGTCTATCTACACCACATGGACTGCAGCGGTTCAAGAAGACAGCTCACCACCACCTTCTCAAGAGCGACTAGGGATGGGCAATAAATGTTGGGCCAGCCAGCGAAGCCTATATCCCAAGAAGGAATAAAAGAAAAATAAGTTTAGAGTTGAACCACCACTCCCATTTTCTCTTGGTAATTGAGGATGGTTGCACCAGAGGCACAGGGAGTGGAGCATGGGTTGGCGCATGGGTTGGGAATCCACTATTAGGGTGGAGGCATGTTCTGCACCCCTGGGATTTACCTGTCTATCCTTTATCCTCCATTACATTTAAGTGCTACGGGAGCGTCCTCCCCTTTACCAGATTTTTCAAGCTCCACTCCCCCTCTGCTATTCTGCTTTTACCATTTATGCCTCCTTTAGACCTATTTTTGTTTCTGTACTTGTCTCATTATCATCGCCTACTGCCTTGCACCATTATCCCTTTTGACGTTTAATCTCTCCTGCCTGTGACACACCTCTTTTGCTCTTTTCTCTTCCTCCCCGCTTACATTGCCTCTGTACTTGCTCAAAGTCTGTTACATTTCTAACTTTTCCCAGTTCTGATGAAAGGTCACAGGCCTGAAACATTAACTCTGTTTCTCTCTCCACAGATGCTGCCTGACCTGCTGAGTGTTTTCAGTATTTTCTTCCTCAGCCTTTTCTTGTTTATATTTTAGTGCAGACAGAGATCCTGCTAAGCCTCCTGGGAAATTATTTTGGCTTTTGCCGAGTGGCAATGGTGTACTGTTAACTTGACCGCTTGGGAAACACCTTGCCTGATTTTTGATTCTATGGGCAGAAACTTTGGCTCGGCGAGCGGGGGCAAGGCCCTTTCGCCAATGTGTAAAATAACGCGCGGTGACGTCAGGCGTGCAACCCGATGCCACCACGCGTCATTTAGATTTTCAGTTTGGTGGGCGCAGAGCCGAACTGTCAAAGGCCTATTTAGGCCTGTTAAAAAGCAATTAAGGTAATCAGCTGAGCTGCCCATCCAACCTTAAGTTTGGTGGGCAGGGGAAGGGCCCAGGCGGCCTTCGCATTTTTCATGGAACCTCATCCACTGGCGGGATGACGTTTCATGAATGATTTAAAATGTTCAGAAATTTTTTAATTAAAATTAATACACATGTCCCAGCTCATGTGACAGTTTCAAATGAGGGGACATGTCATAAAAATTTTTACAACACTTTATTAGGCTGTTTAAACTTAAAACTAATCTCCCTGAGACACCTCTGTGCCTCAGGGAGATTTCTGCGCTCCTTCAAACGCATACGTGAAAGAGCGCAGACCCGACTCAGGCAACCCCACCCCTTCCGGACAGGGAGCACTCGTAAAATGGTGGCGTCCAGCCGATCGGGGGTGCTGATCGGCTCTGCGCCCACCCGCCCCCGCACAACCCCCCTGACGGGGAGAAAATTCTCCCCCATGTCTAGCACAAAAATGAAAATGTGACAAGGTGTAAAATGGGCAGCTGATCTGATATCACTCTATTTGTCTACCCCCGGTGTTGGTGTCTGGAGCCGAATACTTTCTCCAGATTTTCAGCAACATTGCCGTTCACGGAAATAAAAATGTGGAAAGATGTAAAATAGCCTTGGCCTCGTTAACAGTTTTTTTTACACAATCACAGTCAAAACTAACCCCAGTGTGTGTGATGCTGGAGGTTTGAGTTCAATGATTTGCTCCCTTACTTAATAGCCGTTAATGGGTTCCTCTCATTGTATGAGTGGGCAATTCCTGCTGTTTGAGAGGGCGTTGTCACATAATAAGGGCAAAAACAATGGCTATTATGCAATGTTGAGTGGGTAATAAATGTTTTAGAAATCACTGTAACAGAATAAGAGTGGCATGTTGTTCCTCAACTTGTGCTCTGGTGCAGGATCTCTGAAGTGTGCTTTTTCCTAATTGTCATATCAAGTTCTGTTGTTTGTGGGTCATTTCTGCTCACAATGTGGAAAGAGAACACAGCACAGCAACATTTTTCAATCTCATCGCTTCTCTGTGGTAATGTGACGTGTTTAAAAGCATCCATGCCCAGGAAGGAATATGCTAAGACCTCTAAGGACTTGTGCTATGCCTATCTGTGAAACTTCAGCCAGATCTAGTTGCTGCATCCACAGGGACCTGTTTCTGACTGGCCGCTCAAGTTATTTCCAATCGACTTACAGGCTTTGGAAGGATGGTCATCAGGCACTGACTCTATAACTGCAGCATGAATGCTTTGCTGAATTCAAACAATATTTCAGGATCACTGCTCCCAGAGAAAGGTTATGTGTTCATGTGTAATGGCTCGGAGTAAAGATAAATGCTGGAGGATTTCACAAAAGCAGAGTTTAAACAGAACTGCAGAGACATAGGTTTGAAAGATAAAAAACCAAAAGACTTGCATTTACACAGAGCCTTTCATGACCTCAAGATATTTCAAAAGTCCATTACAACCAATGACGTATGGTCACTGTTGTAATGTTGGAAATGTGGCAGCCAGCTCAAGCACAGCAAGCTCCCACAAACGTCAGTGATAATGAACAGCTCACCTGTTTATAGGTATTTATTGAATGAGAAATAGAGGACATTAAGGAAAACTCCCCAGCTCTTCTTTGACACCCACTGGCCATCATAGGCCTCAGTTTGGTTTCTGTCAGGACCACTCAGTTCCAGATCTCATTACAGCCTTTGTCCAAACATGGATCAAAGAGCTGAACTCAAAAGGTGACTAGTGGGGGTCTTGCAAAGATCTATGTTGTGGCCTCAATTATTCACCATATTTATTAATGATTTTGATGATGGGATAGAAAGCCACATATCCAAATTGCTGATGACTCAAGGATAGGCAATACTGTAAGCAGTGTAGATGGAGCATAAAATTACAAAGAGATATTAATAAATTAAATGGATGGACATACCTGTTGGCAAATGGATTTCAACGTAGACAAGTGCAAGACTGTCTGCTTTGGACCTAAAAAAAAGACCTTTGTTTTTTTAAATGGAAAAAGATTAGAAACAATGGAGATTCAAAGAGACTTAGGAGTCCAGGTACATGGATCATTTCAATGTAATGAACATGTACAGAAAAGAATCAAAAAGGCAAATGGAATGCAACTTTTATAACCAGGGGATGAAAACACAAAGGGTTAGAAGTCATGCTTCAGCTATACAAAGCCCTGGTTGGACCACACCTGGAGTTACTGTGAGCCATTCTGTACACCAGTCCTTTGGGAGGATATATTGAACTTGGAAGGAGTGTAGTGTAGATTTACCTGAATGATACCTGGTCTCCAAGGGTTAAATTCCACGTAAAGATTACACAAACCAGGGTTGAGTTCCTTGGAACTTAGAATGTTAAGGTTGAGATTGACCAAAGTTTTCAAAATATGTCTGGCCAAATCTATATCCTTTGTAACCCGATATTCTTTGTAACCCTACTCATATTAAAGGGAATGGATAGGGCGGAGAGAGAAATTATTCCTGCTGGTTGGGCAGTCTAGAACTGGAGGAACGTCAGTCTAAAAATTAGAGCCAGGCCTTTCAGGAGTGTTAGGGGGAAGAAAGTAAGTAAGAATTTATGGTAAGGGAGAGTTTATTGAAAAGGAATGAATTACTTAAAATCTCTAGGTAGCCAGTGCTACCAAGCACATTAACAGTTAAAGGTTACCAGATGAACCTTGCACAGCCTTAGAGCCTGCAAGCAACAGAAAGGCTTTGGGAACCGGACTGGAGTCAGAGGATGGCAATAACATAGATTAAGTGTGCTCTACAACAGATAGGGGAAGGACAGATGGTCCCAGCTTAGATAGGAGGGAAGGTCTCTGCCTGGGTGAAAATAGGGACATACGATGCATGTACCAGAGATGTCTGTTTAATGTAAACCTATATGTTGACGAGATCGGAATCTGGAAACTTTTCTTGTACGTGACCAATAATGTATAAATATGTTGAACACTGGTAATTTAGCAGAGTGCTATCTCAAGCTGCATTGAGATGGTTCTCTCCTTGCAATTGCTCGAATAAACGATCATGACCTGTACTTGAGACTCCTGTGGTCCATTTGTCAATGTGACCACAACAGAAGTGAAGTTAGGAAACACTTTTACACACAATAAATATGAAAGAAATTCAGCAAATTGCAATTGATGCTAGATCAATTGTTAATTTTAAATCTGAAATTGATGGATTTTTGTTAACTAGAGATATTATCAAATATGGGGCAAAGGCAGGTGTATGGAGTTAAGTCGAGATCAGAGATGATCCATGTGAATGGCAGGACAGGTGTGAAAGGATAAATGACCTTCCCCTGTTCCTGTGTTCTTATGTTCAATGAGCTTCATTGGCTGTGAAATACTTTGGGACACATTGGGGCCATGAAAGGTACGATTGAAATACAAGCATTTTCTCCTTTCAAATATATGAATAATTTCAAAGCAGCCTGTCCTTGACTGATGATAGCGAAGGTGATGAGATCTGCATCAGTTCCATTATAATTTATGTTGCAGACAATACTTTGAAACTGTGGCTTTGAACTAGGCTTCCATCTCAAATGATATTCCTGTCATATATTCTCAGTAACGTCTCTGAAGTAAGAAATTAACATCTGAACAAAGGGCTTTTCTTTTCAGCTATGCATAAGAGTAACCAAGATTTTTGTAACTGGACCTCATCTCGGTAATGTTGAGCTTTGTACCTTTGCTTTCTTGAACCAGACCCACATTTATCCTTTCGTTCTTTCCAATGATGCTTTCCTTTTATTGTCCATATCACTAATAAAGAACTCCAGGAAAACTTTGGGCTGGCTCAGAAATCCTTGTATTGAGAAATTGCTCAGATATTGTAATATTTAACACAACCCAAATGGAAAAACAGTAAAAACTGGGAAATAAGAATACTGGTCCAAACTGGTCTTGTATACCTTAAAATGGAACACCAGTAAAAACTGTTTTTTTTTCCCTATTGGGAAGTCAGAATTAAAAGCAGCACCACCCAAATGAGCTTTCTCTAATATAAATATGGAAATCCAGAGTGCAGCAATTAGTTATTCATAGGATTCTGCAATATTCAAGGACCAATGTTCTGTAACATTCAATTGTTTTTTATTCTTTCACAGGATATGGTCATCGCTGGCTAGGCCAGCACTTATTGCCCAACACTAATTGCCCTTGAGCCACTTTCTTGAACCGCTGTGTAGGCGCACCCACAGTGCTGTTAGGGAGAGAGTTCCAGGATTTTGACCCAGTGACAGTGAAGGAATGGCAATATATTTCCAAGTCAGGATGGTGAGTAGCTAGGAGGGGAGCTTGAAGGTGGTAGTGTTCCCCATGCACCTGCAGTCCTGCAGAGGTCGCAGGTTTGGTAGGTTCCGTCAAAGGAGCCTTGAAAAGGTGCGGTAGTGCACCTTATAGACGGTACACACTGCTGCTACTGTGCGTCAGTGGTGAAGGGAGTCACTGTTAATGATGGTGGATGGGATACAAGTCAAGCAGGTTGCTTTGTCCTGGATAGTCTCGAGTTCCTTGAGTGTTGTGGGAGTTACATTCATCCAGGCAAATGGGGAGTATTCCATCACACCACTGACTTGTGCCATGTAGATGGTGGACAGGCTTTGGGGAGTCAGGAGGTGAGTTACTCACCACAGGATTCCTAGCCTCTGACCTGCTCTTGTAGCCACAGTATTTATATGGCTAGTCCAGTTCACTTTCTCGTCAATGATAATCCCCAGGATGTTGTTAGTGAGGGATTCAGTGATAGCAATGCCATTGAGTGCCAAGGGGTAATGGTTAGAGTTTCTCTTGTTGGAGATGGTCATTGCCTGGCTCAGATTTTGGTTGCCACTTACCAGCCCAAGCCTTAATATTGCCCATGTTTTTATGCAAATTGACACAGACTGCGTCAGTATCTGAGGAGTCACAAATGGTGTTGAACATTGTGCAATCATCAGCGAATATCCCCACTTCTGAACTTATGATGGAGGGAAGCTCATTGATGGGACAGGGCGAACAGCCAGAGGTCATGGTCCACATTGAGACCAATGACAAAGGTAGGAAATGGGATGAGGTCCTGAAAGCAGATTTTAAGGAGTTAGGAAGGGAATTCAAAAGCAGGAGCTCAAGAGTAGTAATCTCAGGATTACTCCCAGTGCTAATGTACTTAAGAATAAGAAGATTGAATAGTTCAACATGTGACTGGAGAAATGGAGTAGGAGGGAGGGCTTTAGATTTCTGAGGCATTAGGATCGGTTCTGGGCCAGATACAAGAAGGACAGGTTACACCTTAACAGGACTGGGACTAGTGTCCTCATGGGGATGTTTGCTAGTGCAGTTGGGGGGGGGATTGAACTAGATTGGCAGGAAAACAGGAACCTGGGGGGAAATTCAGAGTGCAGAGAAGGGAAATTGGCAGTGGGAATTAGTGAAGTATCAACTGATAAAGAGTATATATCAGAGAGTAGTATCAAGATAGATAGAATTCATGGAGAGTTTGAGTAGGTAACAGTGAGTCATTAAATGGGGTCAGAGTAAGTGGGAAAGTAAAAAAGCCTAAGTCAGGGTAAATGTGCAAGTATGTGAATTCACGGAGTGTGGTTAATAAGATTGGTGAATTACAGTCACAGGTTGACAAATGGAATCATGATATTATTGCTATAACAGAGACCTGGCTCAAAGAAGGGCAGGACTGGTCGTTAAATATTCCTGGGTATAAGGTGTTTAGGAGAGGCAGGAAAGGAAGAAAAGGGGGGTGGCAATATTGGTTAAAGATGGCATTATAATACTGGAGAGAGAGGATGTTCCAGAGGGGCCAAGGACAGAATCTCTCTGGCTAGCGGTAAGGAATGGGATTGTTGCAGTATATAGATCACCAACTAGCAGAAGGGATGTGGAGAAACAAATTTGCAAAGAAATTACGGAGAGGTGCAACAGTTATAGAGTAATCATAACGGGGGACTTCAATTATCCAAGTATAGACTGGGGTAGGAATAGTACAAAAGGACAAGAGGGGCAAGAGTTCCTGGAATGTGTTCAAGATTTTTTTTACAGCAGTATGTTTCCAGTCCCACGAGAGGACATGCAATTTTGGACCTGGTTCTGGAGAATGTGTTAGCTCACATGGATCAAATATCAGTGGGAGAGCCTCTAGGGGACAAGTGCAGGATAATTAAGGAAAGCCAACACAGATTCATCAAGATAAAATTATGTTTAACTTGATGGAGTTTTTTTAGGAGGTATTAGAGAAGGTTGATAAAGGAAATGCTATTGATGTGGTGTATATGGATTTTCAGAAGGGATTTGACACAATACCACACAACAGACTTGTGAGCAAAATTCTAGCTCATGGAATAAAAGGGAAAGTAGGCACTTGGATAAGAAATCGGCTGAGTGACAGGAAACAGAGACTGGTGATAAATGGTTGTTTTTCAGATTGGAGGAAGGTTTGCAGTGGAGTTCCCCAGGGGTCAGTGTTGGGACCCTTGCTCTTCCTGATATATATTAATGAACTAGACTGTGATTTCAAAATTTGCATATGATACAAAGATTGCAATGTTGTCAACTGTGGTGGGGATAGTCTTGAACTTCAAAAGGACATAGACATGTTGGTAGATTGGGCAGACAAGTGACAGACGAAGTTCAATGCAGAGAAATGTGAGGTGATTCATTTTGGCAGGAAATTTGAGATGAGTCAGTATAAAATAAAGGGAAAGCCTCTAAAGGAGGTACAGGAACAGAGGGACCACGGTGTATACATACAGGTCATTGAAGATAGCAGGGCATGTCGAGAGAGCAGTTAATAAAGTATATAATGTCTGAGGTTTTATGAATAGGGGCATTGAGTACAAGAGTAAGGAGGTCAAGTTGAACTTGTATAACATGCTTGTTAAATCTCATATGGAATATTGCATCCAGTTCTGGGCACCATACTTGAGAAAAGATGAGAAGGCATTGGAGAGAGTACAGAGGAGATGCACGAGAATGATTCCTGGGATGAAGAACTGTAGCTATGAGGATAGACTAGAGAGGTTGGAACTGTTTTCCTTGGAGAAAAGAAGGCTGGGAGGAGACTTGATAGAGGTATTCAAGATCCTGAGGGGTATGGACAGGGTAAATAGTGAGATACTGTTCCCATTCAAGAGAACATCAAGAACAAGGGCAATGGGTGGTCTTCCCATAGACATTGCACATGCCATTTGAAGGCCCTCTGTGGGACACCAGGATATACCTAGTGGCACCACTACATGGTGTAGACCCCTCCCTCCACTAGTGAAATACCACTGGTGCAGGAAGAGGCTCTTAAGTGCCCATTAATTGGTCCTTCTTCCCACCAGATTTTACATCCCCTGCCCTCCCCGGGGGGGGCGGGGGTTTGATGTTGTCGAGACTTAAGCCAGTCCAGACTGCCCCACCCCAGAGCTGTTTGAGGTCTCCCACCATGGCTATCTAAGTGCCTTCAATGGAAACTCAGCAGCCTGCAACCCCCTCAAGTTGCAGCCAATGCCCTGAAGGAATTTTTTGCTAACTTTGCTGATGACAGAAAGATAGGTAGGAAAGTGAATTGTGAAGAGGACATAAGGAGGCTATAAAGTGACATAGATAGGTTAAGTGGGTGGGCAAAGATCTGACAAATGGAATATAATCTGGGCAAATATGGAATTGTTTATTTTGGTAGGAAGAATAAAAAAGTTTATTATCTAAATGGTGAGAAATTGCAGAGCTCTGAGATTCAGAGGGATCTGGGTGTCCTAGTGCATGAATCACAAAAAGTTACTATGCAGGTACAGCAGGTAACTAGGAAAGCTAATAGAATGTTATCATTTATTGTAAGGGGAATTGATTACAAAAGTAGGGAGGTTATGCTTCAGTTGTACAGGGCATTGGTGAGGCCACATCTGGAGTACTATGAACAGTGTTGGTCACCTTATTTAAAGAAAGATGTATACGCATTAGAAGCAGTTCAGAGAAGGTTTACTAGACCAATACCAGGAATGGGCAGGTTGTCTTATGAGTAAAGGCTGGACAGTTTAGGCTTGTATCCACTGGAATTTAGAAGAGTAAGAGGTGGCTTAATTGAAACCTTTAAGATCCTGAGGGGTCTTGACAGGGTGGATGTGCAGAGGATGTTTCTTCTTGTGGGAGAATCTAGAACTAGGGGTCACTGTTAAAAACTAAGGTATTGCTCATTTAAGACAGAAATGAGGAGAAATGTTTTCTCTCAGAGGCTAATGAGTCTTTGGAACTCTCTTTCTCAAAAGGTGGTGGAAACAGAGTCTTTGAATATTTTTAAGGCAGAGCTTGATCGATTCTTTATTAACATGGGGGTGAAAGGTTATCAGTGGTAGGCAGGAATGTGGGGTTGAGGTTACATTCAGATCAGCCACGATCTGATTGAATGGTGGAGCAGGCTCAAGAAGTCAAGCGACCTACTGCTGCTCCTAATTCATATGTTCCTATGTATGTCCTGCTCCTGCTGCATTTCTTGCTGCCGAAGTGGTGGTAAAGACTGGTCCCTCATGATGGTGAAGTGATGGAATGTGCAGCAGCCAATGACAATTCTGAATAGCCACTCAAGGTTCTACTGAAAAGGTCACCCGGGATGGTCCAGTCAGTGGAAGCATTGCTTGAGTATACATACAAACATACGCACATACAAATTCCGAGTGTGATCAATCTGCTAATCTGATTGTGGCTTCAACTCCACTTTCCTTCCTTCCCCCTATAGCCTTTGACTCCCTTGTCAATCAAGAATCTATCTAATTCAGTTGGTGGTTGCTCAGTTATGTTCCTTTTGGCTGTATAACTCTTGCTGTAGGTCAGCGCTGCAACTGGGCATGGGCTCCTGAGGGCTCATGAACTATGTCCAGGAGGGATCGCCCTTGTCACACAATAGCCAGCTGTAACCTCAGGGCCTGGTTAGAATAGAAGACTGGTGCAGGATAAAAGTCATGACTGCTACCTAGAAACTGGGGACAGATTTGCATGATGCACTACCTCTGTTCGCAAACCAGCTAATGCTGAAGGCATAGAATCCTTCTATTGAGAAAGTTACTAGGATTGTATGGGAACCATCTAAGGTAATGTAAATACAGACTATGACCTGTGGGCCCTGGGGAAGTCTGCAACGCGGGCAAAGCCTAGTATTCTCTCATCATACTTTGGTATCTCCATGTGGAAAGAATTGTGGGTATTCTTTCTGCTGCAGAGCACCTCAGTAACCTTCCAGACACATGGGTGGACATCAAACTGTGATACCTCTGTAATATGACATGCTGTAGCCTGGAACCAGTCTGTTGTATAAGAACTAAGGGCCATAATGACATTCACAGGCGTTGTTGTCTGTGTCCTGCTATAAAGTTTGAATTGTGGGTGTAGCAGGTTACTTCACTTAGTCACAACCTCCTTTTATGAAGTGGATTTGCCGGAAACATTGTGCCTCCAGAAACGTTATATAGGAGAGGTGTTCCCTGAAGATCTGTTGTTGGTATGGCCTTCTGTGCGGTGCTGTCCACTTTCCTCATGTCCCAATTGCTCCTGCTCTCTGCTGTCTCCATTGAGACACTCCTTCGTCCTGTAGCCCAAAGGAAGCCCTGCATACAGACTGCAGGAAAATGATTGAGAAAACAGCAAAACACAATGCAACACCACTACAACTTATAAGAAATCAGATTAAGTTACTGGAGTCAGGAAATCTGCAAAAGAATGTGTAGAGGTTAACCAGCACCCTAAAAGAATAAAGCAGGAATTTACCTGTAGATTGTGGGTAATTCCTTTAAATAGCATGGCTGAAAGTGCTTCCTGTCTGTTAGAGCCACGGGTTGCTGGCTGAGTTTATCATGTTTATTCATGTTTATCATTCTGGCAGTGGAATAGATCAGCATCAGAACAGGTCCTCAAGAAGCCTACAAGTGTTGATTAAATATAAGAGTTTTCTGAATTATCCTAACATGCATCTTGGACATACACAGAGAAGCCTGATCCAATGTGATAGTATGTTCCTGCTTTCTGCCCTTTCTTGACTCTTAGTTCACCTTCATCCTGAGATCTGGCATGATGAATGTTGGGAGGGTGTTGTTTACAAAATTGTCTCTTAAAGAAATCTTCATAGTCTTCAGTAGGTTAACTGTAAGTCTTGAGTAAAAGTTGAACTATTTACACATGTGCAGTAAAGGGTGCAGGCTAGGACAGTGATTTTCACCATTTTCCAAGAAAAGAGTCACTTTAGCAAAAAACCTGCAATGTGAGAGCTACGTTGGCGACTGTAATAGAGGCCATTGTCTTATTCGCTAATTCTTGTGATAACATGAAGGAAGAAAGGACAATTGAAAAGCAGAACACATTGTCCTTTAAGGGGCAATGCAGGCTTGAAGTGGACTGACATGGTCACACCTTAGTGCTAGGGTGAGGGATTTACCTGCAGAATGTGCTTCTCTCTCCCAGTGAGCTGGTGGCACACTCCTGTATGCCACATCCTACTGCAATGGCGGCTGCCCCTTGAACACTTCCAGTAGCCGACTGCAGTGAAATATCAGGTGGCATCTCCCTGGATGGAGGCTGCTGTCAGGATCGGCTCACTCTTGAAGGAGCAGGCCCGTTTCCTGGATATAAACGGATCTCCCACACTGACACTCACTCTCTCAGTCTCTCTCACACACACACAATCTCTCTCACCCACCCCACCCCCAACCCTACATACACACACACACACACACTCTCTCTCACCACCCCCCCATCCCACCCCCCCCACACACACACACACACACACACACACACTCTCTCTCACCCCCCCACACACACACACATACACTCTCTCTCTCTCATTCCCACACACACACATTCACGCTCGATCTCTCACTCCCACACACACATACACTCACTCCCACACACTCGCACTCGCTTTCACACACACACACACACACTCTCTCACCACCCCCCCACCCCGCCCCCCCACACACACACACACTCTCTCTCTCTCATTCCCACATACACATTCACGCTCGATCTCTCACTCCCACACACACATACACTCTCTCACTCCCACACACTCGCACTCGCTTTCACACACACACACACATACACACACACTCTCTCTCACTCACACTCACCCTCTCACACATTCACTCTCTCACACACATACACACACACTCACTCATTCACTCTCACACACACATGCACTCTCACTCCCAGCACACACAGCAGTCAGCCTCTTTCTCCTCCCACCACCGCCACCCCACGATCTGGGGCTCTGCTCCGCAGAGACTGACTCCCAGACTTCACAGCCAGCCTCTCCCCCCTGGGACCCCGAACCTCACAGCCAGCCTCTCCTCCATGGGACCCCGAACCTCACAGCCAGCCTCTCCTCCCCGAGATCCCGGACCTCACAGCCAGCCTCTCCTCCCCGGGAACCCGGACCTCACAGCCAGCCTCTCCTTCCTGGGACCCCGGACCTCACATCCAGCCTCTCCTCCCCGGGATCCCGGACCTCACAGCCAGCCTCCCCTCCCCGGGACTCTGAACCTCCGCTCCGCCGCACTCTGCTCTCCAGGCCCTGGTTGGAGTACTGGAGCTCTGCTCTGCAGCACTGCACCACTGGCTGGGGAGCTGCACTTAGCATCGATGGGAGCCGCCACTGGCTCACAGGCCTTGCAATGAAGAACACTGGGCTAGGAGCTATCTCCTTGTTAGGTTTTTACACTCTTTGCTCAACGCCACACTGACCCCTGGCTCTGGGTCATGTGCCTTCTTACAACACTGTGTGGGTGGTACTGTACTCAGTCCACATTAACAGTGTATGTGCCAGATGCTCTACGACAATGAACAAGTTGCTGATGTTGTGACTCTGGACCTCTTGTTTCCCAGCTCAACCCCCTTCCCTCACTGCAGCCTTCACCCCTTCTGATTTTGTGTTTTCAGGCACCCAAGAACCACTGCCTGCTGATCACAGCAGTCCACGAGAGGGAGTGAACAACAGCACAACACTGATGAAGAGGCCCTGTCGCTTGGTCTGCCACTTGCATCCATCTACTCAGATACTGATACTGCATTTATCTTGGAGGCTAGCATAGAGTTGGGGTCAGCATGTTGGGCATGAGTGGACTGTAGCTATGACAGAGGTAAAGGATGATCCATTTGCCAGGTTGCTGAGGATGAGATTGCAGATGTTCTGCAGCAGAGGACTCAGATGAGGACCTTGATAGGGTGACATACAGGGAACACTGGTGAGGGTGCACACCAAGATGCTGGGTGCATTGGTTGGTCTGCCAGCCTCCTGTCACCGTCAAGGAGCATGGGGAAGTTCAGCTTCAACTTGGCGGAGGACATTGTGCAGAGCTTGCCCCCTCTGCAGCCTCTGCTCCATCTCCTTGTCACGCTGCAGACCCAGAAGGACTGCCCCTGTAGCCCCCATACCTTTTGCAGCCTTTGTGTGGACAGTCAGTAAATCCTCTGCCATCCCTGTGAGGATACAGCAACACTCCCTGCCAAGTGCAGAAACTCACCACACAACACTTCTAAAAATACTCCAGAGTCATTCCAGAGCCTATCCAAGAGCAGAAGTTCATTATGATTCCCTTATCTGCAAGCTGAGTGCTCAGCCCTTTAAATAACGCTAATGCTGGGCTCAACATTTCCTATTTGGTGTAACAGGCAAATCTGCTGCCTGGGCTTGTGTGTCCAGATTTGATACACATCAGCTGGTGAGGCTGTGTGACATCAGGATAGCACCTCATCACTTGCTTCCAGTGCAGAAGGGGAGGCCCATGTGGGGCGCACCAGGAGATAGCTGCAATGCAGCATGTAGCTCCTCAAGGGCACAAGGCTAAGGTAGCAAACCAAATTTGCCCCTCTACCTTCAATCCCTGCATCTAAAGCACTTGGTGAGTAAAAGTGATACCAGACCAGATTGTTATGGGAAACCATGGGCTGGATTTAAGGGAAGCGTTGGGGGTCTCGCCACCAGCTGGAGAACACTACATTGCCACTTTTAGAGGGAGCCCACTGAGTTAAGACACACTCAGGCACTTAACTGGGCAGTGGGCCTTCTCTTTCATCAAGGACCCCTGGCAGTGGGGCAGGGGCAGTGAGTTCCAGCCTGCCAAGAGCTGCCGGCCAATCAGAGGAGGCGATGGCTGTTGCTGGTACAACACCCACCTGAGGCCCAGGATCAAGGAGGGACCCAGGTTCAGGTGAGTGATGGTGGGAGGGGTTCATAGGTGCAAGTTTCAGCGAGGGGTGAGGAGGGGAGTCAGCAGCAATGACAAAGTGGTGGATTTCAGTGGGTCACCCTTACCTACACTAGGACCCTCGTTCAGGTGCCAGGGACCCTCCCTGGGAGCTGCAAGCGACCATGACAGGGTTTGCTGTTGTGTTTCCTGCACAGCAAGCCCCCGTCCCCCCCTACCCATTGCTGGGTTAATACTAGCAGGGGCAGAATGAGGCCCTTTAGGTGGCATTAATTGCCCATGATAAAGACAGGTGGGGGTTTAATTTAAACACCCCTGATTTCTCCTCTCACTACCCGTCGGTAAACAAAAAGGTATTTTGATTTTTATTTCCCCTTTTATCAGCTGTGGCATATTTCCCAACCCCTCAGTGTTGGTGCGATCCAATTTCTTCATGGCCTCACAGCAAACTCGAGATAGGGTAAATTCAGAGGGTTATTTATTTGCACCCACCCAAATGCAGGAGGGGTATAGCAATGTTGTCTCCTTTTCACTCATACAATAAAAGAGAGAGATTGAGAATGAAATATTTACAGGGCAAAGACCACAAAATAAAGAATTATTGTTTCCTGTGAGTCCAGAGTCCAGAGTCAAAGTCCAATGGTGTATTCCTTCACAGAGGTCAGCAGGCTGAACTGATGCTGGAGAATTCACTTTTCCAGTAGAGCTGACTTCCATGATGAGATAGGCACACAGAGATGAATTTGTCTTGCAGGCGATGGTACAGAAGTTCAGAAGTTCCAGTGGAAACAGTGTAGGTGGGGACCAGGCATTCAAACCTGGACAGAGCCCATTTTCTGTGTCGCTGCTTGGTAAATGGAAGATGGAAGACTGATTTGCAGTATAGCAAGACTGGTTCTCCCAGCTGGGGGAGTCATGTTGCATGACTCCCCACCTCTCCACTTTGGCTTTGACAAAGGGTATATGTTTGTCAGGGTTCCTGGGATTGTTAATGTTCCAACCATAAGAATTTAAAAAGAAGGTTGCAAGGCTTTTTGTCCTAGCAGAGAAGTAGACTCCAGTTGGCCAGGCCTGGCTTATGAAATGTAAATGGCTTTTGTACAATTCCCTTTGAATTTGGTCTCTTCAGAGATAATGAGGTGCAAATTTCTTCGATACTGCCAGATTAGCTCTTATTGTCCGAAAGTCACAGCCAAACATGGCTTCAGTCATTTTAAAAGGTCATTGACAGTTTTTAACTTTTACAAATGAGCATTAATCATAAAAATATAGTGTAAGGACTTACCACCATTGCACCAATGCAAAAGCCTCAATTGATGGTGGGTCAAGAATGCTGTCCATGGGCCATCCCACCACAGGCTGAATTGGGGTGGATGTGGGAAGATGGCAGAGTCCCCATTCACCACCCTCCTGCCTGATTAAATGCACCCCCTCCCCCCACTACCAAACTCACTGTGGAGGGCACAAGATTCCACCCCGTTTCGGACTTTTGCCAGTCTGAGAAAAGTTAGGAATAAGGAAAGGAATCCAGCAAAACCTTTTTATACAAAGGGGAACAGAGTTGTGGAATAAGCCACCTGGATAGGCTATTAAAATTAGATATAAAAGGGGCTCAATGCACAATTAACGACATCCCTGGAGAGAGGACAGAGCAGGGCATTTGGGTAAATTCACCAATATCAAGCTCCCAGTAAAGGGCTGTCCTTAAAGAGTGCCCATGGGCAGCATTTTTCGCTGAGCATGAGGGCGTGCACCTGACCTGCTCGAGAGTAAAATGACACGAGATGAAATTGGGCGAGCGTTCTAACATTATTGTGCGATACTTTGCTCAGCGGGTGTGTGCAAATGTCAGAGACATGCCCACCATTAATTAACAGGCCAGGTAAGGTCCTTGACAACCCAACTGACAGTGATTTAACGTTGCCTGTGCAGTTTTTCACTTATCGCGTGGGCAAAACGAGCAGGCGGACAGCCCACAACTTGCAAAAGCTCATCCACGGACGGGATAAGAAGGGTCAGCAGCATTTTGAGTAGTGAGGAGTTTTAGAGATAACTTGCTGCTGGTGGCTTATTGGTGCTTGTCAGCTTAATCACCAATCAGGGTTTCATTCTTAGAATTCCCAGGCTTCATTTGGTGTCTTCCAGGCCCCCTGAGGATTCAGACCATGTGGACCCTTCCAGGTACCAGACAGCCTTCTGTTACCCTGGTAATGGGGATTGTGGTCTCCGATAGAGACACCTCCTCTGAGGAGGAAGAGAGCGGCAAAAGGGAGAGGAGACCAGGTGTCCCAATGCAGCTTCCAGGGGAGCGACCTGTGGGAGGAGAGGTGCAGGTACAATGGGGGCAGGGCCAGCAGGTAGTTCAAGGTGGAAGGGGCCACAGAAACTGCTGCCAGAGTTTACAGGCAGCAATGCAGCTACCTCAATATGTCCGAGGTGCAATGGTGAAAGCGGCTCCGCCTCTGCAGGAGGATCGTGACCTCAATTTGTCGGTTGATTGGGCTGGAGATCAGCTCCGACTGTGTGGGTGGAGACCCCATGCCAGTGGCTCTGAAAGTCACAGTGTCCCTCAACTTCTATGCCTCCAGCTCTTTCCAGGGCTCAGTGGGGATCTGTGTGGAGTCTCCCAATCAGCTGTACACAGTTGCGTCAAGCTGGTGACCGAAGCTCTGTTCAGGTGGGTGTTGACTTTCCTTCATTTCTGTATTGACGAGGCCAGCCAGGCTGAGCGAGCCAGAGGCTTTGCAGCGATTGCTGTGTTCCCCCACATCCAGGGCGCCATCGACTCCACACATGTGGCCATCAGGGCGCCAGCGGGTCAGCCGGGTGCCTTCGTCAATAGGAAGGGCTTCCACTCCATGAATGTGCAGAAAGTGTGTGACCACAAGATGCAGTTTCTGCAAGTCTATGCAAGGTACCCAGGCAGCTCCCATGACGCTTACATCCTGAGACACTCCCAGGTGCCGAGGCTCTTCGGTGCTCCAGCCCGATTGGATGGATGGCTGCTGGGTGACAAGGGCTATCTGTTGAAAAGACGGTTCATGACCCCTCTCCGTCATCCAAGAACAGAGGCAGAGAAGCGGTAGAACAGGAGTCATGCCTCCACATGGGCTGTGGTAGAGAGAACCATAGTCTTCTGAAGATGCGCTTCTGATGCCTGGACCATTCATGGGGAGCACTGCAATACCCCCCAGAGCGGGTGTCACTGATCATGGTTGCATGCTGCGCTCTCCACAAACTGGCACTGGCAAGAGGGGACTCACTGGAGGAAGAAGATCTTGACACAGCTGCACAGGCCTCAGATGATGAATCCAGTAGTGAGTCTGAAGAGGAGCATGGTGATGAGAATGCTGAGGGCATAGAGCCAGACCTTGGTAACCTCCAAGGACACCAGGGACACCTTGATCTAATGCTCCTTCAGCTAGGCTGCCAAATAAGAACTATCACCTCATGTCAGGGCTGCTGCTTCTGTCCTGGATCCCAGAAATGACACTTTCCTTGGCCCCCAAGATACACTCAGTGCCTGTGCAATAAAGTTTCGAGCCACCCACATCCAGCATTACATACTGGCGTACCCTACACCTACAAAACAAATGAAGCATACTCAGGCCAATAACACAAAAACAAATGTAATTTAACATTGGAACTCACATACTCTTGAACAGAACTATATCCGGTGTTGGTAGTCACACCATTAAAAAAAGAAAAACAAAATAGGGGAACAAAAGATCACCCGTGACCAGTCCTCTTGTGCTTAAGGTGCTTTAAACTTATGTCTACAGGCGCTACATCTAGGTGCACCCCACCTTGCCGATACCGGCATTGGAGACAGCCTGTTGATCCTGCTGACCCGTTGGCCTTGATGACCTTGGCAGTCATCCTCTGACCAGTAGAGCCTGTGCTGGGAGGGAATGGCCAGTGCCATGGTTGGCATCTCCCCAGTCACCACAGCCTCATCAGGTGCGATGGTCACTGGCAGAGGGGCAGAGGAGCTTCTGCCATCATCCAGACATCCCTGAGAATAGCCCGCAGAGATGAAAAGCAGCTTGTGTGCCAACGTCAAGTCTCTGTGGACATTCCTGCTCACCATTGATGAACGGGCACCTAGCTGCGATACTGCATGCCCAATCCATCTCCCACACTGGCACTCACACAGGCATCTCACACACGGACACTGACCACCTGAGGTCAGTGCCTGTGTGAGGGCTTGCAGGTCCAAGCGCAACTCCAGAAATCCCTGATTCTGTCCCTGGACCAGCCTCTCCATGAGAGTCATCACTCTCTCAATGGAGGAGGCATTGTGCTCAGCCATGAGGATCAACGCAGTGCAGGGACTTCTCCACAAGGGAGACCATGGCACGCATATCCTTTTGGATCTCTGCCAGATCCTCCCGCACATCCCACTGGACATCCAGCATCTGCTGCCTAATGGACAACTCCAGAGGCTCATCATCAGCTTTCGACTGATCATCATCTGGTTCCAGCAGTCCTCCAATTGCCGGCACCCTGGGCATTCTCTGCCTCCGCCTGCACCTCAAGCAAGTATAAAGTGCCCTCACCAATATGCACTGAGATGCCAGCTGCCGAACTAATGCCCAACCGAGGTGCTGGCATCTGCGCCGGTGCCTGGTTCAGAGAGTGGGTGTGACGCAGATGCTGGGGGAGTATGGTGGTCCTCCGGGGTCAGGGGTGGCCCTTCATGGTACAGAGACTGAACGCCCGCTGGAGAACCTAAAAGGGAGAAGAAGGACTTGTCATTAGTTAAAGTCATCAGACTGTCACTGTGAATGTCAGGTAGCCTGGTGAAACAATGGAGATCTGCATCCATCATGGTGCCCTCGTCTTTCAATGATCGATAGGGTCTCCAGGTTCAAGGCTCCCATCGATGAAGAGGCTGCATTAGAACGGTTGCACAAGCTGAAATTCTAACCTCAGTGCACTGCACTCTTACCTTTACCTGACACCCCAGCCTCTCCGCGGCCGCTTGATCAAGGTGCATGGCGCCCCTCGAGCTCCAAGGCCTCCTGTTTGTACCGGGAGAGGATGAGGAGGTGTGGGGGTCCACCGCCATTCTTCTACCTCTCAATATTGTTATGGGATGTCTTCTCCTGAAAGGACAGAGGAGCATTGATTTGTCCACTCTCTACCTGCAGCGCCATTGCAACCTGGCCAATCCCAGCTGAGGAGCACCTCGCATGGCACATCCGAGTTGTGGCCCTCAAGCTGCAAGGCACTTAGTCCAAGCAGCCAGGGCTCACCCCTTGGCTAGTTCTGGCATGGTTGACAGTTGGCACTCACACTCTAATGCCCCTGAACTCCACGGGGGGGTTGGCCAGCCCAAAGCACTTCAACACACTGACCCATGCCAACTCAGTGCTCACCCTTCCTGAGCGCAGTAGGTCATTGAAGCGCTTCTGGCACTTCACCCAACTGCGCTGCACCACATCATGGCTGCTCATCCGGGCTGCCACTTCCTCCCATGCCCTCTTTGTGAGGTGTGGTGGCCTCCTCCTCCCATCTCTGGGAACACGGGTGCCCCTTCTGGAGCCACTGCCTCCAGGACGGCGGTGAGGCACATGCCAGAAAAATGGGGGGGGCCGAATGCCGACCCGGCCTGCCCTCCCGCCCGGTGTTCGCTGCCGCGCTCGAGTCCATCTTTACAACAGCAGACAGACGTCCTTCCCTGGCAGCCTTTCTGGGGCTGCCAGGGCCGTTTTTAAACTGGCTACCGGGTCACCTGCCTCTGCTCAGCCCTTCCCGGCCAGTGACGAGCCGCGTTACACACTGGGTGGGCCTTATTTGGCCCGCCAGCGTGAAATCGCGGTCGGGCCCCAATCGCGGGCGGTGGTTGGCTTCCTGACCACTCCCATACACCCCCGCCGAGCCTGCCCAATGAGGGCAAAATTCTGCCCATGTTGTTGAACATTGTGACCCAGAGCTTAGTGGAGAGGGGCATTTCATGGTTGTAAGATTAATTCAATTGTGCACATACAGGCTGGGATTTTGTCAGGCCATTGAGGGGGCTCGCCCACCAGTTAGGGAACCAGCAGGGAAACCCCATCAATTCCATGAGAGTGGCCCGACGGAACCAACTATCCTTTAGGCACTTAATTGGCCACCATTAGGTGTTCCCCACGTTTGAGGTCCCCAGTGGCGGCAGTCCTGCCCGCCAAGAGCTGCTGGTCAGACAGAACCTAGCAGCTTTTCATTGTCGCCAGCAGTGGCTGCTTGTGGCACTGCACCCATCCAAAGCCCAGGATCGTGGAGGGACCCTCGGGCACAGGTGAAGTTGGGATGTGGGTTGCAAGGTGCAGGGTGGGATCATGGGAAAGAGAGGAGGGTGCTCGGAGGCATGGACAGGGATCATCTTTCAGTGCCCACTCCCCATCCCCCACCCAATACCAGGTCCCTTGATCAGGCACAAAGAGCCTGAGAGTGAAGGGCCTGGGGAGGCTGCTAGTAAACACAACAGATTTTGATGGGAAGCCTTCCATGGGCGCGGGAGACATGTGCAGCATTTAATCCCTGAACCGTTACTAAATTGCAGTGAGGTCGGGGCTGGTGGCTATCAAGTGGGTCATTAGTGAGTCTGATTGACATCCTGCTGGCAGTTGTCAGAAATCTAGCAGCAGCCCCTTCCACCCTCCTACTTCATCGGAGGAGGTTTCCGTGTCTCTCGCAAGGAGACTGACACAAGGTCTCTCCTAGCTGGGCCCGGCCAACATGGTTCCCGTTGCGATGGGCTGCATTGCCCACAGCTTTTAAAACAATTACTTCAATTACTTGTAAAGTTGCTGGAAGTAGGAGCTGATAACAGTGCAGTGAGGGCAACAGGTCAAACAACAGGACAAACAACAGGACAAAGTGTATCTCATTAACCAATATGACTAAAGAGTTGAAAAATTAACAGAGGAAGTACTGAGAAGGAAGGTGAATTAAAGTGGGTGAATTCGATGTTAAGAGCAGGTACAGAAAGAGAAATAAAGAGAAGGAACTAAAAATAGGATTAACAGGAAAAGCTAACAGAAGAAAAATGTTGAATTTCTCCTTTGTGCACAGCTCTCTGTCAATTCAGTGAACTTACCCGAGCGTGAAATAAAAACAGAAAGTGCTGGAAAAACTCAGCAGGTCTGGCAGCATCTGTAGAGAGAGAAAAACAGCGTTAATTTTTCATGTCCTGACTGTTCTTTAGAGCTGAGAATGGGAGGTAGGTGTGGTTGAGGTCTGTCAACGGGGGCAGATTTTGTTGGGCTTAATGATCTCGTTCTCTGTCTTAAATTTCTTGTTTTATTTTTACATAAGCAGAAGAGGGAGATGATTCCAGAAACTGACTTTGGAAAACATTCACATTCCTGATTTTTAAAACATCAAAGGGCTCTTCAATGGGTTATTCATTCCCTGATGGCAAAATATCATTGTTCTTATTGCTGCCCAATTACAGAATGACCGAAAGGTGGTGACATTTTCAGGGGAGTGTAGGCTCATTTCAGGTCTCAGTTTGGTTAAGATGAACATGATAGCTCAGATGGGATTAGTCAATGTAATCAACTGTTAATGGAGTAGATACTAATTAATGAGGTCCACAAGGATAACCCAGGAGATGTACACTCAACCTCTCTTCACCTCCTCTTTCAGAAAGTATCTGGTCTTAACTTGATGTCTTCCCATGGGATAACACAGACAAAATCATCAATATGACATGAGAAATAATGGGGCCAAAGCTGCATTGTATCAAAGGAAGGCTTAGATCCTCGGACGGATTGCTGTACCTTAGCAAGATGATGGCTATGCCTTTTCCACCTGACCTTCATTAATGACAAATATGAAAGAAGCAATTAAATCAGGTGTAGTCAGAAAGAATAAGTGGACAAAGGTTTATTGGTAGCACACACCATTGCCAATATTTCATACACAGTCATATTCAAGATTTAAATTTATATAGACTGTACATTTTGATTGGGATAAAATATCTGTAGAAATGTAAAGGAACAATATTTTCATAATATTTCTAAGTGGAGCAGCAAACCAAATCACAGAGGTCAGTTAGTTGGGGTTTAACTTTAATAAAGTGTGTTCAAACTATAAACAAAGGATGATTCAGTGCAGTGTATGCTGGCTACTGCCAATGTGTTGCTTCTATTTAATCTTTAACTTTCTATATGGAGAACATATTATTATATATTATTATTTCTTCAACCATCCTCCCACTCCACACCCGTTGCTGATGCCATCGTGTTCAGTTCTCAGTGTCTAGCCTATCTACAGTGGTATGCTGGTTGCTATCAATGTGTCTCCTTGGTACATCCAACAGAGGAGGTGCCCTGAGTATGACTTGGTGCATTAGTGTAAAATGAGTGATATCAAATTAGCACTGTTCTCATTTTCTGATGAAATCAACCTCATGCATAATTCTGCGTCAGGCTAACTTGCACTGTATAGAAGGGCTAGTCCGTAAGGGTGGAAATTTGCTACTTTTTTGAAAAGGGTCTGATTCTGTGGCGTTGTGCAGTGTAGATCCTTCAAAAGGCAAAATCCAATGGCAAACTGACTGCAGTCATCACGTTGCAGGGAGGAAGCCTGCCCAGGCGAGCTAACTGCCAGTACTTGTGTAATCAGGTAAAAGCAAAATACTGGGGATGCTGGAAATCTGCAACAAAAATAGAAAATGCTGGAAAAACTCAGACCTGTTGAGCTTCCCCAGCATTTTCTGTTCTTGTGTCATCAGGGTTCTTTTTCTACTACCGAGTCTGTCATAAATCTCTCCCTGCTTTTCCATCATCAGTAACTCCTTGTGGCTCCTGCTATGTTGTGCCCTTTTCCACCCAGCCTCCATTCTACAAATGATTACTGGCCCCTCTTAGAATTCACTGTTTTCTCCAGGGTTATTTAGGGAATCTCAGAAAAACTTGCATGTGAGTTCATATTTGTATGAGTACAAATTTATTCATAACATTGGACACAGCTGGAAAACCACTCAGCCAGTTCAAAGCTATGAATCCTGTGTTGAGCAGTAACAGGCTGATGATCCTGCTGCGACACCAGCTCATCTGAGCTGATCTGTACAAGCTAACTGGGGCAAGGACATTTCAAATTAAAACAATCCTTTCGATTTGCTGCTCCCTTTGAACTTTTACAGGAGTCAATGAAAAGTTCTTTGAATAAATATGAACGTAAAAAGGTGCTGCTGTGATTGATTAGTGTGAGGAAGTTTAGAAATCTATTCAAGTAAATTACCCTTCATGGTTAAGTGTCTCAGACTAAACCAATAGAAGCCAGTGTACACTGTATAAGATATACGACTGTGGCCTCGAGCAGTGAACATATCGCCCTCAGCTCTCCAACAATGTTCACCAAAATATAGGGTCATGTGCCTTGCAACAAATGCACTTTCAGATCCCCATGCAGTTACTACGAACAGATTTAATCAAAACTGCTTTTAATGACTGTCACGTGGTTTATACACTTCAACATCAATGGTTAGAATCCACATTGTGACGCTAAATGCAGTCACATGGACACAAGATATAGACTGTAATGACCTGGTTATCAAAGCAAAACACGGAAAATCATGGCTTGAATATTTTATTGCACATTGTGATTGTAGATTTAACACCAAAGGAAAAACATTTCTCCAGATGCCAATGATTTATGCTGTTATAGTATCAATATAGTTTAGGTATTATATAGTACCTGGTTCAAACCATATACCAAACTATATACATAGTAAACCATACCTGCCGTACCATATTAAGCAAACTGGTCACTAAAGGGTTATTGTCAGGAGTTTGGAAGACAATGTTAGTACAATTCTGACCTGTTGCTGTTTAGTTTTTATCATTTTGCTTAAAGACACTGATAGAAGTTAATTGAAATGCAGGAATAAAATCAAGGATAGAGCTGTTTACATGTACATCACTTATAGTGACCAATAGTTAAGTCTCTTTGTTACAGGACTGGGTCATTTCATGAGTTTGTGTTGAATAATGGCCATTTGAATGTGCATGTGGCTTACGATTTGCTGATCATAGCAGTAAAACAGCAAAAGGTTGGCAGAGCAGTGACTTCCATCCCATTAATAATAGGATAAATTGGAGTAGTGTCAACCCTTTTCTTAACTTCCACTGCAAAGGATAAAGGATAGATCCAAAAACAATGGGATTCACAACTGGTCAAGAATGTAACAGATTATTGCAATCCTTGGTGCTTCAGGTCAACTTGTGGGCTTGAAATGAGCAATTAAAATTGTACAGCTTGCATTCTCAAAAACTGTCTGGCACAGCTAAAACTTGTGGCATTTTTCGTGACACAAAATTTACTAATAAATAAACGCATAAGCAAGGAGCCTAGTTTGAACTTGTATAAGACACTAGTTCGGCTCAGCTGGATATTGCGTCCAGTTCTGGGCGCTGTACTTTAGGAAGGATGTGAAGGATTGGAGAGAATACAGAAAAGATTCACACAAATGGATCCAGGGGCGAGGAACTTCAATTATGAAGATAGTTTGAAGAAGTTGGGACGCTTTTCCTTGGAGAAGTGAAAGCTGAGACGAGATTTGATAGAGGTATTCAAAATTGTGAGGGGTTTGGGCAGAGAAGCTAGGGAGAAACTGTTCCCACCCATGAAAGGAACAAGAACGAGAGGACACAGATTTAAGGTAATTGGCAAAAGAAGCAAAAATGACATGAGGAAAAGCTTTTTCACGCAGCAAGTGGTTAAGGTCTGGAATGCACTGCTGAGAGCGTGGTGGAGGCAGATTCAATCAAAGCTTTCAAAAGGGAATTAAATTGTTCGCTGAAAAGGAAGAATATGCAGGGTTTCAGGGAGAAGGTGTGGGAATGGCACTAGATGAGTGCTCACTCAGAGAGCTAGTAAAGACATGATGGGCCAAATGGCCTACTTCTGCACTGTAGCAATTCTGTGATTCTGCAATGTCATAAAATACTAAACAGTGTGTTACTGTCTCTAAGGTGATATGTGTGTGTAGTGAGGGTGAAGCACTGAGCAATATCATAGTCATTCTCCAATTAAACAGTTGCACAACAGTCAGATCCCTTTAGGGTGGGATGTGGTTGCCCTGTCTGGTCATGTCACTGTGTTCTATGAAAGTATGTATTGTAAAGAAAATATCATTTTTTCCAATATAACTGTGGGATACAGTGAAGCAGGATTGTGGGGGTCGGTGGGGTGGGGGGGGTGTGTGTGTGTGTGTGTGGGGGTGTGTTTGAGTGTGTGTGTTTGCGTGAGACTAATTTAATTAGACTGAAGACAGTCAGACTGCAACACCAATGGGAAGGTGTAAAAGCAGGCAATTTGAAGTGAAGAAGGACGAGGTAAGATGGGATCCCAGAAGATACAGCATGAATAGGAATTTGCATTAGGAGATAGATAAGGAGTTGAATTTTTAGCTGTTGAATTTCAAAGAAACATAACAGGAAATTTTAAAACTAGCAAAGGTCATAAATTAAGAAAGAAAAGTTATGAAGCTTATTTTTCACAGAAGTGGTAGCCATATTGACAAAATGAAAGATTTTTATATTTTAGGAAAGGTAACTTTCAAAGGACAATTAACAACAATGGGTAATGATGAAAGGGAAGAAATATATTTAAGGAAAGACCAAAAGCTGTATGAGTGTGAGTGGCCATGTGAGACCTTGAAGAGTGTACTGTGAAGAGGCAGCTTCTAGCCCAGCTGCCTGTGATAATAGTGAAAGGAGAAGGGCCCAGCCTTTTGGAGCGGGGCTGGTTACCGAAGATTAAGCTTGACTGGTCTGAAATATCTCACTGGAAACAGGAGGAGTTCCTGAACTGCAAAGGAAATACAACGAGGTATTTCGGGATGAATTAGGGAAGTTAAAAGGTGTACAGGCCAAGATATATGTAGATCCTCAGGCTACACCACATTTCTTTAAGGCCAGACCTGTGCCTTATGCATGGAGGAGAAGGTGGATACAGAACTGTGCCGGTTAGAAAAGCTGGGGATCATCCAGCCTGTCCAATTCTCGGAATTGGAAGCATCCATAGTTCCAGTGGCTAAGCCTGACCAAACCATTTGTAGGGTTATAAATTGGCTGTGAACAAGGCAGCAAAACTAGATAAGTGCCCTAATCGAAGGATAGACAATTCATATGCAAAGCTAGCTGGAGGCAAGTCCTTTACAAAATTGGACATGAGCCACACCTACCAACAAATAGAACTGGATAGCATGTCGAGAGAATATGTGACTATTAACACATACAGGGGGTGGGGTTTTCCACACCTGCCCACCACCAGGATCGTCCAGTCCCACTGCAAGTCAATGGACTTCAGGCTGGTACCGCCATCTCGCCCGCGGGGGGTCCCACCCGTGATGGGGCTGGGAAATCCTGGCCAGGGCTTTTGTCAGTACACTCACCCACCCTTTAGAGTATCGTCTGCATGTGCTATCTTCCAGAGAACAACAGGGAGTCTTTTGCTAGGTCTTCCCTGAGTGGTAGTATATTTGGATGATGTTCTGATCACCGGCTTAACCAAGACCAAACTTGGCCAACCTGGAGGAGGTGCTAAGAAGATTCATGGAAGCCAGCATATGGTTAAAGAAGAAAAAAATGCACATTTTGAGCATCATAAATCACTTATCTAGGTCACAGGGTGAACATCATGGGCAGAATTTTCTGCCTTCTGGGCGGGCGGGCCCAACCCAATCTCTGGTGGGTTCTGGTGGGTTCCCCCTGACATCATCCCGCGTCATTTTATGCCCCGGCCCCACGATCGCCGACAGCAAAATTCAGCCCCATGGGTTTGCATCTGGTAGAAGAGAAAGCTTGGGCAATAAAGGGTGCACCCTCATGGTCCAATGTAACTAAACTCAAGTCCTTCCTGGGTCTGATCAACTACTACAGTCGCTTCTTGCCTAACTTATTAACTGTGTTGGCACCATTATACTTGTTGTTAAAAAAGAATCACCGTTGGTCGTGGAATTCACGACAGGAAGAAGCCTTTGTGAAAGTAAAGAAACTGTTGCATTCATCATGTTTGTCAGTACACTGCGTCCAATCAAAAGAGTTGGTCTTGACATGTGATGCCTCTCCTTATGGCGCAGGAGCTGTGTTATCACACAGAATGGAAAATGGCCTATTGGCTATGACTCAAGAACCCTCTCCAGAGCTGAGAAGGGCTATTTCCAGCTAGAAAAGGAAGTTTTATTGGTGGTATTCGGAGTGAAGAAATTCCACCAGTATCTGCATGGACAACATTTCACCATTGTGTCAGACTATAAACCATTAATGGGTTTATTCAGTGAGGATAAAGCCATTCTGCCAATAGCCTCAGCAAGAATATAACGTTGGCCTCTGATATTATCTGTATATGAGCATAATTTTACATACCGCCCTGGCTTACATATGGCAAATGCGGACGCACTCAGCTACCCCCCAGATGCCAGATAGCATTGCACATGCTCATATTCCACAAGAAGTTGTGTTATTACTGGATTTCCTGGATTCTTCGCCTGTGTGTGCGAAGCAAGTTAGAAATTGGATGAACAGAGATCCAGAATTGTCGAAAGTCAGAGACTTTGTTTTGAGAAGATAGTCAAATTCTCCTGTATCTGAAAATTTGCAACCATTCCATGCCAGAAACACAGAGTCAATCTGTCTAGAAGGAATTTTGTTGTGGGGATCAAGGGTTGTCGTCCCATCACAAGGTAGAGAACCATTCTTGACAGAGGTTCACAGTACGCATCCAGGCATATCAAAGATAAAAACGCTTGTGCAAAGTTGTGTCTGGTGGCCAGGTATTGACAGTGACATTGAAAGCATGGCCAAGCACTGTCTCCATTGTCAGCAACAACAGAAGTTGCCTGTTTCAGCTCCACTACATCCGTGGGAGTGGTCTGGTCGACCCTGGGTTAGACTACATATTGATTATGTAGCACCATTCTTAGGTTCCATGCTTTTGTTGATCATAGATGCACATTCTAAATGGATTGATGTATACAAAGTCAAATCGCCAACATCGAGCATTATGATCAAGAAACTGCGTCACTGTTTTAGCGTTCATGGCCTACCTGAGATCGTTGCTTCTGGTAACGGTACAGATTAAACCAGAGTTTCAGAAATTTATGAATATGAATGGAATCAGACATATTAAAACAGCCCCTTACCATCCCTCATCAAATGGTTTAGCCGAGAGAGCTGTACAAACTTTCAAGCCTGGCATGAAAATGTTATCAGAAGGTACTGTAGAACCTCAACTTTCCCACTTCCTTCTCAGTTATTGTACAATGCCACATTTGACTACAGGTTCAACAGTGTCTGAAGTATTGATGATACGCCACCAACATACAAGGTTAAGTCTGGTATTTCCAAACTTAGAGGGGAAGGTAGAGAGGAATCAAAGTAATCAAAAATTGAATTGCAATATTCACAACAAAGCTCGCACATTTGGTGTAGGGGACACAGTATTTGTGCAAAATTTCGGAAGTGGATCTTGTTGGGTTCCTGGGACTCTTGTCTAAGAGACTGGTCCAATTAACTTTCCAAGGACAAGTGGAAGGTAGAATCGTTCGTAAGCACATAGATCATATTCATTTTAGAGAGACAGTCCAACAACCAACTATTCCGCCTGTGATTAATGTTGAACTGTCAATCCCTGAGGTGACCGATCGACCAAAAATAGACATGCCCGATGTCTCTGTAGAGTTGCCAAACGCAGAACTGCCACTTTCTAATGATGTGTTTCACGCTGCAGTTCCAGTTCCTGTCGATCCTGTTGAGGAACCTCAAGTGGTAGAGCTACGCCGCTCTAACCACATAAGGAGGGCATCTCAGAGACTTGATCTTTAATCACCTGAAGTTGTATATATATATATATATATGTTGTTGGATATCCAGTGTTTCCCTCTAAATATAAATTGTAAAAGAAAACTAAAGGGGGAGGAAATGTAGTAACTGTGGCTATAGCCTCTCCTGCTGTCTATCAGGAGTCATGTGATGTTCCAGGGGGCTCCAACCAATGAGCCCTGAGCGTGGGCAATCCAGAGGGTGGGCTTCAACCTCTGACCTGCTCTTGTAGCCACAGTATTTACATTGCTGGTCCAGGTAAGTTTCTGGTCAATGGTAACCCCTAGGATGTTGATAGTGGGGGATTCAGCAATGGTAACACCATTGAACATCAAGGGGCAATGGTTAGATTCTCTCTTGTTGGAGATGGTTATTGCTTGGCACTTGCGTGGCATGAATGTTATTTGCCACTTATCAGCCCAGGCCTGAATGTTGTCCAGGCGTTACTGCATCTGGACACAGACTGCATCAATATCTGTGGAGTTATGAATGGATCTAAACACTGTGCAATCATCAACGAACATCTATACTTCTGACATTATGACAGAGGGAAGGTCAATCATGAAGCAGTTGAAAATAATTGGGCATTGGACACTACCCTGAGGAACTCTTGTAGCGATGTCTTGGTGCTGAGATGATTGGCCTCCAACAGCCAAAACCATCTTCTTTGCATTAGATATGATTCCAGTCAGTGGAGAATTTTCCCTCTAATTCCCTTTGACTTCAATTTTTCTAGGGTTCCCTTTTCCCACACTCGCTCAAATGCTTACTTGGTGTCAAGGGCAGCCATTCTCACTTAACCTTTGGAATTCAGTACTTTTGTCCATCCTTGACCAAGGTTGTAATGAGGACTGCAGCCAAGTAGCCCTGGAGGAATCCAAACTGAGCACTGGTTTATTGCTGAGTAATTACTGCTTGATAGCACTGATGTGACACCTTCCATTACTTTGCTGATGATCAAGAGTCGACTGACAGGCAGTAATTGGCCATATTGGATTTATCTTGCTCTTTGGGAACAGGGCAATTTTCCACTTTGCTAAAGACCAGCTATTTCTGAAGCACAAGTCTTCAGAACTTCAGCTGGGGACTTGTCAGAACCCCATAGCCTTTGCCATATCCAGTGCACTCAGTCATTTCTTGATATCATTTGGCATGAATCAAATTGGTTGAAGACTGGGTTCTGTAATAGTGGAAATGAGGTGACACCTAGCATGCTCTTCTACACTTCTCGTTGAACTAGGGTTTACCCCTTGGCTTGATGGTAAAAGCAGTGAGAGATATGCCAGGCCATGACTGTGGTTGGATGCAATTCTCCTACTGCTGATGGCCGGCAGTGACTCATGCTTGTCCAGTTTTGAGCTGCTAGATCTAATCTGAATCTACCCTATTTAGCATGGTGGAAGTATCACACAAGATGGAGGGTATCCTCAGTGTGAAGACAGGATTTCATCTCCACAAGGTCTGTAAGGAGGTCCTTCCTAACAATACTGTCATGGACAGATGTACCTGCCACAGGTAGATTGAACAAGAGGTTTCCACACTCCTTGCTACAGATCCTGTCTGGCAGCTTTGTCCTTCAACAATCAGCCAACTCAGTCAGTAGTGGTCATTATATTCTGCACCCTTGCCATCCTCAGTTCTTCTTCCAAGTGGCGTTAAACATGGAGAAGTACTGATTTATCATTTGATGAAGGGAAATAGATGATAATTAGCAGGAGGTTTGGAGAATCTGGGTTTGTTCTGCATGGAACAAAGGAGATTGAGGGGAGATTTGATAGAGGTGTGCAATATTATGACAGGTTTAGAAAAGATAGACAAAGAAAAGCTGTTCTCATTAGCAGATGGTACAAGAACTAGGAGACACAGAATTAAGGTTTTGGGTATGAGCGGGGCGCTGTGAGGAAGAACTTTCTTTATGCAGTGAGTGGTAATGACCTGGGACTCACTGCCTAGGAGGGTGGTGGGAGTAGAGACAATGAATGATTTCAAAATTGGATGGGCACTTGCGGAAAACTTACAGGGCTATGGGGGTAGAGCGGTAAAATGGGACTGACTGGATTGCCCTACAGAGAGTTAGCATGGACTCGATGGGTCAAATGGCCTACTTCTGTGTCATAATGACTCTAGGTTTTCTTGCCTATGTTCGACCTGATGCCATTAGAGTTCATGGGGTTAATCCTGGGGACTCCCACAGCCACTCCTCCCAACTGTATACGACTCTGCCGCCATCTCTGCTGGTGGTGGAGGAGTCTGGGACATTGGCTGAAAAGTATGATTCTGTGTGTACAATTTCATCAGGCTGTTGCTTGACTAGTCCAGGGGTTAGCGCTCCAAATTTTGGCACAAGTTCCCAGATATTAATGAGGAAGTTTTTACAGAGTTGAATGGACTGGGTCTGCGCCCACTTCCTAGGTTAATGCTGAGTTGGTCCAGCCAGTGCTACCCTAATTATGGTTTTTTCATAGCGGCTTAACACAACTGTGTTGCTTGCTAGGCCATTTCGGTTAAGAGTCAATCATATTGCTGTGAGTCTGGTTACATATAGGCCATACCGACTAAGGACACCAAATTTCCTTCCCAAAAGGGCATTAATTGTACCAGAGGGATTTTTCTGTTAAACCATTACTGATAGTGGCTATTTAATTCCAGATTTAATTAACTGAATTCAGGCATGTCTTGTGCTTTGTCGATGGTGGATAGGCTTTGGGAAGCGAGGAGGTGAGTTATTTGTCACAGAATTTCCAGGCTCTGGCCTGCTGTTGTAGCCACAGTATTTATATGGCTGATCTAACAACAACACCAGCAACAACTTATATTAATATTGTGCCTTTAATGTAATAAAAAGTCCTAAAGTGCTTCACAGCAGCATAATAAAACAAAGTATGACACCAAGCCACATAGGAGATGATAAGTCAGATCACCGAAAGCTTGGTCACAGTGGTAAGTTTTAAGGGGTGTCTTTAAGGAGGAAAGTGAGGCAGTGAGGAGGAGAGGTATAGGGAGGGAATTCCAGAGTTTGGGGCCTAGGCAGCTGGAGGCACAGCCATTAGTGATGCAGCAATTATATTTGGGTATACACAAGAGACCAGTATTAGAGGGGTGCAGATACCACAGAGGGTTGTGGAGCTGGAGGAGATTGCAGACATGGAGAGGGGTGAGGCCATGAATGGATTTGAAAACAAGAATAAGAATTTTAAAGTCAAGATGTTGCTTGACTGGGAGCCAATGTAAGTTAGTGAGCATGTGGGTGATGGGGGATGGGATGCTGTGAGTTAAGACACGGGCAGCAGAGTTTTGGATGACCTCAAGTTTACGAAGGGGTCGAAGTTTACGAAGAATGTAGGGAACAAGCTAGGAATGCATCAGGATAGTCAAGTCTCAAGGTTATGAAGGCATGGATGAGGATTTCAGTAGCAGATGAGCTGAGACATGAGCGAAATGAAACAATGTTATGAAGGTGGAAATCGGCGGCCTTAGTTATGGAATAAATATGAGGCTGGAAGTTAATCTTAGGATCAAGTGTGACACCAAGGTTATGAATAGACTGGCTTAATCTCAGATTGTTGCCAGAAAGTGGGATGGAGTCAGTAGATGTGGAACAGATTTTGGAGCGGTGACTGAAAACAACGGCTTCAGTCTTCTCAATATTTAATTGGAGAAAATTGCTGTTCATTTGCTACTGAATGTCCAGTAAGCAGACTGATAACTTAGCAACAGTGAGCAACAGTGGAGGAATCAAAAGCGGTGGTGGTGAGGTAGAGCTGGGTGTTGTACCGTACAGGTGGAAATTAACCTTGTGTCTTCGGATGATGTCACTAAGGGGCAGCATATAGATCAGAAATAGGAGGAGGCCAGGAAAGGTCATTGGGGGGACACCAGGGATAATGGTGCAGGAGCAGGAAGAGAAACATAGCAGTTGATTCTCTGGTTACAATTAGATAGATTAGAACCAAACCATGTGAGAATAGTCCCACCCAGTTAGATGATAGAGAGAGGCGTTGGAAAAGGAGGGTGTGGTCAACCATGTCAACAGATGAAGACAGGTCAAGAAGGACAAAAAGGGAAAATTTATCTTTGTCACAGTCACATAGAGTGTTATTGGTAACATTCAATTCCAGTTCAGTTTCTGGTCAATGGTGACCCTCAGTATGTTGATAGTGGGGGATTCAGTGATGGTAATTCCCTTGGTTGAATGCCAAGGGAAGATAGTTAGATTCTCTCTTGATGGAGATGGTCATTTCTTGGCACTTGTGTGGCACAAATGTTACTTGCTAATTATCAGCCCAAGCCTGAATGCTGTCCAGGTCTTACTGAATATGGAACAGACTGCTTCAGTATCTGAGGAGTTGCAAATGGAACTGGATACTGCACAATCATCAGCGAACACCCCCACTTCTGAGGGAAGGTTATTGATGAAGCAACTGAAGGTGGTTGGGTTTATAGGACACTACCCTGAGGAAAACCTGCAGCAATGTCCTAGGTTTGGGCTGATTGGCCTCCAACAACCATAACCATCTTCTGTTGTGCTAGATATGATTCCAACAAGTGGAGAGTTTTCTCCCGGTTCCCACTGACTTCAATTTTTGCCCAGGATCTTTGATGCCACACTCAGTAAAATGCTGCCTTGTTGTCAAGGGCAGTCACTCTCACTTCCTCCCCTATTGAGTTCAGCTCTTTTGTCCATGTTTGGACCAAGGCTGTAATGAAGTCAGGAACTGAGTGGTACTGGTGGAACCGAAACTAAATGAACATCAGTGAGTAGGGTACTGCTGTGTAAATGGTACTTGACAACACTGCCAATGACACCTTCATCACTTTGCTAATGATTGAAAGTAAACTGATGGGGTCATAACTGATGGATTGGGTTTGTCCTGCTTTTCATGCATAGAATCTACCTGGGCAATTTTCCATATATTCAGGTAGATGCCAGTTTTGTAGCTGTACAGCAACAGCTTGTCTAAAAACGCAGCTAGTTCTGGATTACAAATCTTCAGTAGGACAGTGGGGATGTCATTGGGACCCAGAGCCTTTACTGCATTTGGTGTGCTCAGCTGTTTTGTGGTACCATGCAGAGTGAATCGAATTGGCTGAATTATGATGCTGAGATCCTCAAAATGAAGCCGACATCAATCATCCACTCAGCACATTTGGCTGAAGGTGGCTGCAAATGCTTCAGCCTTCTCTTTTGCACTCAGCTGCTGGGCTCTGCCATCATTGAGAATAGGGATATTTGTGGAGCCTTCTCCTCCAATTGGTTGGTTAATTGTTCACAACTAGCCATGACTGGATGTGGTAAGGCTGCAGAGCTTTGATCTGATCTGTTGGTTGTGGGATTACTTAGCTCTATTTATTGCATGCTGTTTAGTATGCATGAGTTGTAGCTTCACCAGATTGACACCTTATCTTTAGGCCTGGACCTGCTCTTGGCTTATTATTCTGCACAGCACATCGAATCATGGTTATCCCTGGCTCAAATGTAATGGTACAGTAAGGGATATGCCAGGCCATGAGGTTATCAATTGTGGCTGAAGACAATTCTACTGCTGCTAATGGCCTACAACAATTCATAGGTGGCCAGTTTAGAGCTGCTAGATCTGTTCTGAATCTATCCTATTTTGCATGGTGGCAGTGATACACAACGTGATAGAGGCTGTCCCCAGTATAAAGGCAGAATATTATTTCCACAAGGATATTGCAGTGGTCACTCCTACCAATGCTGAAATGGATAGATGCACCTCCGACAGGGCAACTGGTAGATTGCTGAGGACGAGGTCAAGTGGGATTTTCCCTTGTGTTGGTTCTTTCGCCATCTGCCACAGGCCCAGTTGAGCACCTATGACCTTTAAGGCTTGGCCAGCTCTGACAGTGGTAATGCTTCTGAGCCACTCTTGGTGATGGACAAAGAAGTCCCCTACCCAGAGTATATTCTGAGCCCTTGCCACCACAGTGCTTCCTCCAAGTGGTGTTCAATATAGTGGAATACTGACTCATCAGGTGAGGGAGGGCAGTAGGTGGTAAACAACAGGAGGTTTCCTTGCCTGTGTTTAACCTTATGCCATGAGACTTTATGGGGTCCAATGTCAATTATCTCCCTCATTACTGTATACCATTGTTCCACCACCTCTGATGGATCTGGACCTGCCGGTGGAACAGGACATACCCAGGATTGTGTTGGAGAAGTCTGGGACATTGGATGAAAGGTCAGGCTATCCTAATTTTAGCACGAATTCCGAGGTGGTAGTGAGGAGGACTCCGCAGGGTCAACTGGCCTGGATTTGCCTTTGTCGAATCCAGTGCTTCAGTTGACGTCGGGTGGGCCGTCCGGTGTTAATCTTAGTTGACCTTTTCATACCGGTTTAATGCAACTGAGTGATTTTCTAGACCATTTCAAGGAGTTTTTAAGAATCAACTGTAGTCCTGTAGTCACAGGTAGACCTGATGGGGTAAGGACAGCAGATTTCCCTCTCTAAAGGACATTACTGAATTAGATGAGTTTTTATGATAATCCAATCATTTAATAGTTACTGAGATTAGTTTTTCATTCCAGATTTATTTAATTGAATTTAAATTCCTTAGCTGGATTTGAATTCATGTTTCTAAATCATTGGTCCAAGCCTCTGGATTAGTAACCCAGTAGCATAACCACCTTTAAGAGGAACCCTGACCATATTGATTTTGACAACAAAGAGGAATGCGAGATAAGAAGTCAAGAGTTCTGTAGAGTTGTTTGATGGCATTAACTGGTCAGTAAATCATTGGAATGAACATATAGTATAATAACAGGTCCAAGCTCTCAGGTGCCATTGCCCATACTTACAGTGTGCACTGCATGTCCTATTCAGGCTTTTTCATAAGAAATAGGAGCTGAAGTAGGCCATACCCCATGTTGAACCTGTGTTATTATTTCTGAGTTATCTCAATGGCTGAGCACGCATAGCACTCTGGGGTGCAGCATGACTACAGTTGAAAAATACTTCATTGGTTGTAAAGTCAATCTGGTGATCATGAAAAGTACTATATAAATGCAAATATTTCTTTCCTTCTCTTTTAGAGAATTTCAAAGATTCATAACCCTCTGGATGAAAAAGATTTTTCCTCATCTTCAATCATAAATGATCAACCCCTTATTCTGAGACTTTGGCCTCTGGTGCTAGATTCTCTAGCTAGGGAAACAGCCTCTCAGCATGTACCCTGTCAAGTCCCATAGAATCTTATATGTTTCAATGAGATCATCTTTCATACTTCCCATCCCAGGAATCAATCTGGTGAATCTCTGCTGCACCTCCTACAAGGTATATATATCCTTCCTTAGTCAAGAAGAACAAATTGTGCACAATGCTCCAGCTGTGGTGTCACCAAAGCCCTGTACATTTGTAGCAAGACTTCCTTACTCTCGTATTACAATTCCATTGCAGTAAAGGTCAGCATGCCATTTGCCTTCTGTGAGAATGGATGTTTATAAAAATCTTTTGGGAAAATATTGTGTAATTCTATAAAGAAGGCTGGGTGTTTGTGTCTGTGTGTGTGACTTAATTAAGCTGGGCAAGAGTTGATAGAGGAGTTAGGTTGTCTGGGGCTTTGGGAACATGAAAAGGATAGAGGTGTTAAGTTGAGGTACAAATAAAGTGGTTAGATCCAACGTTTGCATTTTTAGATAAGTTGAGAGGTTATTTGAATATCAAAGGAGAGTCAGAGGTAACATGGAAAATGTTTACCTCTTGCAGGAGTTCATAGGTAAGCAAGTAGTGGGGATATGATACTTTATTGACCCAAAAGCAAATAAAAGATGGAAACATGAAAGATCTTATGTTTGAAAGGGTTTGAGGTTCAAAGGGTTGTGAGAACAATGGGACTGACTGGGCAAAAAGGCTATATCAGTGTTACTGTGGATAGCTGGTTTTTAGCTGTTGAGCTGGATAGCTGTTGAGATAGCTAGAGCTCTGTGCTGGGAGAGGATGCAGTTTGAATCACCCATCCAGTCAAGCCAGAAAAGTCTTGAGCTGCAGCAAGCAGTTTTATTCTGAAGTGAATCCCACCGCAGAGTGGAAGAGGATAAAGGTCATGTGATACACCATTATTGAAGCTACTGCAGTTTGTCTTGTGTAATATTGCTGGATTTCATGGTTACCATCTATAAGTGTTGCCTGGGAAGTGGTTACTTGTGGGTTTGACCAAGTAGAGTTTTTGGGGGAATGTTTTGTAAGACTAACCTTAATTGTGTAATTGTAATCTTGTGTGCTTAAGTTTTCTTTTATTTTTTGTTAATAGAACTTATACTTTTAATTAAAAAAACCCAAAAGTGTTCCTGGACCTCTTACAGCTGATATCGGTATGTCTTCTTCTGGTTATCAGAATACAAAAGAAAGGTTGTAACCCATAAACCACGTTTCCCTCTGGTATATGGTTTGCACAGCAATTAATATTGACTGTGGTCAAAACACTTCTTAATTGCTTACTGTACCTGCAAGTTAACTTTCTGTGTTCCTCATATAAGGACACTGAAATCTCTCATAACAGTAACATTTCCAAGCTGCTCACCGTATGAAAAATATTCTGAGTTTCTCTTCTTCCTACCAAATTGGATAATCTCAAATTTCTCCACATTATACTCCATCTCCTACCTTACTGCATACACACTTTATCTATATCCCATTGCAGACTCCTGTGTCCTCCTCACAGGTTACAGTTAAATTTAGCTTTGCATTGTCAGCAAACTTGGATAGATTCCCCTTGGTACCCTCATCTAAGTCATTAATATAGATTTTCCTTCTGTGGCTACATGCACCACTGCTGTGACTGGCAGAAATCCAGAAAAGTGATAAATAAAGTATGGAGTTCTTCGTGTAATTCTTTGAAGTTTGTACAGTACTTGGTACTATGGGTACCTCTGGGGTCTTCTGTTATATTTCATTTCAAAAGGAGATTTTAAATATTGCAGGTTTTCAACAAAATCACAATTCTGGAGATGCTCATCGGGTCTTTAGTTATCGATGCAGAGTCTTTGATGTAATCCAAAGACGGATCTGTACTGCAACAGCTTATGTGTCTAGACCATTTATTGGGATCATTTTCATTGACTTCAATAGTTGTAAATGAGGCTTGCTGGTTCCCCATCACCTGCTTTATATCATTACATAGTCAAGATCTATCCCATTCTGTACAAAAAGCATTATGGAGGCAATGAATGGTGAGTAGAGGGGATGGTCAGCAGGGGAAAAGCACCGTCGCAGAAGTGAATCTTCTAGACACTTTTAAATTTAGGAAGATGGTGATGTTGAAGGAGGGAATTCTGGAGGATGTTGGCAAGGAAAAGTATTGGAGAAATTGTTGAAGAGATAATACATGCATAGATTAAGGTTTTGGTGGTGGAGGATGTAAATGTGGGAATGAGGACAAATAATTTTGCAGATAAGGGGAAATGGTCTTGGTGACAGATTGAATGTGAGAAAGGTGGATAGAGAAGCTGTTGAGAGGTTCAAGTGTTGGGCAATATACTGAAGATCTGCACCTCTGAGTTTGAGCTCTTCTGTGCCAAATACTTTCAAGCACTAACCATTCAGGAGAATTTATTATTTCATTCTCAGTTTCATGCCCATCCTGAACAAATCTCATTTTCTTTGATACCTCTTAGTTCATAGCATAGGTCTAGCTTGTACCTGGTCTGCACCGTGTAGATTTCTGGGCAAATTATTCTTGAGCTTTTCTCAGCTGAAATGCGTTGGTGACACAGACTCCATAAATTTGAAACACTTTGGTTTGACTGGCTGGAAATCCAAATAGAAAATATGACGCAAATCCATTTTAAATTATTTTAGTTTTTATTACAAAACGTCTTTCATGGCTTTAAAAGCATTTATGTTATTAACAAAAATAAAAATACAGAAATCATGTGAGCAGAAGTAATTAAGACTGAACTGAAGAGTTGGATGGGTAGGGAATTTTCTGGACTATAACTGGCAGTGGGGTGACAGCCTGCGCCGCATCTGGGAGGCCTGATGCTGGCCTGAAGTTGGTCCTCAGGCCTCATTTTCATTTTTCATGTGATCTGGCAGTGACCCTGCTGTACCTCCAAAGGCAGCTCGCCAATTTTAATAAGTTGAATCTCAGGCTGCAGGTCTTGTGAACAACAACCCAAAGTTAAGTTCCAGGAGAGAAAAACTATTCGGGGAGGATAGTGGTGCTGTGAAATCTGGGTAGTTCTCTTGCATCTCCATGACAAAACTTTTAAACTTTATTTTAAAAGATAAACTTACCTTTCATTGGCTGCTGCAGGGGCAGCTGAAGAATCCTAAGCAGAGTAGGCCCAAATCCTACTTTGACCATTGCCAACATGCATTAGGCCCCTCATTTACATATGTAATGGTAACTGCCAGGGACGCTTGACAAATTTAGCTGCGACTCTTACCGCATGTGAAAGATTGGCCCTTGGCTGTCCCACCTCGGAACGTTGTATTGTTATACTCATTAAATGCCCAAGAAATGGTCGGACTGCATAGTACTTTCTACGCCAAAATCTTTGGGAGGAAAATGGATTTTTTCTCAACCAGATTTGAGGGAGATGTTTGGCCAAGTTACCCAACCCACATACGAGGCAGGAATCTGAATGATGCAGACATAGAACTTTCAACCTGAACAGTGGCGACTCAGGGAAAAATAATAAAAAGAACCTGGTTTTAACTTCACATGCTCAGCCAAATGAAGGATGGGTCTAACTCTTTCCAAATAAAACGTCTGAAAGGGTCAGAAAGAAAAACTACAAATGTTAGTGATCTGAAACCTAAGTAGAAAATAGTGTAAACACAAAGTAGGACCACTAATGTCTTAAATACAGGGTGAGGCATTAGGTAGGGACTTCCCTGAAACCTGAATGAGCTTTTCTTTCTGATCTCCACTGGCCCACCCACTTTCAGTTTCATTTTATAATATTTGAACTAATGTATGGAGTTTGCTTTAGAACAGAGGTACATACACAGGTACCCAGGAGAGGCTTCATTAATGCTGAGCATCTAGCAGAGAAAGACTGAATGGTAAATTGATAGCTAAACCCCAAATCACACAGGATAGAGGAATCAAACTGTGTGCAATATGCCAATTTCCTTTTTATTCATGGGATGTAGGTGTCACTTACAAAGCCAACATTTATTGCCTATCCTCAGTTACCCTTGAGTAGGTGGTGGTGTGCCACCATCTTAAATATAACTGAGTAGCTCGCTACACCATTTCAGAGGGCCATAAGTCAACCACATTGTTGCTGATCTGGAGGCACAGAGAGCTCAAGTTGGGTAAAGATGGCAGTTTTTCTTCTCTAAAGGACATTAGTGAATCAGATTAGTTTTTACAACAATCTGATAGTTTCATGGTCATGGTTACTGATATGAGTGTTTTTAGTGTGGAGCAGAGAGTTTTTGTAAAGGGAGTGCTATGCACACAGAGTGCCAAAGTTGGGAATTTGTTGAATGTGTGAATTTGGTATAGAGGGGGAACAAGATGATTTTTAAAATTCTTTTTTATTTTACCTTTAGCTCATGAGTGTTTTCCTTTGTCTCAAACTGTAGCTTGCTATTACTTTACTAAATTATGTAACTAATTGAATAAATAAATAAAGTCTGACAAACATGGCAGGGTAGCTGGTGTACTGTAACTGCAATATATGGGAGTTTATAGAGAACTCTGTAATTCCGGACAGACATACCTGATAAGTGTCTGCAGCTTCAGCAACGTTGACTCAGAGATATTGGCCAGAATTTTCTCATTGGCGTGCGGGAGCAGGACCCACACACCGATGCGTAAAATGACACATGGTGACGTCGGGCGAGTGTCCCGACATCACCGCGCACCATTGTGATATTTAGGTGGGTGGGCGCGCGATGTTCTCGGATGTGCGGCCGCCATTAATTAATCAGCTAGTTAAGGCCCTTGAGGCAGCAATTGTTTGCAATTTTTCAGGGCCCGTGTGATCTTCAGGATGTCGCACAGGCGCAATGGGCAGGCGGGTAGGAGACATTTATATAAACCTCATCCACGGATGGGATAAGAGGGCTGAGTGGGGTCACTAGTGGTATCTGTCAGATATTTAATTGTGAAAGTTACTGCTGCTTGCCTGTGTGAGCAGGAATACTTCAAATCTATTCACAGCTGCTTGGACAGGAGTAACAGCCTTCAGGTCAGGACTCTACAGTAAAGATCATTTTTGGGGCCTACAGGTTTCAGGAAGCCTTCCCTTAGCCTGGGAATGGGATTTGTGCTAGCCACTGGAGGCACCTTCTCTGAGGAGGAACAGAGGGCCAAAAGGGGGAGGAGGCCAAGGGTCCACATTCAGCCTCCAGGAGAGCCATCTTTGGGAGGAGAAGCGTAGGCACAAGGGGCGCAGGGCCAACAGGAAGTCCAAGGTGGACGGGGCCGCAGAAGACGCCAATATCCTGCTTCCAGGGTATACAGGCGGCGAAGCAGCTACCTTAATATGTCTGAGGTGCAATGCCGAAGGAGGCTCCATCTCTCAAGGTAGACAGTCACCTCCGTCTGTCACATGATTGGCCCTGAGATCTGCGCCGTGTGGGTGGACACCCCATCCCAGTGGCATCGAAGGTCACAACTGCCCTCAACTTCTATGCCTCCGGCTCTTTCCAGGGGTCGGTGAGTGATCTTTGCGGAGTCTCCCAGTCAGCTGTTCACACTTGTGTCAAGCAGGTGACAGACGCTCTGCCTTTCATCCACTATTGCTGGAATGAGGCCAGCCAGACAGAGCGAGCCAGAGGCTTCACGGCCATTGCTGGCTTCCCCCACATCCAGGGTGCAATAGATTGCACACATGTGGCCATCAAGGCGCCAGCAGGTAAGCCTTCGTCAACAGGAAGGGCTTCCACTCCATGAACATGCAGATAGTGTGTGACCATAGGGTGCAGATTCTACAAGTCTGTGCAAGGTACCCAAGCAGCTCCCACAACGTCTACATCCTCAGACACTCCCAGGTAACGAGGCTCTTCAGTGCTTCAGCACAGCTGGATAGATGGCTGCTGGGTCACAAGGGCTATCCCCTCAAAAGGTGGCTCATGATGCCTCTCCGCCATCTAAGAACAGAGGCTGAGCAGCAGTACAACAGGAACCACGGCTCCACAAGGCCTGTGGTAGAAAGAACCATTGGTCTTCTCAAGATGCGCTTCCGATGCCTGGACCATTCAGGGGGCACACTCCAATACCCTCTGGATCGTGTATCGCAGATAGTGGTTGCATGCTCCGCTCTCCACAACCTTGCATTGGAAAGGGGCGACGCAGTTGGTGAAGAAGGTGTAGACGCAGTTGCTCCGGCTGCACACGATGAGTCCAGCAGTGAGTCTGAGGATGAGCACGCACAGGAGAACGCTGAGGGGGTAGACGCTGACCCGGGCATACTCCAAGGAGGCAGGGACACCGGGGAGGCTTTAATCCAAAGAACCTTCAGCTAGCACACCACAGATGGACCTCCAACACACGCCAGGGCTGCAGACTCCATACTCGAAACCTGAGTGCTGAATCTGCCTGGATAAGAACATTAACTAAGGTCCTTGTCAATAAAGCTCAATGTTAAACAACTCACTCATAACATCATGGGTTCCCATCCACCTGCAGAAGTAAGGAATCACCCTGAGCCTTGCTTATATATCAAAACTTAATAATAGAACAAAATAAAGTCCAGAAATCAAAAAAAGTGTTGCACATCACACCAAGTGTTAATGAACTAATACCGGAGCAACATAAAAGCACCAGTGAGAAACCCGTAGCATACCTAAGGTGCCTTAAATTTACGCTTCCGGGTGCTATGTCTAGGTGCCCTCCCCCGCCTCGTTGGCACTGGCATCTGAGACAGCCTGCTTACTGTGCTGTCCGGTTGGCCTCGATGATCCTGGCAGCCGTCCTCTGGCCCGTGGTGCCTTTGATGGCCCCACCTGGGAGGGAGTGGCCAGTTCCATGACTGGCATCTCCCCAGTCGCCGCAGTCTTATTTGATGTCATGGTCACTGGCAGAGGGGCGGAGGAGCTCCTGCCCTCATCCGGAATGCCCTGAGAGAAGCCCGCAGAGACGACAGGCAGCTGCTGCGCCAATGTGAGGTCACTTCGGACCTCCCTGCTCACCGTGGATGGATGGGCACTGAGCTGGGATACTTGGTGCCCACACCATTTCCCACACTGGCACTAATCAGCTGAGGTCAATGCCGCTGTGAGGGCTTGCAGGTCTGAGCACAACCCCAGGAAGACCTGATTGGTCTCCTGGAGGAGCTACTCCACATGAATCGCCACTCTCTCCATGGAGGAAGCATGGTGCTCGGCCCTGAGGCTCATTGCATCGGTAATGCTCTGTGTGGACTCCTCCAGCACAGGCACCGTGCCTCGCATTGCCTCATGTATCTCTGCCAGATCCCCTTGCGTAACCTGCTGGACTTCCAGCATTTGCTGCCTCACGGACGACTCCAGAGGCACATCATCAGTCACCGACCGAGCATGTACCTGGTCTCCTGCAGTCCTCTGACTGCTGGCGCCATGGGCACTCTGCCTCTGCCTGCATCTCAAGCGAGTGTGAAGTTCCCTCACCGCTGTGCCCCAGGACACTAGCCGAAGATCTAATTCCTACTGAGGTGCTTTTATCGGCACTGGTGCCTGCCTGGCAGAAATGGTGTGACACTGGTAAGTCGATATGTTCAAAGCCCTCAGGTGTGAGAGGTGGCCCCTCTGCCTCCTCCTTCTGGCCCTGCTCTGGTGATGCTGAAAGGAAGAACAAAGTCATTTGATTAGTTAAAGTGGAGACAATGTCAATGTGCGTGCCTGTTCCCCGGATCAGTCTGCGCTCATCCTTCCATAATCAATGGTCAACCCATGTTGCAAACTTCAATCACTGAGCATTCAGCAGTGCCATGGCTGCTGGGACACACATAGTGACCTCAGTGCTCGGCAAACATACCTCCCTGTGGCACCCCAGCCTCACCACCGCCGGTGGACATGGGCGCATGGCACCTCTCCAGATCCATGGCCTGCTGTTCCAATGGAGTCAAGATGGCCAACTGGGCCTGGTCTCCATCAGTCTGCATCCACTCGGTGGCATTGTGTGCAGTCTTCTCCTGAAAAGGAGAGAAGAGCGTTGATTATTCCAGCCTGTACCTGGATTCCCATCGCACCCCTGCCACCCCAGCCAGAGTGGGACATTGCAGGGCTCCAGTGATTCGTCACCCTGCAGCTGCTGCACACTCACACCAAGAATCCAGGGCTGACCCCACCCCGCCACTCCTTGCCCAAATGCTGCCTCCATCACATTTGGCACCACACTGTCTAACCTTGCAAAGCAAGGAGGCACAAGCATGTGGAACGCCAAGGGCAGCAGATGGATTGGTGCCTCACCACCTGGAGGTTCCCCTCCCAGCATGTCAGCAACCTGACTTTGACATGCTTCACATTTCCAGCACTGTGCCTAGGGGCAGATCCTTGAGTTTGCCCCTGATTCTATACTCTGGGTGTCAGTATCACACATGCTGCAGGTACAGAACCCATCCTAGCTCAACCCTCTCAGGGTGAACTAGGCATGGGCAATATCTGCTGGTTCACCCGGCGAGGGAAACATGTTGTGAAGGATGCAATGCTGTAACTGCACTCGGAGTTGTTGGTGGGGTGGCCCGCTTTGTGGGGAAAGGCTGACGGCTGCATTAAGTGACCTCAACCAACATGGTGCTCACCCTTCCTGAGCACAGGAGGTCGTTGAATCTCTTGTGGCACTGGACCCAAGTGCGTCGCACCACATCATGGGAGCTCACACTCTCGGCCACCTCCTCCCACGCACGTTTGGTCAGGTGGAGATGCCTCCGCCTCCCGTCCCTCAGAAGCAGGACCTCCCACTGCACTGCCACCTCCTCCAGGAGGGCAGCTAGGCACTCATCCGAAAACCGAGGGGCACACTGCCCTGCTGGCTTACCCTCCAGCCTGGCCTGCCCCGCTGACCTACCCTCCGGACTTGCCTGCTCACCAGAAGCCCTCTGGTGAGCCCTTATATCTGCCATTGTGAGCAGCCTTGCAAAGCTGCCAGTGCTTCATTTAAACAGGCCGCCGGGTCGCCATAGGACCTGGCGGTCAGTGCACTCCTGCCGCCGCCCGCCCACTCCTGCTATCCACGGGAGTCGGGGAATAGGCCAGGTGGGCCTTAATTGGCCTGCCCGTGTAAAATGGCAGCGCAGACCCGATCGCGGGCGACAATTGAGTCCATGCCCACCCGTGCCCGCTCCTGATCCGCCCGCCCGACATGGGGAAAATTCTCCCCATTGAGCTGGAGATTGAGCTGCAGATATTGCAGGGCATCAGGAACGGGAAAGGTTACGTGGACACTTTGTTCCAGGAGATTAAGTAGAACTTTACAGTTGATCGATGGTGAGGGACAGGATGGTGTGACTGTGTCTCAGGCAGGTGTGGAATGCAGGATGTAGCGATGGATGAGCCTCAGCCTTTAGCTTTGACCAACAGGCCTGATATATTTGTTACGTGTGCGGATGTAAACAAAGACTACAGATTGGATGAACAAATTTACCAAAACACTGCAGTGCAAGAGCCCATTCAAATGAGGGGGATAAAAAGGAATGTAGTAGTGATAAAAGACGGTATAGTCAAGGGGATAGATACTGTTTTCTGCAGCCATGACTGGAAATTTGGAATGTTGACCCAGTGACAGGGTTAAAGAGGTCTCTTGCAGCTGGAAACGAACTTGGAAGGGGGTGGGGAGGGTCCAGTTGTTCTGGTCTATGAAGAAACCAATGTTAAGGCATTGTAGAATGTGCAGAAAAGTTACAATAATGTTTCTGAGGATGGAGGCTTCAGTTATGTGGATAGGTTGATCAAGTTGTGAGTGTTCTCCTTAAGAAAGTGGGGTTGAAAGAAGATTTGATACAGATGTTCAAAATCATGAGGGGTCTGGACAGAGTAGATACTGCTCCCTTTAGCAGAAGGATCAAGAACCAGGACACCAATTTAAAGTGAATGGCAAAAGAACCAGGGGTGACATGAGGCAAAACATTTTCATGCAGCAAATGGTCAGGATCTTGTTATGAAATCCATTTTTTTCCTGTGTCCCTACGTGCAAAGTTGACAGACTATGGAGATAGTAACATTTAAGATACAGGATGTTCCACTGCTTGTTACATTTGTTCCTGCCTAGTCACAAGATGGGACCCCTCTTGGACTGTTTTGATAGGTCGCCAGTTCAAGGGTCAGTGAACAGTCAGTTTGAGTGAGTCAGTTGGTCCGTTTTAATCAGATGAGTCCCAAACAGGGAACAGGGACAGGCAGAGGTCCCTGGAAGTGCCCCATGTAAGGGACAAGGGAGGGGACAGGGAGGGTTCCCAATTAGATGAGGAAAAATTAAAGCGCAGAGAAATGGGTTCCAATTCAAAGAAAGGGCTGCAAGAAGCAGACTTTAAGTAGAGAGGGCAGTTGGGACAGTAGCATTCTATTTGGCATGGTCGAAGATCTGAAGTTGTGCTTGTCATGAAACTAACATTTCTTTTTCATAATATTTTTCTGGTTTATTGTGAAGTAGGTTTATGGGGGTAAGTATAGTTGGGTCTGTGTGTGATTTAATTACATTTTGTAATCAAGCAGGCTACAAGCTTTAAATCATCAAAATAAATGAGGTGCTTGACATGCTAATGAGTAAACATGGATGCTGGCTTAGCATGTAAGGCGTGAAGGGAATTTGCATTTTTAGATAAATGAAGGAATATTTGGATTTCAAAGGGACCTTAGTCTGTTTACAACTAGCCAGATAAGCAAGGCTGAGGGATGTATTTATTTTTCCCAAAAGTTACTAACAATATAGAGTGGCAACATGAACGTTTTTATATTATGAGGAAGATACAGTTTCAAAGACATATGGAACAATAGAATTTACATATTAAAAAGAGAGAAACATATATAAAGGAGAATGAAAGGTTATATGTCAGAAGGCCATGTAAGATCTAACAGGAGTGTGAAATAACCTTAATGAATCTTCTAGCATTTGTGCATAAGTCTACTATATAACAAAACTGAAACTAGAGAAAAGCCAACTGGGAGTTAGATTAACTAAGGGATTTAGAAGTTATCATAGTAGTAATTTGTAGATCTATGTATGTGCTTAAAATCATTTCTTCTATTAACAAAGGTTTAACTTAGTTTTGCAAGAAACCTATAAGACTCGGTGATCTTATTACAATTGAATTCAAGCCAGGCATCTCAAAATATATACAAACTGCAAAACGGTTATGGTAGTTGCTTCAAGTTTCCCTTTGAGACTTTAGCAGCTTGGCATTTACCATCTGCCTGCCATAACAAGGCAGAATGTATTCCAGAACGCCATTACCTTAAGGGTAACATGTTAATGAGGAAATGGCAATAGTATCAAGTCTCAGCAGGTGAAAAATGGATGGAAGTGCATCAGATTGTTATACCATCTGGATATACAAATGAGAACAAAAACAGAATTACCTGGAAAAACTCAGCAGGTCTGGCAGCATCGGTGGAGAAGAAAACAGTTGACGTTTCGAGTCCTTAGACCCTTCAGCTGAACTGAAGTATAGTTAGGAGAGAGGTGAAATATAAGCTGGTCTAAGGTGGGGGGCGGGGGGAGAGAGAAGTTGAGGGTGGGGTGGTTGTAGGGATAAGCAAGCAGTGATAGGAGCAGATAATCAAAAGATGTCACAGACAAAAGGATCAAAGAGGTGTTGAAGGTGGTGATATTATCTAAGAAAAGTGCTAATTAAGAATGGATGGCAGGATACTCAAGGTACAGCTCTAGTGGGGGTGGGGTGGAAAAACTAACAAAGTTTTAGTTTTAGATTTAAAAATAATGGAAATAGGTGGGAAAAGAAGAATCTATATAAATTATTGAAAAAAAAGGGGAGGGGGAAGAAACGGGGTGGGGATGGGGGGAGGGGGAGTTTAAGATCTAAAGTTGTTGAATTCAATATTCAGCCCGGAAGGCTGTAAAGTGACTAGTCGGAAGATGAGGTGCTGTTCCTCCAGTTTGCGTTGGGCTTCACTGGAACAATGCAGCAAGCCAAGGACAGACATGTGGGCAAGAGAACAGGGTGGAGTGTTAAAATGGCAAGCGACAGGGAGGTTTGGGTCTTTCTTGCGGACAGACCGCAGGTGTTCTGCAAAGCGGTCGCCCAGTTTGCGTTTGGTCTCTCCAATGTAGAGGAGACCACATTGGGAGCAACAAATGCAGTGGACTAAGTTAGGGGAAATGCAAGTGAAATGCTGCTTCACTTGAAAGGAGTGTTTGGGCCCTTGGACGGTGAGGAGAGAGGAAGTGAAGGGGCAGGTGTTGCATCTTCTGCGTGGGCATGGGGAGGTGCCATAGGTGGGGGTTGAGGGGTAGGGGGTGATGGAGGAGTGGACCAGGGTGTCCCGGAGGGAACGATCCCTAAGGAATGCCGCTAGGGAGGGTGAAGGGAAGATGTGTTTGGTGGTGGCATCATGCTGGAGTTGGCGGAAATGGCGGAGGATGATCCTTTGACTGCAGAGGCTGGTGGGGTGATAAGTGAGGACAAGGGGGACCCTATCATGTTTCTGGGAGGGAGGAGAAGGCGTGAGGGCGGATGCGCGGGATATGGGCCGGACACGGTTGAGGGCCCTGTCAACGACCGTGGGTGGAAAACCTCGGTTAAGGAAGAAGGAGGACATGTCAGAGGAGCTGTTTTTGAAGGTAGCGTCATCAGAACAGATGCGATGGAGGCGAAGGAACTGAGAGAATGGGATAGAGTCCTTACAGGAAGCGGGGTGTGAGGAGCTGTAGTCGAGGTAGCTGTGGGAGTCGGTAGGCTAGTAATGGATATTGGTGGACAGTCTATCATCAGAAATTGAGACAGAGAGGTCAAGGAAGAGAAGACAAGTGTCAGAGATGGACCATGTGAAAATGATGGAGGGGTGGAGATTGGAAGCAAAATTAATAAATTTTTCCAGGTCCAGACGAGAGCATGAAGCAGCACCGAAGTAATCATCGATGTGCCGGAGAAAGAGTTGTGGGAGGTGCCGGAGTAGGACTGGAACAAGGAATGTTCCACATACCCCATAAAGAGACAGGCATAGCTGGGGCCCATGCGGGTACCCATAGCCACACCTTTTATTTGGAGGAAGTGAGAGGAGTTAAAGGAGAAATTGTTCAGTGTGAGAACAAGTTCAGCCAGACGGAGGAGAGTAATGGTGGATGGGGATTGTTCGGGCCTCTGTTCAAGGAAGAAGCTAAGGGCCCTCAGACCATCCTGGTGGGGGATGGAGGTGTAGAGGGATTGGACATCCATGGTGAAGAGGAAGCGGTTGGGGCCAGGGAACTGGAAATTGTTGATGTGACGTAAGGTGTCAGAGGAATCACGGATGTAGGTGGGAAGGGACTGGACAAGGGGAGAGAGAAGGGAGTCAAGATAACGAGAAATGAGTTCCGTGGGGCAGGAACAGGCTGACACGATCGGTCTGCCAGGACAGTTCTGTTTGTGGATTTTGGGTAGGAGGTAGAAGCGGGCCGTTTGAGGTTGGGCGACTATCAGGTTGGAAGCTGTGGGAGGAAGATCTCCAGAGGAGATGAGGTCAGTGACAGTCCTGGAAACAATGGCTTGATGTTCTGTGGTGGGGTCATGGTCCAGGGAGAGGTAGGAGGAAGTGTCTGCGAGTTGACGCTCATCCTCCACGAGGTAGAGGTCAGTGCGCCAGACAACAACAGCACCACCCTTGTCAGTGGGTTTGATTACAATGTTGGGGTTAGACCTGAGAGAACGGAATGCAGTAAGTTCAGAGAGAGACAGATTAGAATGGGTGAGAGGAGCAGAGAAATTGAGATGGCTAATGTCACGCCGACAGTTCTCAATGAAAAGATCAAGAGAAGGTAAGAGTCCAGAGGGCGGGTCCAGGTGGAGGGAGAATATTGGAGGTGGGTAAAAGGATCCGTTGAACGGGGAGAGGACTCCTGCCCAAAGAAGTGAGCACGGAGACGAAGACGGCGGAAGAAGAGTTCAGCACCATGCCGAGCCCGAAATTCATTGAGATGAGGGCGTAAGGGTATGAAACTAAGTCCTTTGCTGGGCACTGAATGTTCAGCATCGGAGAGGGGAAGGTCAGGGGGTATAGTGAATACGCGGCTGGGGCTGGGATTGGAAGATGGGGTGGGGACGGAGGGACAAGCAGGGGTGGAGGGTCCCAGATGGGTGTTGGTGTCGATGAGTTGTTGCAGCATTTCACTTGCATTTCCCCTAACTTAGTCTACTGCATTCGTTGCTCCCAATGCGGTCTCCTCTACATTGGAGAGACCAAACGCAAACTGGGCGACCGCTTTGCAGAACACCTGCGGTCTGTCCGCAAGAAAGACCCAAACCTCCCTGTCGCTTGCCATTTTAACACTCCACCCTGTTCTCTTGCCCACATGTCTGTCCTTGGCTTGCTGCATTGTTCCAGTGAAGCCCAACGCAAACTGGAGGAACAGCACCTCATCTTCCGACTAGTCACTTTACAGCCTTCCGGGCTGAATATTGAATTCAACAACTTTAGATCTTAAACTCCCCATCCCCCGATCCCCACCCCGTTTCTTCCCCCTCCTCTTTTTTTTCAATAATTTATATAGATTCTTCTTTTCCCACCTATTTCCATTATTTTTAAATCTAAAACTAAAACTTTGTTAGTCTTTCCACCCCACCCCCACTAGAGCTGTATATTGAGTATCCTGCCATCCATTCTTAATTAGCACTTTTCATAGATAATATCACCACCTTCAACACCTCTTTGATCCTTTTGTCTGTGACATCTTTTGATTATCTGCTCCTATCACTGCTTGCTTATCCCTACAACCACCCTACCCTTAACTTCTCTCTCCCCCCGCCCCCCACCTTAGACCAGCTTATATTTCACCTCTCTCCTAACTATACTTCAGTTCTGCCGAAGGGTCGTGAGGACTCGAAACGTCAACTGTTTTCTTCTCCACCGATGCTGCCAGACCTGCTGAGTTTTTCCAGGTAATTCTGTTTTTGTTTTGGATTTCCAGCATCCGCAGTAGCTTTTAGCTTATACAAATGAGATACTGAGAATAGGTCATGAAATTCTAATAGGGGAACATTTAGGAATTAGAAAGGCACAGGCGAAAATACAAACACATTTTTATTGGCCTGGATTGCATAGAGATACAGCCAAATTCTGTAGAACATGTCACACATGTCAGGCGATAGGGAAACCACAAGCAGAGATTAAGCTGGCACCTTTAATTCCAATTCAAGCATTTGAGGAACATTTTACTAGGCCCACGATTAATTGTGAAGGATCCCCCCCCCACTTAAGACTAAAAGTGGAAATCAGTACTTGCTGACAATAATGGATGTGTCTATAAGGTTTACGGAAGTGATACCTTTGAGAAATATTACAGCAAAGAGAATTGTGGAAGAGTAAGTTTTTTTTACAAGATATGGTTTACCTAAAGAAATATAATCAGATCAGGGTTCAAATTTCATGTCACAGCTGTTTAAGGAAGTAATCAACTGTTTGGGGATAAAACAGTTTCAGTCAACAACTTACCATCCTGTATCACAAGGGGCTTTGGAAAGATGGCATCAAACTTTAAAACCATGATAACAGCTCATAGTCAAGACTATCCACAGGATTGGAATGGGGGAATTCTATTCTTGTTATTTGCTATTAGGGATGTTCCTAATGCATCGACAGGATGTTGTCCATTTGAATTAGTCTATGGTCATGAGGTACAGGGACCACAGAAATTGATTCATGCGAAATTGGTCGGTCAAAATTTGGAAACCACTCTCCTGGATTATGTATCAAACTTCAGAGAGAGATTGGACAGAGCATGTGAGTTGGCTAGGGAACACTTAAAAATATCACAACAAGTGATGAAAGTGAAGGCAGATAAGAGAGCCACAACTCGTAGTTTTGTTGCTGGGCAAGAAAACGTTAATTTTTTTTACCGGAACTGGCTGACACATTAAAGGCAAGTTTTGGTGGGCCTTACAGGATTGAAAAGAAACTGAGTGAAGTAAATTATTTAATAAATACTCCAAATAGAAGAAAGAAGCAGAGGGTATGTCATGTAAATATGTTTTAAAAGTATTTTGACGGGGAAGAGGGCCATAAGGAGGTATTAGTGGTGGTAGATAAGGAGAAAGAGGTAGAAATAAAGGATTCTGAAATTGATTTTCCTCTAATCAAATTAGACAATGAGGGCATACTTAAAAATTCAAATGCCATATTGCTATTTGAGGGAGTAAGCTGGGTAGGACAAATTTAGCTGCACATGATGTGTGTGCAGGAGTTTCATTTTCAATAAGGCAACATCCTTATAGATTAAGTCCAGCAAAGTTATCACAAGTACAGAAAGAAATTGAATTCATGCTTCAAAATGACACCATTGAGTCTAGTCGCAGTAACTGGAGTTTGCCTATTATGCTGGTACCAAAACCGAATGGAACACAAAAACTGTGTGTGGACTATCGAAAGGTGGATGCAGTGACAAATCAGATTCCTATCCTATAACATGGTTCGAAAATTGGATGGGACAATCAAAGTTTATCACAAAGATTGACTTGCTGAGAGGATATTGACAAGTACCGTTATCAGAGAAAGCAAAGGAGATATCAGCTTTTGTGACACCAAATGGACTATATCAGTTTTAAGTCGTGCCATTTAGCATGAAAAATGCACCAGCAACATTTCAAAGACTGACAAAGTAATTGCAGGACTGAGCAATTGTGCTGTTTATATTGACAACTTGATAGTTTTTAAGTCAGATGTGGGAGGAACATTTGCAACATCTGGAGGAATTATTTAATTGACTGCAAGGAGCTAATTGTGGGAACTTCTGATTCACACATTAAATGCCAGGTGTGTGACCATGACTGAGGGTGCCTCATTCCTTCTGCATGTGTATGTTTAAGAAAAGTGCCATGAGTGTTTCTTTGGACACTGATCTTTATGTACAAGGCCCTTAGTGCTGCTGACCTGGCAGATTTTGCACATAGGTGTCAAGTATCGAGGTGCCAGCCCAGGCATGCACCGGTGATCCATCTGTGTTGTGCTAGCTGAAAGTTTGTTGGATTAAAGCATCCCAGGTGTCCCTGCCTCCCTGGAGTAGTCCGGGGTCAGCGTCTACCCCCTCAGCATTCCCCTGTGCATGTTCATCCTCAGACTCACTGCTGGACTCACCATGTGCAGCCGCAGACACTGCGTCGACGTCTTCATCGTCCACTGCATCCCCACCTTTCCAGCGCAAGATTGTGCAGAGCGCAGCATGCAACCACTATCACCGAGACACGATCTGGGGGGTACTGGAGTGTGCCCCCTGAACGGTACAGGTATCGGAAGTGGATCTTGGGAGTCAGGTGAAGGGGGATTTAGGAATGTAAAGGGGAAGGTTGAGGCAGTGGGAGGAGAGTGTGGCATGTGAGCAAAAAAATAGTGGGCCTGGAAAGGACAGAGAATTTAACTGGAATAGTGAATCAGCATATAAGGTCCATGCAAAGAATAGAGGTAAAAAAATAAAATTAAAGACTCTTTATATAAATGCAGGAAGCATAGTAACAGGACAGAAACATACATATGAACATACATATGAACACACGAATTAGGAGCAGCGGGAGGGTATTCAGTAAGATTGTGGCTGATCTGATTGTGGCCTCAACCCCACTTTTCGGCCTACCCACATACCCTTTGACTCCCTTGTTAGTCAAGAATCTATCCACCTCTGACTTAAAAATATTCAATGACCCTGTCTCCACTGCTCCCTAGGGAAGAAAGTTCCCCAGACTCTCGACCCTCTGAGAGGAAACATTCTTCCCACCTCTGTCTTAAATGGGAGACCCCTTATTTTTAAACTGTGTTCCCTAGTTCTAGTCCCACCCACAAGGGGAAACATCCTTTCAGCGTCCACCCTGTCAAACCCCCTCAGGATCTTATATGTTCCAAGAAGATCTCCTCTCATTCTTTTAAACTCCAATGGATATAGACCCAACCTGTCCAACCTTTCCTCATGAGATAATCACTCATTCCAGGAATCAGTCAAATGAATCTCTTCTGAACTGCTTCTAATGCAATTATGTCCTTTCTGAAATAAGGAGACTAAAACTGTACACAGTACTCCACATGTGGTCTCATCAATGCCCTGTAAAGCTGTAGCAAAACATCCCTACTTTTATGTTCCATTCCCCTTGCAATAAATTACAACATTCCATTTGTCTTCCTAATCACTGTACCTGCATACTAACTTCTTGTGATTCATGTACCAGGACACCCAGATCCCTCTGTTCCTTAGAGTTCCAGAATCTCTCTTCATTTAAATAATATGCTGCTTTTCTACTCTTCCTGCCAAAGTGGATAATTTCCCACTTTCCCACATTATACTCCACCTGCCAAATCTTTGCCCACTCACTTCTTATCTATATCCTTTGCAGACGTCTTATCTGTTTCATAATTTACTTTCCTACCTATCTTTGTGTCATCAGCAAATTTAGCGGTCCCTTCATCCAAGTCATTGATATAGATTGTAAATAGTTGGGGCCCCTTCACTGACCCTGTGGCACATCACTTGTTGCATCTTGCCAACTTGGAAATGACCTATTTATGTTGACTCTCCGTTTCCTGTTAGCTAACCAATCCTCTATCCATGCTAATATGTTACCCCCCCTACATGGTGAGCCCTTATTTTATGTTGTAACCTTTGATGTGGCACCTTGTCAAATGCCTTCTGGAAATCTAAGTTCACCACATCCACAGGTTCCCTTTATCAATGTTGCTTGTTGTTTTCTCAAATATCTCTAATTAGTCAAACACAATTTCCTTTTCACAAAACCATGTTGACCCTGCCTGATTGCATCAAGATTTTCTAAGTGCCTTTCGATAACTTCCTTAATAATAGATTCCAGCATTTTCCCTATGATAGATGTTAAACTAATGGGCCTGTAGTTTCCTGCTTTCTTTCTCCCTTCTTTCTTGAATAGAGGAGTTACGCTCGCTATTTTCCAACCTAATGGGACCTTTCTAGAATCTAGAGCATTTTTGAAAATTAAAACCAATGCATCTACTAACTCAGCAGCCACTTCTTTTAAGGTGAAGTAAATCAGGACCTGGGGACTTGTCAGCTTTTAGTTCTAATAATTTTCTCAATACCCTCTCCCTGGCGATTGTAATTGTTTTAAGTTCCTTTCTTCCTTTCATCTCTTGATTCACAATTATTTCAGGGGTGTTATTTGAATCCTGTACAGTGAAGACAGATGCAAAATATCTGTTCAATTCATACACCATTTCCTTATTTTCCATTATTAATTCCCCAGACTCACTCGTAGCTAGCTTTCTCTTGTACTCTAATTTCACGCTTCTTATTTTAGTCATTCTTTGTTGTTTTTTATATTGTGTCCCGTCTTCTAACCTGCCAATAGTCTTTGCAGAAACATATGCTTCTTCTTTCAATTTTATACCATCGTTAGCTTCCTTAGTTAGCCATGGAAGGCGCATCTTTCCCCTAGAGTCTTTCTTTCTCACTGGAATGTATCTCTGCTGAGTGTTATGAAATATCTCCTGAAATGTCTGCCGCTGCATCTCTACCCCTTAACCTAATTTCCCAGCTCAGATTATCCAGCTCTGTCTTCATACCCTTTTAATTGTCTTTATTTAATTATTAAGCACTAGTCTTAGGTCCACTCTTCTCTCCCTCAAACTGAATGTGCAGTTCAATCATATTATGATTATGGCTATCCAGATCTAGAATAGCCTGTTCTCTGGTTGGCTCTAGAATGTGCTGCTTTAAGAAATTGTCCTGAAAACATTCGATTAACTCATCTTCTAGCTGCCTCTGTCAATCTGATTCATCCAATCTATATGTGGATTAAAATCACCCATGGCTATTGCCATACCTTTCCCACAAGCTCTCATTATTTCTTCCTGTATACCCCGTCCTACAGTGTGGTTACTGTTAGTGGGCATATAAACTACTCCCAAAAGTGACTTCCTACCGTTGCTATTTCTTATCTCTACTCAAATTGATTCTACCTTTTGATCTTTCTGTCCCTCCAAAATGGCATGTCTCCTTGAATATTCAGGCCCTAGTCTTTGTCATCTTACAGCCATGTCTCTGTAATGGCTATCAGATCATATATATTTATTTCTACATGAGCTGTCAATTCATCCATTTTGTTACAAATGCTACATGCATTCAGATACAGAACCTTTAGTTCAGCCATTTTACTATTTTCACAACCTCTAGCCCTATATGTTGGTGTACTCTTAAGTTTCTATGCTCTGTCCTTTCCTGCCATGGTCTGATTATCATTTCCCTTATTGCTAACATGCTCTCTTGCCTTGTCCTCTCTTTAACTTAACACATCTTCCCTCACTTGATCCCTCGGCCCCACTTTTTAGTTTAAAGCCCTCTCTACTGCCTTAGTTATACGACTTGATAGAACACTGGTCCCAGCATGGTTCAGGTGAAGACTGTCTCAACAGTACAGTTCCCACTTTCCTCATTACTGGTGCCAGTGCCTCATGAATCGAAACCCATTTCCCGCAGAGGAGGCCCTTCTCAGTCTTCCCCTTCCCCCATACCCTGTTTGGTCGACAGGTCTCGGAGGTGGGACATCATCCCCCTATAGAGGCAGAAGGCCTGCCTCGAGTCATTTAATGGCCCAAATGACCTTTAAATGGCTGCGGGAAGAGCCAGCTAAGTAGCGGGGTGGGGGGGGGGGGGGGGGGGGGAGGGGGAGAGAGGGTGGGGGTTGGGGGGGTGATGACTCTGCCTCTGACATTTATGTCATTATGCCAGGGGGTGGGGATCCCACCCCCACCCCAATAAAATCCAGCACATGTGGTTAGGAGTGATCAAGGTTGGGAGAGAAATATCCCAGGCTGCACAACAGTTTTAAAAGACAGAGAGAATAGAAAAGGAGAGGAGCTGTCCTTATGTTAAAGGATGACGCAAGGGCGGTTGTAAGAAAGGATCGTGGCTCCAAAGATCAGGAATTAGAACCAGTATGGGTGGAGATTAGATATAGCAGGGGTTAGAAGACAATGGGCAAAAAGTTTACAGGCTCCTTAACAGTAGTTATACCATTAAGCAAGAGCATTAAGCAAGAAATAATTGGAGATTGTGACAAAGGCAATGTAATAATTATGGGCATATTAATTTTCATATCGATTGGGCAAATTAGATTTAGCCATTTTCAGCATGAAAAATGCAGTAGGCAATGTAAAATTGTGTACAAGTGGCTCTTTAACAAGCTCAATAACTTGTTAATTTGTAATTTCAAAATAGTGGATGGGCTTTCGATTTCAGCGCCCGCTTGCCTTCTGTAATTTCTGAGACTGTTGTGAAGATGCTGTATTGCAGGCCCAATGTTTTCATGCCATATTTTAAGTTCACATGGGGGGTCGGGTGGGCTGGGATGGGGACGGCCCAGCCAATTTGTAGCCATGAAATCCAACGCATTAAATAGGTAAAGGTCGTCTGAAAGATGAGTTGTAGAATTCTTTGGTCACAGCTTTCTAGAACAATACATTGTGGGATAATCTGATAAATATGTTTTAGATCTAGTATTGTGTAACGAAACAGGGTTAATTAATAATTTCATAGGAAAAGATCCTCAGGGAAAATGTGATCTCAAAGCAATTGAATTCCATATTAAATTTGAGAGCAACATTTGAGTTCCAAATAGGAATCTTACATTCAAACAAAGCAAATTACGTGGGTACGAGTGGAGAGCTGGCTAAAGTTGATTAGGTAAATAGATAAAACTAAGGTGGTAACCAAATAGTAGGAGGTATTTAAAGAAATGATTCAAAAGTTTTCAACAAATATACATACCATTAAAAAACAAAATCTCAGTGAGAGACATCCATTCGTGGCTGACACGGAAGTTAAAGGTAACATTAGGTTGAAAGAAGAGGCTTTTACTGTTGTGAAGAATAATAGAAAGTCTATGGATTGGAAGAAATGTTCAGCGATCCTTGGGTGTACTCATACAAGGAACACAAAAAGTTAGCATGTAGGTACAGCAAGCAATTTGGAAAACAAATGGCATGTTGGCCTTTATTACAAGAGGTGTGGAGTACAAGAATAAAGAAGTCTTGCTACAATTGTATGAGGCTTTGGTGAGACCATACCTGGAATACTGTGTGCAGGTTTGATCTCCACATTTAAGAAAGAATATACTTGCATTGGAAGCAATACAGTGAAGGTTGACTAGGTTGGTCCCTGTGATGAATAGGTTATCCTATAATGAGAGACTGAGTAAATTGTGTCTATGTTCCCTGGAGCTTGGAAGAATAAGAGGTGATCTCATTGAAACATTTAAGATTCTGAAGGGGCTTAACAGGTGTGAGAAAATGATTTGTTTTCATATTTTGGGGGAATATTGCATTATTCTGTGAAAAGGCTCTGAATGTATGTGTGATTTAATTAAGCTGGGCAGAGATTAATAGGAGACAGGTTGTCTGGGGATATAAAACATGAAAAGGATGGAGGTTTTAGGTTTGAGGGACAAGCCAATAGGTTAGATCTAAAATTTGCATTTTTAGATAAGTGGAGAGTTTGTTTGAATATCAAAGGGGAGCCAGAGGTGGAAAGAGACATGTTTGCATTTTGCAGGAGTTCCACAGGTAATAGAAGGGAGTTATTATGTTTTATTGACTTGAAAGCAAAGACAAGATGGAAACATGAAAGATCTTATATTTGGAAGGATTTGAGTTTCAAAGAAGTGTGAAAACAATGGAACCTGAAATGAAAGGGAATAAAAGGTATTTTTGTGTTACTGTGGAGAGCTTAGGTGGGCAGTAGCTGTTTGAGCTGTGGGTGTGAGGCAGCAACTGGAGCTATAGCTGGCACTCTGGCTGAGAGAGGATGCAGTTTGAATCAACTATCCAGTCAAGCCAGAAAAGTCTTGGGTTGCAAAAAGCAGTTTTATTCTGAAGTTTGGGTTTTCACAGCAGAGGGGAAGAGAGTTACAGTTCATGTGGTATGCCTTTTTTGAAGCTACAGCAGTTTGCCTTGGTTAATATTACTAGATGTTTAAAGTTAAACATCTATAAGTGAGTGTAGCCTAGAAGGTGTTTACTTGTGGGTTTGATCAAGTAGAGAGTCTTTTTAGGGAAATGTTTTGTAAAACTAAGTTTAACTGTGTATCTGTAATCTTATGTGCTTAAGTTTTGTTTTATTCTTGTTAATAAAACTTTTACTTTTAATTTTAAAAATCCCAAAAGTGTTACTGGACTTCTTACTGCTGAGACCAGTATATCCCCGTCTCATTTTCAGAATACGAAAAAAAATGGCCTGTAAGCCAAGTTTCCCTCTGGGATTTGATTTGTGCAGCAATTAACATCAGCATAACACAAGGTAGATACTGAGAGGTTGTTGTCCCTGGCTTGGGAATCTAGAGCAAGGGGGCATAGTTTCAAGATAAGAGACCAAATCATTTCAGATTGAGATGAGGAAAACTTTCTTCACTCAAAGGGTGTGAATATTTGAAATTTTCTACCCCAGAGGGTTGCGAATGTGACATCATTTAACATATTTAAGGTTGAGATAGATAGCTTTTTGGTCTCAGAGAATCAAGGCATATGGGGAGGGGTGGGAAAGTGAAGTTGAGGCCCATGATCAGCCATGAGCAAATTGAATGGTTAAGCAGGCTTCACCAGTTGTATGGTCTACTACTGCTCCTATTTCTTATTTCCTTATATTTTAGAAACCTGCAAAGGGCAACCAAAAGGGAAAAATAGAATGAGAATATGAAAATGGATTATAGGAGCTTTTAAATGTATATAAAAAGGACAGTAGCTAAAGTAAATACTGCTCCCATAGAGGCAGAGACAGGAGGAATTATCACAGGAAATGTTGAGGAAATGACAGAGACATTGAACAAATATTTTGTTTCTGTTTACACAGTTGAAAATGCAAAGTTCATGCCAGAAATAGGAGCTAACCAGAGAGCTAATGAGAGTGAGGAGCTTAAGGTAATTAATATCAGCAGAGAAAAAGTATTAGGGAAACTTAAGGGACTAAAAAATGATTAATCCCCAGGACCTGATGGCCTACATACAAGGGTTCTAAAAGAGGTTGCTGCAGAGATAGTGTGTGCACTGGCTATGATTTTCCAAAGTTCCCTAGGTTCTAGAACAGTCCCTGTGGATTGGAAGTTATGAACTGTAACACTGGCATTCAAGAAAGGAGCAGAGAGAAAACAGGGAACTACAGACTCATTAGCCTGACATCAGTTGTTGGGGAAAATGCTGGAATCTATTATTAAGAAAGACGTATTGCTGAAAAAAGAGACATGCTGTCAAAGCTTTTGCTCTTGCACTCATCAGGACAGATTCACAAGTATACTAATTCTAAAGGGAACAACAATTTATACTGCATGAGAATAAAGTGCTGATTGATTGGCAAGTGGACTCTGATTGGAAGAGGCGCTGCCATGGAGCATGCACGAGGGAACAATTAACTGCCAAGCTTTTGTTTAAATTCAAAACAGGCAGGTCGACTTTGGACAAGGTATCGTCCCAAACCCACCGCATTACTTATGCATTCCTGGTCTGTCCACCATGCCATCACCTCGCTGCTTCAGCACACCGGGCGCCATATTTAAAGTCCAGCTGCGTGCTCACATCTCATGCTTCTAACCCACTACTACTGCAGGCAATATGTCCATAAAAGGCAAAAAGACTGGAGCCCCCAGGTTTAATGACGTGTCATTGGAATGCCATCCAGATGCCATGGAGGCCTGTGTCCTTTACCCCGCTCTGGCCACAGGACAGGCAGCGGCATCACCAATCCAGCATGGCAGATGCTGGCAGTGGTGGTCAGCACCAATGCCCTGTAAAACAGGACAGCCAACCAGTGCCGCTACAGGATGGATGGCCTCATCTGTTCCATCAGGGTAGTAATTCACTTTTCTCATCACTTGCAACTCACACACTCACAAACTCATGACATGTCCACAGGGATCTCACATCTCAAGGGGCAACACCACTAACTCACACACATTCTCGCATCTCCATCAGGCTCATATCCTCTCAAGCCCATATCCCTCATTCCTGTCCATGGCTCCATTCACCACACAAACATCCCACGCAGTGCCATGTGTCCTGCTCACACTCTCTCCATCTGTTCCCATGCGGAAGAAGCTGGCTCACATCAGCAGGGAGAGCTCCCAGACCGGGGTGGGGGAGGCCCCTCACTCACTTTGAGGAGCGTGCCATCGTGCTGACTGGTAAAGATGTGGACCCCACCTCCGGCAACGGTGAGATCGGTGGCGAACACGCATCTGAGGATCCTGCATCCCTCTCTCAACACAATTGTGAGTGCTTTCTCTCCTGGTTTGACTCTGCTGCCATGCACTAATGATCTCTACGTTGGTCCACAGAGAGCTCTGCCAAGTGACTGACACCCTCAGCCAGCCTGTCCCTCAGCTCCATCCACGTTGTCATCTGCAGCCAAGAGGGCACCTCCTCCAGTGAAGAGTTGGAAAAAAGCAGCCTAGAAAGACCCATCGCAGCGTTTACCCACACCCTCCAGGAGAAGCAGCAGCTGGACACCCCTGGGACATCCACTGATGAATCTTAGAGGTTGTCCTCTCCCTCCAAGTCCCCTTTGCCTGTAACCCCCACAACCTCATCCTCTGTCACTGCAGAGGGAGCAGCCGGTCCACGAGTGATTCTGGAGGGGAAAAGTATGTGTGTGGCAAGGTCTTTTGGAGCCTCATGCAAGCACTCTCTCACATATGCGGATCCTTCACGTTTTACATTCATCTCAATGTCATGAACATTTTGAACGCTGGGGTTTGCTTTCAGTTGTCCATCTGAGCTGACCTGCATCTCTGCCCACCCAATGATCACTTTCCCATGCAGCAGCTGATCTCATCCAGCACAACTCTCGTTTCACTTTGAATTTAGCAAGCATGGTCTGGTTTCACTGCATTATGTGCTCCCCCATTTTTTCACCTTCCCTAGTCACCCAATTCCTTTTCCAAATCACAGTTGACTTCCCCCAGCCCCTACCCCACCTCCCGGCACCACTTTCTACCTCCCCTCTGTGACCCACCAGCCACAATCCTTTTCCTTTGGGGATGTCCAGGTGAACGTGTATGTACCTTTCCTTCCCAAACACCCCACCCCCATTAACATTCACCTCCCCGGCTTCCTCCTTCCCACCCCCAGGGTCAATGTCTGCCTGCGGGTCCCTACCACCACCTTCGCCGTCCCTTCTATCACTACCATTGAACCCTCACTTTACTGCCTCACTCTGCCCTCAATCAATCTCACTCTTCCTCCATACCACACCCACCCTCAGTTCGCTTCCCAGGAGGCAGACATGGACCTCACCGACCCCTCCCGTGCATGTTCACCTGGATACTGCCGATCCCCCGCCACCCCCCCACCGCACTCCATCCCCCCTTCGCATCCTTTCCCCCATGGAGCCCCTTCCCCCACTGGAACCTCTTCCACCCCCAGTCCTCCAAGCCCCCGCAGATTCCCACCCGCTTAGTCCCTCCCACTTCCTGACTCCTTCCTCCACCATTACCTCTTCCGCCACCCTCAATTCCTCCCCCCTGACTGCTTTCGTCAGCCTTACCTCTTCCTCCTGCCTCACATTTTCCTCCAGTCTTACTCCTAACCCCTTCTTGACTCCTTCCGCCACTGTTACTTCTTCTGCCGCCCTTACTCCCTCTACTCTTCCCTTCCTCCCCTCGGACACCCTCCCCTCTCCACACCCCTTCCTCCCCCTGGACACCTCCCCTCTCCACACCCCTTCCTCCCCCTGGACACCATCCTCTCTCCACACCCTACCTCTTCCCAGACACGGTCACCCCCCCACACTCCTTCCCTTACACCTTCCACTCCCCTTACACCTACCTCCCCAGTTGCCATCTTCATCCCATTACTTCCACTCCCCCAGTTCTACCTCCCCACCCCCAACCTTCCCCTGACATCTTCATTCGCCTCCTCCCAACCTTACCCCCTGACACCTTCATTCTCCCTCAAACTCATTGCCCGACACCTCCTGCTCTCCCAGTTGATCCTAGACCTTTCTCTCCCACCCCCTCGACCATCATCCATTGTGAGCAGACCCTCAACGGTGACCATCCAACTTCCGTGAACTGCTTTGCAGCAGTGCCATGTCCCTGAGAATCCACCCAACATGCCATGGACATTCCTCCAGTGTGCTATTGCTATCAGCTTGCAGCATCTTCTGTTCCTCAGATGTCCGTGATGTGAGCAAGGCCCTAGCGAGTAAGTCCTGCCTTCTGCATGTCACACTTGTCAAGATATGTTCTACACTGGCGTGTTTTCCCGCCGACGTGGGCAGACGATCCAGTGGCCGGTGGGGGGGGGTCCCCTTTGATGGGCAGGCCTAATAATGATATGCTGATGTATTACAATGAGGTTCCCGATGTCCGATGGTGGAGAACATGGCCCTCCATTGGCGGGCTGAGCAGATGATCGCAAGTTGATTTCATGTTGTCATGAAACCGATCACGCCACATTGTCTGCTTATGCCACCAAACATGCCCAACGCCGACGGGCACGCAAATTCCCGGCCATAATCTCAGGGTAAGTTTTAGGACATTTAGGACTGAGATAAGTAGAAATTCCTTCACTCAGCGAGTTGTGAATCTTTGGAATTTTTGACCAAGATGGTTTTGGATACTCTGATCTTGAATATAGTTATAGCTGGGATAGATAGGTTTTCATTTATCAGTGAATCAAGAGATATGGGGAGCTGATCAGAAAGTGGAATTTAGGTAGGTGATTTTGTATTGAATAATAGAGCAGGCTCCAGGGGGCATAAATCTACTCCTGCTGCTATTTATTATCTTCTTATTGCAGATTTATTTAATTGAATTTAAATTCCCTAGCTGCCATGGAAGAATTATGAACTCACATCTCCGGAGCATTAGACTAGGCCTCTGAATTACTGGTCCAGTTATATCATCACTATGCTACTATATCCTGATGTGTGCAAGTGTCACAAAAGTGCATGCTGATTTGACAATTAAAAGGGAGACCAGCTTTTGTTTAATCCATATAAAAAGCGTACAAAAAGCTTTCCCATGTATAATCATTTTATCCTTTTTTGTAAAACAATCGACATTACTCCTGTAGTGATCCAATTTACTTTATTGCATTAAGAAATCTAAAATACCACACAGTCAATATCCTAATATTTTCCATTCTTCAAACAATATTTCTGGAGCAATCTAGTTTACTATTTCTTCAAAATTATCTGAAACATTCCAAAAAAGAGTTTCTGTTGTTCATTCCACATCAATGTGTTCTTGACATCAAATCTATCTCTCTATGTATATATAAATATATGAAGAGGTCTTGCATATCACGCAATTTCTCTGTCGCACTTTGGACGTCACATGTCAGACCAGCCATCAACACGTGCCAATTTCTATGTCGTACTTGCACCTGATTGGCTCAAATTTCACATTCATAAACACCAAAACGTAACTGAACAGGATGTATGAAAGCAATCAAACAAGAATGTGCACTCAGCAAAAGCTACCAATGATAAAAGAAGGGAGATCAACAAGTAGATAAAAATAATGTTTGAATTATTTTTAATCACTCTTCAGAATGCAAGGCCAACAATTTTTGTTCACCCTAATTGCCCTTATGAAAGTGAGCTTTCTTGAACTATTGCACTGTGTGTGGAAGGTAGGGAATTCCAGAGTTTTGCCCCTTCAATGGTGAAGGAATGGCAATATATTTCTAAGTTGGGCTGGTGTGTGGCTTGAAGGGGAACGTGGAAGTGGTGGTGTTCCCATGCACCTGTTGCCCTTGTCCTTCTAGATGGTGGTGGTTGAGGTTTTGTGAGGTGTTGCTGAAGAAACTTATTCAATTTGTTGGAAAGTATTCTGTAGATAATACACAGTGCAGCCAAGGTGCATCGGTGGTGGAAGGAGCAGATGTTTAAGGTGGTGGGCTGTCATTGAAAGGGGCTGCTTCATCCTGGATGGTGTTGAGCTTGTTGAATATTTGTTCCAGCTGCAATTGCCCAGGTAAATGGCGAACATTCTATCATATCAAGACTTGTACCTTCTAGATGAAAAACAGGCTCTGGGGAGTCAGGAAATGAGTCACTTGCCACAAAAAACCTACCCTTTTGGATATTATGTTGGTTTCTAACTAAATTGAGAAACTTAGCCCTGTCAATAAGGTTTGTGATATAATAAAAGGCAGAAACATTACAAACATTACAAGGTGATTATATTTTTCTCATCCATTGCAATCTAGAATAAAAGCAAAAACTGATCATCTTCAAAAAACAAATGACACAACTACTTAAAAAGGATAACAAAAACAGAATTACCTGGAAAAACTCAGCAGGTCTGGCAGCATCGGTGGAGAAGAAAAGAGTTGACGTTTCGAGTCCTCATGACCCTTCAGCAGAAGTTCTGCTGAAGGGTCATGAGGACTCGAAACGTCAACTCTTTTCTTCTCCGCCGATGCTGCCAGACCTGCTGAGTTTTTCCAGGTAATTCTGTTTTTGTTTTGGATTTCCAGCATCCGCAGTAGTTTTTTGTTACTTAAAAAGGATAATAGCTCAAAAACAGCACTGAATGTAGACATGTGAAGATAAGGAATTAGAGTGAAAACGAAGCAGGCTAGTGCCTTGTATACTTTTAGCTGCTTATATGATAGAATGGGCAGAAGTGTGGCAAGTGGAGTTCAATGAAGGGAAGTTTGGGAGGACTAATATGAAAAGGCAGGAAAATGGCACAATTTTGAAAATTGCAGATGAACAGAGAGACCTTGGTGTCAATAAACACAAATTGTTAAAAATATGACAGGGCAAGTTAAAGAAGCATATGGTTTACTCAAGTTTATAATCAGAGGAATGGAATATTAAAGCAAATAGATTGTACTAGCGCTCTATAAATCAATGGTTGGGCCTCAGCTAGGGCATTGTGGACATTTCAGGGCAACACATTTCAAGAAAGTTGTAAAGGCCTCCGAAAGGTTTACCAGGATATTACCAGGAATGACCGACTTCACTTATGAGGGCAAGTTAAAAAAAAACTCAGACATGTTCTTCTTGGGAGATAGAGGGTTAAGAGATGACCTGGTAGAGGTTTTGAAGATTATGATTGTTTTGATGGAGTGTCATAGAGTTGGTACAGCACAGAAGAAAGCGTGTCTGTGCTGGCTTTCCTAATAGAAGCAATTCACATACTGCCACTTTTTACCCTCTCCCCACATTCTTGCACATTCTTCCTATTCAGATATTTAGGAAATTTAGAAAATGTACAGATACAGAAAAGTTATTTCCTCTGGCAACTGAGGTTAGTAACTAGAGGTCATAGATTCAAAATCATTGGTAAACAATCCAGAGGGGACATTGGGAGAAATGGTTATACTAGGAAAGTTGGCACGGTCTGGAAAACTTACCTGAAAAGGTGGTAGAAGTTGATCCATAAATAATTTACAAAGGGAGTTAAACAGGTAGGTGAGGATGAGAAACTGACAGGGCTATAGGCAAAAAGTGGGTATGTGGAACCAACTATGACTGCTCTTTCAAAGAGCCAGCAGAGGCATGGCAGACCAAATGTGCTGTAAGCTTCTATGATTCTACGAATATCAGACAGGGGGAAAAATATAACATGAAGCAGGTAACAGCAATGCTGCCTCGGCCATTTGGGGTAGCCTGACCAGATTTTATGTATACCAGACAGTTAATGAGCTGCTGACAGGGCTCCCATCCCTTTAAAGGGCAAGAGCCTGCCTTCAAGAGCTGCTAGTCTATTGGAGGGCTAGCAGCTCTTCCGTCCAGCACTGCCATCAGGAGCAGTGGCCACTACTGGCACTGAACCTAGGTGAGAGAAGGAGCATGGTTGCCGTCCTTGGAATAAGTGGTATTGGGGTTACCGGGACTAGTCAGATGGGCCCTGGCTAGGATGGGTTGGGTGGTGGTGAGGGCGAGGAGGGCTGTTGCTCACAGAGTGCCCAGTCAGAAGGGTTCCAACTTCGGGCCCACAGGATCCCCAGGCATTGGAGGGCCACCAATCACTGGTAAAATGGTAGCACCAGTGGGAAGTGGGCCTTAATTGGCCACTTGTGACCCAATTGGTCTCTGGGTAGAAGAGCCTTCTGCCACCTCTCAGCCACTCGAAAAATGCCATGGCAGCAGGTAGGCAATGGGCATGCCAATCCCCATTCTTCCTCCAAATTTTTCAGCCCCAGCATCACGCTTCTTATTCTGCACCTGCAAGCTGTAAAATTCCGGCTGGTGGATGTAAAACTCATTGAAGGGATGTTGGTGTTGAAGGAATGAGATTTAATTCTGGCTGGAAAAACAGAATTACAGTGGGCTTCAAGATATGGGAAATGCACTGAAAAACATATTTAGAATGAAAGATCTTTAATTTTGACACTTCAGGCTGAATTTTTGCTCCCGAGTCTGGAGCACAGAGTTGGGAAAATTCCCCGAATCTTCAGGTTTTTGTTCTGGGGAGGTGGGTGCTGACAAGAATCAGCCCACTGGCCCCGGAAAGTGTTCAGAGGCAGCAACAAATCCTACCAGGTGTCGAGGCGGGCCGTTTAAAAAGTCCACTTCGGTGCTCTGAGACTTAGTCCTAGTTACAACAAAAACAACAAAACAAAAAAGTCCTCTAGCCCTCACCCCAAACCCTCTCACCCCCCACACAGTCCCCATGTCCCATCCATGCCCCTCTAACCCCATGGCCCCATATAACCTCCATACCAACCCATAGCCTCCACTCATCCCCATAGGCCTTCATAGGCCCTATGCCAGCTTCGTGCCAACCCATGACCACCCATATGTCCCCTGCCCACCACCCTTTGATCTTGCACCTTCTATACCAACTCACCAGTATCCACCATCAGCCAACTTCAGGAGCCATGGTGAGAAGAAATAAAATGCATTTCTAAGTGTATATCGTAGACTTCACTATATTTTAAACAAAAACTCTAATATTATTTAAATACCTTCACACACTTATTCCCTTATTAAAATAAACATTTCCTTCAAGTACTTAATCCCGAATGAAAACATACATTTGTATTCATGATCCCACACCAAAGACAAGTAAGCTTTTTGGAACCACTTGGAGCTGTCAATCAAACTGTAAACTTACATGCTTCCCACTGTGATAATGACAGGTTGTGGAAGCAGTCAAGCAGCACTAATACTTGTGTCAGCAAACAGTGAAGTAGTAAGCTCTAAATTTTTTTCAACTGCAGGCTGGATTTCTTTTTCAAAAACTGAACAGACCTGGGGATTTAAATGACTTGACAGCTTGACAGTTCCACAAAGCTTATCCACTTTTTGTGCACATTTATGACTACTCTTAACAATTGTAAACAGATACCTGACCTCTCCCAAAGGGCATCTGACCTCTCACAAGGGGTATATTACCTCTCCAAAAGGGGCAATTAACCTTTCCAAAAAGGCATCTTACCTCTCCAAATAACGGGCAGCTTTAGGCCTTTTCCTTAAATGTCTAAAGCCTACAATTCTTGATTCAGAAATCCCAGTAACAAAATTGGATCTATTTGAAGGAGTTACACGTTTACATGCCTCTGTGAACCACGGATGTACAAAGTACAACCTGCCTTACACCCACCGTCGCCCCCACACTCCCACAGTGAAAATGGTGGGTATTGGATTCAGTGGAGGGACGTCTGGAATCAGGGCTCTGGCCCCATTTTGGCTGAGGCACTGAGACCTTGCAGCTCTGCAAAGTTCAGGCTTTCATTTCACACAGTTTTCTCTTTTGCAACTTGGGTGTTTTTGTCAAGACGTTTTATGAAAGCAAGCTGTTATTATTTTGAAATCTGTTGTAATTAATACTTCAAGCCAAAGATAGTTTCTCTTGGAAAGATTACAGATCTTTTAAGTCAATGGCAATTCACTCCTTGTGCAATGTGTGAACTGAAACCTTGTTCTTTGACAAAACCAAAGCTGGCTCACTATATGACAGCCCCTATGTTCTAGTCATTCTGATAACCCAAAGACAGGTGAACTGATGGTTTGCTGATTTAACTATTTCAAATAGATACTTTTTTTTATTTTTAGATAGATTCAGGAGAGATAGAACAACAATATTATTGGAACAAAAATTTATTAGCAAGCTCTGATGAAAGGGATCAGATCACAGTGGACCCATTTTTTAGGGCTCCTGGACAGATATCTGTTAAACGATATCTTTCACAAATTGGTCACTTTCTGGACAATATAGGTGTTGGGCCTGCCCCACACAGACTTCTTCAGCTACCCCAGTGGTTACTGATCCATTAGAGCAAAGAGGAGAAGACTAAACTAGACAGATTAATTTCTCCACTTGTATTTTTATGACTGTGATGTAGCTGACAAATCAAGAGAGTATTCAAAAAACTGAAAAATGTTTTTGAACAGTTCCACTGGCTATGCTTTTTATTGATTGCTGCTTTATGACTACTGTGTTTTGATTGATAGCTCTTGTTCCTACTTACTATTTGTTGGTTGGTATGTTCAGAGCCTGTTCAGTTATGATTTGTTGTTGGTTTGTGAAAATCATATTTTAATTAATCAGGTACACATATGTGATATATATTTTCATGCATGACACTTGGAAGTGTGATGGGCATGTGCAAGATGCAAGACCTATATATATATGTGTATATATATATATATATATATATTTATAATATGGAAATGCATTGCATTCATTGTGTGTTCAACATATCTAAGAAATATCTGCACAGAACAAAAACCTAATTAGATCAAATTTTCTAAGGATCAATAATAAAAATTTACTTCACCATCTCTGAGCACATCTCTCACAGACATTATTAGGAATCTGTTCACTGGTCATATGGTCCACCCGCCATATCCAAACCAGTACATGCACCCTTCTTCTAAAAGTGTGATCTTCCATTAGCAATGCTACAGAGGATCTGTGTGTATTTTTTAAACGTCAAGAACTTGCGAAGAAAAAAAAATCTGCATTTAATTTATGAAAAGAATGTGAGATTTTTGACCACAGGCCCCTCTAACGGGAAGTGACATAACAACTTTAAAAAAATGATTTGACAATTATTACAAAGTATGCTCTCCAGAGACACCTTCACTGGGAGTCCTTTTAACCTCACTGGCAGGCGAGAAACACATAGGATCAGGTAAAATTCTGGTTTTACAGCCTGCTTGCTGCTCACTCTAGTGGTTTCAATGGCAGGCTGTAAAACCAACACTGCATCTTATCTCATTATTTTATTGATGGGCACTATAATGTCATTGATTGCATTGCGACCTGTGCTCGTGTCTAGTGTGGCTTCACACTGAGCGCAGAGCCTCACACAATTACCCCCTTGGTCCATTTTCAAAATAGTTGGACAAAAAAGTATTATTGGATTCGGGGAACAGCACATGACTAAGGAAATTCGACAGAAACAGCAGCCACTGGTCATAAGTCACAGCTTTCACAAAAGAGAACAACTGCTGCAAAACTGTGACTAACAAAGCAAATACAAAGTATTTTTAAAAATAACTGTTGCTTGATTGTCTTTTTCAACATAAGATAGTGAGACAAAAATGATATAGTCTGACTGAAAATTAATTTCAACTAAGAATTTATTTTTATCAACTAGAGATTTAGTGCCTGAATCCTTTTAGTCTCGGTTGTGGGTTTCACACACACATCAAAAGAAAATCATATGGGAAGTACAGTCTTCAGTATGCAGATCTGGAACACAGTTTCAGATTCAGTCTTGCAGTCTCACCTGTCAGTCGCAGTGAGAAAGTTGAAAATAAGAAGAGTGCAGGAGAATTCCACTTTTCTGATTGGGAAATGAGGATTTGTTCACAACAATTCAAAGAATATTCAGGAATTCAACACACAAAAACTTCTTCTCAAAGCATCAGTGTGAAAATATATATTTCAAGCTTGTTGTTTCTGTTATTTAATTTGTTTTTACCTCTGAGTCCACTTTAAACTTCAGTTTGAAAGTCTCCTTCAGATGTATCCAGAGGGATTGTGGCAGATGCTTCCCACTCTGGCGAATGGAGTTCTAAATTTTCCTGGGTGTCTAAATGAAGTGTGTTGGCTGCTGTGGTCTGGAAGTTCTCCCACGGTTGCTCCACAGGTGTGGTTTGTTCCTGTGAACAAAATATTTCTAATTCAGTCTCTCTGCTAGTGCATTTCAGTGGCCCTAGTTTTACTCAATATTGCTCCCTTTTTCTCTCAAGGTGCTACTCTCAATGAGATCCCTGAGCAGGTGTAGTAAATCTGGCTAATTTCTACCCACCACCCCTCTAACGCCCCTCCCACCTCTAGCTTAGCAGTACTGAGGTCAATTACATCACTTCCTAATACTTTACCAGCTGACACCAGTGAATTCTGCAGACTAGTCCAGAATGGCTTGCACGGCAGTTGGTCCCATTTTCCATTGGGTCATGAGTACAACTCGCTTGGTACAATAGACTTCCTTGGCACCTGAATGATCAGTTTATCTTTCTAGTTCAAGAGGGTGATGACAAAATTGGAAGAAGGTTTGACAATTTTTATAAAAACATCAATAACTTGGTCAGTTTTGTCCGGAGTTAAGTTTTTATACTTATTGACAACTCATGTAAATTAGCAGCACATTCTGTCATTGCAGACACTTGAGATTAGGTGTTGTGATTTAATCTCTGTGTTGGATTCTGGAAAATTCTGAATTTAGTTTCTAATGTGAAATTTGACAATATTACTCACTGATGTCACTGTTGATGGAAAACTGGTCATCAAAATTCAGCTGCATCTGAAAGGCTTGGAGTGACTTGTACATCTTATTTTATGTCCTGGATTGATATTAGTAAATGGGGTGAAAGGCACAATCACAATGGCCACCGTCAACAATTTAACGCTGGGAGCACCATTAGTTGCGTTAAGGTCAGGCTTCTGCCCCTATCTTGAGAAAAAGTCCTGCCTTAGAAAGTTGCTGGTTAATCAGCTGGCCAGTAGCTCTGTAGTTCCAGCAGGGCCCTCTGGGAATGGTGGCCATGGCTGGGACTACAGGCAGTTTCATCATGTGAGGACCCCAGGTAAGTCGGGGGGGGGGGGGGGGGGGTGGTCTCAGCGAGGGGGCAGGGTTAAGTGGATGGGGAATGTATTCAAGAGGCTAGGGGAGGGTGTTTTTTATTCCTTAATGGGATGTGGGCATCGCTAGCTAGGCCAGCAATTACTGCCCATCCTTAATTGCCCTTGAGAAGATGGTGGTGAGCTACCTTCCTGAACTGCTGCAGTCCATTTGACATAGGTACAGCCACAGTGCTGTTAGGGAGGGAGTTCCAGGATATTGACCTAGTGACAGTGAAGAAACGGCTGGTGGTCTTATGAATCTGCAGCCCTTGTCCTTCTAGATGGTAGTGGCCATGGGTTTGGAAGGTGCTGTCTAAGCAGCATTGGTGAGTTCCTTCAGTGCATCTTGTAAATAGCGCACACTGCTGCCACTGTGTGTCAGTGGTGGAGGGAATAAATGTTTGTGGATGTGGTGCCAATCAAGTGGGCTGCTTTGTCCTGGATGGCATCAAGCTTCTTGAGTGTTATTGGAGCTGCACTCATCCAGGCAAGTGGAGGGTATTCCATCACACTCCTGACTTCTTCCTTGTAGAAGGCAGACAGGCTTTGGGGAGTCATGAGGTGAGTTACTTGCTGCAGGATTCCTAGCCTCTGACCTGCTCTTGTAGCCACAGTATTTATATGGCTGGTCCAGTTCAGTGTCTGGTCAATGGTAACCCCCAATATGTGGATAGTGGGGGATTCAGAGATGGTAATGCTATTGAATGTCAAGGGACAATGGTTAGATTCTCTCTTGTTGGACTGGCACTTGTGTGGCGTGAGCTTTACTTGCCACTTCTCAGTGCAAGCCTTTATATTATCCAGGTCTTGGTGCATTGGTGCTGAACATTGTGCAATCATCAGCGAAGATCCCCACTTCTGACCTTATGATGGAAGGAAGGTCATTGATGAAGCAGCTGAAGATGGTTGGGCCTAGGACAATATCCTGAGGAACTCTTGCAATGATATCCTAGAACTGAGGTGATTGATCTCCAACAACCACAACAATCTTCCTTTCTGCTAGGTATGACTCCAACCAGCAGACAGCTTTCCCTTGATTCCCTTCCCCTGATTCTCATTGATTTCAGTTTTGCTAGGGCTCCTTGATGCCACACTCTGTTGAATGCTGCCTCGATGTCAAAGGCAGTCACTCTCACCTCACCTCTGGAGTTCATCTCTTCTGTCCATGTTTGAACCAAGGCTGTAATGAAGTCAGGAGCTGAGTGATCCTGGCAGCACCCAAACTGAGTATCAGTGAGCAGGTTATTGCTAAGCAAGTGTCATTTGATAGCACTGTTGATGACCCTTTCCTTCGCTTTACTGATGATCGAGAGTAGACTGATGGGACAGAAATTGGCCAGGTTGGATTTGTCCTGCTTTTAGTGTACAGGACATACTTGAGAAATTTTCCACATTGCTGGGTAGATAACAGCATTGTAGCTGCACCGGAACAGTTTGGCTAGGGGTGCGGCAAGTTCTGGAGCACAAGTCTCCGGTGCTATTGCGAGAATATTGTCAGGGCCCATAGCCTTTGCAGTATCCAGTGCCTTCAGCTGTTTCTTGATATTACGTGAAGTGTATTGAATTGGCTAAAGACTGGCATCTATGATGCTGGGGACCTCGAAAGGAGGCTGAGATGAATCATCCACTCAGCACTTCTGGCTGAAGATTGTTGCAAATGCTTCAGCCTTATCTTTTGCGCTGATGTGCTGGGCTCCCCCATCATTGAGGATGGGGATATTTGTGGAGCCTCCTCCTCCATTGAGTTGTTTAATTGTACACCACCATTCACACCTGGATGTGCTAGGACTGCAGAGCTTAGATCTGATCCATTGGTTGTGGGATTGCTTAGCTCTGTCTATCACATGCTGCTTATGCTGTTTGGCATGCAAGTAGTCCTGAGTTGTAGCTTCACCAGGTTGTTACCTCATTTGTAGGCATGCCTTGTGCTGCTCCTAGCATGCCCTCCTGCACACTTCATTGAGCCAGGGTTGATCCCCGGCTTGATGGTAACGGTAGAGTGGGAGATGTGCCGGGCCATGAGATTACGGATTGTGTTCAAGTACAATTCTGCTGCTGCTGATGCCCCACAGCACCTCATGGATGCCCAGTCTTGAGTTGTTAGATCTGTTCAAAATCTATCCCATTTAGCACGGTGGTAGTGCCACACAATATGTTAGATGTTATCCTCAATGTGAAGACGGGACTTCGTCTCCACAAGGATTGTGTGGTGGTCACTCCTACAACCCTTTCATGGGCAGATGCATCTGCGGCAGGCAGATTGGTGAGGGTCAGGTCAAGTGTGTTTTTCCCTCTTATTGGTTACCACTCTTGGTGATGGACATTGAAGTGTCTCATCCAGTGTACATTTTGTGCCCTTGCCACCCTCAGTGCTTCCTCCAAGTGCTGTTCAACATGGAGGAGTACTAATTCATCAGCTGAGGGGGAGTGGGGGGGGGGTGGCAGTAAGTGGTAATTAGCAGGAGATTTCTTTACCCATATTTGACCTGATGCCATGACACTTCATGGGGTCCAGAGTCGATGGTGAGGGATCCCAGGGCAACTCCCTGCTGACTGTATACCACTGTGCCACCACCTCTGGTGGGTCTATCCTGCCAGTGGGACAGGACATACCCAGGGATGGTGATGGTGGTGTCTGGGACATTATCTGTAAGCTATGATTCTGTGAGTGTGACTATGTCAGACTGTTGCTTGACTAGTCTGTGAGACAGCTCTCCCAATTTTGGCACAAGCTCCCAGATGTTTGTAGGGAGGACTTCGCAGAACTGATAGGGCTGAGTTATGCCATTGTCGTTTCCAGTGTCCGGTTTCATTCCTTGTAGTCTTGGCGGTTTGGTCAATTGAGTGTCTTGCTGGGCCACTTCAAAGGGCAGTTAAGAGTCAACCACATTGCTGTGAGCCTGAAGTCACATGTAGATCACACCAGGTAAGGACGGCAGATTTCCTTCCCTAAAGGGAATTCATGAACCAGTTGGGTTTTTATGACAATTGACAATGGTTTCATGGTCATTATTAGGCTTTTAATTCCAGATTTTTTGTATTGAATTCAAATTCTACCATCTGCCTTGGTGGGATTCAAACCTGGGTCTCTGAGTCTACCCAGAGCATTACCCTGGGTCTCTGGATTATTCAGCCAGTGACAATACCACTACGCCACTGTCTCACCCTAAAGGGCCCAGGGGAGGAGTGGATGACCTTGGGAGGGAGGGTGCCTCTGATGGGTCCAGGGGATCCACAAAGGAAGTCCTTTCCACCTTGCCCGACACCAGCTCACGCAGCTAAAGCTGCCAGGGTTCCTGCATGGCACAAGCCTCCTCCCGTCATGGGTAAAATGCTGGCAAGGGCGGAATCAAGCCCTTGAATTGCCATTAGTCGGCTACTTAAGGGTCTCAATAGGCCCGAGGTTGGGTGAGTTGTCCGACGCCTCCTCCCTCCCCAACCCTCACCCCCCACCCCCCAATAAAATTTCAGCGTGGTCAGGGGCAGGCGAGTGTGCAGCAGAAAGGCCACCCGGTGGATTTTACGTGCACTTCACTTTCAAACTCGCTGGCAGGGGAGTGTACAATCCAGCCCAATATGGCACATCCACCACAGGGTAACTCATTCTTTTGCAATCAACTCTACATCATAATAATCAGTTTGGGTAAAACACTGCTCTTAATGAACGTCTGTTCCTTTAAACCACGTTAAACTCAGTTAACTTTCTTTTTTGTTAAAGTCAATTGAAATCAGCAGTTCCTCCTTCTTTCCCATTATCCCTCTCCTCAATTATCTGCTTTCCTGCATTTTCTGAGTCTTTGTTTAATAGCCTATTTTCACTCTCTATTTTTCCTCTGTATATCAGCAGTTTCTATAACCTCCTTTGTGCTGAGCTTTGTACTTCTGTGTATGTACACACAAATGTTCATCAAAGAGCTTGGAGTAACCAGCTTGGTTGCTTCAAATCACCAGATGCCTAGTATTCATCCCCACACTGTTGCTGGAATAGGTGCCCGGGTTACACTTACAGTTGGCGTGCTCTTTGCAGCTCCTGCTGTGGAAATGCTACGTTGCTTCTCTTGCTGCAAAAGGAAATAGAACAGAAAGTATTGACATCTGAGGTCTGAATGGTACAATCCAATTGGAATTCTGTATCGCTCACTTGGGTAGTGCCTTTCTATTTCCTCCTCCACATTCCCAAATTGGAGATAGACAGTGAATGTAAGCAAGATATTCAACTGCAGTGGGCATCACAGCCAAGACCACCTGACATCTGCACATGTGGTTTTCAGCAGGGGTTGCAAAAGTGTGAATGGGAGGGCAAAGCTTGGGGAGTTTCACCTCCATAACTCTAATTGAAAGGCTATGGAATACTGGCCTTTATCTCAAGGGACCTGGGATACAAAGATTAGATACAGAGAAATTATGTCCCCTGGTCGGGGAATCAACAATGATGGGACATCATTTGAACATTAAAGCCTGGGAATTTTGGAGTGAAATGAGGGAGCACTTTTTCACAGAAAGAATAGTGGAAATTTAGAACTCTCACCAAAAAAGCTGCTTGAAGTTAATTGGAGCTTTCAAAACTGAGATTGGTAGTTTTTGTTAGATAAGAATATCAAGGGATATGGAGTTAGTGCAGGTAAATGAGGTGTATTTCAATCATGATCTAATTGAATGACTGAGCAGGCTCGAGGAGCTGATAGGCCTTCTCCTGTTTGTATGGGTATTGAGGACAATTTTAGAACTGTTAAGTAGCTGTGAGGAGATCACTGAACTCACCATAGACTTGGCATCAAACCAAGGACCAGTGAGTTGTATAGGTGAGCTGCTAACTGTTGGAGCTAGCTGGGCCCTCAGGGAAACACCGTATGAATTCTGACAGCGTTACACAATTGTCTTTTCTCAGACAAATAATGGCCGCCTGACTCTTGGGAGGTCAGCAGGTATGCCATCAACCATTTGAGTGAAGCATCGGCTGCTTGTCAACAGCATCTGAACCTCTTGATTAAGTTAAAAGCTCTGACATGCTCCCTGGTATACTTTTGCTATACAAAGTATATACTGCGTGGCATCTGCTGCTTATATAATAATTTAAATGTTTATTGAACATGTTCTATACATTTTGAAGGTGAAGTCCTGGGATTTCCTCACATCCCGTGGGGCAACTTTTGTACGTTGCTAAGCAAAAGAGTTTTCAGGCAATGACACTGGGACATGCATGTGCTCTATCTGTTGATGATGTGGATTTGGATACATGTGTCAGATTAGACAGGTTGGGCACATATTGTCAACAACTGCTAAGACATGCAGTTGGGATTTATAGTAAAAATGAGGTATCAGCATGCTTTCTGAAGGAATTCTCACAAGTGACGAGCAGAACATTTTGTAGGTACATTAATATTTTGACACAACAATCAAAAGTACATACACTGACAAATTGCTACCAACATTGTCTACATCAACAACTTAGATTTATATAGTGCCTTTAACATAATAACAAATCCTAAGGCACTTTACAGGAGCATCATAAACAAAATATGACATGAGACACACAAGGAGATATCAGATCAAATGACTAAAAGCTAGCTCAAAGAGGAAGGCTTTAAGATGTGTATTAAAGGAAGAAAGTATATTATTTTACTGTTGAAGTTTAGCTGTGCATCCTGGAAGGTTAAACCAATGTGGATAACTGAAGCCAATGAAAATAAAAATTGGGAAAAGGTATTAACAGGTTGTTGACTCTCTAACACCTGTTTTACAGCATCACATAAAAACAAGGTGTATCCAGTACGTCAAATAATACACCAGAATATAATTGGTTATTTAATACACAATATATTGTTCTTCTGCTAAAGTGAATTTGTGTTCTTTAAGGCTGCAAAGTTTAATTATTATTAAATAAAAACTGCTTGATTTCACTTATTTAGGCTGAATATCAGAAACCCCAGTCAGAATCTTCAGTTCTTAAGTCTAAGTTTGATGGCGGGCACGGGAGTGGGAGTGATTCCTGCTGGGGGCAGTGGGATGGTTGAACACGTGTAAACTGGTTGGCAGACAGGAAACAAAGAGTAGGAATAAACGGGTCTTTTTCCGAATGGCAGGCAGTGACTAGTGGGGTACCACAGGGATCGGTGCTGGGACCCCAGTTATTCACAATATATATTAATGATTTACATGAGGGAACTAAACGTAATATCTCCAAATTTGCAGATGACACAAAGCTGGGTGGAAGGGTGAGCTGTGAGGAGGATGCAGAGATGCTTCAGGGTGATTTGGACAAGCTGAGTGAGTGGGCAAATGCATGGTAGATGCAGTATAATGTGGATAAATGTGAGGTTATCCACTTTGGTAGCAAAAACAGGAAGGCAGATTATTATCTGAATGGCTATAAATTGAGAGAGGGGAATGTCCAATGAGACCTGGGTGTCCTCATACACCAGTCATTGAAGGTAAGCATGCAGGTGTAGCAGGTGGTAAAGAAGGCAAATGGTATGTTGGCCTTCGTAGCGAAAGGATTCAAGTACAGGAGCAGGGATGACCTGCTGCAATTATGCAGGGCCTTGGTGAGACCACACCTGGAATATTGTGTGCAATTTTGGTCTCCTTATCTGAGGAAGGAAGTTCTTGCTATAGAGGGAGTGCAGCGAAGGTTTACCAGGCTGATTCCTGGGATGGTGAGACTGATATATGAGGAGAGATTGAGTCGATTAGGATTATATTTGCTGGAGTTCAGAAGAATGAGGGGGGATCTCATAGAAACCTATAAAATTCTAACAGGACTTGACAGGGTAGATGCAGGAAGGATGTTCCTGATGGTGGGGGAGTCCAGAACCAGGGGTCACAATCTGAGGATACGGGGTAGACCACTTAGGACTGAGATTCACCCAGAGAGTGGTGAGCCTGTGGAATTCGCTGTCACAGAAAGTAGTTGAGGTCAAAACATTGTATGTTTTCAAGAAAGAGTTAGATGTAGCTCTTGGGGCGAAAGGGATCAAAGGATATGGGGAGAAAGAGGAAGCAGGTTGAGTTGGATGATCAGCCATGATCATAATGAATGGCGGAGCAGGCTCGAAGGGCTGAATGGCCTACTCCTGCTCCTAGTTTCTATGTTTCTGTGTAAACTTGTGCTGTTCAGCTCATTACTTATGCATCCATGCAGAGCATGGCAAATCTCATCGCAAGGTGGGCAGGAAGTTGCGGTTTCCCCCCACCCCCTGTAACTTCATGGGTTCAAAGGTCTAGGCGCCATATTTAAAGGTCACCCGGACAGCCATTCACTCACTGCAGGCCAGGAGCTCCGAACAGAAATGTCTAAGGAAAGAAAACAACCTTCGGCCCCACGGTTCAGTAATGCCTCCCTGGAGACTCTCCACCAGTCTGGCCCAAAAAGGCGGGAGGTGCTTTTTACCAGGGATTTGCAGCAGGACGTCCTCCCATCTGACCACGATGGCCTGGGAGGAGGTTGCAGGGGTGGTTAGCATCTGTGGGGCCCAAAAAGAACCAAAAAATAAAAAAGTGTTGAAAGAGAATGAATGATCTGTTGCACTCAACCAGGGTAAGTGCACAGTCTACTCACTGCGAACTGACACTCTCATAAGGACATCTGGCAATCTAAAGGTTAGAGTGCATATGGATGTCACACGTGACCAGAAGATGGGACAATAGCCCTGCATATGTGCCAGCCATTTTATGCTCTCAATCTCATATCAGGTACAGGACAAATGGCTTTTTAATCATTTACCAGGAGGGCTCAGCAGCTGCCATAGGCATGCATGCTCCTGAACTGCTCATGCACCCACTGGGATCACAATAAATTCTTCTATCTTTCTGCAGGAGAAGAACACCCACAAACAGAGGAAGCAGGCCAAGAATGGAGAGGAATGACAGGCATCTATGTTCTCACCCCTTACGAAGAACAGGCTGCCGACATAACTGGCGAGAAGTAGTACCATGCCTGTGCTGAAGGCAAGATAGGACTCCCCCAGGAAGCCAGTGAGGATGCATCCAGCCTGCAGTTGTCATTTGTGCACACTGCCTGAGATCTCTTTAATTTATGAGCCTGCTTAGTCAATCACTAAATCTTTTTTTTCTCTACTCCAGGCACCATCAAGAAAAGAGGGAGGACTGCCACCCGGGCACATCACAGCCCCAGCCTCAGCCCCAAGCCCACCTCTGAGGAGGATGCCTCAGAGGATGCACCATCACAGTGCTCACCTCACCTTCCATCTGTGCAGATACATTCACCTTGGTGAATCCAAGTTCTAGAGTAGTTCTAGTGAGCACATCACTGACACGGGTCCACAGTTGGTGGAGGCAGTGACAGTGAGGTCTCTGACACTCAGAGGACTGTTGGAGACTAGGCCCCTGCTCAGCCCCAAGCAGATGATGAACCTGTGGACTCAGCTCTAAGACACCTGTTAGAGACGCAGAGACAGGCAGGGATGCCAGAGGCCATGCGCAGATTGGACCAAAGGCTGGAGGAGTCTGTCCATGTTCTGTCTGATGTCGTGTCTCCAGCATGCATGCACTTGGCTGTCTCATGGAAAGGGTAGCGGCTGCCTCAGAGATCCAGGTCCTGCAAAACGCACAGTGGCTGCCGGATATGTGCTCGGACCTGCACTCTATCACTCTAGGCATTGGCGCAGTGCATCAGTGCTGGGTTAGAGGGGAACAGGGTGCCTTTTCTCCTAAAAGAGTCAGGGAGGGGTTTCTGGGTACCCACAGGGAGGAGAGCGCCAGCAGGCATCCCGGGGCTTCGTCCCAGGATACTCCAAGGATGCCCTGCCGTTCCACCTCCCTTCTGCCAGTGACCCCATTGCCCCCAGCAGGTCAGGCCGTGTAGGGTGCACCGGCTCCTGAGCAGGAGACCCTTAGCAGGCCTGGGCCCTCTAGGCCTCAGGCCACTAGAGAACTGTAAGAAGGACTTGAATATAGGGTTTAAGAGGTTTGTGTGCATTTGGCTGAAGCCTTTGTCACACCTCACATGGAGATTTGCGTGGCTTGCTTGCTTCTTTATCAAGGATGTCAGCAGACCTTGCATAAAGGGTTACCAACCAAAGTGCTTTGGACATCATTGAATGACAGGGGTTTGAGTGAATGAGGTAAGAGAGAGTAAATTGGGCCTGTCTGCTGGACTGTGTCAAGGACTCTGAGGCTATCCATATAAAACATCACCAGCTCTAACAGGACTCTGCAGGGTCCATGCAAGAAAGAATTCGACATTGGCTGAGGTGTCCACAGTGACGGGTCAAGGATCGCACTAATGCTAAGGCCACCCAGGACTTTTAGGGGTCTCTGCAGAGTGGATGCACCTCAGAAACCCCAAGTGCAGATAGGGCACTCTCATTGAGTGGACAACAAAGTAACCTGGAAATTCTCGGCATGATTAAGATGTCAAGGGATACACGTTTATGATATGCGAATGGCGATCAGGGGGCAGGAACATGATCATCCCTCATCAATCTTAATTGAAGAGTGATTTCAAGGTGATAAATGGTCTCCTCATGCTGCTCCTCCCTGTGGACCAATCTATCTGGTTCTACCTGAAAGAACTCTCTGCCCTTGGGAGCAGGTGTGAGTGTGACATGAGTTCATCCCTGGCAACTTCAGATTTTAAATAGCTTTCAAGCTGTCATGCACACAGCCTTTATGAGGGTATGAGTGAAATTAGAACATACGAACATAAGAAATAGAAACAGGAGTAGGTCATTCAGTCCTTCGAGTCTGCTCATTCAATGAAATCATGGTTGATCTTCCACTTCAACAGCATTTACCTGCACTATCTCCATATTTCTTGATGTTTTTAATATGTAGAAATCTATTAATCTCAGTCTTGAACATACTCAATGACAGAGCTTCCACACCCTCTGGGGCAGAGAATTCCAAAAAATCACCATGCTCTGAGTGAAGAAATTCCTCCTATTCTCAGTCCTAAATGACTTGCCCCTTATTCTGAGACTGTGTGCCCCAGTTCTAGATGCCCTGGCCAAGGGAAACATCCTTCCAAATCACTATTCTACTTACAGGTGCCTGAGGGTGGGGAGAAGGGAATGTTGTATAGGTTCTAATGTGCTCATTTAGTGCCAAGGCTCTGCATTTCAGCACAGTTCTGTGCATGCAAAGGATCAAACCAACATCAAGGTAGATGGTAAGTGGTGCTATTTAATTCAGCTCTCAGAAATCAAGGAACATGGTGTCTGGTAGCTATCAGATTGTCACGGGCACATCTTCCTCTTCGTATCCCTGCTATGGCCTCTGCATGAGGATCAGCAACAGCTTGGCCCTCATAGGCTCAATCCCCTTCAACTCTCATCATTGGAGGGGATATCTTGCTCCTCCATGTCTCCCTCAGGCAAGACATCCTCACTTCGGACCGCTAAGTTGTGCAGGGTGCAGCAGACGACGGCGATCTGGGACATTCTCTGTGGTGATTATTGGACAGCCCTGCCTGAGCAGTTCAAACATCTGAACCTGATCTTTAAGAGGCCTATGGTCTGCTCAATCAGGGACCTGGCGGAGGGATATGCGTCATTGTAGCTCTCCTCAGCAGCAACCTGCAGAGGGTGAACTAGTGTCATCAACCACGTCTTCTGGGGGTATCTCTTGTCCCCAAGGAGCCAGCCCTGCAATCTCCAAGGTCCTTCTAAAACCTGTGGCACCTGGGAGTGGCTCAAAATGCATGTGTCGTGAGAGCTCCTTGGATACCGAGCACAAACATACAGCATTTGCCTTCTGTGATCACAAATGAGCTGCACATTCAAAGAATGGAATCCTTTTTGATTGATGAGATTGACATGGTGTTGCCAGGGAGCTCTCAAAGCCACATTTGTGTAGTCAATTGTTCCCTGCAATTCGGGAAACGTGAGATTGCTGCAAATCCTAACGTTCTTGCAGCCTGACCTTTGGGATTCAGGCGGAATTGGACAAATTGGTGTGTTCTCCTGAACAGGGCATCTGTGACTTCCTGTATGCACGTGTGTCACTGACTGGTAGATGCCACACAGGTCACCAGTGGAACCCTGGAAGGATCCACTGGCAAAAAAGTTCAAGGCGGAGGTGACCGTCAATGCCAATGGCATAGGATGCCCTCCAAGTCCTTGTGGCCGCAGTTCATCCTGGAGAACTGACAGATGTGAGTAACCACATCCCGGGACAAACAAAGGCGCATCCGACATTGCCTTTCGCTCATTTCTAGATGAGAGCATTGCCTGCAATACACCCGTGTTCGGGCCAATGATCACCGTTGCAGTGGACCGTTTGCCAACATCTTGGCCTTCCTGAGGCCCCACTCCCTCTTTTTGATTAAGCCAGCTCTGTGCTAGTCTGTGATGGACCCTCCCTCTCCTCATCTTGAGGAGACCCAGTACCAAGGCTGGGTTGCCTGCAGCCTGCATCTTTGAAGCCTCAGTGGATCTGTGAATTCATTCAAGTTATAAGTTTAGTGAACATATCCTTAACAGGTTTTCCTCCATCTCAAAGCCAGCAGGCCAGTGCTAAGCCCTTGGCCTGGCCTCTGTCTAGGCATGAAATGGATGTTCATTACATTCATACACAACTGTGCCTGGAGACATTGCACATTGATGGGGATGATGATAGCTATGTGTGAGAACGCTCTCTCAGACACTATTCACCTTGCCTCCATTACCCTTGAGACTCTATAGCGAGACCATTGCCTTGGCATGATAGAAAGACTTACCTTACCGCATGAGCCCTTGTCAGCTGTGACCGTTTACCAGGGAGGATGTAGGCTTGGAGTTGGGAGTTTTTTGCCATCCACCAGTCGTGCCCCCTAGAGGAATTCACTTCCCTACCTCCCTCCATCCCTGCCTCTGACAGCAGCAGATGGCTAATTGCACAGAATCAATGCTAGCTCCAGACCTTGATGGATTCTCGCTGGAATACGACCCATTAGTCATGGAGCAATGCTGATCTATTGAGTTTTGGTACCTGGGCAGCAGTACTCAGCTGAGTCTGGTTCTCCATGGAGCGAATTAATACTTAATAGGGTACCCCTTCACTCAGACCAAAAGACAAGTCATTAGGTCCTCCCACCCGTTCTGAGACCACTACCATTTCAATTGCTTATGAGGTTTTAGTAACTGTGCAACAACCTCTACATTTTGAAGGTGTTGCGTTTGAGAATTGGCAGTGCTTCCAACATATTCTACCCTCCTCCTGTCATCCACCAAGCTGCCGCCATCCTCCTCCACAATCATTGCCTCCTAATTCCTTTCCTTCCTGTAACCATTCAGCCTCCCACTGTTAGCCTGGATCCAATTTCTACTTAGGTTGACATTCCTGCTCTCCTCCCTGTTCCCTTCACTGTTGACATGTCCAAGCCCCTCCTAATCCTGACCCCTCCTGTGCCCTGAATTTTCGAGTCCCCCTGCCATGAAACCATCCACTACCCCCCACCTCTATGAGCCTAGCACTTCCACCAACTCCCTCCTTTGACTGTATTTTCTGAGACCCATTACCCTCCTTGAAACTCCTAAGGCTAAATTTAGTAACTCATGAGCTATACCCTTTAGACACATCCCTCTAAGATGCTCACTGCCCAGAGAAGCCTTCGACTGCCCTACAACAGGACCAAAAGATGCTTGGCTCGCTTACCCTTCTAACATCCCCCGGCCAGTCTGGTTTCTTTCCCTGGACAATCTTCTAAATGTGCCTTGGACAGTCTGGCTTCCTTCCCTAGACAGTCTTCTAAACATGTCCCGGACAGCCTAGCTTTTTACCCTGGACAGTCTTCTAAACATGTCCCGGACAGCCTGGCTTTTCTCCCTAGACAGTCTTCTAAACACGTCCTGGACAGCCTGGCTTTTCTCCCTGGACAGTCTTCTAAACATGTCCCGGACAGCCTAGCTTTTTACCCTGGACAGTCTTCTAAACATGCCTTGGACATCCCTGCTTCGTTCCCAGGACAGCATCCTACCCTTCTCCGTTGATCCTGATTCCCCATCCTGCCTTCGCTCTACCCTTCCCCGCTGATCCCTGCCTCCCATGCTCAGCCTTTGTGCAGCTTTTGCTCCTGGCACCCAATATGAGCGAGGTTCTGAGCGGTCCCCAAGAAGGCAAAAGCAGCGTCTACTGTCCACAAAGTCATGGAAGGAGTGAAGCTCGCGAGGTGCACGTCACTTACATACAGTTGTAAAACTGAATGTTCTAAATTCTCGCTGGCGGGGAACTTAATTTGGCAGGGAAACTTAGTTGTGGCGAGATGACATGCAGGAGATGCTAATCATGCAAATAGGCTTTCCAACATTGTTCATTGGGAAGCTTGATCCACTTTTAACCTGCCTTTAAAGTGCAAGAACAAAATTCCGACATTTCACCCTGATGTCAGGAAACAGAGTTTAGGCCTCCCACCAAATTATGATCTCCCGTTAGTCACGTTTGTGTTGCTGGCGGGAACATAATGTTCCATACCCGCTGTCTTTGTTTTAGCTTGATTGAAAAGGCTCAAAATGTTGTGGTATTTTTTGTTCTATGGGGTCATCTCCACTTTTCAAAAAGTGTAACACAGAAATTTGACTGTGACTTTTGAAGTATAATGAGCAGGGAAGTGCAATAGGAAGAGATTGGCGATAGGCAAGGAATGGCAATGGGAAGGTAATGGTAAAGGAGGGGGTCAATGCTAAGTAAAAGCAATATATTCTATCCATAGATACACAGCTGTTATGACCAATGGTTTACTGAAAATAAACCATTTATACTGTAGACAACTAATCTCACCAGTGCCACTTTTTAATAAACAACTGGTTTCATGTATTCATTCCCTCTGTATGTTCCAGGACAAAAGACCTTGCAGGGAGATTTGCTGGTGTTGTTGTGGAGGGTTTAAACTAGATTGGCAGGGGGATGGAAACCTAAGGGCAGATTCAGGTAGGACAAATTCAGAGCAGGGAGCGGGAGACAGAAAATTAGCAAGTGACTCTGCAAGATAGAAGAAGCAAAGGTTAAAAAACGTACTGCACAGGAATTTGGCAGTGCTAAAAGGTATGTATTTAAATGAAAGGGGAATAGCAAACAAAGCTGATGAGCTGAGGGCACAAATAGACACGTGGTAGCATGATATCATAGATATAACAGAAACTTGGTTTAAAGAGGGACAAAATTATCAGCTCAACATCCCTGGATATAGGGTGTTTAGACAGGATGTGAAGGTGAGGGCATAGCCTTATTGGTTAAAGAATCAATTAAAGTTGTGAGGAGGGATGACATACTAAATGAATCATCAAATGAGGTCATATGAGTTGAGCTCAGAAATAAAAAAGGGACACCCATGCTACTAAGGGCATACTATAGACCCCCAAATAGTGAGATGGAAATAGAAGAACAAATACGTAGGCAAATTTCTGAGTGCAAAAGCAATAGGGCAATAATAGTTCAGAACTTCAACTACCCAAATGTCAACTGGGATACAAACAGTGTGAAGGGCATAGAGGACATAACATTCTTAAACTGTATTGAATAGAACTTTTTTAGCCAGCATGTCACAAACCCAACAAGACGGAGTACAAGTCTAGATTTAGTATTAGGAAATGGAGCTGGGCAAGTGGTTAAAGTAGCACTGGGTGACCATTTTGGAGATAGTGACCATAATACAATTAGATTTAGCATAATTATGGAAAAGAATAAAAGTAGAACAGGAGTAGAAGTTCTAACTTGGGGAAAGACAAATTTTATGAAGCTGAGAGGTGATCTGGCGAAAGTGGACTGGTTACAACTACTTGAAAGCAAATCAGTGACAGACCAGTGGGAGACATTCAAGAGGGAGATTCTTCAGGCAGAGAATAGGCATGTGCCCACAAAGAAAAAGAGTGGTGCTGCCAAATCTAAAGCCCCCTGGTTACCTAGAAGCATACAGGGTGAGATAAAGCAGAAAAAGAAAGCTTATGACAGTCACAAAAAAACTATATATGAGTATAGAAAATACAGGGTGAAATAAGAAGTGAAATCAGGAAAGCAAAGAGAGGATATGAAAAAATATTGGCAGGCAAAATCAAGGAAAACCCAAAGATGCTTTATCAGTACATTAAGATCAAGAAGATAACTAAGGAAAGGTTAGGACCTATTAGAGATGTACAAGGTAACTTAGGCATGGATGCAGAAGTTGTGGGCTGAAGTTGTTCCTATTGAGTATTTTGTCTTCACAAAGGAGACGGATGATGCAGACATTTTAGTTAATGAGAAGGAGTGTGAAATATTAGATACAATAAGTGTAACGAGAGAGGAAGTGCTGGAGGGATTTTCACCCTTGAAGGTGGATAAACCACCAGGGTCGGATGGATTGTATCCCAGGCAGCTAAGGAAAGCCAGGGAGGAAATACCGGATGCCCTGAGGATCACTTTTCAATCCTCACTAGATGCAGGCGAGGTCCCAGAGGATTGGAGATCTGTGAACATTGTACCATTGTTTAAAAAGGGTGCAAGGGAAAGGCCAAATTATTATAGGTTGGTCAGGCTAACTTCGGTGGTGGGCAAATTATTAGAATCAATTCTGAGAGCCAGGATAAACTGTCACTTAGAAAGGCTCAGATTAATTAAGGATCGTTAGCATGTTTTTGTTCAAGGAAAGTTGTGTCTTACTAACTTAATTAAATTTATGGAGGAAGTAACAAGGAGGATTGATGACAGTAGTGCAGTGAATGTGGTCTACATGGATTTTAGTAAGGCATTTGACAAAATCCCAAATGGCAGACTGATCAGAAAAGTAAAAGCCCATGTGATACAGGGGAATGTGTCAAGTTGGATCCAAAATTAGCTCAGTGACGGGAAACAAAGGATAATGATCAACAGATGTTTTAACGAATGGAAAGTGGTTTCCGGTGGCGTTCCACAGGACTCAGTGTTGGGTCCCTTGCTGTTTGGTGTTTATATTAATGATTTGGACTTAAAGGTGGGAGGCAGGATTGGGAAATTTGCAGGTGACACAAAAATCGGCTGTATATTTGATAGTGATGAGGATAGCTGTTGACTCAGAACAATATCAGTAGTTTGGTTGAGTGGGTGGAAAAGTGGCAAATGGAATTCAATCCGGAGAAGTGTGAGGTTTTGCATTTTGGGAGGGCAAACATATGCATTAAACTGGGGGATATTGAGACGGGTAGAGGAAGTGACAGAACTTGGAGTCCACAGGACCCTGAAGGTGGCAGGACAGGTAGATAAGGTGGTAATGGAAGCACATGGAATGCTTCATTGCATGAGGTTTAGAATACAAGGGTAGGGTTGTAATGCTGGAACTGTATAAAATGCGGGTTAGACCACAGCTGGAGTTTTGCATACAATTCTGGTCACCACTTTACAGGCAGGATATAATTGCTCTGGAGAGAGTACAGAAGAGATTTACAAGAATGTTGCCAGGGCTGGAAAATTGCAGCTATGAGGAAAGATTAGGTAGGCTAGGGTTGTTTTCCTTAGAACAGAGGAGGCTGAGGGGTGATTTTATTGAGATGTACAAAGTTATGAGGAGCCTAGATAGAGGAGACAGGAAAGACTTGTTTCCCCTAGAGGAGAGGTCAGTTACCGGCAGCACAGGTTTAAGGTGATTGGTAGAAGGATTAGAGGGGATATTAGTAAAATCTTTTTTGCCCAGAAGGTGGTAACTGTCTGGAATTCATTGCCTGAATTGGTGGTTGAGGCAGGAACCATCAACTCATTTAAAAGGTACCTGGATCTACATTAGATGAGCTGTAACCTGCAAGGGTCCAGACAAAGTACTGGAAGGTGGGATTAGAATGGGCGGATAGATTTTTTTCATCCAACACAGACACAATGGGCTGACTGGCCTCTTTCTGTGCTATAACTTTTATATGGTTCTATGGTTCCATAGAATAGCTAATTTTCTGCGGTTAATATATTCTACAGAATAGATTGGGGAAATATAGAACGTGTATATATAGTGTTGAATGTGCTATAAAGCAAAGTTCAGAGGGAGCACGAGTCAGAGAAGTGTTGTGACCTATGGTCGACTTGTGCTCCTCAGAGTTTCACTGGAAATGTGGGGTCACAGAATTAGGTCTGATATACAATGGATATTACAGGAAGGGAGGAATTGTCCCAGATTTGCACTAAGTGCAGTAGCAGGCATGGAGAAGGACGTTTTACACGCTGGAATCAATGGCAGGTTTTCACGCTGCATTGTCCCAATCTCATTAATCATACATTCCTGGGAAACACGTCGTTTCGCTGGTGGGCGGCCTCCGATTCGCCCACCACGACGTCACCTCGCTGCTTCCTCATGCTGAGCTCCATAGTTAAAGTGCAGCCGCGCGCACACCAGCCCAGGGCTGCTGCACAGAAGACATGGCCCCAAAAGGCAAGAAGACTGCAGCCCCCTCCGATTCAGTGATAAGACCATAAGACATAGGAGCAGAAATTAGGCCATTTGGCCCATCGAGTCTGCTCCATCATTCAATCATGGCTGATAAGTTTCTCAACCCCATTCTCCCGCCTTCTCCCCGTAACCTTTGATCCCCTTACCAATCAAGAATCTATCAATCTCGGTCTTAAATACACAATGACCTGGCCTCCACAGCCTTCTGTGGCAATGAATTCCATAGATTCACCACTCTCTGGCTAAAGAAGTTTCTCCTCATCTCTGTTCTAAAAGGTCTTCCCTTTACTCTGAGGCTGTGCCCTCGGGTCCTAGTCTCTCCTAGTAATGGAAACATCTTCCCCACGTCCACTCTATCCAGGCCTTTCAGTATTCTGTAAGTTTCAATCAGATCCCCCCTCATCCTTCTAAACTCCATCGAGTATAGACCCAGAGTCCTTAAACGTTCCTTATATGTTAAGCCTTTCATTCCTGGGATCATTCTCGTGAACCTCCTCTGGACCCTCTCCAGGGCCAGCACATCCTTCCTGAGATACGGGGCCCAAAATTGCTCACAATATTCTAAATGTGGTCTGACCAGAGCCTTATAAAGCCTCAGCAGCACATCCCTGCTTTTATATTCTAGTCCTCTCGAAATAAATGCCAACATTGCATTTGCCTTCCTAACTACTGACTCAACCTGCAAGTTAACCTTAAGAGAATTCTGGACTAGGACTCCCAAGTCCCTTTGCACTCCAGATTTCTGAATTCTCTCCCCATTTACAAAATAGTCTATGCCTCTATTCTTCCTACCAAAGTGCATGACCTCACATTTTCCCAAGTTGTATTCCATCTGCCACAATGCCAATGGGCATTGAATCTGCCCATTCTCCTAACCTGTCCAAATCCTTCTGCAGCCTCCCCGCCTCCTCAATACTACCTGTCCCTCCACCTATCTTTGTATCACATGCAAACTTAGCCAGGATGCCCTCAGTTCCTTCATCTAGATCATTAATGCATAAAGTGAAAAGTTGTGGTCCCAACACTGACCCCTGTGGAACTCCACTAGTCACCGGCCGCCATCCTGACAAGGACCCCCTTATCCCCACTCTCTGTCTCCTGCCAGACAGCCAATCTTCTATCCATGCTAGTACCTTGCCTCTAACACCATGGGCTCTTATCTTACTGAGCAGCCTCCTGTGTGGCACCTTGTCAAAGGCCTTCTGGAAGTCCAAGTAGATAACATCCATTGACTCTCCTTTGTCTAACCTACTCATTACCTCCTCAAAGAATTCTAACAGATTTGTCAGGCATGACCTCCCCTTGATGAAACTATGCTGACTTTGCCCAATTTTACCATGCACTTCCAAGTATTCTGAAATCTCATCCTTAATAATGGACTCTAAAATCTTACCAACGACCGAGGTCAGGCTAATCGGCCTGCAATTTCCCGTCTTTTGCCTCACTCCCATCCTAAACAGGGGGGTTACATTAGCGATTTTCCAGTCCTCTGGGACCCTCCCTGACTCCAGTGATTCCTGAAAGATCATCACTAACGCCTCCACTATCTCTTCAGCTATCTCCTTCAGAACTCTGGGGTGTAATCCATCTGGTCCAGGTTATTTATCCACCTTTAGACCTTTCAGTTTTCCTAGCACCTTCTCCTTGGTAATGGCCACCATACTCACCTCTGTCCCCCCGACTCTCTTGAACTTTGGGGATGTCACTCGTGTCTTCCACTGTGAAGACTGACGCAAAGTACCTATTCAGTTTCTCCGCCATTTCTTCGTTCCCCACTACTACTTCTCCAGCGTCATTTTCCAGTGGCTCAATGTCCACTTTTGCCTCTCTCTTACCCTTTATATACGTAAAAAAAAACTCTTGCAATCTTCTTTTATATTACTGGCTAGTTTACCCTCATATTTAATCTTCTCCCTCCTTATTTCTTTTTTAGTTGTCCTCTGTTGGTCTTTGTAGGCTTCCCAATCCCCTGATTTCCCACTGCTCTTCGCCGCATTGTATGCTTTCTCTTTAGCTTTTATACTGTCCTTGACTTCCCTTGTCAGCCATGGTTGACTCGTCCTCTCTTTAGTACGCTTCTTCTTCCTAGGGATGAAATTTTGCTGTGTCTCCCAAATTACTCCCAGAAACTCCTGCCATTGCTGTTCCACTGTCTTTCCTGCTAGGCTCATTTCCCAGTTAATTCTGGCCAGCTCCTCCCTCATGCGTCCCTGGAACACCTTTTGGACCCTGTGGAGGCCCACTGTGATGTTCTCCACCCATGCTCTGGCCACAGGAGGGGCAGCAACATCACCAGTCCGACTTGGGAGGTGGTGGCAGTGGTGGTCAGTGTCATTGTTGCCCACAAGAGGTCGGCCATCCAGTGCAGAAGGAGGATGAACGATCTCATCCATGTCGCCAGGGTAAGTCAACCATCTCATTACTCTAAACTTACTCATAAGCACACCACATTCACTGGCATCTCACTCATTACCAGTTCAAAGGACATCACCACTCACTTTCTCACACACATCCTCATCACATCTCCATCTGGCCTCACCTCCTCTGGATATCGCCTCCTCATCCTGTCCATGGCTGCACTCAGCACACACACCCGCACACCTGGCATCCTTCTCATTTGGCCAGGCATGCACCTTGCTCACACTGTCTCCATCTGCCTTTATGCAGGACAAGATCGTGCACAATGAAAGGGAGACGTCCCAGACTGGCGGTGGAGTGCTGGAAATCAAGGTCCTCAATCCCTTCGAAGACTGTGCGTTAGAGCTGGCCGGAGATGACGTGGACCATCCCGGCAGCGACGGCGAGGTTGGCACCCAGCAATTTAAGTGAGGATCATACACCAGATCATCCCTCTGACAACTCAACTGTGAACCCATCGTTCTGTATATCACGGTGGCCATGTACTAATAATCTCCACTTTCTCTCATAGGCACATCTGTCGTGTCGCCCACAGGCAAGTTTGGCCCCGATTCTAGCACCAACAGCACCTCAGATGAGGAGCCTGAGGACAGCACCCTTGAAGACCCATCACAGCGCTCACCCACACCCTCCACAGCACAGCAACACACACCTTGGTGGGACCTACATATACAGAAGACCTGGGTTCACTATCTAGCAAGTGTAGCACACAATCTGTCCCACAGCAGGTGGAGACAGGGACACCCGAGGTTGCCGGCACTTGGAGGACTGCTGGAGGCAAGGGACCTGCTGAGTCCGAGTCAGTTGATGAGCCTCTGGACTCGGTCCTCAATCAGTTGTTGGAGCTGCAAAGACAATCCCGGGAAGGGGTGACAGCTGCAGTCCTAAGATTGCAAGGCACGATGGAGGATTATGTCCGTCTTCAGTCCGAGGTGATCTCGCAATCATGCCAATGCACCAAGGTCAACATTGACAAGATGGCAGCCGCCATGGAGACCTTAATCCGGGACATTGGTCCTACACAGCTGCTCGGGCTGAACTCCATCGCTGACATCATAGTTGGCCTCCAACAGTGTCAATGCCAGACAGGTGCAGGGCAGTTCGATCTCACTCCAGCTTCCCCTTCTCCTCAAGGAGTCAGCCAGGGGTCCTCAGGCACCATAGGGAGGAGGATCAGCAGGTGCACACCGAGGGCCATCCACCCAGGTGACTTTGGGAGTGTCCAGCCCATTCAAGTCCCCTCTTCCTGTGACTCCAGCAGTTCCAGCTTCACAGGTTGAGAAGGGTGCCAATGCCACACTGCAGATGTAAAACCTTGGCCCCTGCACAAGCCAGGTGTCTCGGTCTGGGCCTCTTCTCTGTGCTTTGTGCAGCCTTCCCAGCACACTGATGGTGTGCCTTCACAGTCACTGGATACATCAGTCATGCCTGCACCTTGATGGGGGGTATCATCGCTTCCAGAATGTTCTGAGCCGGCAGCACACAGTTCCATCGTTCTCTCTGTGTGCTATCAGCACATTTGAGATGTGGCTGGCCCCCAATCTCATCAGCATCTGTGTCCGGTGACAGTGTGGTCCTGAAGGGTTCAGCTCACGAAGGATGCCATAGGATCAGGAGAAGTTAAAGTTTCCCCGCTGCATCTCCATGAAATGGCCTTGTTCACAGAGCGCAAGCTATCTGCCATCATCCAGTCAGGAGTCAAAATTTCACAGATGCAATGCGAGGATCTATGGTGTCCCCTCACTGCACGTCATCATCATCCTCCACGAATCTAGCAGCTATGAGGGTCTCCCAAGAGCACCTGCCTCATCTGACCAGTGCAGTGGCCTCATCGCCACTATCTTTGCCTCCAAAGACCTCCTCACCCTCATCCCCATCGATGTCCTCCTCATCGGAGGAGATGTGCAGCTCTTCCATCTCCTCCTCAGCCAGCTCCTCTTCCTGTTGCAGTGCCAGGTTGTGAAGAGTACAGCAGGTGACGATGATGTGTGACACCCTCTGTGGACTGTATGGCAGAGCTCCACCAGACCGGTCCAGGCACTGGAACATCATTTTCAACATTCTGATGGTTTGTTCCACCAAAGCGTGAGTTGCAGCATGGGCCTCATTGTACCTTCTTTCGGATGCAGTCTGAGGCCGCCATACAGGTGTCATCAGCCACGTGCTCTGCAGGTAGCCCTCTCACCGGGGAGCCAACCCTGCAGCCTCTCTGCACCCTGGAAGACATCAGGGATCTGAGACCTACGGAGAATGTAAGAGTTGTGGATACTCCCTGGGAACCGTGCACATTCCTGTAGGATGCATTTGTTGTGGTCACACACCAGCTGCACATTCAGCGAGTGGAAGCCCTTGCAGTTGACGTAGTTGACCACTTGTTGCCATGGAGATCTAAATGCTATGTGAGTGCAATCAATGGCACCCTGCACCTGTGGGAAATGTGAGATCTGGGCAAATCCCAGTGCTCTTACTTCCTGGCTTTCCTGATCCCAGGCGAAATGCACAAAGTTGCGTGCCTTTGCAAAGTTGGCGTTTGAGACCTCATGGGTGCATTTGTGCATGGAGGCTTGTGATATCCCACAGAGGTTACCTCTGGAGCCCTGAAAAGAGCCACGGACGTAAACATGGAGCGCTGCAGTCATTTTCGCAGTCACTGATAGTGGATGCCCTCCATGTCCTTGTGGCGTCAAATCCTGCAGCAGGTGGCAGATGTGACCGGGCAGTTCCCTGGACATGCGCAGTTTTTGGCAACACTGGTTCTCGGTCATCTGCAGGAATGACAAGCGCTGTCTATAGACCCTGGCTCTTCAGTGGCATGCGCAGGAGCCCCAGCCACTCCTTCTTCTTGAGGGCACTGCTTCTCCCTCTGTCCAGTCAGGTGCCTCCGTTGCTCTCTTCTCCTTCATTTCCGCTCCCTGTAAGCCATGAGGCATACAGCTAGATCACCAGACTCCATGCTCCTGATGTACTCCTCCCGCAGGATGAAAGAGAGAGACGTGTGGGTTAGCATGGGTGTACCAGGTAACTCTCCTGGTTAAGTCTGAAGGCCACTTAATGCATCCCAGAGAATGCTGGCCACCACTTGGATGGTCAAGAGTTTAGTGCGCTGCATGACTGCCTGAAACCCCACCCACCTTCGCCTCACTCCACCCGGCCAACTGGCAGCAGCTTCGCCCACTGAACTGCATGCTGTGCTCTCAGCTCAGGTGCAGGCATTCTCCTAACCCGCACTGCAAGGCTGCCCCATTAGATTGAATCATGGGGGAGACTGGTCCAAACCAGAATAATGACATTGCAAAGGGACTGTGAGTGCCTTCACCAGTAACTGTTCCACGGTCGGCTTTTGCAAAGAGGTTGTACAATTGGCCCTGTTGTCCAATTGTTCTGCAGTCCACTAAAATGCTCATTAGTTTGCAGTCTGTGCTCGAAGGGTGAAAAGCTCGAGCGTTTGGTGGCACTTTCATGCCTCTGTGTTGCTTGAGTGGGCAGATAAACCAGAGGCCCAACTCCAAGGATGTGGATGTGGCTGCACCTCAACTCTCGGCTGTGGAAGAATGCTCACTTTTGAAAAGGTTTCCCTAATGCATGGCCGCTTCCCTGCCCCCCACCTCCCCCCAGTATGTGCTTGTGCACCACCGTCAACTCACCTTACAGAATACTGCCTTGCATCCCCAACTCACCTCAGACGCAGTGCAGCCCGTGTCCCAGCATCGCACTGTCAGCCAGCCGGGAAAAGGCGACATGACTGTGCCCTCATCTGAATGCGTGGCGGCTCCACCTTGAAGTCGTACGGGTGATCCTCTTGAGTACTGCGCAATGTTAGTGAGCACTCAACTCCGAGTTTCCGTTGAAGTGCAACTCGCCAGGTGCATGCCTTGAAAATGCTGTTGTGAAACATGTTAGCATGCAATCATGCTGACATGCCTGGATGATCCAGTTTGGGGGGATGATTCTGGTGAGCAAGGCATATAATGATATGCAGGTGCATTAAAATGAAGTTTCCAATGTCCAGCAGTGGGAAACACAGTTTGCCATTAACCGGCAGAGCAGACGATCGTAAACTGGTTACATGACGGCGTGAAACCGATTTTTAGCCTTCCTGCCATATTGTCTGCTCACGCCCGAGGCCAATGGGTGCAGAAAATTCTGGCCAAAGTATTCACACTTGGCTAGATTTCATTCCCAGTTTTTGATAAAATATGTGTTTGTTGCAGTTAATTGTTCCAAAAGCCCACTGCACTGGAGTCATAGAGTTATGGAGTCATTATGGCAGCCATTTGGCCCATCGAGTCCATGTCAGTGTAGAGCAGTTCAGTCAGTCCTATTACTCTGCTCCATCCCCGTAGCTCTGCAAGTTTATTTCCCTCAAGTGCCAATCCAATTTCCTTTTGAAATCATTGATCATTTGCATTCCCTCTTAGGCAGCGAGTTCCAGGTCATTCCCATTCTCTGCATAAAAAGGTTCTTCCTCAGACCACCCACCCCCCCCTAAAAATGGGGAGGCACAGTACAGGTTTACAGCCACTGTTTGATTACAGTGAGTTCCTGACATCAGGTGAAGGTTGTGCCAAGGAGTAGTAGAGCAGCTTTAAAGGAAGGGAAACCAGAGTGCACAACACCTTCAGCTGTTCATGCACCCATCTGCTATCATCTGGTTCAAACCAGGGTCCTGCCAGAGGCCTGGGAGCAGACTGTCTCATAGTTAGATAATGGAGAGCAGAGGGGCCAGAAAAGCAGTGCGGGAAGTGATGAGAGTTCTGTAATTAAGGAAGCCAGAGAAACAGCATGAGAAACGGCGAGAGTTCTGAGAGTAGAGGACTATAAAAACAGTGTGAGAAGCAGCAAGAGTTCTGATAGTAGAGGGGCCAGAGAAGCTAGAGTTTGGAAACAGAAATCGAGGTGTGACATCATAGGAAACCTAAGTTGATTCGCTCTTGAGTATTGCTGCTTAGGGACTGAGTCGCAACAACTGGAAGATGAAAAACAATAAAAATATTAAGTAATAATAATAAGGAACAAGTGAGTAGCTGGCGAGTATTATCTTTTATCTTTTACTTTTAAGTAAGATTTATTACAACTAGTAATGTGTTAAGTATTAGTAGGATTTATCAGTACCAGAAAGGTGTATCAATATTGGTAAGGATTTTTAGCAGTGACAAGGTTAACTAATAAATAAAGGAATGGGAGTGCTACTCCAACCTCAAGAGTGTACATCCTGTGCAACGTAGGAACTCCAGGGTGCTTCCTATGTCCTGGACAACCATCTGTGCAGCAAGTGTTGTAAGTTGCAGCAACTTGAGCTCTGGGTTTTGGAATCTGAACAACAGCTGGTGTCACTGCGATGCATCCGTGAAGCTGAGAGCTACGTGAACAGCATGTTTATAGATGTGGTCACCCCACCACTTAAGAGTAAGCAGGGAGAGAGGGAATGGGTGACCAACAGGCAGTCAAAAAGGAACAGGCAGGAAGTATAGGAGTCCCCCGAGTATATCCAATTTCTCAGCCAGTATTCAATTCTGAATATTCAGAATTGGGAGTGATGGTTCATCTAAGGAGTGCAGCCACAGCCAAGTCCATGCGCCATGGATGGCTCAGCTGCACAGGGAGGTATGAGAAAGTCTAGAAGAGCAATCATGATAAGTGATTCAATAGTTAGGGGAAAAGATAGGTGTTTCTGCAGCCACAGATGTTAATCCAGGTTGTTTTGTTGGCTCCCTGGTGCCAAGGTCAAGGATATCACTGGGTGGCTGCAGAACACCCTGATGGGGGAAGGTGAACAGCCAGCAGTCATGGTCCACATCCATACCAGCAACATAGGTAGAAAAAGGATTGTGGTCCTACAGTCAGTATTTACGGAGCGAGGTAGAAAATTAGCAAGCAAATATCTGGATTACCCCCAGTGCCATGCGCAAGTGATACAGATAGAGATTACAACAGATGAATGTCTGACTGGAAAGATGGCGTAGAAGGGAGGGCTTTAGATTATTGGGACATGGGGACTGGCTCTGGGGGAGATGGGACCTGTACAAACCGGACGGGTTGCACCTGAACAGAGCCGGCACTGAGTTCCTTGCAGCGCCTTTTGTTGGTGCTGTTGGGGAGGGTTTAAGCTAACTCAGCAGGGGTCTGAGAACCAGGAAAGAATATCAGCGAGGAATACCAAGGTGCACAAAATGCAGGGAGAAACAGATAGCACTAGAGTAGAGAATAATACATTAATAGGTGGGGTCAGAGTAAGGGAGAAAGTAATGGAGTCTAAATCAGGGTTACAGTGCTTTTATGTGAATGCACGGAGTGTGGTAAATAAGATTGGTGAGTTAAAGGGACAGGTTGCCATGAGAAATTGCGGTGTTGTGGCTATAATAGAGACCTGGCTCAAGGAAGGGCAGGACTGGGTGCTAAATATTCCTCGATCCAAGGTGTTTGTATCCAAGGATGCAAAGATCTGGCAAATGGAGTAGTATTTTGACAGCAAGAATAAAAATGAAGCATGGCATTTAAATGGTGAGAGATTGCAGAGCTCTGAGATGCAGAGGGATCTTGGTGTCCTAGTGCATGAATTACAAAAGGTTAGCATGCAGGTACGGCAAATAATTAGGAAAGCTAACAGAATGTTATCGCTTATTGCAAGGGGAATTGAATACAGAAGTAGGGAGGTTATGTTTCAGTTATACAGGGCATTGGTGAGACTACATCTGGAGTACTGGTAACAGTATTGGTCTCCTTATTTAAGGAAAGATGTAAATACATTGGAAGCAGTTCAGATTAAGTTTACTACACTAATACTTGGAATGGGTGGGTTGTCTTATGATGAAAGGTTGCACAGGTTAGGCTTGTATCCGCTGGAGTTTAGAAGAGTAACAGGCGACTTGATTGAAACATATAAGATTCTGAGGGGTCTTGACAGGGTGGATGTGGTAAGGACGTTTCCTCTTGCAGGAGAATCTAGAACCAGGGGTCACTTTGAAAAATAAGAGATTTAAGACAGAGATGAGGAGAATTTTTTTCTCTCAGAAGGTAGTGAGTCTTTGGAACTCTCTACCTCAAAAGGCGGTAGAAGCAGTGTCTTTGAATATTTTTAAAGCGGAGGTAGATATTTTCTTGATAAGCAAGGGGGTGAAAGGTTATCGGGGTAGGCAGGAATGTGGAGTTGACGTTACAATCAGCTCAACCATGGTCTTGCTGAATGGTGAAGCAGGCTCGAGGGGCTGAGTGGCCAATTCCTGCTCCTAATTCATAGGTTTGTATGTTCATGTTCAGGAAAGATAGGAAAGGAAGTAAAAGGGGACGTGTGGCAGTATTGATTAAGGAGAGCATTGCAGTGCTGAAGAAAGAGGATGTCCCAGAAGGGTCAACAACAGAATTGATTTGGCTAGAGCTATGGAATAAAAAAGGTGCAATTACATTGTTTGGTGTAGTCCATAGGCCACCAACTATTGGGAAAGATGTAGAGGAACAAATCTGCAAGGAAATTACAGAGAGGTAAAAAAATGATACAATAGTTATAATGGGGGTTTTTAATTACCCGAATATAGACTAGGATAGTGGTAGTGTAAAGGGCAGAGAGGGACAAAGTTCCTAGAGTGTGTTCAGGATAATTTTCTTCAGCGGTATGTGTCCAGTCCAATGAGAAAGGAGGCATTGCTAGACCTGGTTCTTGGGAATGAGGTGGACTAAGTAGTTCAAGTGTAAGTGAGATAACATTTAGGGGACAGTGAACATTATATCATAAAGTTTAAGATGACTATTGAAAAGGACATAAACAATCCAGGATTTGAATAATTAACTGGCGGAAAGGCCAATGGGGTAAAAACGGTTCTGGGCAAAATAAATTGGAGCCAAAGATTGGTAGCTGAACAATGTGCTACCTTCAAAGAAGAGATGGTTCAGGCACAGTCAAGGTCTATTCCCTCAAAAGGGCTAACAAATCCAGAGCTCCCTGAATGACAAAGGGGGTAGAAATTAAGATAAAGAAGAAAAAGTGAGCTTATGACATGTGTCAGGTAGAACAGAATCAGGCTGAATACAGAAGGTTCTGAGGAAGGTGAGAAAACAAATAAGAGAAGCAAAGAGGGAGTATAAAAAGAGACTGGCAGCTAACATAAAAGAGAATCCAAAAGTTTTCTATGGGTATATAAATCACAAAAGGGTGGTAAAAAGGAGGAGTAGGGCTGATAAGGGACCAAAAAATACATAGAGGTCATGGCTGAGGCTTTAAATTAATACTTTGCATCTGTCCTTTCCAAGGATGGGATGCTACCAGGTTATGGTGAAAGGGGAGGGAATTCAGTCACTAGAAGGGTTTAAAGTTGATAAGGAGGAAGTATTGCATAAGCTGTCTGTACTTAAAGTTGACAGGGCACTGGGGCTGGATGAGATGCATCCAAGGATACTGTGGGAAGTGACAGTGGAAATTGCACAGGTGCTGGCCAGAATTTTTCAGTCTTCCTTGGACTCAGGGGTGGTGCTGGAGGACTGGAGAGTTGTAAACATTGCACCCTTGTTCAAAAAATGGTGTAAGGATAAGCCCAGCAACCACAGGCTAGTCAGTTTAACTTTGGTGGTGGGGAAACTTCTAGACACAGCGCCAAACAACAGACTTGTGAGAAAAGTTATAGCTCCTGGAATAAGAGGGACAGTAGCAACATGGATACAAAATTGGCTGAATGACAGGAAACAGGGACTAATAGTTAATGGATGTTTTTCAGGCTGGAGGAATGTTTATAGTAGAGTTCCCCAGGGCTTGATAGTAGGACCCTTGCTTTACTTGATGTTAATGACCTAGACCTTGGTGTACAGGGAACAATTTCAAAATTTGCAGACAGAACAAAACTTGGAAGTATTGTAGACTGTGAGGAGGACAGTGTAGAACTTCAAAAGGATACAGACAAGTTGGTGGAATGGGCGAATAGGTGGCAAATGAAGTTCACTGAAGAGAAATATGAGGTGATACCTTTTGGTCGGGAGAACATGGAGAGGCAGCATAAAATAAAGGGTACTACTCTAAAGGGAATGCAGGAGTAGAAGGACATGGGTCTATACGTGCATAAGTCATTAAAGGCGGCAGGACAGGTTAAGAGAGCAGTTAATAAAGCATACAGCATCTGTAGTAATTATGGTTTTATTTAGTGTGTAATGTACCTTTAAGAATAATACTTGTTGGGTCAGATCACATGATCTGTAGTAACCAATAGGGCAGTAGCACCTCAGCAGTCAGTGCAGAGGTAGAGTTGGAGTTGAAAGCACATGTGTAGTTGCTGCTGAGTATATTGTAAATAAACTTAATGTTTCCACCCAAGGAGGGTCTGCAGATCAACTCTACCATTAATGGTAGCAACTCAGTCACCCTAACAACAAACTGGTGATGAGGATAGAATCGGGTTGAACAGAAGAAATCAAGTTAAAAAGAAATGGGCACTGTACCTCACCCACTGATTGTAAGTTGCAAGCGCTGTTAGAATCGAAGAAGTAGTCCCCTCTCAAAATGCTGCAATTTGGGAGAATTGATCCTTTTGATCCAGCCACAGATGATTCGTCTCATTACATAGAAAGCCTCAAGTTCTTTTTCAAGCAATCGAGATTACAGGGGGAGAGAAGAGGCAAGCGATCCTCTTGAGTATTTGTGGGTGCAAAACCTACAGTGTGATTCGAAGTCTGACGGCACCCAGTGCCCCAGATTCGAAGAGTTTCGATGAATTGGTGGACCTCATGAAGGGCAATTTTCAACCCAAGCTCTCAGTCACGATACAGAGGTTCAGGTTTAATTTATGGAATAGAGCCCAGGGTGAGACAATTGCATGCTATGTGGCAAATTTGAAGCAGCTAATGGAACACTGTGAGTTCGGTACAATCTAAATGACATACTCAGAGATCGTTTAGTGTATGGTGTGAAAGAAGACTCTATTCAGAAAAGATTATTGTCCAAAGTGAACCTGGATTTCAAGAAGGTGCTAGAGAAAGCACTGGCCATGGAATGCGCAGTAAGAGATTCAAAAGCAATACAGGGTGTGCAAAATGGTGCCGTCCTCCACATTGGGCAGAATGGTGTGAAAATGCAAGACTCTGCTGAGAAGAGGGAAACAGCCCTTGCTAGCCAAAAAATAAAGAAAAATAGCTTAGCAAAATTGAAGAATAATTTTAATAAAGGTGGAAACAAGCAGTCTTTTAGCAATTGGCAGTTTTAAAAAATCGAATGCTAATATTGTCACAGAAATGGACATATGATGAGGCAATGCAAGGAAAGATTCAAGCAGGATTGTAAACAAAAGAAGAAGCCCAATGAACTCTACAATATAGGAGAGCCTGAAACAACAAATTCAGACATTTGCTCATTGTTAAATCTGAAAGATGTAAAGACAGAACCAATATTTGTCACAGTGAAAGTAAATGGCAAACCTGTTAGAATGGAAGTAGACATGGGAGCTTCCACTACAGTAATTGGGGAACATACCTTCAGATATTTGAATAATGATGAACATCAGTTAAGTTTAGGAGAAACAGCTGCCAAGCTAAAAACATAAATGGGTGAAGATATTTAAGTAAAATTTGTGTTTCTCACGTGGCGGTGCAGACTCAATGAGCCAAAGGGCCTTTTCTGTACTATGTGATTCTGTGAAAAGGCATAAGCAGAACAACTAGCCATTATGGAAGCCAATCGGCAAACCTACCAGTGTTAGCAGTGAGAGGCAGAGGACCAAGCCTTCTCGGGTGAAATTGTCTAAGGGAAATCAACCTTGATTGGCCACTGAGATTCCAAAAGGAAGCTGGAAGTGTTCCTGTTTTGAAAAAGGAGTGTATAAGGGCTCAACAACCTGAAGAAACACAGACTGTCTTAAGCCAAAACCTGGAAGAAAAGCAGAAGAAACTCAAAGAGACCCTGCTTGATGACATAGTTCGAGACGTAGTGAGCAACCTTTGCAGGGAAAAAGAAAACTTGTTGAAAGACCTTCACACACTACAAGATGCGCTCAAGTCAGAGTTTGTACCTCTGGAAAAGTATGAAGAGAAACAGAAAGAATTCAGCACCTCTCTGAACAAACTGAAGAATGACTTGGCAGAGAAGACACAACAATGGTCAATTTTCCAAGAGGCAACAAACAAACACAGAAAAGAGAGGGAAGAGCTGAAGTGTCCAAATAAGCATTGGAAGCAAAAGTTGCAGAATTTTCCAAGAAGATGACAGATAATAGCAGACAATAAAATTTTGGAAGATTCAACCAGTGAGCTCAGACAAGTTGAACTTGCATCTGAGAGAAGTCTGACAAATAGTGAAGCCAAGAAGAAGGCCCAGATTAAAGTCTGTGCTAGGAAGAAGAAGGCACGTAGAAAGAAGATACGGAAATATTAATAGGGCTTTAATTCTGGCAGCATATGAATACACTTTCGTACATACGCCTGGCAATCAAATCACAAATGCCGATGCCTTTAGTCGTTTGCCCTTACAAGAAAATGATGAGCACGTCCCAGTTCCACAGGAACTTGTTTTACTGTTAAATTTCTTATTTCGCCAGTATGTGTTCGACAGATCAGAGACTGGACAAGTTGTGACCCAGTCCTATCTCAAATACGAGAACAAGTGTTGCATGGTTGGTCACAGGAGCCTCTATCTAATGAAATAAAACCGTACTTCAACAGAAAACATGAAATAACCAGCCAGGATGGCATCTTATTGTGGGGAGCACGAGTGATATTTCCTTCAAAGGGAAGGGAGCCACTTTTAATTGAACTACACATTGCCCATCCAGGAATTTCCTGAATGAAGACCATAGCATGTAGCTATCTATGGTGGCCTGGGGTGAATGGCAAAATAGAGAGTTTAGTAAAGTACTGTGTGCAATGTCAGCAACTGCAAAAGTTGCCAGTGACAGCTCCATTACACCCATGGGAGTAGCCAGGTAGACTCTGGGTGCGGGTCACACATTGACTACATTGGACCTTTCCTGGGAACAATGTTTCTGCTTATTGTCGATGCCCATTCAAAATGGTTGGACGTATATGAGGTGAAGTCACCAATGTCTGCTACAATTGAGAAATTATGTCAGAGTTTTGCCATTCACGGGCTACCAGAAGTAGTGATTTCTGATAACAGCACGACATTTACAAGTGCTGAGTTTCAAATGTTTATCAGCCTCAATGGTATCACTCATGTAAAAACTGCACCATACCACCCTTCCTCAAACAGATTGGCCAAAAGGGTGGTTCAAATGTTCAAAGCTGTCATGAAAAAGTTAACTGATGATTCCTCGGTAATCAAGCTAGCACGATTTCTTTCTCGTCACAGGACTACCCCACGTGCAACAGGTGTCACATCTGTGGAGTTATTGTTGAAATGCCATCTCAGGGTGAGATTGAGCTTAATATTGCCAAATTGAGAGGGGAAGGTGGAAAGGAGTTAGGGAAGCCAGAAAACTAGACACGACTGGCATAGTCGTGAGAGAAAATTTACAGTGGGAGGGCAGGTATACTTGAAAAACTTCAGGGAAGGACCAAAGAGGTTACCGGGTGAAATAGGGTGGTGACTGGACCTCTAAACATGTAGAGGCGGAAGGCCGGATCATCTGTAAACATGTGGACTATTTAAAGAAGAGAGAGACATATCATCAAGATTTGGCTCCACCAGTGATCATGGCTGGGTCTGCATTTCCTGTTGAGGATACTCAACCCAGGACAGACATGTCTGGTGTTCCTGCAAAAGTTGAAGATACAGAGCTGTAAGTGCCCACCAAAACACCTGATGTTCAGGAACTCTTGAAAAAGAGATTCCTGACAAAGAATCTGGAGTTGTGGAGCTGCGACATTCCACATGTACCATGAAACCACCTGAAAGACTGAACTTGTAAATACTTTACCCAGTGTAAATATTATGTTGTTTTGAAAAATATGTACTTGTAAATATAATATGGATAGCCGAGTTAAAGGGGGAGGAATGTAGTAATTATGGTTTTATTTAGTATGTAATGTACCTTTAAGAATAACACTTGTTAAGAAAGAAACACATGATCTATAGCAACCAATAAGAGGGTAGCGTGGGCTACCTCAGCAGTCAGTGTAGAGATAGAGTTGGAGTTGAAAGCAAACATGTAGTTTCAGTTGAGTATATTGTAAATAAACTTAATTTTCCCACCCAAGAAGTGTCTGCAGATCAACTCTACCATTAATAATAGCAACATGGCCACCCTTACAACAGTATCCTAGGCTTTATTAATAGGGGCATCATGTACAAGAGCAAGCAGATTATGTTGAACTTGTATAAGACACTAGTTACACCTCATCTGGAATATCGCATACAGTTCTAGGAAGGATGTGAAGGCATTGTGAAGAGTGCAGAAAAGGTTTACAAGAATGGTTCCAGTGATGATAAAGGTCAGTAATGAAGAGATATTGGAAAGTTGGGACTCTTTTCCTCGGAGAAAAGAAGGCTGAGAGGAGATTTTATAGAAGTATTCAAAATCACGAGGGGCCTGGACAGAGTAGACAGGGGGACATTGTTCCCATCCGTGAAAGGATCGCGAATAGGGACACATCATAATACATTAAAACAATCAAGTCAGAGGGAGTACAGCTGCATTAAGTTTCAAGGGAGTAAGGCAAGGCTAGATGGCCTCCACTTTAACGCCAGGAGTATTGCAGGTAAACGGATGAGTTGATTGACACGTGGAATTGTGATATAGTAGCTATCATAGAGACATGGTTGAGGGAGGGGCAGGATTGGCAGCTCAACATTCCGGGATATAGAATCTTCAGGCGAGACAGGGGAGGGGGTAAAAGAGGAGGAGGCACTGCATTATTAGTTAAGGAGTCAGTTACTGCAGTAAGGAGAAATGATATCTTGGAGGGGGCATTGAATGAAGCTTTGTGGGTAGAATTTAGGAATAAAAAAGGGGCAGCCACATTGTTAGGTGTTTATTATAGACCCCCCAGATAGTCAGCAGGAAATTGAGGAGCAAATATGTGCACAATTTGCGGAGGTGTATAAAAACAATAACAATAGGGTAATTATATTAGGTGATTTCAACTTTCCCAACATTAATTGGGATAGACGTAGTGTTAATGGCTTAGATGGAATGGATTTCTTGAAATGTGTACAGGAGAACTTTTTAGGTCGATTTGTAAAGGGTCCAACAAGGGATGGCGCAGTGCTGGACCTAATTCTGGGGAATGAAGCCGGACAGGTGGCTGAGGTGGTGCAGGGCGAGCATTTTAGTGATAGCGACCACAACATGGTACAATTTAAGCTTGTTTTGGACAAAGAAATAGACAAGTTGCAAAAAAATGTTTTGGACTTGGGAAGAGTGGATTTTCGTAAAATAAGGCAGGATCTGGCCAAGGTAGACTAGGAACAGCTACTTGTGGGGAAATCTACAGAGGAACAGTGGGGGGTGTTCAAAAAGGAAATGGGGAGGGTACAGGCTCAACATGTTCCCTCTAGGGTGATAGGCAGGAGTAGCAAGCCCAGAGAACCATGGATGACCAGAGATATTCAGGATACGATGAGAAGGAAAAGAGAGGCTTTTAGCAGGTACAAGGAAAGCAAATCAGCAGAGGCATTAGTGGAGTACAGAAAGTGCAGGGTGGAGCTTAAGAAAGCAATTAGGAGAGCAAAGAGGGGATATGAGAAAGCTCTGGCTGGTAAAAGTAGGGAAAATCCCAAGATATTCTGTAAGTATATCAATGGGAAGAGGATAACCAGGGAAAGAGTAGGATCCATTAGTGACCAAGGGGGCAATGTATGGGTGGAGCCAGAGGACATTGGTAGAGTGTTGAACAGCTACTTCACATCCATCTTCTCCCAAGAGAATGAAGATGAAGGTATCGAACTCGGGGAGAGAGACTGTGAGGTTCTTGAGAAAATTGATATAGGGAGTGACAAGGTATCGGAGGTGTGGGGAGGCTTAAAAGTGGACAAATCTCCAGGTCTGGATGATTTGTGTCCCAGGCTGCTGAGGGAGGCAAGGGAGGAGATCGCAGGGGCTCTGACCCAAATTTTTAATTCCTCTCTGGCCACGGGGGAGGTGCCAGAGGACTGGAGAACAGCTAATGTGATTCCGCTATTTAAGAAGGGTTGTAGAGATAAGCCAGGGAACTACAGGCCAGTGAGTCTCACGTCAGTGGTAGGAAAACTATTCGAGAAAGTTCTGAAGGAGAGAATCTATCTCCACTTGGAGAGGCAAGGTTTGATCAGAGATAGTCAGCATGGCTTTGTCAGAGGGAGGTCATGCCTAACAAATTTGATTGAATTTTTTGAGGAGGTGACCAGGTGTGTAGATGAGGGTAGTGTAGTTGATGTAGTTTATATGGATTTCAGCAAAGTCTTTGACAAGGTCCCACATGGGATACAGGGTAATTGATAAGGTGGATTCAAAATTGGCTTAGTTGTAGGAGGCAGAGGGTGATGACAGAAGGATGCTTTAGTGACTGGAAGCCAGTGTCCAGTGGCATACCACAGGGATCTGTGCTCGGTCCCCTATTATTCATCATTTATATAAACAACATAGATGACTAGGTGGGGGGTAGGATTAGTAAGTTTGCGGATGACACAAAGATTGGCTGGGTGGTTAACAGTGAGGTTGAGTGTCTTGGGCTACAGGAAGATAGAGCCGGGATGGTCAAATGGGCAGATAAGTGGCAGATGGAATTTAACCCTGAAAAGTGTGAGGCGATACACTTTGGAAGGAGTAATTTGACAAGGAAGTATTCAATGAACGGCATGACACTAGGAAGTTCTGAGGAACAAAGGGACCTTGGCGTGTGTGTCTATAGATCTCTGAAGGCAGAGGGGTATGTTAGTGGGGCGGTGAAAAAGGCAAATGGGACACTTGCCTTTATCAATCGAGGCATAGATTACAAAAGTAGGGAGGTCATGTTGGAGTTGTATAGAACCTTGGTGAGGCCACAGCTGGAGTACTGTGTGCAGTTCTGGTCGCCATATTACAGGAAGGATGTGATTGCACTGGAGGGGGTGCAGAGGAGATTCACCAGGATGTTGCCTGGGATGAAACATTTAAGTTATGAAGAGAGGTTGGATAGACTTGGGTTGTTTTCGTTGGAGCAGAGAAGACCGAGGGGCGACCTGATTGAGGTGTACAAGATTATGAGGGGCATGGACAGGGTGGATAGGGAGCAGCTGTTCCCCTTAGTTGAAGGGTCAGTCACGAGGGGACATAAGTTCAAGGTGAGGGGCAGGAGGTTTAGGGGGGATGTGAGGAAAAACTTTTTTACCCAGAGGGTGGTGAAGGTCTGGAACGCACTGCCTGGGAGGATGGTGGATGGTTGCCTCACATCCTTTAAAAAGTACCTGGGTGAGCACTTGGCATGTCATAACATTCAAGGCTATGGACCAAGTGCTGGTAAATAGGATTAGGTAGGTAGGTCAGGCGTTTCTCATGTGTCAGTGCAGACTTGATGGGCCGAAGGGCCTCTTCTGCACTGTCTGATTCTGTGAGAACGAGAGGGCACAGATTTAAAATAATTGACAAAAGAAACAAAAGCGATATGAGAAAAATCTTTTTCATACAGCGAGTGGTAGGGTCTGGAATGCACTGCCTTAGAGTATGGTGAAAGCAAGTTCATTCGAGACATTCAGATGGGAATTAGATGATTACTTAAACAGAAACAATCTGCAGGGTTATGAGGAGAAGGCAGGAGAATGGCACGAGGTGAAATGCTATTTTGGAGCACTGGTGCAGACACGATGCACCGTGCTGTAACAATTCTGTGATTCTGTGTGGAGTTGTGAATGACCCATAGGGAGATGGATGAAAAGAGAAAATAACTCAGAGTAGTAAGACTATTTACAGTCTTTTGAGTTTGTATTTAGCTTCATCGGCTACCCCTAACACATTTTCGTGCAGCTATGTTAGCTGGCTGGTAGATTTGCTTTTATTCTGGCATTTCTGAAGACGTTTCTACAGGAAATTGTGTGATTTATATTAAAATGGGACAATACTAAGTTAAACTTAGCTCACAAAGGTTCAGATTAACTGACAGGAATGCTGGAAATTGTGCAAGATTCAGATGACCCAACTTGTGGAATGGTGCTTCTCATAATCACTTCTTGGACAATTGAAGATATTTAGAGCATCCTGTGGATCATTCAGACTCATGGAGGAGGGTTTTCCCCTTTGGGATGGAGATCCAGCAGAGTAGGACCACTCCATAGCGATCCTATCACTAAGTGGGTTGGGATTCCTTATATGTGCACGGCAGACACTTGCTATCGAAAGAGGACCCACCAGTGCAAAGCCAGAGACCTGGAATGAATATCCTCTGCTACTTGGCCAGTTACATCTCTGGGCAAATTTTTCTATGCATTATGTGTACTGTTTATTTTTCAAGACTGGTAAGTCATCGCTCACAAAGTGCATTTTATGGTGAAGTGATAAAGGATCGGTAGACCAGTGCACATAGATATAATTTGCTCGCAATTCTAATGTCATATATTTGTCCTTGTATATAATACTCTGATCTTATATTATTATTTATGGTTAAATAGCAACAATTTGGGAAGCAGATAGCTACAATTTGTTGAAGTATGGAGCTTTCTCTATAGTATAAATTGAGCTACAAGGAGATGTAATACTGAGCCCCAGTTACCACTAGTGAGAAGGTGTAATTACGGTGTGACAAGTTTACATCCATTACAAATGTAGACATAGAAGTTTGAAATGAAAAATTCGGTATGAAGCATGAGTAGATGCAAGACTTTTAATATATTTTAGATTTTCATATCTCCTTTAAAAGACTGAAGGGATCAATTTGTATGAGCATTTGTTCAAGAACAGTGCTTATTGTAATGTGCACCCTTACCTATCAAATATTGATAAAGTTTTATCATGATTAGGAGTCTAGATAGAAACCACAATAATCTTGATTCATAGCAGGCCTCTGATATCATTTACAAAAACACTGCTAATTAAAATTCAAAATAAAGAATAATGACATGCTGAATACTGAGGCACATTAACCTTCCTCAAAAAACAATTACTCTTCACCTTAAATCCTGAGGGTTTGGGATCTCGGAATCTGTCCAAGGTGTGGAATTTCTGGTTTAGTTCATGATAGAGTTCTGAGTGACGCTTCCTTGTGTGCATGACTTTCTGCAAATCAGAATGTTAAAGAGAAATTAAAGCAATGACTGAAAATCAATGAAACCATTGTGGGAACTGTGTTCTTACCTTTGGGTGTAGTTAGATTACAATGCAAAAGTGACAGTGATGGGATAATTTTAACTGAACTCACTGGATGGAAAACCCATAGGATTGGGTGGAATGCCAGTTTTATACTTTCCTCCAATATTACTCTCTAATGGCTTCCATGGAGAACAAAACCAGGAGTGGTGTAAAATCATCATTGTACCCAAACTTGTCACTTTTGATGGACAGGTTGGGTTAAAATTGCCCCCCATAACTCTGGAGTCAGGTCTGACTGCATAGGGCTGAGTGAGACACTCTGTCAGCAAGGTCACCTCTCATTACTTGGGTTTGACATTATATAGCTGAAGGTTTCCTTTGTGTGTTGTGTAATGAAATTGTAAATATGCTTTTAATAAACCAGTTACAATTTTGTTATAGATAGTGTGTAGAGGAATACAATTCCAGCATGTCATCAAACAAGTTAGAACAATGTTTAGGTGATCCAATGGCCCTTTGGGGAAGTGAAGCTGAGTGTCTTTCCACTGCCTTGAGTGTGCAGGCACTCCACTTGCATTTTCAAAACATGAAATATGTATTATATGAGAGCAAAGCCCTAAGCTTGATTGTAACTCTTTGTGGAGTACTCCTAAGGCTCAGAGTATAATTCATATCCAGAGGCTGCTCATGGTATAACACAGTGCTGCCAGTTTCAAACAGTATACTGTAACTACAGGATCAGACTGGCAGCACAAGGTAACAGTGCCCCAAGACATCACACTGACAATAATGTACTCCTGTACAAAACCGGAATTTTGATAGAACTAAATGCCAGAATGAAAGCAAATCTGAACTGTCACATTCTTCCTTTAATATTATTTTCCCCAATTATTGGTTGAACAAAGTTCATGGTCTCATTTCACACAGTCAAGATAAATTGGCTTGGCTTAGCCTCCAGCTCAAATATAGATACATATTGGCTCTTGCTGGCCCACTCAGATTCAAGGACACCTAGTTCTGTAAAACTCTTTCTCCGCAACCCCGTCGCTTTACCGAAATGTACTCATCTCACTTAACATAAGGTACGGGAAATACAGACAACAGTTAAACTTCAAGCATTTGGTGAAAACTTCTTCCATCATTTTTCCCTGCTCTCTCTGTTGCTTATTTACATGTGCATATCTTGATTCTAGAAAAGATAATTGAGAAGAAAAAGGTCACTGAAAGCGACTGGGAGAGAGAGAAGTGTAGGGAGAAAAGGAGGAGCTAGGCAAGAGGGAAAAATGGGAAACAAAAGGAGGCAGAGAGAGAGTGGGAAAGAGAGACAGAGATAGGGAGAAATGGTGAGAAGAAGGGGAAAGAGAAGGGGAGGCAGAGAGAAATAAGAGGTAAGAGAGACATGGGAGGAATTTTAACCCTGGAGAGCCCATTGATTTTGGTGCAGATGAAAACAAAAGAAAAATACGAGTACAATTGGAGTCAACTCTGCCAACTTGCATGTTTAATTAGATTGCTTTAGGCTGATTGCTTTAGAAGTGGCATGTTGTCCCATTAACATATGCTAATCACTCAGTTGGTGCGATTTTTAAACTGACCTTCAAATTTAGTGGCCTGTCTACGGGTTACCAGGCTTCTTGAAACTCACCAGTGCAAGCAAGGTGAGAACTCAACAGTAATTGAGGGTCCTGATCAAATTCATAGACGTACTGCACAAACTATTCTACTCGCATCTGTTTTCTTACCCATTAGTGGGATGGGTTTGTTCATAGTAGTTTTGCTAAGATTTGTATTCTTCGCTTTGGAGGTTTTCTGAATCATGTCAAGAGGGATTGCACTTTGGCTGCTTTAGACTGGACCTTGGGCAAGGATCAAGAGCAACCAGCTGCTGTTGAGAGACCTGTAGCTGGGAAGAGAAAGAAGCAACAGAGTGGTGCAGCTCAAAGGAGATCTACTCACAGCACAGCTTCCTTGACATGTTGGAATGGTTAGAAACATAGGAAATAGGAGCTGGAGTAAGCCATTTGGCCTTTTATGCCTGCTCTACCATTCAACAAGATAATAGTTGATCTTTTACCTCAACTCTACCTTGCCACACTACTCCCATATCCCTTAATTGCCTTAGTAGCTAGAAATCTATCAACTTGTCTTGAATATGCTCAAAACTGAGCATCCAGTTCTCTGGAGTAGAGAATTCCAAAAATTCACAACCCTTTTAAGTGAAGAAATTTCTCCTCTACTTAGGTCCAGGAGATTTGTTGCCACTCAGTCCCATTAATTTTTCCAGTATTATTTCTTTACTTATTCTGGGGGAGAATTTTCCCCATATTGGGCAGGGAATGCAGGTGCGACGATCGGGACTACGACACCAATTAAGGCCCGCCCAGCATGTTTGGCGACTCCTGGGGACGGTAGGAGTGGGCAGGCGCAGGCGGAACGGCAAACACTGTCGGGTCCGATGGTGACTTGGCGGCCTATTTAAAGGCCAAGCTGCAGCCTGACCAAGGCTGCTGTACATGGCCAGAGGTTGAGGGCAAGGCAAAGCAGGGAGAGACATGTAGGAGGGTAGGGCTGGTAGCCAATGTGCACCCAGGTTTTCTGATGAGTGCCTTGCTGCCCTCCTCGAGGAGGTGGCAGTATGGCGGGATGTGCTTCTCCCCGAGGACGGGAGGAGGAGGCCACCCCACTTGACAAAGCATGCGTGGGAGGAGGTTGCGGAGATTGTGAGCTCCCACGATGTGGTGCGGCACTCATGGACCCAGTACCGCAAGTGCTCCAATGACCTGCTGTGCACGGGAAGGGTGAGTAGCATGTTGGCATCATTCACTGCACCCATCATGTAACCTTCTCCCCCGTTGGCAGTCAACCCATGTCTGAGTGGCCTGAGTGCAATGAGTTAGTGACGGCATGTGTCCCTAGTTTGGCGGCCCTCCAGAGATTGTCTATGCGTTCAACATGAGAGGGTTGAGATGAGATGGGTTCTGCACCCGCAGCATGTGATGCAGTGACCCCACATGACTGCGGTGGGTCTAACCTGGAGGAGCTACACCCAGGCGCACTGGTCGAACTCCAAGACATGTGGAAGTCAGGGTGATGCCATGGTGTGAGGGGATCTTCAAGGTCCTGTGGCACATATGGGTGTGCTGCCCTCTGCGCTCCACGTCATTGTGCCTCCTTGCAACGGCTGGTACAACTGTGTATTCCCAACTGTGATGAAGGCAGCATGTGGACGGGGGGAAGGACCACGCATAGTAGTGTGAGTGCCAGCCACAGCGGGGGAAGGATTCATTGCAAAACAGTAGTGGCCAACTGGTTGGGGTAGGCTGGCCGCAAGGAAAGTGACGGTACAAGCTATCATTGCAATTTTTTCATTTGCAGGAGAAGAATTCTCATAACAGCACCAAGCAGCTGAGGACTGGCGGTGGGCCAGCCCAGATATTGATGCTCAGCCGCTACAAGCAGGAGGCACTGGACCTGGAAAGGCGGCATGCGCCCAGGTCCACTGGAGCCAGAGAGGCTGGGGTTCCACGGGCAGGCATGTATGGCCAGCACTCATGTCACCAGTAGTCTCCCAACATCCATGCCATTGCTGATTGTTCAGTGAGTGGCGTTACCAACATGGCTTGCCCAGTGTGTGTGGACTGATGAGCGCTTGATGAGCTGGGGGTCAGGCATGTACATTGGCATTGCCCGCAGGCTAACTGATCGAATTTCCTTACTCTTCCTTTCAGCATCATCGGTGCACGGTGGGAGCAGGAGCAGCAGGGGCCCCCTCTGACACCTGAGGGCCATGAAGTTGCACCATTAGAAGCGTCACACCATCTCTGCCAGGCAGGGACCAGCGCAGATACTGGCACCTCGGTGAGCATCATATCTTCAGCTAGTGTCCAGGGTCACAGCGGTGAGGGCACTTCACAATCACTGGAGCAGCTGGCGGAGACAGAGAGTACCGATGGCGCCTGCAGTGAGAGGACTGAAGGGGCCCAGGCACATGCTCAATCTGTGGCAGATGATGAGCCTCTGGAGTCGTGGGCAATGCAGCCAAGTGCTGACATGCGGCCGGGTGTTCGGGAACATCTGGTGGTGATACATGAGGGTCTGCTTGGCTTGGTGTCAGTGGTGGAGGAGTCTACGCGGGCTGTGGCCGATGCATTGATGATCATCATGGCTGAGCGTCAAGCTTCCTCCTTGGAGAGACTGGCGACTCTCATGGAGAGGCAGCTCCAGGGACAGGATCAGGAGTTGCATTCGGACCTGTGCACCCTCAGAGGGGCATTGACCTCATCTGGTTAGTGCCTGTGTGGGCGGTGGTTTGGCCACCAGGTATCCCACCTCGGTGCCCATCTATCTACGGTGAGCAGGGAGGGCCAAATGGACCTCACGTCGGTGGATCAGCTGCCTGTTGTCTCTGCTGGCGCCCCTCATGGCGCTCCGGATGAGGGCAGCGGCTCCTCCGCCTCTCTGCCAGTGGTCGAAGCACCCAATGTGGCTGAGACGACTGGGGTGATGCCAGCTGCGGAGCTGGCAGCTCCCTCCCAAGCGGGTCCATCACAGGCTCGACAGGCCAGAGGACGTCCGCCAAGGTCATCAAAGCCAACAGGACATCAGAGAGAGCAGGCTGTCTCAGATGCCACTGCCAGCGACGGGGCACCACAAAGACGTAGCACCCGCAAAGGAAAGATGAAGGCACCTTAGACCCTTAGACACACCCCGGGTTCATCACTGGTGGTTTTCTGTTACCCCCCCCAACCCCGAAAAGTTGATTAGAACTTTGTGTGAAGTCCAACACATTTTGATTTCTCTAATTTGATAAAACTCTGGATACAATATTAAATTAATATTGTCTCAAATGGCTGTGGGTTCCTCTTTATTTGGAATGGTGCATGGATTCCTGAGATTGGATGAATGATTTGTGTGTCTTTCAGATTTATTGATGGCGCCCATCGCCAATCCTCCTATCCAGACAGATGAGGTCTCCAGGATGGAGGCTACAGGCCAGGCTTGTGTTGCACATCCATATGTGATGTGCTAGCTAAAGGTTCCTTGGATTAGAGTGTCCTGGGTATCCCTGCCTCCCTGGTGCATGCCCGGGTCAGCCTGTGCCCCCTCATCATTTCCCTGTACATGCTCATACTGGGACTCACTGCTGGACTCATTGTGCTCAGCCCCAGCCACTCCATCTACATCTTCTTCGTCCACAGCATCCCCCCTTTGCAGAGCTAGATTGCACAGAGCACAGCATGCAGATACTATCAGCGACACTCGATCTGGGGGGTACTGGAGTGCGCCCCCAGAACGGTCCAAGCATCTGAAGCGCATTTTGAGAAGACCGATGGCTCTCTCCACCACAGCCCTTGTGGAGGCATGACTTCTATTATATCGCTGCTCAGCTTCTGCTATTGGATGGCGGAGAGGCGTCATGAGCCACCTTCTGAGGGATAGCCCTTGTCTCCCAGCAGCCATCCATTCAACCGGGCTGGAGCCCCGACACCTGGGAGTGTCTGAGGATGTAGGCGTCATGGGAGCTGCCTGGGTACCTTGCGCATACTTGCAGGATCTGCATCCTGTGATCACACACTATCTGCACGTTCATGGAGTGGAAGCCCTTCCTGTTGACGAAGGCACCCGGCTGACCTTGATGGCCACGTGTGCAGTCTATTGCACCCTGTACGTGGGGGAAGCCAACAATGGCCGCGAAGTCTCTAGCTTGCTGTGCCTGACTTGCCTAGTCCCAACAGTAGTGGATGAAGGCCAGTGCATGCCTGAACAGAGTGTTTGCCACCTGCTTGACAGCCGATTGAGAGACACCATAGAGATCAGCCACTGAGCCCTGGAAAGAGCCGGAGGCATAGAAGTTGAGGGCAGCTGTGACCTTTAGAGAGATGGGTATGGGGTGTCCACCCACACAGTTAGCTGATATCTCTGGACCAATCATCTGACAGATCATCTCAAGAGAGACAGACGGCGCCTCCTTCGGCACTGCACCTCAGACATATTGAGGTAGGTGGTTCGCGCTCTGTATGCCCTGGCAGCAGGACAGTGGTGTCTTCTGCGGCCCCTTGCTCCTTGGACTACCTCTTGGCCATGCACTGCTTGTGCCGGTGCCTGTACTCCCAAAGGTGGTTCTCCTGGAGGCTGAATGTGCACTCCTGGCCTCCTCCTCCCCCTTCTAGCCCTCCCTTCCTCCTCAGATGAGGTGACTCCAGTAGAGAGATCAACTCCCATTCCCAGGCTCAGAGAGGCTTGCTGAAACCTACAGGCCCCAAAACAAATCCTCACTGAAAAGTGCTGACCTGAAGGTAATGAGTGCAGTTCATGCAGTTGCTATGCGTTTGAGACTTCTCCACCTCACGCACGCAACTTTCAATAACTTCTGAACACTAACTGTTAAATGTCTGGATTCGCAAAAACAATGATCCCTCTTTCCCGCCTGTGGATGAGGATCATAAAAGTTTTGGATAGCCACAAGCCCGTTGCACCTGGTGCGATGAGCCGAGTATCGCACGGACACCTTAAAATCCAGGACAATTGGAGCCATAACTACCTTAATTGGCCTGGTATTGACTGGCGGCTGCACAACAGACATAGTCACCCACCCGCCCAGCGAAATATCGCAATGGCGCGCAGTGACATTGGGATGCGCGCCCGACGTCACCACGCGTCATTTTACGCGTCGGTGTGTGCCCCCTGCATGCCAACGGAAAAAATCTGCCCCTGGTTTTTTTAAGCTCCTCATTCTCGCTGGACCTTTGAAGCCCCATTTTCACTGGAACATTTTTTGCGTCTTCTACCATAAAGACAGATACTAAATATTTGGTTAATGTCTTTGGTAGTTCCTTATTCTGCTTGTCCCTGCCTCTCAGCGATCTACTTTTGCTTAGACTAATCTCTTTCTACTTACATACCTATTGCAATCTGTTTTTATGGGCAGAATTTTCCCCCCATCGGAGGGGGGGGAAGTTAAGAGCGGGCGCGCATAGGTGCGTCTCCGATCGGTGCCCCCGATTGGGCAGTGCCGCCATTTTATGTGGGCGGGTCAATTAAGGCCCGCCCAGCGTGACGTCCACACAGAAGCGCTATGCACTCCCTGTGCGGGCAGGGGGGATTCCCTGAACCGAGAGTGCGCTCTTTCGTGTATGAGCATGAAAGAGCGCACTCATCTCTCTGAGGCTAAGCGCTACCTCAGGGAGATTGGCTGTACACGTAAACATCTGAAAAATAGAAAAAAAAATTCCCTGACATGTCCCCTCATGTGACACTGTCACATGAGTTGGGACATGTCCATAACTTTTAAATACACTTAAATTTTTTAAAACCTACATGAAACCTCATCCCACCCGTGGATGAGGTTTCATGCTTTTTCTAATGCCCGCCATATTGGACACTCTCTCCCCAAAGTTCTCAATGGGTCTGACTTAATGTCAGATCCATAAAGAGATTGGTCAAGGAGGTAATATTCTTTAAATTCATGTCCAGAGCCTTGTTGTTATTTTCCTCTCCTACCCATAAGAATCAAGAGTATATCCTGGAAAGGTGACAATCATTTTTGTCAGCTCTCTTTGCTGTGCTTGGTTGGCAGGTTTTTCCATAGGTTGGTGATTCAAAGTCGGTAGAGTTGCACTTGACCTGAAGAACATATTCTTCAATGGAGCCTTCTCCAGTTTGTCACTAATTTCAAAGAGCACTATTTTATTATGAGTACTATTATGACTAGGTTAGGAGGGGTGAACTGACTTTTCTCTTTAATAAAAGCAAAAAACTGCGGATGCTGGAAATCCAAAACAAAAACAAAAATACCTGGAAAAACTCAGCAGGTCTGGCAGGATCTGCAGATAGGAGCACAGTTAACGTTTCGAGTCCGAATGACCCTTCAAGAGAACTAGGTAAAAATAGAAGAGAGGTGAAATATAATCTGATTTAAGGGGGGGTGTGGGACAAGAAGAGCTGGATAGAGGGCCAGTGATAGGTGGAGATAACCAAAAGATGTCACAGACAAAACATAATAGGCCCACCCATGTGAAATCGCGGTGCGGAGCTGATCACAGGCAGCGGTTCTCTTCCCGACCGCCCTGCCTGCTAATGCCCGACAAGGGAAAAATTCTGGACTTGGTTTTCAGCAATGAGGTTTTCAAATCATAAATAGCTTAGCTTTGATGAGAAAGGTCTCAGAGAAAGAAAGACAGGGTAAGGCTGTGCCTCTTCTTTCCCTGCGGCAGTCGATCTCTGACGGTTAGTTCAAATCCAGTATATTTTACAGCCAAGAGATGGGTCAAGTGACCTCTCTCTGGTTTCAATCTGGGCTTATCTTAGTCACTGTCTCTGGGAGCTCCGTAGACTCTGTGGGCAGAATTCTGCCCTTCATGGGCGGGCCCCACTGGCTTGGCGGCGGGCGGGCAGCTGATCGCCGCCGCCGAAACGGGCCCCGCCGCCATTTTAAGTGTGCAGGCCAATTAAGGCCCACCCAACGGGAAGCGCTATGTGCTTCCTGTGCGGAGGGGGGCAGAGGGATTCCCCAACTGTCAAAGTGCGCTCTTTCGTGCATGCGCGCGAAAGAGTGCACATCTCCCTGAGACTAAGTGCTGTCTCAGGGAGATCGCTGAAAGTTTTATAAACTTAAAAAATAAAAAAATAATTAACATGTCCCCCTCAAGTGACAATGTCACACGAGATGGGACATGTTAATAAACATCACATAAATTTTATTAAAGTTTTTTAAAACAGACATGAAATCTCATCCCACCCGGTTTCATGTCTTTTCAGAAGCCCGCTGGAGCTCCTGGCCTGCCCACCAACCTTAAGGTTGGACAGGCAGGACTTTTAGTTGGCTTAATTATCCTGTCAACTGGCCATTGACAGGTTGGCAGGCGGACAGCGCAATCAGCTGTCCGCCCGCCTTCCTGAATATTTAAATGGGGCGGGATGACGTCGGGGGTTCCTCCCAACGTCATCCCGCATCATTTTCCTGTCGGCGAGCGGGCTCCGCTCCCAAATCGCCGACGGGAAAATTCTGGCAAAAAAGTTTGGTCAGGACTCCAGAGAGAATTCCCCTGCTCTTCTTTAAAATGCTGGCCAGAGTTTTCCGGCCCTGCCGGTGGGACCCACTGCGGGGATATGGCGGGCCAGCCAAAAGTCCACTGACTTTCGATGGGACCGGAAGACCCCAGTGGCAGGTGTGGCCGAAAAATACCAGCCACGATCCTTTACACCCACCTGAGCAGGCAGATGGGACATCAGCTCAATGTCTCACCTGAAAGGTGCACATCTGATAGTGCAGCACTCCCTCAGCACTGCACTGAAATGCCAGCATTGATTTCTGTGATCAATTCTGGTATAGGACTTGAACCCAGAACCTTATAGCTTGCAGTTTGTTCCACTGCTGAGAGCAATGGACATATGGAACAATTCTCCAATAAAAGAGTCAAATAGCTGTTTAAAAATACACATCGTGCATTAAGAAAGAGCTGGTAGGAATTTGATTGAAGACCATATAGAGATAAATACACATAAAAACAGCCGAATTCTACAAGGGAGATGCTAGTTCCTGTGCCTCTGGGATCATGGAGATACCACTTGTGGAGAGTAATCAGCCAAGCTAGATGGAAAAATATTGGATTGCTTTCAAAGGGTCAGAGAAATATTTTGCAGAGCTTGCCTTCAGAATTTTAGTTGAGTGGAAATAGGCAGGGTAGATTGTAGCCTGTGGTCCTAATGACCTGAATGGAACCTTTTCTTCATTGCTTTCATAAATCCTGACACTCATTGTGGCATAGAGGGCATGCTTCATTAACCTGTGGTGTTAGAGAGCCATTGCCTGTCTTTTATTTTGTTCAATTTACTGGACAGTAATATAAATATATATTGGCATTTCAGGAACAAAGTTCAGCAAGAACACTTAACTTTCCTTGACTGCAGCTATTAGTCTTATATTGTTTTCAAACTGAATAAAATACTTAGAAATAAGCCTCCAGCCCAGTACAGCAACGTGAAATATTATTCCATATTTTAAACTGTGATCCAGAACACCATGCAGTGAAAATTAAAAAGCATGGTAATTCAGAACAGCAGTTTTTACTCAACCATATCATCATAGCCTTCACACTACTTAATTAAAGGAATCCAGTTTACCAACATATTGAGCATATCAATCATACTTCCCCATATTTGTAGTTTAGTTCCAGACTTGTTACGATGAATATGTTGTGGAATAACAAATCTTTGTTCTGGCACGTAGCTCAATGAGCACCACTGATAGGACTTTGGGGTGGAACTGACCAACGTTTATTTGTTTTGTTTTTAAAAACACTTCCATGGGCAGAATTTTACGTCCCATGGCTTGGCGCGAGCCCAACCTTATTGGGCATAAAATAACGGGCCATGGTCTCGGATGAGCGCCCCAACATAATCGCGCACTCACAATATTTTGGTTGGAGGGCGCGTGAGAATTGGCAGCGCACCCGCCGACAATTAAGAGGCCTATTAAGGCTATTAATGTAGTAATTGACCTGGATTTTTCACTGCCCGTCCAATGTTATGGTCGGCGGGTGGGCGAATCAACCAGGTGGCCTTTGGATTTTTGAGGAAACCTCATCCAAGGGAGGGATGAGGTTTCTGATATTAATTAAAAAAAATGTTTGGGCAGAATTTTTATCATCAATATGTTTAGGTGAGTGATTCTTAAGGGTGGAAAGTTTTTTTGGAATATCATAATGTTTATTTTTGGCTGTAAAATTCTTCAGCTTCCTAAGACAGCTCTCTACCTTCAGGGAGCTTTTATTGCACGCTCCCCCGTGCCCGCGCTGATTTCAGCAGTCGCCCTTTTCCCAACCCCACCTGGCAGCACTGGGCCTTTATGCGCATGTTTCACACTGGCTGGCTGTTAATTGGCCAGCCAGTGTGAAATCGCGGTTGGGGGCCGATCGTGAGCAGCGGCCCTTTTCCTGGCCACTCCTGGGCCTGCCCACCACACCTGCCCGACGACCCGAAAATCCCACCCAATATGAGAGCTTAGAAAAAAGCATTTTTATTTATAGAGCACCTTGCCACATCCTCCAAAATGTGCCAAATGGCTTTGTATATAATGCATTCGTCTGAGATGTTACGTAGGTGAATGCAGCAATCACATCAAGCATAGTAATATCCCACAAATTAAATAAATTGCCAGCTAATCTGTTTTGGCACTATTGTTTGAAGGAAAAAAAGTTGGCCAGGGTGTTGGGAGAACTCTGTATTACTCTCAGAGTAGTGTCAGGAAGATATAATAATTCTCATAATGTTATTGTAAAATAGTGGTATCTGTGTCTATATGTATATGTGTGTGTGTGTGTGTGTGTGTGTGTGACTTAATTGGATTAAAGGCAGCTGGTCTGAAGGCTTTGATGTCAACATGGTAAACATGGAGGACGTTTAGAAACATAGAGTATCAAGGGAACATTTGCATTTTTAAATAAACCAGAGTGGATTGTTTTCAAAGGAGGGGTGAAATGTGTCACCTAGCCAGGTGAAGTTTAGAAACAGTAGCCAGAATTTTTCCCTCGTCGGGCAGGCTCGGCGGGAGCAGTCAAGAAGCCGTCTGGCACCCGCAATTGATTGCGTGGATCGCAAGCGGCAGCGCTCTGCACTACCTGTGCAGGCGGGGAGAGGAGGAAGAGCCAGGCATGCATGCGAAAGACCGCTTCAATCTCCCTGAGGCAGCACTTTTTAAAAAAATTAATAGCGACTATAAAAATTTAATGAAACATGTCCCATCTCATGTGACACAGTCACATGAGATGGGACATGTTTTTAATTTCAAAATAAAGGTTTTATTTAATTTGTATTAGCTTTAGGAAACCTCATCCTGCTCGTGGATGAGGTTCCCTAAAAAATGTAAAGGCTGCTTGGCCTTTTCGCCTGCCCGCCATTAGGTTGGACGGGCAACGTAAATTTCAAGTTAATTACCTTGTTAATGGCCTTAATAAGCCTTTCAATTATTGGCGGGTGCGCAGCTGACTTCGGCACGCGCCCGCCAAATTGAAATATTGTGCGTCGTATTATGCTCGTGCATGTCGGGCGCGCGCCTGCACGCCAAACATAAAATTCTGGCCAGTGTGTTTATTTTTCGTAAAGATTACTGGTAAAACTTAGTACAATGAAAGATTTTTATTAGCAGAAAGATAAAGTCCAAAGACTTTAGAGAAACAATGGGAATTTGGATTCAAAGGGGAAAATATGTATGACGGAGCGAAGGCTATGTGTAAGGGTAGGTATTTTTTTAGAACTAACAAGTGTGAAAAGCCTCCAGCATCTATGCTGCTGTTTTCAAAGAACTGAAGTTAAGAAAACTCACTTTGAATTCAACTGGTTCAGGGTACTGTGTCTCACTTGGCCTGGGTCTTTTAAAATCTACGAGTCTTACTATTGCCTTAACAAAAGTATAACTGGGAGTCAGATTAATTAGGGGAATTAGAAGTTATTATATTATGAATTTTTAGACCTATGTAAATGCTTAAAAATCATGTGAATAAATGTTTAATCTAGTTTTGTAAAAGCCATAAGACTTAGTGGTCTTATTACTACTGAATTCAAGGCACGCATCTCGAAATTTGTACAAATTACAAAACAAGTTGTTGCAGTTGTTTCAAGTTTCCCTTTGGGATCTGGGCAGCTCAGCATTTACCATCAGCTGTGCCATAACAGTAGTGTCATGGGATCTTTCACATTCAACTCAACCACCAAAGCAGGGAGAAGGGCTTTGCTTTAATAAACTTTGCAAAAGACATCACCTCATTAATGCTGCAATGCAGTGTAAATGCTCATGTGCTGGAATGCACAACCTTCTGACTGAGGCTAGAATGCTACTAATTGAAACAAGCTAATAACTTAGCAATAGGTGTAATTAAAAACAAATGAAATCTGCTCAGCCTCTCCTGGCCAGTGCAATGCTCAGTTGTTTAAAGTACCTTTGCTGCACATTGTTAAATATATAATAACCAGCTGATCAATCATGCAAAGACACTGGCACTTTAAGCAGCTCAGTCATGAATCACAAGTATATCAGAAAAGACGACTTAGATTTATACGAAAGTTTGCATGACCATCGGATGTCCCAAAGTGCTTCACAGTCTACTTATAAAGTGTAGTCACTGTTCTAATGTAGGAAACAAGGCAGCCAATTTGCACACAACAAACTCCAACAAGCAGCATTGTGATAATGACAAGAAAATCTGCTTTGTGATGCTCATTGAAGGATAATTATTGGCCAGGACACCAGGGATAACACCCTTGCTCTTCTTTGAAATAGTGGCATGGTACCTTTTACATCCACCCAGGCAGGCAGATGGGGTCTCAGTTTAACATCTCATCCAAAAGGTGGCACCTCCAACATTGCAGTGCTCCCTCAGTACTGCACTGGAGTGTCAGTCTTGATTTTTGTATTCAAGTCCTGGAGTGGGATTTGAACCCAGAACCTTGTGATAGAGAGGTTAAGAGCCCTACTAACTGAGTCACTGCTGCAATTACCACAATAACAACACCTACATTCAATCTTCAATGCAATGTCCTCTTCAATTTCACTTACTGAAATCATAGTTTAACTGAAGGGAATAATCAACTGATGATTAAAGCATTGTACTGGAAGTTGGCACTATTATGGCTTGGGGAGGGGAGCATTAAGACAGCTCTTGTGAGTGTATGGCTGTAAAATTGGATCCACAACACCACTGGATATGGTGCTACAGAAACTAAATGCTCTCCTGGGGGCGTGTGTTGTATCACTAACTGCTTTCGGCATGGACTATGTGGCATGTTGAGAAGGGCATCCACGTGGGTGCCCCTACTTGCGCCAGAAGCGCCCAAACTGGTTCTACCATGAAGTCACACAGCTGCATCAGTGATGTCCAACTACCCAATTTGGACTACGTGGGTTCACTAAAAAAATTTGCTTGTCACTCACCAAAAGTCAAGCGTCTAGCTGCAAGATGGGCCTTGCACTAGCTCTATTTAAAGGGCCAGTTAACAAACTGCAGGTGAAGTGCTTTGGACTTGTGTTTCAGTGATATTAGTGTAAATACACTAATTTGCTGGTGTTTATGATCAAGGAGAACAGAAGAATTCTTGACCCAGGTATTGGGGCAGTGGTGACAATGTTTATTGGTCTGCAACATGACCAGGAAATGGAACAAAAGATGTTGAGAGGGGAAGCTCTACAAAAGGATGGAGAGCTCTCTACAGAAGACACTCCCCACCATGGTTTTTCAGAGAGCACTTCTTGTACCTACACCTGATGGAGGCGCAGTGCCTGAGATGAACAGGTTCAACAAGGTGGTCATGAAAGGCATCTATCCTAAATGAGGACAGTTCATGATCTTTATGTTCAGGGAGGTCAAGCAGGATGAAAGGATGCATGGCTTTGCCAGGATAGTAGGATTCTTGATGGTGCAGTGTGCCATCAACCGCACATACGTGATTCTGCAGCCCCCTGAGGGTAACAGGGCAAGATATAGGAAGTGTAAGGGTTTCCATTACATAAGTATGCTGTTGCCATTTGACCCTGCCAAGACCATCATTTCAGTGAATGTCCACTATCCTGGCAGCAGATATGTGTCTTTTATCTTTTGCCAGTCTATTCATTGTCCTCAGCCCTGCTAGAGGAACCAGTGGCTGACTTATCAGCATCATGGCCTTACCTCTTCTATTCATGGCTGATAAGACCCCATTGCAATCCCACCACATGAGCAGAGTGAACCTACAACGAGAGCCAGGAAGCCCCTCTGAACATCATCAAACATGCAATTGGCCTCCTCAAGCAACTGTTCTGCTGCCTTGACTGCTTGAGGTGGGGGAAACACTACAGTATACATCTCAAACTTTGTGGTAGTCTGCTATGTCCTCCACAGCCTGGTCACTAGGAGGGCACAGCCATTACCTCCAGGGATCTGGATGCCAAACTGGGAGGAGGAGAAGGAAGAGGACAGACAGGAGGAGAAAGAGAGGTGGCATCCTGAAACTCTTTTAATCAGTTGGGCTGTGAGAGAATGATATCCGGCTCCAACTTCAGTGATACAACTTTGCCAGACCAACATGTGTTAAGTTCCAGAAAACTAGTTGGTGAAAGATGTAACTGGCATCAATCTTTGCACACCTTTATAAGCATTCATCCCACAGTTATGGATAACTAACAAGTCAGTGGCTATTTATAAGGGGAAAAATGAATCCCCAGTTAATGCCCTCTACCTGGCTACAATGAAACCCAGTTATTGTACAATTAACAACATGGATCCACCACTCTACGCTATTACATCCAATCTGAGATGCTGCTTTGCACTGTTCCCTTTGCTACCATCCAACAATAAAAACCATCAACAAAAACTTTTCTATAGCATCTTCATTCAATTATACAAACAGTAATGGATCATTCCTCCTTGTGCATTCTCTTAGTGCCTTTATTGTGGGTGCCTTCCCAATGCTTGCAATACGATTGGTGCAAAGCTGCTGACTTTCATGGGGGGAAGATGGTAAATGGATTTACAGGATGACCTCAAGCAGTTCTGGGCCTTGAGGTCCCAGGTAGCCTGGGTTGGCTGGCTGTAAGGCAACAGCAGGGGCACTGGTGGAGTGGCAGCAACAGGAGCATGAATTCTGTCATCCAGAGAAAGGACAGCAGGTTAGTGCTCCTTGGTACCACTGCCACTTCCATAGGCCAGCACCTCGGCAATCCTAATAATCAGTTGCAGGATAGATTGCTGAGCTGCCATGAGAGCCTGCATGCTCCTTTGAGCATTGAGATCTGCAGCCATTATGGCAGCCGTCTACGCCTGCATCGCACCAAGCATGGATCACATGAACCCTGCCTGAGCTTCCACTGCAGCACTGAGACTTGGAGTAGCTTCTAACTCTGCTGCAGTGGAAGGTGAAACACCGGCTACCTGACGCCCCTTGACAGTCGGGTTTGTTAGTATTATGGACAGGGGAAAGAAGCAAACTGAACTCCTTTATTTTTATCACCTTCTGTCCGTAAGCACAGGTGTTTTAATTTTTGAAATAGGCTGTGGCATGTTTCCCCAAGCCCTCTGTTTGTGAAATCAATTTTAAAGTAATTTGCAGCAAACTCTCTTTAGGGTTAAATTGTTTATTCTTACATTCAGACCTGGGGTTGGTCATCACAACCACACACAAGCACACAAGAAAGAAATAGGAAATAGAAGTTTTACCACTGGGAATAACTTAAAACAAAAAAAACCAAATATGTGGATATTAATTCATATGAATGTCATAGTCTGGAATATTAAGGTCCAGTGAGGGTTCATTTGTGTAGGAGTTAAAGTTCAGGAGGGTTCAGCTAGCTGAAATCAAGGGTTGCTGAATTCCTTCAAAGTTGGTGATGATGCAGCAAGATGAGGTCGTTATACAGAGACCTGGTCCGCTCTACAGGCAATGGCAGGAATCTTCCAGAGATTCCATGGCTGGGGTGAGGTTTCCAAAAGCAAATAAAAATAAAATAAAAACTTTAATGTTTCATTAATAACATGTCCCTGTTCATGTGACAGAGTCACATGAGGGGACATGTTTTATTACATTTTTATTTTTAAAATTTTTTTTTATGTGTCCTCATCTCCCTGAGGCACGAAGCTGCATCAGGGAGATTACACAGTGCTCACTCACGTGCATGCGCAAAGTTCGAGCTCGGCCGGCTCACACTCCCCCACCCCCTCACAGGCAGCACTCAGCGCTGCCGCTCACATTTCACGTTGGGTGGGCCTTAATTGGCCTGCCAGTGTGAAATTGCAGTGTGGTGCCAATCGCAGGTGGTGGTCGGCTTCCTGAATGCCCCTACTGAGCCCGCACGTCAAGGGCAAAATTCTGTCCTATGTCTCTGGTCAAAATCCATTGTTCACCTTATAGATAGATGGCAGCTATTAGTGCTTCATCATGTATAACAAATTTCACTGCCTCTCTTTTTTTATAAGCCCAGGTTGGGGAGATGGACCGGACCATCTGCTGCTCCCTTGTTTCATTGATTGTAATAGGTCCACACAATGATAAGTGAGATTGCACAAGGATGAGGGTTAAGCTTTGACTTGTAATTATTGTTGGAAGTTTCCAGAACTGTAGCCAACTTGCAAATGATGTGACCTGTAGCAACCATGTTTTTGGTCCAGCAAAGTCCATTTTTAAATAAGCAGAAAGTAAGGGTTGATTTAAACAGTTTTATTATCTCATTCATGTCTTATGGACATGACAGTTAGTCATGGACTTTGCCATCACTTCCACAGTGGAAAGGATGGGCTCCAAGCCCTGAGCAATTCCCTGTGCCACATTGGAAGTGGATTCCTCCAAGCTCCTTGACAGTAACAGGAAATTCTGTGGCAGGTCTGCCAATGCACCAAGCATCTTGGTATGCATGTTTATCAGCCTTCCCCTCTATGCTCCCCAATGAAAGGCCCCACCTAAGAACTGGAGCAGAACATATCTGCAACCTTGCCCTGTGGTGATCTGGTATGCAAGCAACTCTTTGCCCTGTGCAGCCCACTTGTGCCCAGTAATTCAGCACATGCAAATCCCAACTCTACGCTAGCCTCTTAGCTATGCTTAGTGCCAGTAACTGAGCTGGTGATTGTATCATAACAAGTGATTGCACTCCATTATCAATGGGCTGGGTTTGCTCTCTCTCTCTCTTCCTCCTGGGTATGCAGTGATTACCCTGGTGGGAATTCTTTGGTATTTGAAAACATAAAAGCAGAAGGGGAAGGTTGAGCTAAGGGTGTGGGTTGAGGAGGAAAGCAGCAATTGCATGGTCACATCACATGCATCCTTCACTTCACATAAAGATCTCAGGATGAGAGTGAGGAGGGGATTGAGGGGTACAAATGACAGTAACTTGCCATTATCTTCGCTGGTCTTGGCAATGCTGGATGCCACTGGCTCTGCTGCAGCTGGAGTAGCATCTCCTCTGTTGGTCTGAGAGGATGGAGTCATGGTAGCCCCCACATTAATCCTCTTATGTTCCCTATGATGGGCAACTATGTCTTGCAAGAGAAAGGGCAGAATGTCAGTGATTATGTGGAACTGTGTTTGGGTGACGTGCCTGCCATAGCTGAATAGTTAGAGGCATGTGACTGCAGTGACAGCTGGATGTGAGGTTGACATCAGTGGAAGATGCGTGTGGGTGAAATGGAGCATATGAATGCTAGGCATGATCGTTGCTGGGTGAGTGATGCATTGGGCAAAGTGGGATGGGTGGGTGTGATGCATTCAATGACCTTGATCATGTATGTGAGGTCAATAAACTTCTTCCAGTCCAATTGCCAGGTCCGCATGACCAGACACCTTGTCGCCTACTTCCACTCTCTTTGGAAGGTCTTACATGAGGGTCTACTGGCCCCTCTATGGAAACCTGGCTTCTCTCCTTAAGTCCATCTCCAACGCCAGTGCTTTCAGCCCGGCATCTGTAAATCTTTGCACCGTCTCCCTGGCCTGATCTTCCATGTTCATTCACTTTGACTGTATCAGTATGAGTTACTTTAAATCTTTCGTTATCCAGTGCAACTTCACTTTAAGTGGGACAGACTGCCTTTAAGAGCTGGAAGCCAGCTGGACATGTGCTAACCTCACGTGTCCTTAGGTCCCAGTTGTGCTTACAGCCAGCCAGCAGTGTGGGTTGGGCTGCGAGCCATAATCATTTAAATGAGGAGGCAGCATGAAATTCATGTGCTGCCTATTTCCACTGGAAATAGCATGAGTAGGAAATGAATCGTGATCCCTGCTGCTGAAAACTGGCACAAAACCAATTTTTAGCCAGAAGCCCATATGTATGTATATTATAATCTCCAGTGCTGATGAAGATAATTTTGCTGTAATATACAAAAACTCAATTGTATATTGGCATCGTTAAAAAATTCTGTAAACCCTTTAGCAGCCAGCAGTCAATTTGATGAGATGTCAGCTTCCATTAGTTTTATTTCATTGCTTCCTGCTATTTTAAAAAATCTCCAGCCTTCTTTGTGGACGAACCCTTTGTTTAATTACTGTATTGCCTCTTATTCTCACTCGCAGCAAGACAAAAAATACAAGACTGTGCTATACATTACAGCTTCTGCTTCTTAAGCTATCCTTTGTCTCCCTCTTGCTTTTCTGCCCTCAATTTTACCAGTCACTATCAGATGTTCTAGTTTCTCTCTGCTAAGAATGTGCTCAAGGAATTGTAGTTGCCTTTTGATGATCATTTGTAAAGGTTCTTCGTGTTCTGGCTTTCCTCAAAACTTCCTCATTGGTTGGGTCGAACTGATGCTCATCATACATCTCAAAAACATACATCTCTGTTGCCTTTAGTTTATCTTCCATTGTTTTGCTTATATTCCAACTTTCGCATCCATATAGTAATGTTGACCAGGTGTAGCATTTTAGTAATCTCATTCTGCTTTCCAAAAAGACGTTCTTATTTTTAATGAGGTCTGATATTTTTGTGAAGGGTTGTTTCCTAAGTATTATGCATTTCTTGATGTCTTGATCACTTATCCCATCAGATGTTATTAGGCTACTTAGATAAGAAAACAATTTGACATGTTTTATTTCTTTTGATTCCACTGTTATTTTGCATCTAGATGTAATCTTTCTCTTTGATCATCCATATTTGCTACTGTTTGTTACAATTGTGTCTAGGGCAGAATTTTGACCTTGGCGGGCGGGCGGGCGGGCTCAGCGGGGTGTGCAATGGTGGTTGAGAATCTGACTGCTGCCCATGATCAATGCCAGAAGGTGATTTCACGCTGGCAGGTCAATTAAGGCCCGCCCAGCATGAAAGTGGAGAACCTCCGAGAAGGGGCGGGTGGGGGCAGGGGTCTGTTATCCGCCGGGTCCAGTGGCGACCCGGCGGCCTGCATCGGAGTTGCAGCAGCGACATGGCTACGAGCCAGGAAGGCGAACCCATGCAGGAGGGGAGGTCGGCGGAGCAGTCGGCCTCGCGTTTCTCCCATGAGTGCCTCGCTGTCCTCCAGGAGGAGGTGGCTGCCAGGAGGGACACCCTTGTCCCCAGAGAAGGGAGGAGGAGGCCATCGCACCTCACCAAGAAAATGGGATGGAGGGGGAGGTGGCAGCCCGGATGAGCAGCCACGACATGGTGTGGCGCACTTGGCTCCAGTGCCGGAAGCGCTTCAATGATCTGCTGCGCTCAGGAAGGGTGAGTACCTTGTTGGCATGGGTCAGTGTGGAGAAGTGTTAAGGACTGGCTATCTCCCTATGGAATTCAGGGGTGCTAGAGTCTGAGTGCCACCTATCAATGATGCCGGAGTTGGCCAAGGGAGTGAGCCCTGACTACTTGGACTGAGTGTCTTGTGGCTCGAGGGCCACGACTCGGATGTGCACTGCGAGGTGCTCCTCAGCTAGGGTTGGCCAGGCTGCAATGGCGCTGCAGGTAGAGGGTGGACTAATCAATGCTCCTCTATCCTTTCAGGAGAAGACATCCCATAACAATATTGAGAGGTTGCAGACTGGTGGGGAACCCCCACACCTCCCTGTCCTCTCCCGCTATGAGCAGGAGACCTTGGAGCTTCAGAGGCGGCTGCACCTCGGTCAACCGGCCACGGTGAGGCTGGGTTTTTAGACGAAGGTATGAGTGCAGAGTACTGGGGTGAGAATTTTGGCTTGTGCAACCATACTAGTGTACTCCCTTCATTGATGTGAGCCTCGAACCTGGAGTCCCCATTGATAATCAAAAGACGAGGGCACCATGATTTAGGTCTCTGTTGTCTCACTAGGGTACCTGGCATGCACAGTGACAGTGTGATAATTTTAACTAATGACATGTCCTTCTTCTCCCTTTTAGGTTCACCAGCAGGCATTCACACTCAGGACCCTGAATGCCTACCCCTGACCCCGGAGGACCACCACGCTCCCCACGCACCTGTGTCACACCCGCTCTCTCAAGCAGGCACCAGAGCAGATACCAGTACCTCGGTAGGCATTAGATCACCGTCTAGTCTCTCGGTCAAATTGGTGAGGGCACTTTACACTTGCTTGAGATACAGGTGGAGGCCGAAAGTGCCCAGGCCGTTGGCACTTGGAGGACTGCTGATGACCAGGACGATGCTCAGTCGAAGGCTGATGATGGGCCTCTGGAGTTGTCCATTAGGCAGCAGATGCTGGATGTCCAGTGGGGTATGCAGGAGGATCTGGCGGAGATCCATGAGGGGATGCGTGCCATGGTCCCCGTTTTGGAGGAGTCCCTGTGGAGCATGGCCACTGCGTTACCCTCATGGCCAAGCACAATGTGTCCTCCATGGCGAGAGTGGTGACTCTAATGGAGAGGCTGCTCCAGGGACAGAATCAGGGATCCCTGGGGATGTGCTCGGACTTTCAAGTCCACACACAGGCACTGACCTCAGCTGGCCAGTGTCCGTGTGTGAGATGGATGGGGCACCCAGTATCCCAGCTAGGTGCCCGCCCATCAATGGTGAGCAGGGAGATCCAGAGCAACCTCACATTGACACATGAATTGCCTGTCGTCTCTGCAGGCTCCACTCTGGATGACAGCAGCAGCTCCTCCGCCCCTCTGCCAGTGACCATGCCATCTGATGAGGCTGTGGCGACTGGAGAGATGGCAGACGTGGCACTGGCTGCTCCCTCCCAGGCAGGGCAAACACAGGCTCCACTGGCCAGAGGATGACTGTGAATGTCATCAAGACCAACAACACAGCAGAGTCAACAGGCTGTCTCCAATGCCGGTGCCAGCAAGGGGGGAGCGCTTAGACGTTGCATCTGTCAACATGAGTTTAAAGCATCTAAAGCACAAGATCACTGGCGATCTTTCATTCCCCCATTTTGCTTTTAGTTTTTTAATGGTGTGACTACCAACAACAGTTAATGTTCGTTGAGGAATCTGAGAGTTCCAACATTAAATGACGTTTGATTTTGTGTTATTGGCCCGATATGGTTCATTTGTTCCGTAGGTGCAGGGTAGGCCAATAATTAATGATGGATGTGTGTCTCTTGAAACTTTATTGCACAGGCACTGAATGTATCTTGGTGGTCAAGACAATGCTCCTCTCTGGGATATAGGATGAAGGTAGCAGCCCTGGTATGTGGTGATGGTTCTTATTTGGTAGTCTAGCTGAAGGAGCATTGGATCAATGCATCCTGGGTATCCCTGCCTCACTGGAGGTTACTCAGGTCTGCCTCCACGTCCTCAGTGACCTCCTCACCCAGCTCGTCCTCGGACTCATTACTGGACTCATCATTTGTTGCCTGTGGAGCTGCATCAACATCCTCTTCCTCCACTGGGACCCCCTTGCTAGTACCAGATTGCGGAGAGTGTAAAATGCAACCACTGTCAGTGATACCTGCTTGGGGGGGTGTTACAGTGCGCTCCCTGAATGGTCCAGGCATCAGAAGTGCATTTTGAGAAGACCAATGGTCCTATCTACCACAGCCCTTGTGGAGGCATAGCTCCTGTTGTACCACTGCTCGGCCTCTGCTCTTGGGTGGCGGAGAGGTGCCATAAGGGAATTTTCAGGGAATAGCCCTTGTCACCCAGCAGCCATCCATCCAGTCGGGCTGGAGCACTGAAGAGCCTCAGTACCTGGGAGTGTCTCAGGACGTAAGCATCATGGGAGCTGCCAAGGTGCCTTGCACAGACTTGCTGAATCTGCATATTGTGATCACACATTATCTGCACATTCATGGAGTGGAATCCCTTCCTGTTGACGAAGGCACCTGGCTGACCCGCTGGCGTCTTGATGGCCGCATGTCGGCAGTCGATGGCACCCTGGATGAGGGGGAACCCAGCAATCGTTGCAAAGCCTCTGGCTTGCTCAGCCTGGCTGGCCTCATCCGTGCGGAAATGAATGAAAGTCAATGCACGCATGAACAGAGCTTCTGTCACCAATTTGACACAGCTGTGGACAGTTGATTGGGAGACTCCACACAGATCTCCACTGACCCCTGGAAAGAGATATTGAGGTAGCTGCATCGCCACCTGTAAGCCTTAGTGGCAGGGTAGTGCCATCTTCTGCAGCCCCTTCTACCTTGGACTTCCTGCTGGCCCTGTGCCCCTTGTGCCAGTGCCTCTCCTCCCACAGGTCCCCCCCCGGAAGCTGCATTGGGACAACTAGTCTCCTCTCCCTTCAGCCTCCTTTTTCCTCCTCAAAGGAGGTGCGTCCAGCGGAGACCACAATCCACATTACCAGGGTAATGGAAGGGTGTCTGATACCTGGAAGGGCCCACACAGTCTGAATACTCTGGGGGCCTGGAAGACAACAATGAGCCCTGAAATGAAGCCTAGAAATGCTCAGAATGAAGCTCTGAATAAGCAGCCAGCAGCACATGATCTCCAAAACTCCTCATTATTCACATTGACAATGCTGCTGACCCTTCTTATCCCGCCCATGGATGAGCTTTTGCAAATTGTGGCCTGCCCGCCTTGCCCATGGTACAGCCAAGAAATCGCATGGGCAATGTAAAATCACTGACAATTGGGATGGCAAGGGTCTTAGCTGGCCTCTAAATTATTGGTAGGCGCGGCTCTATCTCCCGCGCACGCCTGCCAACCGAAATATCGCACGAGTGCGCATTGACATTGGGACGCTCGCCTGACAACAACGTGCATCATTTCACGCTCGAGCTGGTCTGGAGCGTGCCCGCCCCCCAAGGTGAAAATTCTGCCCCTAGGATTCTTTGTAGAATATCCTCTGTCTGCCATAAATACTGTGTCATCCACTTATCTCAGGTGTAGTTAAGGAGGTTATTGCACAAAATTAGGACTCAAAGGATTGATGGTATTATATTAGCCTTGTGCTCCAGAACTAGCCGCACTCCTAGCCACGCTGTTCCAATACTGTGACAGTACTGGCATCTATCTGACAATGTGGAAGATTGCCCAGGTATGTCATGTCCAGAAACATCAGGATAAATTCAAACAGACCAATTACTGTCCCACCTGTCTACTCTCAGTCATCAGCAAAGTGATGGAAGGGGTCATCGATAGTTCTATCAAGCGGCACGTACTTCGTATTAACCTGCTCACTGATGCTCAGTTTGGGGTCCGCCAGGGCCACTCAGCTCCTGACCTCATTACAGCCTTGGTCCAAACATGGACAAAAGATAACTCAAGTGGTGAGGCGAGGTCAAGCCAGTATTTGACCGAGTGTCAAACGAGCCCTAGCTAAACTGGAGGCAATGGGAATCGGGGAAAACTCTCCACTGGTTGGAGTCATACCTAGCACAAATGAAGACGGTTGTGGTTGTTGTGGATCAATGATCTCAGGCCCAGGACATCGATGCAAGAGTTCCTCAGGGTAGTGTCCTGGGCCCAACCATCTCCAGCGTCTTCATCAATAATCTTCCCTCCATCATAAGGTCAGGACTAGGGATGTTCACTGATGATTGCAAAATGTTCAGCACCATTCGCAATTCCATAGATGTGGAAGCAGTCCGTGCCTATTTGTACCTGGACAACATTCAGACTTGGGCTAATATGTGGCAAGTAACATTCATGCCCTGCAAGTGCCAGGCAATGAGCATCTCCAACAAGAGAGAATCTAACCATCTTTCCTTGACATTGAATGGCATTACCATCACTGAATCCCCCACTATCAACATCCTGAGGGTTACCACTGACCAGAAGTGGAACTGGACCAGCTATATAAATACTGCAGCTACAAGATCAGGTCGAGAGCTGGGATTTCTGCAGAGAGTGACTCACCTCCTGACTCCCCAGAGGCTGTGTGCCATCTACAAGGTACTCGTCAGGGGTGTGATGGAATACTTTCCATTTGCCTGGATAACTGCAGCTCCAACAACAGTCAAGAAGCTCAACAACATCCAGGACAAAGCAGTCCTCTTGACTGGCACCCCCTTAAACATTCATTCCCTCCACCACCAATGCACCATGGCAGAAGTCTGTACCATCTACAAGATGCACTGCAGCATCTCACTAAGACTCCTTCATCAGCTCCTTCCAAACCAGCAACCTCTATCACCTAGAAGGACAAGCACAACAGATGCCTGGGACTATCACCACCTGCAAATTCCTGTCCAAGTGACACACCATCCTGGCTTAGCATTATATTGTCACCGTTCCTGAGGACTCCACAAGATCTCTGAGGTCCATTTTGAATGCCCACAGAGTGTGGAGTTGAAGGACCTAGCAGTTTGAGCTAAAAATTCAGTTCTAAGTCAGAAATAATTTAAAAAGCTTCAGTGCAGTCCATTTCCGAAAGCACCGCGGCCAGCTTGGGTTCAGAATCGGTGCCATACCACATGGCGGCCAAGCTCATTGTAAGAAAGAAAGAGGGTTAAAATGAATTGGAAGGCTGATAAACCTCCACTAAAGCCGGGGATCCACTGCAAAACACCTGAAAATCCTCTGATATCGCAGGGAAGCCCAGAATAGTTGATTCAGTAAGTTGCAGCATAAAGCTAAAGACAAAGAGGCCAGGACCCGCCATCGCTGCAGGAGCCTGCCAAAATGCGACAAGCGTTGGAAGACTCTTTATAAAACGGTAACTGCAGCACCATCTTTAGAACCTGCACAGCATTTAAAGCTGTACTTACCTGAACTTTAAAGCAACTATGGACAACAAATCAACATTACCTGACTAATTTGGACTGATCCAAGGGCCAGACCAAACAAAAAATTGGGGACTTTGGCAGAAAAGAGGCTTAATATACTGTCACGACTCACTGGGGATAGTGCGCTGCAATATCAAGCCCCACTGCTCCCCGAGCTGCGACAAATGTGAAAATGTTTGACCAAGCCACCAGACTGCCCCAATTCTACCTGACTTTAATTTAGGTTAACAGAATACGAGCACCAGGTTTGTAAACGTAACATGTAAATAACTGTCTATTGAACAAACAGTTGTTAACCAGTGGCAAAAGAAAGAAATATGAAGTGCTAATTTCTAATTCTATAACTTAAACTCTACTCCTTCGTAAATCCATATACACACACATACAAGACACATAAGACACACAAAAAAGCATGGATTTTAAGGGTGGGATAAAACAGTTCAATAGCACCAATTCCGGAGTACAGGATTCGATGGGTTGATTTTGATCGATGTCTTCAAAATTCCTTTCAGTTCTTGTTGATGACACAAGGTGGTCTTCCAGCACTTTCAGTATTTAGTTCACTAGTTGCACTTTCCTTTCAATGTCTCCAACAGTGATTTTCACCTTTGTCGCTTGGCAGGGGTATTCAGAAAGAGAGCAGGTTTGGAGATATGAGGAGAAAAAGCCAGCTAGCTACTCTTGTGGAATTACTGGAACCTTCCACACACAGGAGAAAGAGGTCTTGTTCTATTCAGGCTAGGAGCTTTTCTGCTGCACTTCCCTCACACAAAAATCTGGCCCTCTGGTCAGGAGCCAATTAAAACATTGTTGCCAGGCAGCTCCATTGGTCCAGGACGCCTTTCTGACACCATCCTATCTTTCATGGCACACTCTGTTCCAGGACTGCAACCTTGTATATATCGCTCATCCTGTTCTAGTGGACATGTCTTTCAAACTGCAGCCATTGGGCAGAATTTTACTTTCGCCAGGTGGGCATGGTGGGCGGACCCGGGAGTGGTCACGAAGCCAAACGCTGTCCGGAATCAGGCTCCGATCATGATTTCATGCTGGCTGGCCAATTAATGGCTAGCCAGCATGAAACATGTGCTGCAGCGCTCAGCGCTGCCAGGGTCGGGGCGGGAGGAGTGCGAGCACTGAAGTTTGCACATGCACATGGGTGCGCGCAGTAAAAGCCCCCTGAGGCACAGAGCTGCCTCAGGAAGCTGAAAATTTTTAACAATAAAAATAAAAATATTTAAAATAATGAAAACATGTCCCCTCTCATCACATGAGCAGGGACACGTTAAATAGGAGTGTTAATATTTTTGATTTTCTTAAATCACTGGTCGATATCTCATGCTGTCCATGGAACAGGTTGTGCCAAAAATGCAAAGACCGCTTGGTCTTTTCGCCTGCCCGCGAACTGAATAGTTGGACGGGCAGCAAAACATTTGAATCAATTAATTGATTAAGGGCCTTAATAGGCCGCTTAATTGTCGGCTGGCACCCTGCCGACTCCCACACAAGCCGTTGACCGAAACATTGCGTGAGTGCATGATGACGTCAGGCTGCTCATCTGATGTCATTGCGTATCATTTTACATTTGTTCGGGTTGGGCACGTGCCTGCCCAATGAGGGGAAAATTCTGCTCATTGTAATTTTAGTCCACAGTCCAACAGAAAATAAAAAATATGTTCTTTACAACAGTCCAACAGAAATAAAAAGATATGTTCCTTACAATACATATTAGCTTCAGGATTAGATAAAAAGACAGAAGCTGAACAAGTGAACACACTACTTTATTCAGTAAGTCTGATAGCTGACGATATTATAGCGAAGCAAGGACTAAACAAATCCTCAGATAAATTTGCTGAAGTTCTAAGATCATTCGAATACATCATTTAACCTAAGAAGCCACAAAATTTTAGAGAGCGAAATTCAAGAAATGCATCCAACAGCTCGGAGAACCGGTTGACTCCTTCATAGACAAATTGTACTGATCGGCTGAAGGCTGTGACTTAAGTCAAAACTCATAGGGGGCAGAATTGTTGTTGGAGTGGCTAATGATGCCCTTTCAGATATACTACAGGGCAAGGAAGATTTGACTTTAGAAAAGGCCATCCAAATAGTCACACAGTTTGAAATACGCCAACAATATCAATCCATTTTACATGGCGAAAGCAAGCCACTGTACACAGCAACCCCAATTGTGCAGCAAGTAAAGCAACAAAGGGGCAGAGAGGCTCCAGGCAAAGAAAGTCAATACTCAAGCTGGCCACAAGATGGTGGGCGACCATGTCAGCGCTGTGGAGCCAAACGTCCTCACAGGCGAGAGCAATGTCCAGCAATCTCAGTGAAGCGTTTCAACCACAACCATCTTAGCTACTTTGGAAAGCTACACAAAGCTAAAACACCCAGATGGGCAGAGGGTCCTAAGACAATCCATGAGATTGAGGTACCACACCAGGAAGAGAACCAACTGTGCTTCTTGAGTGAGGTAAAGGATCCTGGATTCTCTTTTTGGAATGTGGACATCTCAGTAAATGGTTACCTCACCAACTTTAAATTGGACATGGGAGCTAATGTTATGGTCCTCTCGCATAAGGAACCATGGATCAAATACCTCTAGCTACGAACGACGGACACGCCACTCGACGGGCCTGGAGAAATCCGAATTCCGGCATAGGCATGATCCTAGAACCACTAAGGTATGGCAACAAGCAGAAATTCAAAGTCATGGACGTCATACAAAACCAATCTTTTTCCCTCTTGAGCAGAGATGCCTTTGTAGACCTTAACCTTCTTAAACTGGCAGAAGATGTCAAGACAACCTTTGTCGTCAACTACATGGAACTGCAAGTTCCCAAGAGGCCTACCAATAAAGAGACTCTCGAGTGAGATTTCAGTTCTGAATTGTCTTCACTCTTTGCAGAGCTGGTTTGCCAATTTATTTGCAGGCGGCAGAAGCTCCTCTTTGGTCAGACCAGCCAAACCTTCAGATAGTCACCACTGCACCTGAGTGGAAGGCACACAGGAAAATGACCAGCAACAGAAGAATGAGCCCCAGCCCCAGGCTCCAATGGTTGCTGTATACTAACTGTAAACACTGTAATCTTCAGCCAACGCTCAAACGTGCAAGACAATGTTAGAGCAAGAAATTAGTGACCATCAACTCACCAGAGCACACCTCAGTGAGGCATGAAGACACTCAGAAGAACGCACTGTCGTGATAAAAGCCAAACAGCAAGGGAAGCCCACTGGTAAGGAACATCCAAACGATAAGAGAGACATGGTGGACCACACGGAGAAAGAAAAAACAGGTTTATATCACGAATGAACAGAGTGAATACTCTCTCCGGATAGAATAGGATAAGCCACTGGTCCCCGAGTAGAGCAGTTGGGGAGTTGACAAAGTTCAACTACAAGGACAGAAAATATGTATCAGAAGAAGACAACCAAGTGCCAGAAACAAAGACTACGACTCAAACTCTGAATCAAACCTACCATTCCTCCAAATGTGACTAGAATGGACCTGGAAGAATTGTGAAGCCTCCAGATTATCTGAATTTATAAAGTCAGAGACTTGAGGATTGGGAGAAGGGGTGGCATGATTGTAATGTAAATATGTTGGGTAAAGACTTGTAGGGGGAGGTGTAATATAAGGGTATCTGGCAATAACAAGGGTTAATGTGGGACTGGGAAACAGCACCGCCCACAGCATGATACAAAGAGACACGTGACCTGAGACTAGAGTCAGTTGTGGACTGGACAGAGACCTGTGTAGAAACAAGTATGGAGTTAGCTCATAGTTTGGGCTATACCCTGTATATGTGTACATCAGAACCCCTCTGTGAGACCTACTGAACATACAATGAACAACAGGTAGGACATAAAATCATAGGTACATTGAGATAAAAGCTGCCATTAAGTTTTGTAGACTCAACAGATCTTCATAAGTGACTTAAGCTGTGCCTTGATTTTTGACACCATCTGAAGCCTTTGGCTAACTGTGAGCTGTGAAGCTCTGATCATAAGTGATACTGAATTTGACTTCTCTATTCTGTACAGTCTCAGGGTAACTCAGGATGTTATTGCCAAAAGAGTGGTAACATCATTATTTTACTAATTGTGGTTAATTTATAATTCGTACCTCAAAATCAAGATCGGAGTACCTCAATCTTTTCCTCTGTGAAAGTAACAAACAAATGAAATTAGTTAACACATAAGTTTTCGGAAAGTACTTACTGAATATAATAATTACATTCCCCCTCCCATTAAGTCTCCTCAGGTTTCCTTGCACAATGCGTCAATTCCTAAACAGCAGACAGGCAACCCATGACAGCCGGGATGTGGATAGGTGCAAATGCCTGAAACCTGTTCAGCACCTGCTCCTGAATGCACAAGTAAGGCCGAGAAGCTCACTGTGCAGCCAATTGTCTCACAACATGTTGGAGCAATAGTGTGCATCACCAGATTTTAAAAGTGTTGAATGTCAGTAATACATTTTGCCTTCCTTCTCCTTGCTTCATAAAGAATGGGTTTCCATCACAGTATTTGTTTGTAACAAAGTTCAGAGTCCCAACCTTCTGAGGAATATGCCTCACCTCACCACAATAAGGTCACCTGGTGATGTTCTGAGCTGTATAACTTACAGCCCAGCAGAAACTGTCTTGAGAGGGAGGATAAAAAAAGATAGAAGCTATGTCCCAGCTGTATGGAGTCTCGAATGAGACTTGGATGTGAGGGACTTGGGGTGGGTAGGTGGGGTGACGGGTGGGGGAAGGGAAATGAAATCAACCAAAAGAGCTAAAGTTTATTCAATGCAATATGCAAAGTGTAACAATATCACATTTTATAGGAGTAATGAAGCAATTATGACACAGGAAGATCTAATGACTATGTTGATCTTACCACATTCCTTCCTTCAAAGGAACATGCCCAGGTGCTCAATCCCTTCCTAACTTTCTCCATCCCACCCCAGTTTTTGGAGCTCTGCCTTTCCCACTTGTACTTTCAGGGACAAATAGGAAACAGAAAATTGAAGAGAAGAATGGGAAAGAGAGACAAAGAGAGAAGGAGGCAATAGTGAAGGGTGGAATAAATAAGAGAGATGGAGAAAGAAAGAGAAAAACAGGCCCAAATATTGACAATTTAGTTGTGTTGTGACCCAGCAGTTGTTAAAGCTGAGTTATTTAAAAATCCTAGAGGGAAATTTTAAACAACTGTCAAACCTATATTTTTAAGTGGTATATTTGAGATGCAACTCTAAATTCAGGAATCAGATCTCTAGTTTTCAAGAGGTTTTATATTAAACTAAATGAAACATTTTATTAATTTACACAGGTTAAATATATACATATTGCTACAAATTACTACTATCATAACTTTTAACAATTTCCCAAACTAACTTCCATTAAGGCAACAGCATCTATAGACTTAACCAGACACCAGGGAAAGCATTTTCACCTTATGAATTCAAAATGAGGTTCCTCTCACTTTGGTTCCTGTGGAGACAGTTGTAGGCTTACAGCAACTTTGATCTTACATTGCCTCTGCCCTGCACACACAAAACTGCTTTCCTTATACCTAGCACATCTCATTGAATGTAAATTCTCATTGTATCACCAGCCTCTTTGAACTCCACCTCTTTTAACAATAAAACCCTTTCATAGTGCCAATTTTATTAGTAATATAAACATATTGCTTGGTCTCTACTAGCTAGGTGCCAGATTTCACCCCACTTCTTGAATGCTCTATTCAAAAAAATGCAAATGTGCTCTACCTCTCTTATGTCTCAAAACTAGTATACATCAAAGCACCCAGACTAGCTGGCTTTAATCTAATTAAGACGTGCCCACAGACTAAACCTCTATTTTAAAAGAAAATACTTTCCAATAATATTATATATATTAATAGATTCATGACAGTTGCCACAAAAAAATCCGATTAGTTTTTCCTATGATTTCTATAATATTCTTATCATGACTAATCAATAATTGTTACAAAATTTTACCATGACAGAATTGCAACCCTACTATTTATACTTTAGTAATTGTAACAATTGGAGCTCTCAGTTTTCCAAGCAAACATTCACCACTCGACATTTGACTATGTCAAACAGATACCGTGTTGTATATCTGAATGGAGTTCCATGGGGAGAATTTTCTGCATGTTGGGTGGGTGTGGAGCCGATCACCACCCGCGATTGGCTCCATGCCGCCAATTTATGCGGGTGGGCAAACTGAAGTCCGCTGAGTGTGAATCGCGGCTCCCAAGGACAGCGGGAGGGGGCGGGCAGCGGCAGGACTCCATTGGACCCGGTGGCCTGTTTAAAAACTGTACAGACAGCCTTTCAAATGCTGGCAACGATGGCGACCAGAAGGGTTCCCGAGAGTGCTCTCGGAGAGCAAGCCAGGCAGGAGGGCAGGTCGGCGGGGCACTGTGCCCCTCAATTCTGTGAGTGCCTTGCTGCCCTTCTCAAGGAGGTGGCAGCATGCCATGAAATCATCGTGCCAAGGGACCGGAGAAGGAGGCCCCCCCACATGATGAAACGTGCATGGGAGGAGGTGGCAGAAAGGGTCAGTGCACATGATGTGGTGCGACGCACCTGGGTTCAGTGCCCTTCAAGCACTTCAACGACCTGTTGCAATCAGGAAGGGTGAGTACTGTGTTGGCATGGGTCACTTAGCATAGCAGTTAGGTTGGCCACTCTGCGCCCACCCACCTCCTCCTGAACTCTGAATATAGTTACTGCATTGAATCATTCACGGCATGTGGCCTTCACTGGATGGGCAGCATTTATTGCCCATTCCTAGTTCAGATTTGAACATTTTTTGATCTGTTGATTTGTGATGGGACATTGTTTCTTGGGGATCACTGGTTCCTCCCTTAAGTGGCCATTCTTCATTTGTCTGGCTATGTGTGCTGAAAGGTTTATTTGGCGGCTTTGGATATCACAAGCAAGCTTGGTGCTGTTAATAACATTCATCAATGCAAGTCAATTTTCCAACATAGATCAAGAAAAGCCAAGCAGTGGTCCAAACTGTTATGCACTGTATGTCTTGTTTAGCTTGCTGTACTTTGCAAGCTAGTGCATTATAGGATCGCAGAATCCATTTTGCTTTGTTAGTTCAGTTGCTGAAGTAAAATAAATGAAAACACAATGTTCAACCACCTCCGCGCCAATATGAATATTGATTAATCTTTAAAAAGTTATCGGCAGTACCAGTATTAAAACATAACAAATTGGTGACAAGGACGATGGACCTTTGCGGTAATGCCACTCGAAAAGCGAACCTAAAGTGAAGAACTACTAAAAGGAAATTACTAGCAAAAAAAAAAGCGCGCCTGCCGATACTCCCAAAGTGCAAGTTCACAAACAACAAGATCATGGAAAGTTGAAAGGAAAACAAATAGATTCACCCAGAAAATAGTTGCTGCAGTTCTAAATGAGTTAAAATATTTTTTTAAAGGTCCACGATCACATAAATCCCAAAACGCGCGGGAAACTCAGAGTGCAAAAAGCTGACAAGGTTCAAAATAGACAGGACCTGCAAAGTTCAAGAAGGAGAAAAAGGAGAAGAGTTCCTGCAGTGTTTTCTTTAAAAAAAGGTTACAGAAAAAGCGAAGCAGCCAAGTTTGCCAGCGAGCCCGCAAAGCTAACAGCTGCAGAGAAAGCCTGAAGTAAAAGAGTTACAGCTCTTAAAGCGGCAACACATTTAAGGGGGAAAATTGCTACACTTACCAGACCTAAGAGACTTTTTTGTCCCTGCAAATGGAATTGAAAATGCTAAGAAGGTGGCAACTTTCTTAGGTGTGATGGGAGATAAAACCTTCGGCTTATTAAGAAGCTTGGTGCAGCCTGACAAACATAGCACAAAATCATATGAGGAATTGTAAAAGCCCTGGAGACAAATTTTTCCCCTAAGCCACTTGTCATAGCAGAAAGATTTAGGTTTCACAAAAGAAACCAAGAAGAGGGGAAAGCAATTGTGCAGTATGTTACAGTACTTAAAAAAACTCACTGAACATTGTGAATTCAAGGAAGTACTGAACAATACCCTCCATGACAGGTTGGTCTGTGGCTTTCATAGTAAAGCAATCCAGAAACGCCTCCTTACAGAGGCTAACCTCACTTTGCAGAATGCCATAGAGATTGCAGTTTCCATGGAGCTGGCTGCAATAGAAGCACAGCAGCTGAATGCATCAACTTGAGTGCATAATGTGACAGTTGAGTGTGCACACAAGTTAGCAAGCAGCTGAGAATGTTACCGTTGTGGAAAGCCTGGTCACCATCCATCTGAATGTTGGTGCAGAGACCTTGAATGCCATCAGTGTGGCAAGAAGGGACACATTGAGCATGCCTGTAAAACAAAATAGTAGCAGTGAATCAGAAAGGCAAACCAGAGGAAAAGAAATTTGCAGTCTGGCAAAACAATAAGAAAAACCTGCATGTCCTACAGCAGGAACAGAAAGACCAGAGTGACACCAAGTCTGAAGTGGTGCTCCTCCACAGCTTGTCAGTGGCAGGTGGCTCACAAGGCTACTGAGTAACACTGCTGCTGGAGGGCCAACCAATACATATGGAACAGGATACAAGGGCAGCAGGTTCTCTGGCCCCAGATACTGTGTATAAGGAAAAGCTTAAATATCTTCTATTGGTGCCTGCAAAAATAATTCCGAAAATATGTACAGGGGAATCTACTTATGATGGTCAAAACAGAAGTTAAAGTGGAAGTTAAAATGGACAGACTGCTAAGTTTGTGGTGAAAGGCAACTACCCAGTTTTAGCTGGACGGTCATGGCTTGAGAGGATCTGGTTAAACTAGGCAGAAGTACACAGCATTGCAAAAGAAGAAACTGGTTTGACAGTTGTTATAAAAAAAAATGCTGTTGTTTTCTAAGGCGATTTGGGAAGCATGAAGGGAATTACCATCAAATTGAATATCAAAGCTGACTCTCAACCAAAATTTCTGAAGGCCAGAACCAAATGATGTTATGCCATATGGCCAAAAGTCAAAGCTGACCTGGAGCGTATGGTCACAATAGGAGTCTTGGTACCTGTCTCCCATAGCGAATGGGCAACACCCATCATTCCAGTGCTCAAGAAAGACAGCCCCACACGCATCTTTGGAGATTTCAAGGTTACTGTTAGCCCCCTGTTGTGTGCTGAACAATATCCACTTCCACATATTTCGGACCTTTTTGCTGGCCTGGCTGGTGGACAGAAATTCAGCAAAGTAGATCAATACGAGGCCTACTTACAAATGCACGTTGATGAGAAGTCACAAGAATATCTTACCATCACGACACACAAGGGATTGTACAGATATTGCCATTTGCCTTTTGGAATAATATTAGCTCAAGCCTTGTTTCAGAGCGGCATGCACCAGATCCTGAGTGGCTTGCCTGGAGCTCAGTGCTACCTTGATAACATCTTGGTAACGGGCAAGACTGATGAGGATCATCTCAAGAATTTGGATGCCACCCTAAAAGGCTAGAGGAGGACAGCCTACTGGTTTGCAAAGACAACTGCGAGTTTTTTCAACCCTCTGTGGAATATTTGGGATACGTCATTGATGCTGTTGGTCTTCACAAAGCACTCTTCAACTGCTACTGTGGATGCTCTAGCTCCTCAGAATATCAGCCAGCTTTGCTCGTTCTTAGGGCTGCTGAATTATTACAGGAGGTTTATTTCACACCTGGCAACCCTACTTAAACTGCTGCATGAGCTTCTGTGTCTGAACAAAGCCTGGAAATGGACAGAAGCCTGTGATGCTGCGTTTAAGAAGGCTAAAGCAGCACTGACAGATTCCGAGGTACTGACGCACTTTGACCCCTCCTTACCTCTACAACTTGCATCTGATGCATCGCCCACGGAATTGGAGCCCATGTTTCACACACAATGCCCTCAGGTGTGGAGATGCTCATACCATTTGCTTCACAGACTATACAAGGCAGAGAGCCAATACGCTCAAATCGAATGCAAAGCACTGGGAATCATTTTGGAATCCGGAAATTTCACCAGCACCTGTTTGAATGGAAATTCACGCTGTTGACTGATCATCAACCACTCACCTCAATATTCAGTCCACACACTGGGCATCCCTTCTTTAGCTGCAAGCAGGATGCAGAGTTGGGCATTGGTGTTGAGTGTTCACACATATAACATCAAATATCGAAAATCTACTTTGCATGACAATGAGGATGGTCTTTCGATGCTGCCCCTACCAGTCAGCCATGTGGACACTGCTCAGAAACACATCTTCTACTTTACACACGTGGAGAACACACCCATCACTTCAGTCCAAATCAAGGAGGACACTTGAGTGGACCTTTGTCCTTATGTTTCCAGGAGGATGGAGTCACATCAGGATGTTTGCTTTGGGGCATGCGAGTTATTATTCCACCAACATTGAGGAAACCAGAGTTGGACCAATTGCATTCTGGACACTGTGGAATAGTTCACATGAAAGAGATTGCAAGAAGCTACTTTTGGTGGCCTGGTCTGGACCAAGAAATGTTCATGATGGTTGTGGATGCTGATTCCAAATGGCCAGAAGTTTCAGTGATATCCTCTACTACTGCTGAGAGTACAATTCAGAGGCTAGGAGAAATGTTCAGACGTTATGGGTTACCAGAACAACTTGTGACCGACAATAGACCTCAGTTTGTCACACAGGAGTTTGAGAATTTTTTGAGAAGTAACAGAATTCATCACATCACCTCAGCAACATACCACCCATCCACCAATGGATTAGCAGAGAGATTTGTTCAAACCATGAAACATACTTTAAGCTCAGCACAAGGACATTCCTCCATTCAATAGCACCTGGACACATTTCTGCTGACATTCCAAAACACGCCAAATGCTATGACTAAAATATCTCCAGCATTCCTACTAATGGGACGGCAATGGCACGCTTGCTTTGATCTGCAGAAACCAACAAAAACACGACAAGTTGTGCAAGATCAACAACACGACCAAGTGAAGAGAAGAGCACAAAGATCAAAGCCAAGAATTTTCTGTTCTGGACAAGAAGTTCCAGCTCGTAATTATTCTACTGAAGCTAAATGGGTTCCAGCCACTGTGATTGCTCAGACAGGACCTGTTTCATATGCAGTCCAAACTGCAAATGATCTCATCTGATGGAGACATGGGGCAGAATATTGGGTTTGGCGAGCGGGGGGGGCGGGGCCCACTCACCGACGTATAAAATAACGCGGGATGATGTTGGGCGGAACTCCTGACGTCACCCCACGTAATTTCAATTTTCAGGTTGACGGGGGCGCAGCCAAATCAGCAGTGCGCCCGCCGACCTGTTAACGGCCAATTGAGGCCATTAAAAATCTAATTGAAGTAGTTAAAGGCCCTGCCCGTCTAACCTTAAGGTTGGCGGGCAGGCCGGGAGCCCTGGCGGAATTCAGAAAAAGCATGAAACCTCTTCCATGGCGGGATGAGGTTTCATGTAGGTTTTAAAAAATTTGATAAAAGTTTAATTAAAAGTGATGGACATGTCCCAACTCATGTGACAGTGTCACATGAGGGGACATGTTAAGGAAATTTTATTTTTCTATATTTCACATTTTTGAATTTGGCACTGATCTCCCTGAGGCAGCACTTAGCCTCAGGGAAATGAGTGCGCATGTGCAAAAGAGTGTACTCTCGGTTTAGGGAATCCCCCCCTCCCCCACCCCCACCCCCGCCTGCACATAGCACTTCCTGGCGGACGTCATGGTGGGAGGGCCTTAATTGGCCCGCCCACGTAAATTGGCAGCATGCCCCTGATCGGGGGCGCTGATCGGAGGCGCGCCCACATGCTCCTGAACTTCCGCCCCGGCGGAGGGAAAATTTTTCCCATGTTCACTAACTATTGCCAAGTAAAGCACTGTCTAAGGATACACCTCTTATGGAAGAGCCATCTCCAAGTCAAGGAATGCCGACTCAAGTCTCCCCTCCTCGGACTAAGTCGACTGAAGTTGAAGTCGTTGCACCTTCATCGGCATTTGACACAACTTCAGATTCTGCTACATTTTCCCAAAAAGAAAGCCTAAAATTCTAAGCCAGAAAAATGGTGTCAAGGAAGATGGAGAAAGTATCCTCTCTAGAGCTACAGAGCATAATCAGCTGAGGTAGAGTCTCTTGGTCACCTTGAATCACCAACAGTTGCTGAACTGGGACAACTATTTTAGGCAAAATTGAAAACAATCTCAGTGGCAATGGAGAAAGCCACTTCGCCTGAAGATGAAGGCAGGATATCTCAGTCTACCTACATCATGAAGAGATAAGCTTATTCTTACAAATAGGATTGCCTTTCTGGTTCAAGCAAGACACACCATAAAAAATTGAAAATGCTTTGTGCTTTAAATAGTTTAAGAGCAAGACAAAAATAACGGAATCCCAGTAAAATGTTGGGGCTGAAGATCAAGAACTAAAGGTCACTGCACTCAAATTAACTCAATAGATTCATGTAATTCTGCATTAGATCTCCTGATACAGAAAGCACAAATGAGAAACACTGCACCAGAATAAAGTGTTTCAGATCAAAAACAAAAACAACTTGCACTTATATAATTCATGTTATCTGAGGTGCTTCATGGGAGTGCAATCTTCCAAAAATTTGTCACCAAGCCACACAAAAAGAAGTTAGGGCAGGTGACAAAAAGCACAATCAAAGACGTAGGCTTTAAGGAGCAGTTTGAAGGAGGAGACAGAGATAAAGATACAGAGAGGTTTTGGGAGTTTAATGCCTTGGGAACTGAAGACATGATCACAAATGGTGAGACAGTTGGGATGCCAAGAGGCCAAATTGGAGGTGGATAGAGATCTAAGAGGTTTGTAGGGCTGGAGGAGTTACAGAGATAAGTGAGAGCTGAGGCAATGGAGTGATTTGAAAATAAGGATGCTTCCCTTCATGAGAGGATTGAGGACAAGAGGGCACAGATTTAAAGTAATTTGTTAAAGAAGCAAAAGTGATATGAGGAAAAACTTTTCACAAAACGCCTGGTTAGGGTCTGGGATGCACTGCCTGAGAGTGTGGTGGAGGCAGGTTCAAGTGAAGCATTAAAAAGGGAATTAGACTGTTATTTGAAAAGGAAGAATGTGCAGGGTTACAGGGAGGAGGCGGGGGAATGAAACTAGGTCAGTTGCTCATGTTGCCTCCTTCTGCACTGAAACAATTTTACAATTCTGTGATATTAAAGCTGGGACATTGCCAGGCCAGGAGCCAAAGTAAAGCAGAAAACTCCAGGCTGAAGTGAAGAAAAAACTGCAAACACACTGAAATATAGAAGGGGTTCGTCACAATCCAAACATGCAAAGTTAAAGCAGTAAGCAGTAACTAAATGAAAACCCATTTGGTTTGGGGGGGGGGAAGATAGCGGGGAGGGTGGTGTTGGTTGCGGGGGTAGGGTGTGGAGTGGGGGGAAGTAGGACTTCTCTGGTAGGGAAACTTTAGGGAGCTGTTGTTAATAACAGGAAGAAAGGGACCGAAAGCAAATTATACAACGAGGCTCTTTATAGAGGGTGTGAAAGAGGTTATCTGGATTCTGAGCAATGCCACTTCTTAATGGGTTTGTCACCCATTGGTTGACCCTCATGAATGACAGGTAATAGGCTGAATGGATGAAGAAATGTCATTAAGTGCTAGTTGAGCTTGGCCATAAGACTCCTGCAAGAGCTAACTGGGGATCTGAAAGTGTTGGCAAATACCACTGCTTTACTCTAATTTAATATGAAAGTCACAGAAACATTGGGTAGAATCTTACCTATGGCGGGCGGGCTGGGCGGGAGCGGGTGGGGGCAGACGCGGAGCTGCACACCGGCATTTTAAGTGGCGGGCCAATTAAGGCCCGCCCAGTGTAACATGCAACCGGTAGCACTCAGCACTACCTGTGCGGGCGGGGGAAGGAGGGAGAGTCGGGGCTGCCTCAGGGAGATTAAGTGCGTGATAAAATATTTTAAAAATAAAGTTAAAAATTATTTAAACATGTCCTCTCATGAGACAGTGTCACATGAGTTGGGACATGTTTGTGAAGTTGACAAAATTTATTTATTAACTTTATAAAACCTTCAGGAAACCTCATCCCGCCCGTGGATGAGGTTTCCTGGAAAACGCTTAAGGTTGGATGGGCAGCAGCATTGTTAATAGGGTAAATTGTTTTCTTAGTGGCCTTAACCGGCTGTTGACAGTTCGGCGAGCGCGTGCCGAAAGCAATATTGAAATGACGTGCGATGATGTCGGGACACACGCCCAACATCATCTTGCGTCATTTTGCGCGTCGGCGTGTCGGGCCTGACCCGACACACCAACGGCAATATTCTGCCCATTATGTTCTGTGGGTCCTCATACACCAGGTAGGGGTTAGGTAAGTACGAATGGGATAGCAGTCTCACTGCCAATGAGAGATGGATCGTCACCCCAATTTCGCTGCCTTCTTCCTCTAAATTATCCCTGATACATTTAGAAAACGTGACCTGATCAGTATCACTGCTTCAACTTACTTCTAAGGAACCCGTGGACCCCGCTGAACTTGGTTTGTTGCGTGGCATGGTTCTGCTCCTGTCAGCAAGTTCCGACGCCAGAATGTGCCGCACTGAAGGGTACTGTTTGAGGGGTACACTCCGTGGGTGATTAAGAGTGCCATATGGTTGATTTAAGTTAATGTTGATCTGATCGACTGAGGCAAAGTTAGGATAAATCTCTGACTCGACTGGTTGGTTCCCGATGATATTATGCCTGTTGTCATCCATATTGATGTTTAACTTGCTGTCCTCTTTGATGAAAGGCTTTAAGCTGACTGTACGTCTTGGGAGCACCATGTAGTCACCTTCCAGTGGCTGCTCCTGTGCCCGCCTCCACTTCACATCCACTGGTTTCAAGGTGTTCTCTGTGCACAGATACAGTGTTCCCCTCAACTCACTGTTGGTTTCTTTTTTGGCTGGCTGCTCATTCAGTTCATTTATACCAGACATCATGTTGCGCAACTGATGCATAGGAGGCAACTGAACCAAGACATTTCCTGGTGGAATGTTTCCTGGAAGGGTTGTGAAGTTCATCCCTTCACTGTTTATATTCAGCTTTTCATCTTCTTCATCATCCAGAGAAATGCGAGACAGCGTTCCGGTAATAGTCGCAGGATTACAAGTGTTGACTTCCTTGAAAAGTACTAGAGATGCAGAAATAATAAAAGAAATGTCAGCTGCCAAAAAATGCTTTACATTTTTTTTCAGTTTGTTATATTTTTAAGTTCATTCATCTAAGTTGCTTGGAACGGTATTTACCTGACTGAATTGGTGCATTTATTCAGCTTAGGGGTCAGCCATGCTTTAGCGGTAACACTCTCACCTGTGAGTCAGGATGTTGGAGTTTCAAGTCCTTCTCCAGGGACTTGAGCGCATAATCCAGACTGACACTTCAGTGTCATACTGAGGGAGAACTGCAATGTTGCAGGTACCATGTTTCAAATGAAACAATAAATCATGGTCCCCTCTACCCACTCACATGTACAAAAAGAGAAGTGGAGATACTCCTGCAGCCTTGGCCAATATCTATCCCTCAGCCAACATCTCTAAACCAGATCCTCTGGTCATTATCCCCTTGCTGTTTGTGGTGCCTTGCTGCTGCATTTCCTACATTAGGGGCCATTTACAGCGAGAGTGCAAGAGAAACAGCGTGATCATTTACAGCGAGATAGTGTGAGAGACACAGCAGGGTCATTTACAGCAAGAGAGTGTGAGAGAAACAGCAGGGCCATTTACAGCAAGACAGTGTGAGAGAAACAGCAGGGTCATTTACAGCAAGAGAGTGTGAGAGAAACAGCATGGCCATTTACAGCAAGACAATGTGTGAGAAACAGCGCAGTCATTTACAGCAAGAGTGCAAAAGAAACAGCATGGTCATTCACACTCTTTTGCCGTAAATGGCCCCATTGTTTCTCTCATGCTCTTTCACCGTAAACGGCCCCATTGTTTCTCTCATGCTCTTTCACTGTAAATGGCCCTGCTGTTTCTCTCACACTCTCTCGCTGTAAGAGAAACAGTGTGGTCATTTACAGGGTGAGAGTGTGAGAGAAACAGTATGGTCACTTACAGAGTGAGAGTGTGAGAGAAATGCAGGGCCACTTACAGGGTGTGGGTATGAGAGAAACAGTGTGGTCATTTACAGTGAGGGAGTGTGAGAGAAACAGCACGGCCATTTACAGCGAGAGAGTGTGAGAGAAACAGTGGGGTCATTTACAGTGAAAGAGTTTTAGAGAAACAGCAGGCCATTTTCAGGGTGAAAGTGTGAGAGAAACAGCGTGGTCATTTACAGCGAGAGAGTGTGAGAGAAACTGTGTGGTCATTTGCAGCGACAGAGTGTGAGAGAAACAGCATGGTCATTTACAGTGAGAGAGTGTGAGAGAAACAGCGTGGTCAGTTACAGGGAGTGAGTGCGGAGCAGGGCCTTTAACAGTGAGAGAGTGAGAGAAGTGTGTGAGACCACTAAACAGCACAAGAGGGAAAAAGCGTGGAGAGCAGCTGACTGGTGAGTAGGATTGGTGAGTATTTCTAGTCTTTAAAGTAATGTATTTAGTTTGTGTTTATATCACTAGTATTTTTTTCTCTTCCTCTTAAAGATAGCTTGTTAAGTATAAGATCGATACTGATGTGTATATAAGATAATTATAATAAAGTGTAAAAAGTGGGGATACTAGAGTAATTAATTAATAAATTGAATAAAAAATGATAGTGATGGCAGGACGGGCGATGTGTTGCTGCTGCAGCATGTGGGAACTGCTGGACATCAAGGTGATCCAGAGCTGTACCAAGTGTTTGCAGCTCGAGGAACGTTGAGTTAAGGAGCTGGAGTCTGAGCTGCAGACATTGCGCCACATCAGGGAAGGAGAAAGTTACCTGGACACTTTCTCCAGGAGGTAGTCACACTCCTCAGATTAGGTCATTCAAATTTGGTATGTGATCAGGGACAGGAGGGTATGACTGAAGGTGAAACAGGTTTGGGGACCCAGGGGGTAGCATTTGGGGAGCCTCGGCACCTGCAACTGTCCAACAGTTACAAGTTCTTGCAGGCTGTGTGGATGAGAATGAGGACTGCAGGGAGGGTGAGCGAACTGACCACGGCACCGTGGTACAGGGAGCCATTCAGGTTGGGGGAGGAAATAGGAAAGTATCTGTGGTAGGGGACAGCATAGTTAGGGTTATAGATACTCTTCTTTGCAGCCATGAGCGTGAGTCCTGAAGGCTGTGTTGTCTACCTGGTGCCAGGGTTAAGGATATCTCATCAGGGCTGGAGAGGAGCTTGGAGTGGGATGGGAGGGGTCCAGTTTTCATCGTCCATGTTAGTACCAATGATGTTGATAGGACTAGAAAGGAGGTTTTGCTGAAAGAATTTGAAGAGTTAGGAGCTAAAATAAAAAGCAGAACCTCCAAGGTAATAATCTCGGGATTGCCTCCTGAGCCACGGGCAAACTGGCATAGGGTAAATAAATCAAGGAGTTAAATGCGTGGCTCGGGGATTGGTGTGAGAGGAATGGGTTTCAGTTCATGGGGCACTGGCACCAGTACTGGGATAGAAGGGAGCTGTTCCGGGGCTTCACTTGAACCGTGCTGGGGCCAGTGTCCTGGCGAATCGAATAACTAGGCTGTAGAGAGGGCTTTAAACTAAACGGAGAGGGGGAGGGTTCTAGAAAGGGGATACATAGGCTTACAAAGCAAAAGGACATGGCAGCCTTGCAGGGCAACCATTTAGGTAATGATACCCAGAGTGTCACAGGAAGGGGCAGAGCATACAAACATAAAAAAAAGCAGCAAAAAGGGGAAAAAATGGTATAAAGTCAAATTTACTTGGGCCTGCATTTTTCCGTCGGTGGGTTGGGGGCGGGGCCCGCTTGCCGACGCGAAAAAGAAGCGGGATGACATCGGGGGGAACTCCTGACATCAGCCCGTCCCATTTAAATATTCAGGAAGGTGGGCGGACAGCGAAATCAGCTGTCCGCCCGCCGACCTGTCAATGGCCAATTCAGGCCATTGACAGGGTAGTTGAACCAATTAAAGGCCTTGCCCGTCCAACATTAAGGTTGGCGGGCAGGCCAGGAGCTCCAGCGGGCTTCTGAAAAAAACATAGAACCTCATCCACTGGCGGGATGAGGTTTCATGTCTGTTTTTAAAAAGTTTAATAAAGTTTCTGTGCTTTTTATTAACATGTCCCATCTCGTGTGACATTGTCACATGAGGGGGACATGTTTATAATTTTTTAATTTTTCAAGTTAATAAACCTTTCACCAATCTCCCTGAGACGGCACTTAGTCTCAGGGAGATGTGCGCTCTTTCGTGCGCATGTGTGAAAGAACGCACTTTGACAGTTGGGGAATCCCTCCCTCCCTTCACAGGGGGTGCCCAGTTAAAACAGAGATGAGGAGGAATTTCTTCTCTCAGAGGGTGGTGAATCTGTGTAATTCTTTACCGCAGAGGGCTGTAGAGGCTGGGTTGTTAAGTATATTCAAGGCTGAGATAGTCAGATTTTTAATCAGTAAGGGAATCAAGGGTTATGGGGAAAAGGCAGGGAAGTGGAGTTGAGGATTATCAGATCAGCCACGATCTCATTGAATGGCGGAGCAGACTTGATGGGCCAAATGGCCTACTTCTGCTCCTACGTCTTATGGCCTTATGGGTTTTCACTGAGTCAGGATGACTCGGGAGCCCTTTAAAATGGCAGGTGGGTCTTGATTCCAGGATTCCCAACCCCATTCCTGGGCTGCATGATTTTCAGAATGCCTTTTAAGGTTGCAGGCTGGTTCCTGTCAAAGACCTGCATCTAGCACTCCCAACCTGGCTGGCTCCATTGCAGAGATAGGCATCTCCTACTCCTCTGCAATTTTGATGGAGTTGGACCAAGTTTTTAAAGAGTCCTGGTTCATGGGCCCTCAAAGAAGTCGTGAACCCTAGTCTGCATGAGGGCACCTTTTAAAAGGTAAGTTAAAGGGATCCCCCTCATGCCCCCTATGCCAAACTCTGCCCTTCAATGCACCCCCTATGTCGCCTCATGCATCCCATGTCAAGCTCTGCCCTTCCACCTATCTCCTTTGTCCCCTCATGCTCTCTGTGCCAAGCTCTGCGCTTCCACCCACGGCCTATGTCCCCTCATGCCTCCATGCTAACATATGGCACTTTCATGACCAGTGATCCACTGTATACTTCGAGAACCGATGAACCCTATAGTATATAGTGGCATGTATAAAAAAAAGCTTTGAAAAAAAAGTCAGGACTACAAAGACAATAAAAGTGTCAATCATCCAGACCCTTTGAAACTTACAAACCACAAACCCTTGAAACCACTTAACTTGTGTAAACATACATTATGAAATTGACTGTAGAGACCAGAAAGCCTGAGTTGTTAATCAAACAGTGTTTCCTCTGGGGAGCAGGTGCTATTCAATAGATAACTGGACTCTCAGCCAAGCCTCCTTATATATGCTTGGTTGAGAGCCCAGACATCTATTAGATTAATGTCAAAGGGAGCTGTCAAGCTGTCAAGGCATTTAAAAGGCCTGTGCTTTAAATCTTGGAAAAAAAATGTCCGGGCTGTTAAAAAATGATTGCTTACTATTTATTCTGTCTGCTGACATATATCTGAGGGTTTCCTTTATTGGATTAGTACTGCATGATTGATTCCACAACCATCCATTATTAGAGTAGGATGCCTGCCATTTCACAGTTTAATTGACAGCGACAAGTGGTTATAGGCTCTTTGGTGTGGGACTATGAATTCCAATGTTTGTTGTTATAAGGGATTTAGCACTTGAATGAAACGTTTGTTATTATAAGGCTTTTTTTAGCTGAAGGAATGTAAATGTAGTAAATGTTTTTTTATGAATGAGAATATTTGCTTCAATATAATGAAGACTGCATAAATATGTAGAACTTTGTTTTATCAGACTTTATTTTATCTCATCTCTGCATGGATCCTGGGGTCTGCCCAAGTTGGTTGCGAGGTGAGTTGGCATGCTAGTTGTAAGTGAAAAGGGTGGTGGGCATGAGCATGGATTGGCATGAGTTGGTACAAAGTTAGCTTGGGGCTATAAAGGGCCATGGGGTGGGTGGAGAGGCATAGATTGCATGGGGCATAAGCGGCTATCGGGGTTATTTCAGGGCCATACCTTGGCCTGGAGTGCATGAGGGGCCATAAGGGTGGATGGGGGCATTGCTTGGCATAAGCAGCATGAGGGGTGGGTAGGGTGCATAGCTAGGCATGGGCTGGGTGGCGGGTGGGGGATATAGCTCGGCATGGGGGTGGACAGGGGCATGAGATGGCATGGGGAGTTTATCGAGGGTGAGGGCTGGAGTGATGTTTCATGTTTTTTTTCCTCAATGTTTGGACACAGTGCCGGTTTGCTGAGGCAGGTCTTCGGCTCAGCCCGCCTCTGCAGCCTCCTCAGTTCTTCCGGGATTACCCGCCTCAATTTCTAAACCAACCTGCCACCTTCCCCTCAGACCAAATTCTCCCGTCCCTGTGTACCTGACACAGTAGCAAAATCTGGGCCATAATGTTTAATTAGATCTCAATAGGCTGATAGTCTCCTCTGCATTGTGCTATTCTATGATTCTATGACAGCAGGCAGTTGTTAATTGCTATAGATGGACTCTGGAGTTGCAGATTGCAGACATTAGGATAAATCACATAGAGTAATTGTGATTTGATGTGTATTTTCAGAAAAAAAAAATTGAAAAGTGGTAAAAAGCTATGAAGTGCAATGTTGGTCTGGAGGCATAGAGAGTCATTTATTCATTTCTGTCATTGTAGGTATTTATTTAGCTATAAAGTTGAAGCAGCAGGAATGAAATTTGAAATATTTATTTATTGGGAAAAGTTAATTTTTCCTCCTGAAAATATATAGCTTAAATGTGAGGAGCAGATAGCACATGTGATGGGAGTTTGGAGAGCAGCTTATGTATTTTCAGCAGGAACTGAGGGGGCCGTTTAATTACTTTTTCCCAGCCAGACAGCCAGAGGAACAACACAAAGAATAAATAGAACACATTGCTGGCAAAAGTAGAAGTCAGAAATACTTAAAAGTTAGCTGTAAAATGCCTCAATCTCTGCAGCTGTGTGCAGCAAAGTTGTAAAGCAGCTATTTACTGCAAACAGCTTCTGCCAATGAAGAGAGCAGAAGTGAAACTGCGCCACTGATGGATAAATTATCTATTGCAGTCTTATTGTACCCATTGAAAGTAATGTTTTGTGTTGCAGAGAAAGACTGGCATTTCTAAACCATCTTTCACAACCATAGGATGTTCGAAAGTCTTTGCATCCAATTACCTGCTTTTTGAAGTATAGTCACTGTAGGAAGCTCAGCAGTCATTTGCACACAAACTCCCAGAAATAGCAATATAATAAATGACCAGAAAATCTGTTTTTACTGATGTTGGTTGAGGGATAAAAATTGACTAGGGTATTGCAGAGAATTTCCCTGTTCTTTTTTTTTCAAAATAATGCCACAAGATTGTTTACATCCACTTGAGAGAGCAGGCAATTCCTCGGTTTTCCATCTCATCAAAAGATGAAAAAATCTGCTACCAAATTTGAAAGTTATATGAAAGCTTCTTGCTTCAAACTGAATTTTAAATTATGACCAGGTTTTGGGATTGTTTTTACCTATTTGGCTCATAGTGTACTTTTAATTAGTTTAGATTATAGAGAGGGAGTATGGTGATGTCACAGAAATCTTGCTGATTGTCAGGATTGTTACAGACTCAAGATTCAAATTGAGTGGATAAGTTGCACAATGTTGCACAGTACTGATCGTAGTGTGTTGAAGAAGTTATGCTAAATAGTTTATCAGGGACATTGATTTATCAGTATTTGGGACAGATAAGGGGTCCAGGAATAGTGATTTCTCTTTGTTTAAATCCTTATGGGTCATTAGGAAATTCAGTTACTGAGAATAAACTGACAAGCAGTTTAAAAAAAAAGAGTTTTGAGTGATTCATTTAGTTCTCTTATTTTCTTTCATTGGTAGGTCCCCCTGAGAGGTTAGTCGTAATTGTTTTTTTTCATACATGTGCCTGTAATTGTTTCTCCGTGGTAGTTTTCAAGTTGCTTACTTCATTTTTATTTCATACATTCCCAACCTCTTTAGCCTTCATTGCTGTGATTCAATCAAAAAATATATTAGAAGAATTGATAGCTTAAAAATGTGATGGCAAAATCGACCAGAGATATAGCATTTATAAGAAGTGTTGAAGAAGACGAGTATATGGTTCTGTTGCATTGCTGTTGGAGATTTTAGTTTCAAGATTCTGGAATGGTCTCTGCAGACTGGAAGGTAGCAACTGTGACCCCATTATTTAAGAAATGTGGGAGAGAGAAAACAGGGAACTATGGGCCTGTTAGCTTGACATCAGTAGGGAAAATGCTAGAATCTATTCTAAAGGATGTGATAACTGGGCATTTAGAAAATAATGCTGAGGATGGAAAGAGGCTTCAAGGAGATTTAGACAAACTAAGTGAGTGGGCAAGAATATGGCAAATGGAATAAAATGTGGAAAAATATGAAGTTATCCACTTCGGTAGGAAAAACAGAAATGCAGAGTATTTCTTAGATGGGAGAGATTAGAAAATGCTGACGTCCAAAAAGACCTAGGTGTTCTTATTCATAAGTTACTGAAAGCTAACATGCAGGTGCAATAAGCAATTAGGAAGGCACGTGGTTAGTCTTTATTGCAAGGGGAATTGAGTACAGGAATAAGGAAGTCTTGCTGCAGTTGTATAGATTCTTGGCGAGACCACACCTGGAGCATTGTGCAGTTTTGGTCTCCTAGCCTCAGGAAGGATACACTGGCCATAGAGGGAGTGCAACAAAGGTTCACCAGGTTAATCCTAGGGATGGCGGGGTTGTCCTATGAGGAACTCCTGTGGAGTTAGAGGAGCACTCCACAGAATATCTTCTTTTACTTACCTTATGCCTGCTCTGCGCATCCCCAACAAATTTTGAAAGTCGATCCTTCAACAGGCTTTAGGCTCCTATTTTACATATTGGTGGCATCTTACTAAAAGGGTGACATGAGTCATAGAGTCATTTATGGCACAGAAGGTGGCCACTTGGCCCATCGAGTCTATGCTGGGCCAAGCTCCTGTGTGGACTGGTTCAGATTGTCCCACTGCTAAATTAGAATGCATGTTTTATTTTAATACCTGAGATACAGCCACCATATGTACCAATTTCTACCTCATAATATTTTATAACTAAGTGGACATGATGTAGAGATGGTAATGATAAGTAAAAGGATAACAGCACTTGAGAGAGGGTGTTGCTCTTATGATCATTTGGGACATGATGTGAGAACCGTTTAGGGTACTGAGGGTGTTGTGAGGTAGTGAGTAGTTGGGAAAATTGTGAGCAATTAGTATATGAGAGAATTGAGGATTTTGATGGGGTTAATTAAGGGAAAACTGACATGTTAGGGCAAATGGAGGGATAGTGAAGGGTTGATGAAAGGAGGGAGTTCTGTGGATAGTGAGTATTTGAGGAAATTGGGGTAATCAGAATTTATGTGGGCTATGTGGGATAGTCATAATTTAGGCAGGGAAAGCAAGCAATTGTTCAAGAAGTAGTTGGTGGGGATAAGGTAGTGGATGCAGAGGACGTTCAGGGAGTGAGACATGAGCTCTGGAGGATAAGGCAGCATAAGAAGAAGTGGGTGCCGATGGTTTAATAGTGGGTATTGGGAAGTTGGTTGAGACAGAGTATAGGATGAGATTTATATGAGAATTGCTTTATGAAAAGACTATTAATGAATAATGGATACAGTGGATATCGGAAGAAGCAGAGACAGACAGCCTGATTTTATTTATAAAGCTGTCATTATTTAACTAATCATTCAACACACTCTTACTCCTCCCCCTGAAGCCTAGGACCATCTGTTTAGTTTATATAATTAATTCAAAGGCCCACTCCCTCAAAGCCTAATTTCATGTCCTCAGCCACTATTCATTTACTTAATTAATTTGTCAAAGCTCAATTTCATGTCATTAATATATTTGTTTACTGTCCTATTGCAAGCCAATTCAGCTTAATTCATGAGGTCAAATAAAATTGGCTTATATTTTTAAAATGCTTAAAACATTAGGAAATACCCTATAGCTAGCAGGAAAAGAGCTTGCTGAACTGGGGGATGGAGACATGGGAGCCAGAGTTTAGAGGTGCAACAGCATCACCAAACATTTGGGGGTGTAAATAACAACTAATACTAAGTATATCAGTACAGAATTATTTTTAGGCATTTACTCAAAACTGACAATACCGTAACATTAGCCTCGACAAAGTCTTGTTAATACTGAAACTGAACGTGACAAACTGGAAATGCACCCAGATGCAAGACTTAAATATATTGCAGATCGATTGTAATCTTGGAGCAGACTGCAGATGGAAGTTGAGTGGGGAAGGTTGGCGATTGCAGACTAGAGAGAGATTGCAATCATCAGAAGGGAGGCTAAAAGATTATTTTGAGGGGATATAGGAAGCATTCCTGTTCCTCTGGTCCACAGGAGATTTATAAAAAGCCTGGTGCAGCCAGCACTTCATGTCACCCTTTCATCCCTAGAGTTTCCAAGCCATGGGAAACTGGGGTGACAGCTGTTACATTTAAATCTGACTTCCAACTGCATGGTGGAAGTTTGTTTTAAATATGTTAATGAAATGTCCTACCTCTTTAAAGCTTGCAATGACATGTTATCATCTGCTGTAAATGGTGGTTGACAGTTGGGGTTTTGTATCATGTTTTTTTAGGGTTTAACCTCCCATCAAAACTCCTCCCGTCCATCGTGGGGGAGGAGTCCAATAAGTTCAATGCACGAGTTGTTGACAGTAACTTGATTTTTACTGAGACCGGTGGATGTGCCTTTTAATTCAGATGCCAGTAACTTTTTAACTCAAGTATCTGTTAGAATGTTTCTATTAAAGAAAAAACAAGGAAGCTGACATGGGACTGGGAAATTTATGCAGAAAATTCCCTTGATACCTTCTACATGTTGATCCAGAAGTTTATGCTAGCTTATAGCCAAGGGTAACAGCTTGTTCCCAGTATGATAAGTGGCCCACGCCTGCTGCTGGGATTGGTTGGGGGGAGGTAGGAATTGGGTTATGACGTCTCTTGGTACAATCTGACAGGCTGAGCTTACAGCCAAGGTGGGAAGGAGTAATGGTTAGGTACAGGAAGACTTGAGGTCAGGCAGTGGAATCAGAGAGGTGCTGGGAGTCATGATTATTGAGAAGCAATGGACTGGACCGGGTTAGGTAATGAGGTATAGTAGAGAAAAGCTTGGCTTATGGCACAGCTCCTGTGGCACTGGGAAAGGACTTGGGGCAACAGTGAAAGAAGGAAAACAAGAGTTAGGATGCTCCGTCAGGAATAGGCTTCAGAGAGAAACCATTCCTAGGGATTTAGAGCATACATAAGTAGAAGAGTAAGAATAAGGTTGAATTTTTTCATCAGTTTGCAACATTATAAATGTTAGTTTTAATTACAGACAAAGGTTTTGATCTGTGTCACAGGTATCCAAAAGCAGTGTTTCATAAAAATTTTACAAATTGTCAATGAGCTAATCAGTGAGGAAAATGTACCTGTGAGAAATAGGTTTACCTGTAATTACAGACAAATGGGGCTGGATTTAATAGAAGCAATAGGGGTCTTACCTGCCAGCTCTCCATCTGGTGGGAGCCCCATGTTGCCTCTTTTAAGGAAGGCCTACCAAATTAAATGTCACTCAAGCACTCAACTGGACGGTGGCAGGTCTTTCTTCGGAAGAAAGGACCACGAGGGTAGATGTCCCACTGCCGAGAATTGCTAGCCAATCATGGGCTGGCAGTTCTATTGAACAGCAGCGCCACTGGGGAGGCAGTGGCTGCTGCCAGTATGACCCCCCCACCAGCTCCAAAGCCATTTAATCTCCCTGGATCCCAGGCCACAGGTGAGTAATGGAGGGGGGGGGGGTGCAGTTAAGGAGTGGGGTTCGAAAACAAAGGCAGGGGTGTGGCTCTCAGCAGGCCCTCACCCTTCCCGATACCAGGTCCCTTGATCAGGCAGTGAGTGCCTTAATGAGGGAGCCACCCCAAGCCCCCCATCCCCGCATTTCTAGGGAGCCCATAAACAAACCCATGTGGGCTTGCTTGTCGTGCTCCGCACATGGTAAACCCCCTGCCCATTGCTGGGTAAATACCAGTGGTGGCAGGATGAGGCACTTAAGTGAACATTAATTGCTCGCTTAAGGGGTTCAATAGGTCACAGGACGGGAAGGCCATCCTCGGCCTTACTGCCATAGACTTAATCTGGATGGAGGCAAGAAGGTGACGGGTTACCCACCCGTCACCTTCCTGCCTGATTAAATGCCCTCCCAGCTTCAGACCTGCCACAGGGAAGGGAATAAATTCTGCCCATGAAGTGTGAAATAACAGATGAGAAACGTGTGCACATGTACTATTTTTATTATATTAAAAATAACCAAAAGTAAACATATAATATAAATTGGTGAATGCAGATGAGCGCCAAAGTTAAATCAGTCTTGGTATCATTCATATTAATACTCAGCTGTTCATTTTTCCTATGAATAATATTAAGCAGAGTGACAGTAGGGCAAAATATTAATAGCTAATGCCAGTCATGCCACTCTAGGATCTAAAGCATTTCTTACCTGACTGGCAGGCTAGGTCCACATCCTTTTCAAAATCTGTCTATAAAAAGGCAGCAAGAAACAAAAAAATACAATAAATTAGAGACTTTCAGCTGTTGGAAATCAGACTGTTCTGAAGCACCCTTTCCTTGTTTCTAGAATAGTAAAAGTAGATACCGAGACCCTGAATGAGAAGTCAGGTGAGAGTCTGTCCGCTTGATATTTCAGAAATTCAAAATTCTAGCCCCCTCCCAAACTCTGGCTCTGAAATTCATGAACTGCCATCTGATTATGGATCAACGCCTACCTGGCCTTCTGTTGTGCTGCTGTAGCTCTGGCCTACTGGGCGATGGGTGCTCATAATCCCTGTTGTGGGTAGTGTGCACAAATTCTAATATGCCATTCGTAGATTAAATATTTTACAGACAAAAGCAATGGCATGTTTGTGTGCTAAATTATAAGTTGTGTGATATAGCCTGATAATATTTTTATTCATTCTTGATATGTAGGTGTTGCTGCAAAGCATGCAGTTATTGTCAAACTTTATTTGTCTTGAGAAGGTGATGGTGAGCCACCTTCTTGAAACATTGTAGTCCTTGTGGTGAAGGTACTCCGACAGCACAGCAAGGCAGACTATTCCAGGACCTTTAGCAATGACGTTATTCTTTGTAGCAACTTCGTACTACTGATTGGTTTGCTAGGTCACTTTAGAGGGCAGTTCAGAGACAATCACAAGGATGAGGGACTGGAGACAGTCTCTATAGATCAGACTAGGTGTTCACATTAAGGAACTAGGTGAGTTTTTACAACAGCTTCATGCTCACCTTGATTGCTATAAGGGCCTCAATATTAAACCCCCATGACAGGTGGCAGAGGGTCAGAGATGAATAACTGAAATGTGTGATCTCTACTCCTATCCATCACACATGTTGCCATTTTTATGTTGGCACATATCGGGGTGTCCAAGTCATCTGCTTTGGAGAGATGGAACATTACATTCAGGCTTGTACAATGCAAAAGGTGCCCCGATCAAATTTGACTGTTGTTGTGTGGGTTTCCTAGGGTTGGGAAACTTGGCAGTGAATGGGAAGCAGGAGTTACTGGCTCCACCAGGTTAGGTGCCTGTTTTAGCACTCCTCTGGGTCAGGAGGAGGGAGGCTGTGGCAGAGTGGGAATGTCACAAGCAATGCTAGCAGTTATTGCAATGAGTAGAAATCCAGAGGCCCAGGCTAATGGTCTGAGGGCACAGGTTCAAATCCCACCACAGTGGCTGGTGGAATTTAAATTCAATTCATAAATCTGGAACATAAAGCTAGTCTCTATGAAACCATTGTTGATTTTCATAAAAACCCATCTGGTTTTTAGGAATCTACCTAGGTAGCTGAGGTGGCCTGGCATTTATATGACTCCAGACCCATAGCAATGTGGTAGACTCTTAAATGCCCTCTGAAATGGCCTAGCAAGCCACTTAGTTGTATCTCATACGAAGTCCAAAAGGAATAAAAACGGACGGATCATTCGGCATTGACCTAGGCACCGGAAAAGACAACAGCAAACACAGCCCTATTTACCCTGAAGTCCTCCTTACTAACATCTTGGGGCTTGTGCCAACATTGGGAGAGCTGTCAAGCAACAGTCTGACACAGTTATACTCACAGAATCATATCTTATAGACAATGTCCGAGACACCACCATTACCATCGAAGGGTATGTCCTGTCCTATTAGCAGGACAGACCCACCAGAGGCGGTGATACAGTGATATACTGTCGAAATGGATTGCCCTGGGTGTCTTCAACATTGACTCCAGACCCCATGAAGTCCCATGGGCAAGGAAACCTCCTGCTGATCCCCACTTATCGTTCCTCCTTCAGCTGATGAATTAGTACTTCACTATGTTGGACACCAATTGAAAGAAGCACTGAGAGTGGCAAGGGCACAGAATGTACTCTTGGGGGCGGTTTTCAATGTCCATCACCAAGAGTGGCTCAAATCACCACTACTGGCTGAACTGGCCAAGTCCTAAAAGACATAGCTGCTAGACTGGGTCTGTGGTGAGGGAGCCAACAAGAGGAAAAAACCTTGTCGCAGAGGCGTTTGCTCATGGCAGTATTAAAGATACCCCACCTGCCATGTAATGTGTCACTACCACCATGTTAAATGGGATAGATTTCAAACAGATCAAGCAACTCAAAAATGGGCATCCATAAGGCACTGTGGGTCATCAGCAGAATTGTATGCAACCACAATCTGTAACTTCATGACTTGTGTATCCCCCATTCTACCATTACCATCAAACCGATGGATCAACCCTGGTTCAGTGAAGATTGCAGGAGGGCATATCAGGAGCAGCACCAGGCATACCTACAAATAAGGTGTTAATCTAGTGAAGCTACAACACAGGACTAATTACATGCCAAACAGTGAAAGCAGCATGTGATAGGCAGAGCTAAGAGATCCCACAACCAATGGATCAGATCTAAGCTCTGCAGTCCTGCCACATCCAGTTGCGAATGGTGGTGGACAATTAAACTACTAACAGGAGGAGGAGGCTCCACAAATATCCCCATCCTCATTGATGGGGGAGCCCAGCACATCAGTGCAAAAGACAGCATTTGCAATCATCTTCAGCCAGAAGTGCTGGACTGATGATCCATCTTGGCCTCCTCCTGAGCTCCCCAGCATCACAGATGCCAGTCTTCAGCCAATTTGATTGAGTCCATGCGATATCAAGAAATGTCTGAAGGCATTAGATACTGCAAATAATTTGGGCCCTGAGAACATTATGGTAGTAGTACTGAAGACTTTTGCTCCAGAATTAGTTGTGCCCCTAGCCAGCTGTTCCAGTACAGCTACATCACTGGCATTTACCTGGCAATGTGGAAAATTGTCCATGTATGTCCTGTCTACAAAAAGCAGGACAAATCCAATTACTTCCCCATCAGTCAACTCTTGATCATCAGCAAAGTGATGGAAGGTGTCATAGACAGTGCTATCATGCAGCACTTACTCAGCAATAATCTGCTCACTGACGCACAATTTGGGTTCAGCCAGAGCCACTCATTCCTGACCTCATTACAGCTTTGTGGCAGAATTTTTTACTCGGCGTGCGCTCGACACCCTCGGGCATGCGCCTAACACCCTTGAGCGTAAAATGATGCGGGGTGACATCAGGCAAGCCTCCCGACATCATTGCACACTCATACGATATTTCGGTCGACAGGCGCGCGTGGGAGTCGGAGCTGCACCCAGCATTAAATAAGAGACCAGTTAAGGACCTTAAAAACCCAATTGATTTCATTTAATGTTGCCCCTGGGTTTTTGCGCTTGTTGCATGGGCAAAACAAGCAGGTGGCCAGTGAAAATTTGCAAAACCTCATCCACGGGCATGATAAAAAGGGTCAGCAGCACTGCCAGTGTGAGTAGTGAGGAGTTTGGTAGATGGTTTGCTGCTGGTGGCTTATTGGCATTTGACAGCTTCATCTCTGTTTGTGGCTTCATTTTTAGCATTTCCAGGCTTAATTTCAGGACTCATTGGTGTCTCCAAGGACCCCTGTGGATTCGGACCGTGTGGACACTTCCAGGTATCAGGCAGTCTTCTGTAAGCCTGGCAATGGGGGTTGTGGTCTCCGCTGGAGGCACCTCCTCTGAGGAGTAAGAGAGGAGTGGAAGGGAGAGGAGGCCAGATGTCCCTATGCAGCTTTCAGGGGAGCGACCTGTGGGAGGAGAGGTGCAGGCACAAGGGGCACAGGGCCAACAGCTAGTCCAAGGCAGAAAGGCCTCAGAAGACGACACTATCCTGCTGCCAGGGTTTACAGGCAGCGATGCAGCTATCTCAATATGTCTGAGGTGCAATGCCGAAGGAGGCTCCGTCTCTCAAAGGAGACAGTGAGCTCCATTTGTCAGATGATCGGGCCTGAGATCAGCTCCGACTGTGTGGGTGGACACCCCATGCCAGTGGCTCTAAAGGTCGCAGTGGCCCTCAACTTCTATGCCAGCAGCTCTTTCCAGGGCTCAGTGGGGGACCTTTGTGGAGTGTCCCAATCAGCTGGCAACAGTTGCGTCAAGCTGGCGATTAATGCTCTGTTCTGGCGGGTATTGATTTTCCTGCATTTCTGTATGCACGAAGCCAGCCAGCTGAGCGAACAAGAGGCTTTGCAGCAATTGCTGGGTTCCCGACATTCAGCGTGCAATCGACTGCACACATGTGGCCATCAAGGCACCAGTGGGTCAACCGGGTGCCTTCGTTCCACTCCATGAACGTGCATATAGTGTGTGACCACAAGATGCATATTCTGCAAGTCTGTGCAAGGTACCCTGGCAGCTCCCATGATGTGTACATCCTGAGACATTCCCAGGTGGCGAGGCTCTTCAGTGCTCCAGCCGACTGGATGGATGGCTGCTGGGTGACAAGGGCTATCCCTTGAAAAGGTGGCTCATGACGCCTCTCTGCCACCCAAGAACAGAGGCAGAGCAGCGATATAACAGGGGCCATGCCTCCACAAGGGCAGTAGTAGAGAGAACCATGGGTCTTCTCAAGATGTGCTTCCAATGCCTGGACCATTCATGGGGAGCACTGCAAGACCCCCAGAGTGGGTGTCACTGATAGCAGTTGCATGTTGCACTCTCCACAATCTGGCACTGGCAAGGAGGGACCCACTGGAGGAAGAGGATCTTGACGCAGCTCCACAGGCCTCAGATGATGAATCCAGTAGTGAGTTTGAAGATAAGCACGGTGAGGAGAATGCTGAGGGCGTACAGCCAGACCTCGGTAACCTCCAGGAAGGCAGGGACACCAGGGATGCCTTGATCCAACACTCCTACAGCTAGGTTGCCAAATAAGCACTACCACCTCATGCCAGAGCTGCCACCACCATCCCGGATGTCTGAAATGACCCTTTCCTTTGCCCCGAAGATACACTCTGTGCCTGTGCAATAAAGTTTCAAGCCACCCACATCCAGCATTACATACGTTGTGTATCCTGCACCTATAAAATAAATGAAGCATACTCAGGCCAATTGCATAAAAGCAAATTTATTATAATATTGGCACTCACAGATTATGAACATAACAATAACAGGTGTTGATGGTCACACCATTAAAAAATCCTGGAACTCTTTTCCTAACAGTACTGTAGTTGTACCTATACCATATGGACAGCATCAGGTCAAGAAGGCAGCTCACCACCACCTTGTCAATGGCAAAAAATGCTGACCTAGCCAGCAAAGCTGCCTCCCTCTCCCATAGCCTCGATCGCCAGCTTCTCCCTCCATCAGCCTCGATCGCCAGCCTCCTCTTCCAAACCCTTGATCACCAGCCTCCTCCTCCCTCAGCCTTGATCGCCAGTGTCCCCCTCCTTCAATATCCAGCTGCACCCACTCCTGTCAGCCTGATCGCCAGTCTCCCCTTCCCCATCCTTGATATCCAGCCTCTCCCGCCTCAAACTTTACATGCACCCTCTTCGGCCCCCCAGTCTTGATTGACAGCTTCCTCCTTCACCAGCCCTGATTTCCAAGCTCTGATTCTCCCAAACCATGATTGCCAACCTCTGCATCACGCCAGTTCTGACTGCAAACCCTCCCCCACATCCCTTGCTGGGGGGCTGTCAGATCATCCTTTGTTGTATAGCCTTTTGGCATGGCTGTTCAACTGACCAGCTGGCAGGCAGCAGGCAGAGCTACAGGGTGCAAATGAGGTTATTTAAGGCACATTTCTTTTTCATTTTCTTTGTGGAGTCAGGAGGAACATAAGACCTCATAAGGCAGGTTTAGGCTTCCGCAGTGCTGGCTGTCCTTCCTTTCTCTTCTGCAATACCTCTCAGCATGCCTCATTCTTTTGGACAACCTCCTGATGCTTAAAGCTTCGCTCACACACCTAGGTCAGTTGCCAAATTCTGACTGTTTCGAGTGAAAGTCATCTCATGGCACCAGCATCGGTCATGTTTGGTGTTCAGCCCCATCCACCACCACCAGCATCCCCACCAACCTTTTTCCCATTAAATTCCACCCTTGTGTAAAATATAATGGACAGGCTATTTTCCTGTCGAGCATTGGTAAATAATATGAATAAACATATGGAAATGTATGATCAATAGCTTTCTGTGACTGGTTCCTGATTTACATCACTGATACAGAAACCTTACAAATATAAACCTCAGCTTTAATATCTATTTCGCACATTCCTTCACAAAAGCTGCTGCTGCTGGTCTTATCCATGGGAGCTGAATGATTGCTTGTGGTATTTCCCTGAGTAATAGTTTGTTGGCCCTTCTGCTATGGTGGAGATAAAGGTTACCCAGTTTATATTGAAGCTAACCCAAAGCACACAGCAGGCTATGGCACAGGAAGGCCCAGTGTGTATATTCTGGCTCTTTGCTACAGCAATCCAAAACTAATTCTGATCTATCCTCACAGCCCAGTATCTTTCTCTGCTTTAAATATTTGTCTAGCTTTTCCTTAAGAAACTTAATAGTTTATGCCTCAACCACTCCTTGTTGCAAAACAGTTTATGTTCCAACAAATATTTGAGTAACTACCGTCAGGGTGAGCCAGTTTTTACTTTCTGTTCTGCTCTGTGTGAATTGGTCCTTTACTCACCATAATCTGGACTTGACCATTTTTGTAAGAATCAGGTGAGTTTTCATTCTCTTCAGTTTTGCAGCTTCCTGTTCGACATTTTACAACATCCTGAATCTGCAAAGGATTGCAGAAAGCAGATTTAGAAACACGTCGATATAAAACAGCGAAAAGGTAAACAATGTGCAACAATAATAATCAGCAAGATGCAGTTGCCAAGCCTATGTTCCTCTCTACTCTTCTCTGGTTTTGTGTGGCCTTTTAGTTCCTTACCTCTTTAATTTTCCTAGCACCTGCTGTGTCCTCTACTATCCACTATAAAAGATTTTCTTCCATTCGAGGGGTGCTGTCCCAATACAAGCTGTTTGTGTCTGTCTTTATTTCTTTCTCCATGAATGAATGTTCCTCTTGCTTTTTGTCAGCCTCTGCTTTCCGGTAGCCTCTATGTGCCTCCCTTTTGATCTGACTATGACTCTATTTACATCTGTCTCTCTAGCAATATCTGACCTTCCCATTTTAGAGGATACTCTTCCCTACAATGATCTTTTGCTGTAATTTATTATGCCTCTTGGACTTCGGTTGAAGTGGCCAGGCAACCTGGACCCATATCTCCATCAATACAACTCTGAAGTAGTTTGCTACTGTTCATTTAGATTTTATTTGATTTGTTTATTTTTATTCATCTACCCTTCATACACATTCATAATTGGACCTGCACTGGAGCATAGCAGGAGGCAACAGAGCCTTAGGCGTTCAGAATTGAGCTGATAAGTGGTGACTTTTGGACCACACAGATGCCAGGCAATGACTATCTCCAACAAAAGAGAATGTAGCCATCTCCCCTTGACATTCAATGGCATTATCATCGCTGAAGCCCCACCATCAACATCTTTGGGGTTACCAATGACCAGTCTGACCAGAAACTTAACAACACCATTCATATAAATACTGTGGTTGCTAGAGCAGGTCAGAGGCTGGGAATTCTCCAAAGAGCAACTCAGTTCCTGACTCTCCAAAGTCTGTCCACCATCTACAAGACACAAGTAGGAGTGAATTGAAATATTCTGCACTTGCCTGGGAGGCAGTGGCATAGAGGTATTGTCACTAAACTAGTATGGCAGATGGCGAAATTTGAATTAAATAAAAATTTGATGATGACCACAAAACCATTGCAATTGTCATAAAAACCCATCTGGTTCACAGGAAATCTGCTGTCCTTACCTGGTCTCGCCTACATGTGACTCCAGACGCACAGTAATGTGGTCGAATCTAAAATGCCCTCTGAACAAGGATGATTAGGGGTGGGCATTAAAGGCTGGCATAGCCAGCAATGCCATCATGGACAAAAATACAATTCAGGAAACTCAGCACCATCCAGGACAAAGCAGCCTGCTTGAAAGCCACCCCATCCACCATCTTAAGCATTCACTCCCTCCACCAGTGCACAGTAGCAACAGTTGCTCAGCTGCACAGGGGCGGAGGAAAAAGAGGGGAAGAGCAATAATGGTAGGAGACTCAATAGTAAGGGGAACAGACAGGCGTTTCTGCGGCCATAGACGTGACTCCAGGATGGTATGTTGCCTCCCTGGTGCCAAGGTGTAGGATGTCACTGAACGGCTGCAGGGCATTCTAAAGGGCAAGGGCAAACAGGCAGAGATCATGGTACATATTGATACCAACAACATCGGTAGAAAGAGGGATGAGGTCCCGCAAGCAGAATTTAGGGAGCTAGGAAACAGATTTAAAAACAGGACCTCAAAGGTAGTAATCTCTGGATTACTTCCGGTGCCACGTGCTAGTGAGTATAGAAATAGGAGGTTAGTCCAAATGAATGAGTGGCTGGAGAGATGGTGCAGGAGGGGGGGGCTTTAGATTCCTGGGACATTGGGACCATTTCTGGGGGCGGTGGGACCTGTACAATGCGGACGGGTTGCAACTGAACTATAATGGGACCAACATCCTTGTGGGGAGGTTTGCTAGTGCTGTTGGGGAGGGTTTAAACTAACTTGGCAGGGGGATGGGATCCTGAGAGGAGGTTCAGCAGGGGGAGATGTACAGCCAAAATTAGAAGAGAAAGCAAGTGAGTCTGGAAGGCATAGAAATTATAGGCCAGTTAAGGCACAAGGGAGTTTGGCAAGGTTGGATGGTATTTATTTTCATGCAAGGAGTCTGACGAATAAGGCAGATGAGTTGAGGGCACAAATTAACACATGGAAGTATAATGTTGTTGCTGTCACAGAGACATGGTTGAGAGAATGGCAGGATTGGTAGCTCAATATTCTAGGACATAGGGTCTTCAGGCGAGACAGGGAAGGAGGTAAAAGAGGTGTGGGTATCGCAATTTTGATCAAGGAATCAATTACAGCAGTAAGGAGGGGTGACATCTTAGAAGGCTCCTCAAATGAAGCCATATGGGTTTAAAAACAAAAAAGGTGCGATCACATTGCCAGGAGTGTACTATAGGCCCCCAAACAGTCAGAGAGAAATAGAAGAGCAGATATGTAGGCAAATTTCAGGGAAGTGTAAAAATAATAGGGAAGTAACAGTGTGGAATTTCAACTTCCCCAGCATTAACTGGGTTAGTCATAGTGTGATAGGTTTAGAGGGAGCGCAATTCTTAAAATGCATCCAGGAGAGCTTTTTAAACCAATACGTAGAAGGTCTTACAAGAGAGGGGGGCGGTCCTGGACTTAATTTTAGGGAATGAAGCCGGGCAAGTGGTAGAGGTATCAGCAGGGGAGCATTTTGCAGATAGTGATCATAACTCCGTTAGATTCAAGACTGTTATGGAAAAGGACAAGGATGGGCCAGAAATCAGAGTCCTAAATTGGGGGAAGGCCAATTTTAATAAGATCAGATATGATTTGGCCAGAGTGGACTAGGATCAGCTACTATTAGGTAAATTTGTGTCAGAGCAGTGGGACTCATTCAAGAAGGAAATAGGGAGAATACAGAGCCAACATGGTAAAGATAAAGGGTGGGACCAACAAATCCAGGGAACCCTGTTTGTCAAGGGATATACAGGATTGGATAAAGAGAAAAAGGGAGGCTTATGGCACATACCGAGGGCTCAAAACAGCGGAAGCCCTAGAGGAGTATAGAATGTGTAGGGGGAACTTAAAAAGGAAATTAGGAGAGCAAAAAGAGAGCATGAAAAAACATTGGCAGGTAAAATAAAGGAAAATCCAAAGTTATTTTACAAGTATATTAAGAGTAAGAGGATAACTAGGGAAAGAGTAGGGTTAATTAAGGACCATAGTGGTAATTTGTGTGTGGAGCCGGAAGGCGTAGGTAGGGTTCTAAATGAATACTTTGCGTCGGTGTTCACAAGTGAGAGAGATGACATGGGTATGGAAATCAGGCAGAAGGACTGTGATATAATTAATGAAATTAGCATAGAAAGTGAGAAGGTTCTAAGTGGTTTGGCAGGCTTAAAATAAGATAAATCTCCAGGCCCAGATGAAATGTATCCCAGGCTGTTGAGTGAGGCAAGGGGGGAGATAGCAGGGATGCTGGCAGCAATTTTCAAGACCTGTCTGGCCACAGGAGAGGCGCCAGAGGACTGGAGGACAGCCAATGTGGTACCGTTATTCAAGAAGGGAGAAAGGGATAAACCAGGGAACTACAGGCCAGTCAGTCTAACCTCAATGGTGGGGAAGCTATTGGAAGCAATTCTGAGGGACAGAATTAATCTGCACTTGGAGAGGCAGGGATTAATCAAGGACAGTCAGCATGGTTTTGTTAAGGTGAGGTCATGTCTGACCAATTTGATTGAATTTTTCTAAGACGTGACCAAGTGTGTAGATGAGGGCAATGCATTTGACGTAGTCTACTTGGACTTCAGCAAGGCTTTTGATAAGGTCCACATGGGAGACTGATAATGAAGGTAAGGGCCCATGGGATCCAAGGCAATTTGGCAAATTGGATCCAGAATTGGCTGAGTGGCAGGAAGCAGAGGGTGATGGTCAAGGGGTGTTTTTGTGACTGGATGCCTGTGTCCAGTGGGATTCCACAGGGATCGGTGTTGGATCCCTTGCTGTTTGTGGTATATATAAACGATTTAGACTTGAAAGTAGGAGGGTTGATCAGTAGGTTTGCGGATGACACGAAAATTGGTGGGGTGGTAAATAGTGAGGAGGATAGCCTTAGATTACAGGAGGATATAGACAGGATGGTCAGATGGGCTGATCAGTGGCAAATGGAATTTAATCTGGATAAATTTAAGGCGATGCACTTGACAGGACAAACAAGGCACGGGAGTACACGATGAATGGTAGGACCCTGAGAAGTGCCGAGGATCAGAGGGACCTTGGTATGCTTGTCCACCGGTCCCTTAAGGTAGCGGGACACGTAGATAAGGTGGTTAAGAAGACGTATGGGATACTTGCCTTTATTAGCCAAGGCATAGAATATAAGAGCAGGGAGATTATCCTGGAACTGTATAAAATGCTGGTTAGGCCACAGCTAGAGTATTGCATGCAATTCTGGAATCCACATTATAGGAAGGATGTGATTGCACTAGAGAGAGTGCAGCAGAGGTTTACCAGGATGTTGCGTGGGCTGGAGAGTTTTAGTTATGAGGAAAGATTGGATAGACTGGGGTTATTTTCCCTGGAGCAGAGGAGATTGAGGGGGGACATGGTTGAGGTGTATAAGATTATGAGGGGCATAGATAGAGTAGACAAGTAGGAACTTTTCCCCTTGGTGAAGGGATCAATAACCAGGGGGCATAGATTTAAGGAAAGAGGCAGGAGGTTTAGAGGGGATGTGAGGAAGAATTTTTTTCACCCAGAGGGTGATGGGAATCTGGAACTCATTCCCTGAAAGGGTGGTCGAGGCAGATACCCTCATAACATTTAAGAAGTATTTGGATGTGCACTTGCGATGCCATGGCATACGAGGCTATGGACCTAGTGCTGGAAAATGGGAATAGAATAGTTATGTACTTGTTTGACTGGCGCAGACTCGATGGGCCGAAGAGCCTTTTTCTGTGCTGTAGACCTCGATAGCTCTATGACTCTATGTACTGTCTACGAGGTGTGCTGCAATAACTTGCCAAGGCTCCTTCGACAGCAACTTCCAAATCGGTGACCTCTACCACCTAGAAGAACAAGGGCAGCAGACCCCTGGAAACGCCACCATCTGCGAGTTTCCTCCCAAATCACACAGCATCCTGACTTGGGACTATATTGCTGTTCATGCACTATCACTAGGTCCAAATCCTGGAACTGCTTTATAGTGCTGACATGGGCAGCAGTGGTACAAGAAGGCAGCTCACTACGGTTGCTCAAGGGAAATTAGGGATGGACAATAAATGCTGAAAGTGATGTTCACATCCCATGGGTGAATATAAAAAAAAGAGCCACCAGACTGAATATTTCTGTGTTGCTCTAGCATTCTCTTGGTAGCAACATTGCCCTCTAAGATAAACAGCGCTCAAGATTACTCCACCACTCCCCAATATAATTCAACATGGACAACACAATCCAAGGGTCTAACGGTAGCAATCTCAAGTTCCTGATATAAAGAACTTATATGGGATGGCAATGTTGGTGAGGTACTCTCAAGGCTAGTACAAGACAGCGCAGATTAACCTAAATCCAAAGCTGACAGTTTAGGAACATTATTATGTGCGTAAGTGTACATGGAGTTGAGTGGAGGGTACCAAACTGAGGGCCCAAACTACCAATGAGTCATCCATATTGTCCAAGATTCCCTGCTATAGTAAGCATGCATGTTACTACTATCTAATCGTACCTTACAAATGTTGTAGGAATGAATTGTTTTGATGTAGTAATCTAATGATCAGAAAAAAAATTGCTACTTTCACCTCATGCTAGGTGTGCAATAAAGAATGGCCAGAGCAACAATGGGAATGCCCAAATTAGAAGAGAACAGTAATGTGATATTAAATCACTCCTCAACAGGCGTGCGCTCACCCAATGGATTCTGCTAACAGTTCAGCCATCACCACCAATCTCCATCGCTCCCTCCAGAATGTCCATTCACATGTGAACAAGGCCCATGTCATTCATTTATTGTAAGGGGAATTGAGTATAAAACTAAGGAAGTTTTGCTGGAATTATATAGGGCTTTGATGAGACCACACCTGGAGTACTGTGTGCAGTATTGATCTCCCCACCTAAGGAAGTACATACTTGCCTTGGAAGTGGGGCGACAAAGGTTCACTATATTGATTCCTAGGATGAGGAGGTTGTCCTAAGAGGAAAGATTGAGTAGATTGGGTATGTATTCACTGGGGTATAAAAGAAAGAGAGATGATCTAATTGAAATGTCTAAAATTCTTCGAGGACATGGCAGTGTCGTGTCCTACTCTTCTCTGCCAAAATATACCAGAATCATCCTGGAATGCAAAGATAATTCTTGGTTTCTCTTCTACAATGCAAACCATCTTTTCACTCCTCTCTGTATCGTCTACCCTCACCCCTGAGTTGTGAGGAGATCATAGACTTTTTTGTCACTATGATTGTGGCCAGCCATTCAGCTGCCCCGTCACACTGGGTCAAACTTCCTCTAAGGTTCCTCCAGCCTCTAGTTTCTGTCCTAATATCCCATTATGCTCTCTCTGTGCTCATTCGGACCATGAGTCCCACCTCTTGCTCCATCATCCAAGCTTGACCATTCTAACTTTTTCCTGGCCAGTCTCCCATCTACCACCCTACATAAAAACTGCTGCTCGTATCAACTCCCGTTCACTGTCCACCCACGTGCTTATTGGTCTACATTGTCTCCCGGTTCAGCAACATCTGTTTTGAAAGTCTCATCGTTGTTTACAAATCATCAATGGCTTCACCCCTCCCTACCTCTTAATCTCCGCCACCCGTACATCCCTCTGATACCTGCACTCTTCTAATTCTGGCATTTGTGTATCCGCAAATGTCATCACTCCTCCATTGGCGGTTGTTCTTTCAGCTGCCTCGGCCCTACACAGGCTTGTCCGACGTACAGCCTGCAGGCTGGAATCCCCTCTATGCGGCGCCCAGCCAGTTTTCAAAATTCCAGTCAAACAGGTGAGTTTCAATGGAAGATTCTGCATGGAGTTGCTCCTTCAATCAGAGACTGCTTCTCCCCTGTTTTTGCTGCTGATAGGCTCAGTAGCGAGCCTATCGACAGCAAATGAGGGAGAGAAACTGTCTCTGATTGGAGGAGCAGTGAATACCAGCATTGTTGAGTGTGCTGATGGCTGCCGGGCCAGGGGAGCCAGGTACGTTGGGCCTGTAGAGAGTGATGTTTTGGTGGCCCGGGAGGGTGAAGTTGTGTCGGACCCGTGAAGGAGATGGTGCCCTGGTGAGTATGTGGGTCTGAGAGTGTGTGGAGGCAGGGGCCGGCACTGAGAGAGTGCATTTGTGAGTTTTGGGGAGGGGTGGGGGGGAATGAGAGAGTGGGTGTGTGGGCAATTGAGTAAGTGTGACTGAGTGAGTGTGGGGGAAGTGTATGAGACTGTGTGTGTGTGTGTGTGTATGTGAATGCGAGAGACAAATTCTCCTTCAAGTCACACAGCATCCAGACTTGGAATTATATTGCTGTTCATTCACTGGGTTCCTTTGCTGGGTTAAAATCCTGGAACTCCCTCCTTAAGTGCACCATGGGTATACCTACATCAGATTGGCTGCAGCGGTTCAAAGAGGCAGCTCATCATTAACTTCTCAAGGGCAATTAAAGATTGGCAATAAATGTGGCCTTCCCAGTGATGCCTGAATCTTATGAACAAATACAAAATATGCATCAGGCTCAGCTCTTTTCTACATCATCTCCGGAGGTAAATCTGATATTACATCTCTGTATTTTCTTGCCAAGTTTTTATTCTTGTTTTCATTACTTCAGTCTTAATAGCTTTCATATTTTTCTATGATGGTCTGTAAACTCTACACTTTGTCCTGTTTCTCCTCCTCTCTCTCACTTCCCAGTCTGCTGAGCCACTGAATACTCTTTAAGCAGTCTTTCAATTTTATACTAACAGTGGTGGGCTGGAAAGTCGGTGTGATTTCTTCTGGGCGGCGAGGTAGGTGAACATGCGCGATCTTCCGCCTTTCAGCTCATTAATTATGCATTAGCGCATCTTGTGGCAGGGCAGGCAGGAAGTTGCCAACCCCACACTTGCCTCATGTGGTTGAAGGTCCTGGCACCTAGATAGAGATTCACTCATTGTAGGCCAGGAGCTCTGCTCTACTCCTCCAGAGTCTTTGCGCCGCAGCTCGTAATGGAGAAGCTTGTGGATGTGAGCAACCACATCCTGGGACATATGAGGGCACCTCTGGCATTGCCTTTCATTCATCTCTAAATAAGAGTACTGCCAGGGATACACCCATGGTTGGGCCAATGCTAGCCATTGCAGTGGTCCATGTTTGCCTGCCTCTTGACCTTATAGAGGCCACACTGCCTCTTGCTGCTCAGGTCCTTGCTCGTCATGGTCCTGTGTCAACTGGTTACAGGCCCACCTTCTCCTCATCTGGATGAGAGCTATTACCAAGGCAGGGTTGTCTGCAGCCTGCATCATCGACATCTCAGGAGATGTATGAATGAATTGAAGTGATATATTAAGTGAGCATGTCCTTTCCAGGTTCCCCTCCGTCTCAAAGCCAGCAGGCAAGTGTTAAGCCCTTCACCTGGCCTATGTTTAGACATGGCCACCCCATCTCTTCCAGGTAAAGGACATCCTCGAGGACCAGAGATGGGTGTTCCCTCCATTTATACATGAATACTAATGGAGACATTACTCTCTCGCCAGGGTGATGTTAGCCATGTTCAAGAAGCCTCATGTGGGCACTTTTCTGCTTTTGTTTCCACTACCCTCGAAACTCTATAGAGAGACCATTGCCTTGGCAGCATAGAAAGACTAACCACATGACCCTTTATCAACCATTACCATTCATCCGGGAGGATGGAAGTTTGGAGTTGCGAGTTGGCTGCCCTCTACCAGCCGTGCCCCTTGGAGGCATTTCATCTTCATCACTTCCTTCACCCCTGTCTCTGACTGCAGCCGATGGCAAATGGCACAGAATGAATGGCAGCTCCACTCCTTACTAAGATCTCAGTGTTATGAGACCCATGAGTCAGGGACAAACCTGCTGCAATGTGGGCTTCATCAGAGAGAGAACACAAGTGAGCATCTTTGACATCCAGTTGCTTCATGATTATTAGAATGTCCCTTTAGTTGGCCACTTGTGCGCCACCTTTCAAACTCACTCTACCACCTTCCACCCTCTCCCTGTGACCCACCAACTTCCCTGCATTACCCTTGACCCACCCAACATCACCATTCCTCTTCCCTTTGTCACCCTTGAACTTCCCCGTTCCCGTGTGACCTTATCACGATCCACCTCTACATACCTTATCTCCCCTCAGAGCTGATACCCATTGCTGTCCCCCATGCCCACCATTACCCTGCCCCCTCCCGTTATCCAAGCCAGTTGGCTTGTCCCCTTCTGCGACCAACCTGATGAGACCTTCACCTACCAGACACTCACCCTGGATCTGCCACCCTACCGCATCCCATTCCACCCTCAGACTGTAACTGTTCCCTCCTATCACAAGTATCTCTCCCCCAACGACCTATCATTGACACCACTGACCCTGCCCTCTAAGACACCCCACCCTACCCCTTTCCTTTCCCAGACACTCTTCCCCACCCTTTCCTGGACACTCTCCCTAGTCTTCCCGTGTAACCCTGTTTCCCCTGTCCAGTCTTTGCTCTACCCTTTCACCCTACTGCCCTCCCCCCACCTCCAGCCTGCACCTGCCTCCCTTGTCCAACCTTGGTGCAGCATTTGCTAATGACACTCAAGTGAAGTTATGCAAGGTCACCAAGAAGGAGAAAGCAAGACCTACAGAGCTCAAAGTTTTGGAAGAAATGAGTTTGCCAGGTACACACCACTTACATACAGTTGTAAAACTGGGCGTTCTAAATTCGGGATGGCGGGGAACTTAATTTCGAGGGTGAACTTAATTCTGACGAGGTGGCCTTTAATGAGCATGCTTGAGATGCCAATGCATGCAAATGGGGTCCTGACATGGTTCCTTGGGAAGCTCGATCCGCCCTTAACTCGCCTTGAAAGTTGGGAGAACAAAGTTCCAACAGTTTATCCTGCCATTGGGAAACTTTTTTTTGCCTCCCGCCAAATTAATTTCGACTTCTAATGGAGCCAGAAAATTCCGCCCATTGGTTGTAAAATTCGGCTCTGTTTTGGTGCTGCAGGTGCCATTTTGATACCAAAATGGAGTCCGCACTGTGCATGCACACTTCCAGCAAAATCTGTTTTGAATGCCATTTTACTGAGGGCATTAGCGCAGGTCTGAGGAGTGTGCTCTGGGAGTAGGCAGATCATAACATCAGCCAGTACGCAATGCTAATTTGACACCAGTGCTGTCATTTCTAACTTCGCTGCTCTAGCTAATGCCCTCTCTTAAACTTGCACAGGTGAATATGTGTTTAGCAGCAGGACAGACAAACCCACCAATAGTTTTTAAGGGATCATCTAAATACATCCAGGTTAGTTGCTGATCGATTTCTACTGGTTCTGTCTGAGTTTGTAGGGATACTGTGAGTTTTCCACTGATGTAATTGGCAAAGTCAACCTGGAGAGGTGAAAGCCTTGATTCTGACTTCAAGTCTTCACTTGCTCCGAGTTATCATCCCCCTTGGCCTGTAGCATAGAAGGAAGGTCTTATCCATAGAGGGTCTTTGGGGAGCACTTCTTTTACTTCAACCTAAAGCAAGAAAATCATCTCTGTTTTATGAAGGATCAGCTCACTGAAATCTGCCACCTCCTGCAGCTGACTTTCAGCCTCAAAGCAGGGCCATTATGGTGCTACCGGTGGCAGTGAAGGTGCCCGTGACCATGAATTTCTTTGAATTGGGATCCTTCCAGCTTGGAGATGACAACATCTCTCACATCTCCCAGTTTGCCATCTATTGCTGCATAAGGGAGGTGATTGATTTTCTCAATGCCAGGAGAGGGGCATAATTCATGTTCTCTCTAACCAGACAGCAGCAGGTGCATTGTGCAGGATAGTGGGCTTTCCCCTCACGGTGCATGGCCATCGACTTCACATTCTTTACTTTGTGGTTGCTGCCTCTAAATGCCGAGATGTACTGCAGCTGCAAAAGTTCTATTTTTTGAAAATGCAGTTGGTATTTTTCTAAATTCAGTCATGGGATGTAAACATCGCTGGCTAGGCCAGTATTTATTGCTCATCCCTAAATGCCCCTGAGAAGGTGGTGGTGAGCTGCCTTCTTGAACTGCTGGAGTCCATCTGGTGGTGTTAGGAAGGGAGTTCTAGGATTTTGACCCAGTGACAGCGAAGGAATGACAATAGAGTTCCAGGATGTGTGGCTTGCAGGGGAACTTGCGCTTGATGGTGTTCCCATGCATCTGCTGCCTTTGTCCTTCTAAGTACAGGTTGCGGGTTTGGAAGATGCAGTTGAATAAGCCTTGGCGAGTTGCTGCAGTGCTTCTTGTATATAATAGACATCTGCCACTGTGAATTGGGGGTGGAGAACGTGAATGTTTAAGTTGATGGATGGGGTGCCGATCAAGCAGGCAGCTTTGTCCTGGATGGTGTTGAGCTTTTTAGGTGTTTTTGGAATTGCACTCATCCAGTCAAGTGGTGAGTATTCCATCACACTCCTGACTTGTGCCTTAAGATGGTGGACAGGCTTTGTGGAATCAGGAGGTGAGTTACTCATCACAGAATTCCCTGCCTCTGACCTGCTCTTGTTGCCACAGTATTTATATGGCTAGTCCAGTTAAGTTTCTGGTCAATGGTAACCTAGGATGTTGATGGCGAGGGATTCAGCACATCAACAGTATCCTGGCACCGTCATGATGCTTTTATTCTGTGCCAGTCTGCAGTTCCCTCCATATTTGACCAACCACTTCAAACCAGATAGAGGCTGTTGGGGTAAAAGGGATATTCATTTATGACTCATTACTCCCATGTGCAAACCAACCGCGAGTGGCCAGCATGCATTTAAGAGCCATGCTGTCACACAAAACATCACTGAGCATTAGAATGGTCAAGCAGTGTTTCTGTTGTTTGGCTCACTCTAGAGCAGCCCTGTACTACTCTATAGAGCATGTGTCACAATTTGTTGTGGTCTGTTGTATCCTTCAAAACCAACCATCATGAGGATACAGGATACGGTGAGTGGTTCAGGAGAAGGAGGGAGAGAAGAGCAGGAGGAAGGGAGGAGGCAACCAACACATCCTTTTTCTGGTCAGGCTGTCCAAGATCAACACATCTGATTATGATTCCAGTGAAAATAACTTCAAATCCCTATTCTAAAAATGTCCCATACCTTTTCTTATTTCTGTCACTGCATCACAGTGTCCTCCTGGCCATAATACGGAAATAAAAGTGACCACAAAACAAACATTCCAAACCAACTTTATCAAACAAACCAACAATATTCCAGACAAAAGTCAATTAATCACTCTTGTACACTCTCTTAGTGCCTGTCTTTCATCTGTCACTGCCCTAGTACACTTCCTAGTGGCTGCGGCATGGGTAGTAAAAAGCTGCTGACTTTCACTGGGGCAGACTGCAGATAACCTTGCAGAACAAACTCAAGCAGCTCTGGGTCGTGAGAGCCTGGCTTCAGAATCGTGTGGCAGTTAGTATGGGCTGTCTGTCTGACAAACAACAGTAAGGGCATTGTTGGCGTGGCAATGGTGGGAGAACAAATGCTGTCATCCTATAGACGGCAATTTCCAGCTATATGAAGTCACTGCAACTCCCTCAGGGTGGCAGTTTAGCAATCCTGATAATCTGTTGAAGGACAGATTTTTGGACTGTTGTGAGACCGTGCTTGCTCCTTTTGAGCAGTGACATTCACAGGCATGATGACATCAGTCAGAGCCTGCATGGCAACAAGCATCAATCTCAAGACCTCAGCCTGAACTTCCACTACACACAGGGTGGGATTTTCTAGTCCCGTCCTCCTCGGGAATCATCACGGGCAGGGCGGAAAATTTGACGGACCAGCAAAAGGTCCGTTGACTTCAGGTGGGACCGGAAAATCCTACCCTCAAATTTTGGGTGGCTGTTACTTGCTTGGCAATGAAAGCTAAAACAGCGATCATCAGACGCTGCATCATGGTTGGGTCTACAAGTGTTTTCATGGAGATGGGCACCACTCCCAAACTGGAGATGATGGCTTCCAAGTGCAAAGCCCTGGGCCATGTTAATGCTGAACTCCTCTATGCTCTTTGACAATGACAGAAGGCTTTTCGGCAAGCCTGTCAATGCACCATAATTTCTGTGTGCATGTCTATCAGCCTTTTCCTATACACTACCTCACTAAAGTCCGCATTTGAGTCATCTGCAGCAGAACGCATGTATGACTTTGCCTTGGGAGCTGGCAGCTGAGGGACCCTTTCATCTTGTCATGGCTGCAGGTCACTCATGCCCTGTGATTCACCACATGAAGATCCTTCTTCTTTCTAAACTCTATGGCATGTGTAGTGCCAGAATGTGAGTTGATGGCTGAAGGTGTGAGATTGAGTGATAGTGTTTCATCGTCATCAGTTTCCTTGGACTTCGGTTCCTGCAGCAGTGTCTCAGCAGGTAGTACTTCTCACGTATCTGAAAGGGGAAAGGCACAACGGTCGGGCTGTACTGAGGGAAGGTGGCCGGGATGGTGGGGAGGGGATGCAAGAAGCTCATGTTTGCACCATTTGCAGTTTGCGAATCAGAAGAGATTATGGGATGAGGGAGAAATGAGATGTAGAGGGTGGATTAGGTAGGAATATAAAGTCAGCTTCAATATTTCAGCCTCAATCATGGCTGTTCCAATAATGGTCTGTACCATCCCCTCCATCGGGGTGAGGACATATGGCTGTGCCTGCCCCTGCTGGTTAGGGGCTGCTGGCTGTGGTTATGCACCACCATGTTTTGCAAGAGAGGGAGAAGTGTGTCAGTGAATGTGGTGTTTGGAGATTCCATGCTGCTTGCATTGGAATTAATGGGTACTATTAATCATGCATCACAATCCCTGTGCTCGTTTTAACCAATCATACCCATTCAATTTTAGTAGTGACATAACAACAGAACAAATACAAGAAAAGGTTTGCATGATTCACTTCATCCCCAAGGAACTTTCTCTAGTGTACTTCAAGATTGAAAGTATTGCATTTCATTATAGATGATAGGAATTTATTTTGAATCACTGATGAGCATATACGTCACAATTAGAAATGTTCCTGCAAGCTCAGAAGGTAAATATGCCAACCAAGTTAGTCATTCAAAGCAGAAAGGTTTCAGTACCTGCTGTGTGGGGCTACCTGAGTTGAAAAAGGGGCCCTCAAGTGACCTCCAATACTTTCTCTCTAGGCTAAGGGCGGTAAAATCAGACAGAGTTTCTGCTCCCGACTTCATTGACTCCTCCTAGAAGGGCTTGTGTAAAGATGTTGGATGAGGAAAGGATGACTATGATGTTCCACTGTTGCGGAGTGGCACTCACACAGACATTGATCTCCTTCAGGTTTAAAGACTTGGCCACGGTACTGGATATCCCTTGCTTTCATGCATGATTAAGACTCTCTCCAACCACACAACTGGTCAGAGAGTAGGTACTCACAGGAGACAATCTATTTAATCTTCCACTCACTGTTCACCAGCTTGAGCCAGGTGGGGCATACCTGTGCAGCCTCAGCATAGGCATTTTATGCAAATGTTGCTTATATTGTTACACTCATTGTTACACCCCTAATGATTGGGGATCCTCCCTCCGTGCTGTTGACTTGTAGAGCAGAAGTTTACTATATGACTGCACATACCTCTCGCCTCAGGAAGCAGTGGACTGTGATAATAACAAAGCCTTGAACGGAGTCAAAAACTGCAAACAGTATTTGAAACAAAATCGATCTCCTGTCTGTCATCGCCAGAACAGCTGACATCCAGGTCAGTGCCAGCAATGGGAGAACAACACACGAGCTCCACAGGGATGCCCTGGAGGAACAGAGAAGAATGACAGCTTTAGTTAAAATGGTAAGTGTGATCAATTATACTCAGTATGGACACAGTCACCAGCTCACAATTTAGAAGTGTCTGATTCAAATTCTGTGCCCAATTTGTATTTTTGAAATGTCGTGCCAAGCTCTTAATTTAAACAGCAAATCAAACTGTGTATTCAAACTGGGATTCTCAGAGGCGAGGGGTTCTGCAAGATGATTCTCACTGAGGTCATCAGGTTGCTCCATTTGTTGACTTCCTGATAAATTATTTCTGTTGCTGTCTATGTTAATGAAGAATATTTTCTGCATTAACATGATTCCCTTCAAGTAGCTGATGCAGTCTTTCAGAAATTGGTATGGCTGCCCCACTCCCACTGTAAGAGCGCGATTGTATTTCCATTGGTCCTTAGTAATATGTTGTTATGTGTAGGTCCCTGAGAGTGCGTCAATATTAGTAGGAGTCCCTAAGGATGTTTAGTTATTTCCAAGGATCCCTTACAGCTTTGTCAATATTACCAGGTTTCCTCTGGTGTGGGTCCCTGACAGGATGTAAATAATAGCAGAAGGTCCCTGAGAGTGTGTTGGTGTTTCCAGAGGGTCCCTGAGAATATGTCGAAATAACCAGAGGGTCCCTGAGAGCGTTATAATTAGGAGGGAGTCCTGAGAGTGTGTTGTTATTAGCAGGGAGTCCCTGAGAGTGATTTCAGCTTCTAATTGCTGTTCACCAGTTTGAGCCATGGCTACAGAATAGAGTTGTACATTTTTTATGGATTGAACCTCCCCCCCTGGCTAAGTTGGTCTATTTCCACCTCCATACCAATACCTGTCTCCACCCCTGCCTCAGGTCTGCTGCTGAAACCCTTTTGTTACCTCCAGACTTGGCTACTCTAACACATTCCTGGCCAGCCTCCCATATTCTATCCTTCGCAAAAGTGAAGCTATCCAAATCTCAACTGCCTGTGTCCTAACTTGTACCAGATGCCATCGTCCCTGTATCATTGACTCACACTGGCTCGCTGTTAAAGAATGCCTCGATTTTAAAATTCTCATCGTTGCTTTCAAATCCCTCCATGGCCTGTGCCTTCCCTATCTCTGTAATCTCCTCCAGCCCTACAACCCTGATATCTGTGCCCCTCTAATTCTGTCCTCTTTTGAGCAACCCCGATTTTAAACACGCCACCACTGTTGGCAGTGTCTTCTAGACCCTAAGCTCTGCAATTCCCTCCCTAAACCTCTCTACCTCACTTTCCTCTTTTAAGACACTTCTTAAAACCTATCTCTGACCAAAAGTTCGATCAATCTCCCCTAATATCTTCCATATTGTGGGTGGGTGTCATGTTTTGTTTGATAATGCCTCTCTGAGGCATCTTGGCACATTTTATTACATTAAAGGGGCTATGTAAATACAAGTTGTTGTTGGTTTCTAAAGCTGCGTGAAGTTAGGGGATGTGTTTTACAAAGATCAAGTGTCTTAATAATCTCACTGCAATAATGCACCTTCTTCAGCCGATTTTCAAGGTTTAGTTTAAATATAAAAGTATTGTGAAGATTAAGCTTTAATGCTCACAGCTGTGCAGTGTGAACTCACTAAGCTGCCAACATGGTAGGCTTCTCTGTAATCTATTATGAATGAGCTTCAGAAATCTGACTTGCTCCAAAATTTACTCCAGCGCAGCAAATACATCATAATCTTAGATGAAAGCAAAATACTGCAGATGCTGGAAACCTGAAATAAAAACAAAATGCTGGAAAAATTCCAACAGGTCTGACAGCATCTGCGGAGAGAGAAACAGAGTTAATGTTTCGAGTCCGTATGACTCTTCTTCATGACTCGAAACATTAACTCTGTTTCTCTCTCCGTAGATGCTTTCAGATCTGTTGAATTTTTCCAGCATTTTATGTTTTTACATTTTAATCTTTCTGTGATAATGCTATTACACATATGCATGCTTCTATGAAGCCATAGGAACAGTGGAAATGTACCAAGTTTCAAGGATAAGGGAATAGTGCAGAGTATTGTGGACCTAGCACCTAGAACTCTGAACTTTGATTCAAAATGTCATGGATTCAAACCCCACTGCAGATCTTATGTCCATACTGTAGATTGGCAACTCAGTGCAGTACGGTGAGAGTGCTGCATTATCGGAGGCATTCTCTTTCAAATGAGATGTTAAGTGAGGTTATGTCTGCCTGCTCAGATGGACATATACTATCCTCTGGCATTAATGAGCAGGGTGTTATCCTGGTGTCCTGGCTAACATTCCTTCCTCAATCAGTATCACCAGAGCGAATTTAACTGGTAATTTATCTCATTTGCTTTTATGTGACCTTTCTGTGCGCAAATTGACTGAAATGGTTACCTATATAAAAATGACTACAATTCAAAAACAATACTTTGGCTGTGAAATGCACTGGGACACTTTGCGGACATAAGGTGCTGTATAAATTATTTCTATGTGTTTGTTTCATTGCCAATCGCTGTGTATAACATTGAATGTACAATGTTGCAGATACACACTTCAGCACACACACGTACCTGTTTGCAACAAGAGTTATGTGTAAGCATAAGAATTATTCTAGAATTGCTAGAAATACAACTTTTGGAAGAAATGCTGAGGCTGTTGTTTCTTAGCAATAAACCCAAGTTTACGAAACTCTGTAGCCATGCTGGGAGATAACAGAGACAACACAAGTCAATTCTCCATTGCTCTCCAGAAGAATGTTAGCTATATCACATAGCTCCTTAAGGCACAGGCCTACATGTAGGCATTCCTGTGCCTGATAAGATGGAGCCACATGCCCATTTAATGAATGAGTGTTCTTACAAGAGAAGCAATGAAGTGGTGTAGTGGTAATGTCACTGGGCTAGTAATCAGTGGCCTAGGCTAATGCTCCGGATATAAAGGTTCAAATTCCAACATGGCAACTGGTAGAATTTTAATTCAATAAAATCGGGAGCATAAAACTGATCTCAGTGATGGTGCCCATGAAATGATCATCAATCCTCTTGGGAAAAACAATCTGGTTCACTAATATCCTTTAAGGAAGGAAATCTGCCATCCTTATCTGGTGCGGCCTACATATGACTTCAGATCTGCAGAAATGTGGTTGATTACCCTCTGAAATAGCCAACAAGCCAATCAGTTCAAGGGCAATTAGGGATGGGCAGCAAATGTTGGCCTTGCCAGTGATGCTCACATCCTGTGAAAGAATAACATTTTTAAAATCTCAGGAGCAAGAGGAGGCTGGAAAAGGAGGGTATACCTTGTCCATCTGTCCCTTAGTAATTGGACATTTGAATGGGAATATGTGATTGAATGAGTGCTTGGCATGAGAGACCCAGAAGCCCCCTAGAAATAAAGTAAATAAACAGGGAATCAAGGGGGAAAAACACTTCGGACAAAAGCCTGAAATGGATCTATGCTGGCTCAAAAGAACAGAAGAGACTGATACTATCACTCTGCTTCATTAGTCCTTTCATCCAATTCAGGACTGGCAAACCATGTCATCTGTTATAGGTCCTATGTCATTCCTGTCTATTTAACTTGCGTATCATAAACTGAGGGTTCTTAATAAATTGCTTTAAATCACTACTTGTGACTTGGATCCCCTTTTCGATAATCTGTGAATCCTAGATTAAATCTTTCACAGTTATGTATGTGCATACACACATAATTAAACAGTAAACTGATGCACAGCCACAGATACAATGGTACAAGTGTGTACTTTTTGTGGTCAGTCAAGAGTCTGACTTTCAGAACCCTTTAAGCATGGCTGAGTCTCTGAATGAAGCTTTGAAAAATTACATATGCAGAATTTCTGTTTGCCTGACACAAAGTTCACACTCTTTTCTCATAAAAACATATCCCTTACTCAAGTCCAGAGAGATTAGGAACAGTTTGGCAGAGCCATGATTTTGGGAACACTGGGGATGCAATGCTCCCAGGTTTGCACTAAGTGTGGAAGCGGGCAGGAAAAAAGATGTTTTACCCACTGGCCGTAATGGCGGCTTTTTGCACCGTAGTGTCCCCTTCCTGGTGGGTCCTGCCTCATTAATAATGCATACCCGGTAAACATACCGGGTCGCTAGTGGGGCAGCCTCTGATTTGCCTGCCCGCCGTCACTTCAGGCCTTCAGTAAACTGGGCAGCGTATTTAAAGGGCGGCCCTGCACAGAGGTAGAATTCTTCAAGGGATAGGAAGCTGCTGGGAACTGATGGCTGCCAAAGCGAGGAAACATGGTGCCCTCAAATTTAGTGACACCTCACTCGAGCGCCTACTGGATGCAGTGGAGGCCCGCCGCAAAGTCCTCTACCCCCATTCCAGGCGAAGGCCAGCAAGCAAGGTCATCAATCCAGCATGGGAGGCAGTGGCATCAGTGGTCAGTGCCAATGCTCTGCAAAAGAGGACAGGTTCAGGGAGAGGAAGAATGCTCTAATCCATTCCGCCAGGATAAGTCACTCTTCTCATCATTCAACTCACACAGTCTCAAACCCATCAGTCAGCCACAGGGATCTCGCAACTCAAGAGACAACACCACAAACTCTCACACACACCCTCACATCTCCATGAGGCTCTGGAGCTTGCATCCTCATCCCGTCCATGACTCCACTCACCACATAAACATTCCATGCAGTGTCTTGTATCCTGCTCACATTCTCTTCATCTGTTTTCATGTAGATCAAATTGGCTCACACCAGCAGGGAGGGATTCCAGACCAGGGGTGCAGTGGCTCACATTAGAACACTCATTCACTTTGAGAAGCATGCCATCGCGCTGACTGGTGAGGACGTGCCTGAGGTGACAGTAAGGCCGGCAACAAACACCCATGTGAGGATCCTGCACCACGTCATACCTCTCTTAACACAATTGTGAGTGCTCCCTCTCCTGCTTTTGACTCTGCTGCCATGCACAAACTATCTCTACTTTGGTTCACAGTGAGTTCTGCCAAGCGACCGACACCCTCAGCCAGCCAGTCCCTCAACTGCATCCAGGCCTTCACCTCCAGCCAAGAGGACACCTCCATTGAAGAACTGGAAATAAGCCTGGAAGACCCATCACAGGATTTACACACACCTTCCATTAGTGCAGAGACACACACCTTGGTGGGATCTAGATCTAGAGCAGGCTCAGGTTCACAACCTGGTGAGCACTGCATGGACACATGTCCGCAGCAGGAGGAGACTGGTTCAGCCGAGCTCCCTGGCACTTGGATGATGGCTGGGGAAGAGGCATCTGTGAGGTCCGAGTCAGATGACGAGCCTCTAGATTCAGCCTTCCAATTCATAGTGGAGAGGCAGCAGATGGTGGAGGAAAATCACGCAGAGCTATTGGAAGCCCTCAACATAGTGGCATGCAAGTTGGAGGAGTGCCACATATGTGTGCACTGAGGTCTCCATGGGGAGAATGGCGGACGCTATGGAGACCCTGGTCCAGCAGAACATGGAGATGCATGCTGACCTGAACACCATCGTGGTAGCCATGGGTGAATTCTTGCAAGGGCCATGTGAGAGGGAAATAGGACATCTCAACATCCCTCCAGATGCTCCTTCCCCTCAAGGAATCAGGCCGGGTCCCTCGGGCACCCGAAGAGTGGAGGAGCGGCAGCTGGACACCCCAGGGTCATCCACTCAGAAATCTCAGAGGCTGACCTCTCCCCTTTGCCTGTGACCCCCTTAACTTCATCCTCTGTCACCACAGAGGGATCAGCTGGCCCACAGGAGGACAGCCAAAGCAAGCTGAGCCCCCCTAGGCCTTGGCTCTCCAGACGACCCGTACCGAAGTCACCAGAGGCAACAGGGCCAACCATTGCACAGGCTATCTCCACCCCTCCTGCGGATGTCAGGGCAGCACTAGAAGAAGTGGTAGGCCTAGGAAAGTTAAGAATTTCTAATCACAAGTGGTTGCACGGCTGATCACATTTTGTTATTTTATAATCTGACAATATATTCACTTTCACTGAGTAATGTGTAATGGTGACTTTCAGTTTCTTTTACAGGCTTTGCGAGTCCTCCCCATACATCCCCCCGCACCACCAGCAGTTCAGCTGCACGCAGCTGGAGAGCGAACGATTCTGGAGGGATAAGTGTGTGTGTGTGTGTGGGGCAAGGCCTTTCAAAGCCTCCTGCTGGCAATCTCCCACGCACGCAGAGCCTTCCTCCATCACACTCATCTCAATATCCCGAGCACTTTCAGTGCCACCTGCTGGGGTTCTTGTTCAGCTGTCCATCTGAGCTGACCTGCATCTCCGCCCACCCACTGATTGCGCTCCCATGCAGTACCTGTGCCCACCCAACGTGACTCTACTCTCACTTTTGATTTGAGAAAAATGGTAGTCACCACGCTTCTGCTCATCTCCTTTCCTTTCCCCTCCCCCAGTCACCCATCTCTTTTTCCCCATCATTGTCGATCCCCCGACATCATCTTCCACTTCCCCACCATCACCTACCAACCAGAACCTCTTTCTTTCCAGGATGTCCAGATGAACGTGCATGTTCCCTACCTTCCCGAGAAACCCACCCCCCTCCACACGAACATCTGCAACCTCCTCCTTCCTACCCCCAGGGTCCGTGTCTGCCTCCGAGTCCCCACCAACCATCCTTGCCTGCCCTCCCTTCTACTGCTACTGTTGCACCCTCAACCTCCCACCCTACTGGCTCATTTTGCCCCTCTCATACTCACCATTCCTCCTACCACACCCATCCTCAGTTCACTCCCCAGGAGGCAGTCATTGACTCCACAGACCCCTCCCTTGCATGTTTACCTGCACACCCCCCACCCCATACGCCCTCCTCCCCCTGTACTCCCTCTTCCCCTGTACTCACTCCTCCCCCATACTCCCTCTTACCCCCGTACTCCCTCCTGCTCCCCGTACTTCCTCCTCCCCCCCATACCCCTCCTTCCCTGTACTCCCTCCTGCCCCATACTCACTCCCTGCCTGTACTCCCTCCTCCCCCATACTCCCTCCTCCCCCTGGACTCCTTCCTCCCCCCAGACTCCTTCCCCCCTCTGAACTCCTTCTTCCCCACAGATTCCTTCATCCCCTCTGAGCTCCTTTCTCTCCCTGGACTCCTTCCCCTCTCCAAACTTCTTTTCCCCTCCTACCTCCTTCCACCCCTCTGAACTCCTTCCCTTACCCCTTCCTCCCCTATTACACTCTCCTCTCCCAGTACTCCCTCTCCCGCTCCCAACCTCACCATCCCTTTGCTGACACCTTCGTTCCCCTCTCCCAAACTCACCCTCCTCCAACACCTTCAGTCCCTCCTCCCAACCTCACCTCCCCCCGGTACACCTTCCTCTCCCACTCATAGCTGGACCTTCCTCTACCCACCCCACGACTATCATCCATAGCAGCCCAAGGCCAAGGTGGTGATGTCCCGAAGCAGACCCCAGATATCAACGAAGACCTCCCATCTTCCGTGAGCTGCTTCGCGGTGGAGCCATGTCCATAAGAATCCACCCAGCATGGGATGCACATGTTCTTCCAGGATCCTGTAGCTGGAGGGCTCCAGCAGCTTCTGCCCCTTGGATATCTGCGATGTGAACAAGGTCCTAATGTAAGTCCTGACTTCTGTACGTTACGCTTGTCAAGAGGTGTTCTGGGCCGGAGCGTGTTCCCACCGACGTGGGCGGTAAATTTGACATTGGGGGATGATTCCAGTGGGCAAGCAAAAAATTGGCTCATGAGATAGTTGATGCATTGGTTTTAATTTTCCAAAAATCCCTAGATTCAGGGAAGGTCCCATTAGATTGGAAGGTAGCAAATGTAACTCCATCATTCAAAAAGGGAGGAGACAGAAAGTGGGAACTTACAGGTCAGTAGCTTAACATCTGTCATAGGGAAAATATTAGAAGCTATTATTAAAGAATCTATAGCAGGGCACTTGGATAAGTTCATGGTGGTAATCAGGCAGAGTCAGCATGGTTCTATGCAAGGAAAATCATGTTTAACCAACTTGTTCGTGTTATTTGAGGAAGCAACGTGCTGTGGATAAAGGGAAACTGACGGATGTACTGTACTTAGATTTCCAGAAGGCATTTGATAAAGTGCCACATCAAAGGCTTTTGTGGAAAATAAAAGCTCATGGTATAGAGGGTAATATATTGGCATGAACAGAAGATTGGCTGGCTAACAGGAAGCAAAAGATAGGCATAAATGAGTCTTTTTTGGGTTGGCAAGATGTAACAAGTGGTATGCCACAGGGATCAGTGCTGGGACCTCAACTGTTTACAATATATATAAATAACTTGGATGAAGGGATATATGGGATGGTTGCGAAATTTGCTGATGACACAAAGATAGGTAAGAAAGTAAGTTGTGAAGAGGACTAAAGGACGCTACAAAAAGACATAGGTTAAGTGAGTGGGTAAAGATATGGCAAATGGAGTATAATGTGGGAAATGTGAAATTGTCCATTTTGGCAGGAAGAATAAAAGAGAAGCATATTATCTAAATTGTGAGAGATTGCAGAGCTCTGAGATGCAGGGGGACCCGGGTGTCTTACTGCATGAATCAAAAAAGGTTAGTATGCAGGTACAGCAGGTAATTAGGAAAGCTAATAGAATGTTGCAATTTATTGTGAGGGGAATTGAATACAAAAGTAGGGAGGTATTGCATCAGTTATATAAAGCACTAGTGAGACCACATCTGGAGTACTGTGCACAGTTTTGGTCACCTTATTTAAGGAAGAATGTAGATGTGTTGGAAGCAGTTCAGAGAAGGTTTACCAGACTAATAACTGGAATAGGCGGGTTGTCTTATGAGGAAAGATTGGACAGACTATGCTTGTACCCGGTGGAGTTTAGAAGAGTAAGAGCTGACTTGATTAAAACATATAAGATCCTGCGGTGTCTTGACAGGGGAGATGTGGAGAGGATGTTTCCTCTTGTGGGAGAATCTAGAACTAAGGGTCACTGTTTAAAAATAAGGGGTTGACCATTTAAAACATCGATGAAGCGAATTTTTTTCTGAGAGTTGAGAATCTTTGGAACTCTCTTCCTGAAAACGTGGTGGAAGCAGAGTCTTTGAATATTTTTAAAGGCAGAGGTGGATAGATTCTTGGTAAGCAAGGGGGTGATAGGCTATCAGGGATAGGCGGGATGCAGATTTGAAGTTACTGTCAGATCAGCCATGATCTTATTAAATGATGGAGCAGGCTCAGGGGGTCGAATGGCCTGCCCCTGCTCCTTGTTCATATGATAAGGCGCAAATGCATTGAAATTAGGTTCCCGACGTTGGACAGCAGGAAAAGTGGCCCGCCATTGATGATGGCATAAAACCGATTTTTGGCCTTCTTGCCATATTGTTCACTCACACCCGCCATGACACCTGATGCCAATCAGGGTGGAAAATACTGGCCTCGGTGTTTGTGGCATATGGCTGAAATTTAGCCCGCTAAAATTGCACAGATGTAGCTGTACATAGCATGGGCAGGCTCTTAGATTCTTGTCCAACTGGGACAATCCTAATTGACAAGGCACTGGTTTGTAGAGTGGTAAGTCCACTCCTCCCAAATGCAACAGTGATATGACTAGCTAATCAATGATTTAAGGTGCCATGGTATACTGATGGCCTACCTGCCTTAGCTGTCAAATTATCAGGTCTGTCACAAAGTTGTTTTGGTTTCAAACTTCCATCATTGAATGTGTTATCTGGACACCACACTAATTCCATGACACTTTGTAGCTTCCTTCACCTCCCACCAAGCGGGTGTCACTAGTTGGTCATTGGGCAATAGTCCAATGTGGATTTGAGCCCCTGATTGGTGGACCAGGGTCTTCTCATAGCCAACATGATAAGCAGCAGAACTCACCATTCAATGTAAATCCAACACCATCATCCATCTGACATCAGCAAGGACATGCACCATACCGCCTCAGCCATGTGGTGGATATTTGTCTTCAGTGAGGTGGCAGAGCCTTGAGTTTGCATCATGCCAGGTACAATGGGCTGAATGCTTACTTTCTGTGCTTAATGATTCTATGCCCAAATTCAGTGCTGCACACAATCCTTCTACCCAGTGACAAATTGGGGAGTTTGGAGTTCTCATTCCTGAAACTGTTTCTCTTTTTAAGAAAGATTTACCTCACAGAACAGTCCTGGGCTTTGAAAATGACCTAGAACTGCTCTACATGCTATTCCAAACCATGAAGGAAGACGGTTTGTCCCAAGCTTAACCTATAATGAGACTCTGCCATCAGTGAATAAAGGCAAGAATGAAGAATGAAGGACTGTGTCCAGGCATTTGGCATCCAGTAGATCTCCATGATACAGAAATAAATAAGTAAATGAAAGGGATTTCTTCTCTATCTTCTAAAGAACACTTCAAAGTTCCTTCTTGGGCATTTGAAAGCATTAATACCACATTTGGGGTATTCAGCATCTGATTCCGCTGTCCATGTTCAAGCTGGTGGATACAATGTAACAGATTCCCTGGTCAGTCCTCAAACAACATATTCATCTGCACAAAGGAGTGCTCCAACTCTTTCAGAAGTATCTGGAACAGACACTCTAAATCTGTATTTTGGGATTCCGTTCAATGCATTGCTAATGAGGACACTGACGTGGTGACAGTGGACAACCTTGACTCAATTGTCTTTTCGGATAGGTTCTGTGTGTTTCTCCTTTACATGTTGGGGTCTGTACATGCACCCTGCATAAAACCCAAAATATTGCCCTGTACATCTATAGTTCCCAGTTTCTTCATCAGGGCTGCACAAGGTACTTTATTAAAAGCCTTATGAAAATTCATGAAAGTAACACTGGTGGGGTTTTCCTATGCTCTAATACCTTGAATGAAGCCTCAGGATGTGTATCTATGAAGGCTGAGATTTCACATCGATGTATTGACAAAGCTGTAGCAATTCCTTCAGATCTATGCACATTATGTAAAATTTGAATGTTGCAGCCAGTGGCCCTCAGATCCAGCTTGGCCCTCAAGTGATTTGCTAAGCCTCCTCTGGCGAGCACTGGGAACATTTGTATTGTCTGCCAGTTTGCAGGTCACAGTTGTGTGATACAGTTACAGATGCATTTGTCAGCAGGGCCAACAATCTCATCAGTGATCCACAACAGCAATGTGACAAGGCATTTCTGAGAGTCCATAGGGTCAGTATTTGCACTAGTGTTTCTATTTGTATCCCTCTGCACAATGCTGTGTTTTATATAGCGCATAATAGTTATTTCAATCTCAATACAATATACGCAGAATCATGTAGATTAAACCATGCTTTCCAAGGAACACTCATTGTGTCATGATTTAAAGCTATTCATTATACCAAACTTTGTGGTGAAAGATGAAGAGTGTAAAGATGATACCAGGGAAGCTAAGGCTACCCTATGCAACCACGGCTCAAGACACTGTTGTGTAAAACATAGACAGCAGCAGACGGTAGGTGTAAAGAAGCTAGCTCATAGGAATATTTTTAATCTAATCTACTCGGTGGGAAACTGATGGGATTGGATTGGACACCAGTTTTAGACCTCTCTGGATTTTACTGCCCATTGAATTCAACTAGCACTTAGTTTAAAATTGTCCCATGTCATAACCAAATCATCCTCTAACATTCCACTAGCATCCTAAAGGAAAACTTTGTATACCTGAACTAAGGAGTGCAGACTTGAAGTGCCACAATAAAGACAGTGTGAAAATCGCAATGAGGACTTAGCAGCAAGCCAGGAAGAAATTAATGTCAGGTGCTATCTTAGAAAAGAGGAGGCTAAGGGGTAGCCAAATTGAGATGTACAAACTGATGAAGGGGCCTAGATAGGGTAGACAGGAAAGACTTGTTTCCCCTTGCAGAGGGGTCAATTACCAGGGGGCATAGATTTAAGGTGATTGGCAAAAGGATTAGAGGGGACATGAAGAAAAACTTTTTCACTCAGAGGGTGGTGGGCATCTGGAATTCACTGCCTAAGTTGGTGGGTTGAAGCTGAAACGCTCAACTCATTTAAAAGGTACCTGGATCTACATCTGAAGTGCTGTAGCCTGCAAGGCTACGGACCAAGTGCTAGAAAGTGGGATAAAAATGAGCAGCTAGTTTCTTTTTTCTCTTATTGGCTAGCACAGGTATGATGGGCTGAATGGCCTCTTTCTGCACCGTAACCTTTATATAGTTCTATGGTTTAATTTCTGATGCCGAGCAGTGTGACAACTGCATTATTTCATGTCCTATAATGCTTTGCTTAATTCTTGAAATACCATCGATTAATATCTGGCTTCTGCTGTGAAATTACCAATGAAGAATAAACCTCATGCGTAATGCTCAAATGAAGAGCAAGGCAGATGTTTTACCCATCATGCAGTGTGTCAATGTTGGCTGTTTAAGTTAGCATATTGCTGTGCTTTGCTTTGGATATGTAACACCTAACTTTTAAAAAATTCATTCAGGGGATGTGGGCATTGCTGGCTAGGCCACCATTTATCACCCTTGAGAAGGTAGTGCTGAGCTACCTTCTTGAACCGCTGCAGTCTGTGTGGTGTAGGCACATCCACAATGCTGTTAGGGAGGGAGTTCCAGGATTTTGACCCAGCAACAATGAAGGAATGGTGATATATTTCCAAGTCAGGACAGAGTGGCTTGGAGGGGATCTTCCAGGTGGTGGTATTCCCATATGCCTGCTGTCTTAGTCCTTCTAGATGGCAGAGGTCGTGGGTTTGGAAGGTGCTATTCAAGGGGCTTGGTGAATTCCTGCAGTGCATCTTGTAGATGGTACACAATGCTGCTACTATGCGTCGGTGGTGGAGGCAGCGAACGTTTGTGGATGGGGTGTCAATCAAGCGGGCTGCTTTGTCCTGGATGGCGTCAAGCTTCTTGAGAATTGTGGGAGCTGCACTTATCCAGGTAAGTGGAGAGTATTCCATCACACTCCTGACTTGTGCCTTGTAGATGGTGAACAGGCTTTGGGGAGTCAGTGAGTTACTTGCCGCAGGATTCCTAGCCTCTGAGCTGCTCTTGTAGCCACAATATTTATATGGCTAGTCTAGTTCAGTTTCTGGTCAATGGTAACCCACAGGATGTGGATAGTGGGGAATTCAGATCTAGTAATGCCATTGAATGTCAAGGGATGATGGTTAAATTCTCCCTTGTTGGGCTGCCACTTGTGTGGAGTGAACTTTACTTGTCACTTGTCAGCGCAAGCGTGGATATTGTCCAGGTCTTGGTGCAATTGGACATGGACTGTTTCAGTACCTGAGGATTCATGAATGGTGCTGAAAATTATGCAATCATCAGCAAACATTCCTATTTCTGACCTTATGATAGAAGGAAGGTCATTGATGAAGCAGTTGAAGATGGTTGGGCCTGAGGAACTCCTGCAGTGATGTCCTGAAACTGAGATGATTGACCACAACGATTTTCCTTTGTGCCAGGTACGACTCCAACCAGCAGACAGCTTACCCCCAATTCCCACTGATTTCAGTTTTGCTAGGGCTCCTTGATGCGATACTCTGTCAAATGTTGCCTTGATGTCAAGGGCAGTCACTCTCCCCTCACCTCTGGAGAGTTCATCTCTTTTGTCCATGTTTGAACCAAGGCTATAATGAGGTCAGGAGCTGAGTGATCCTGGCAGAACCCAGAGTGTCAATGAGCAGGTTATTGCTAAGCAAGTGCCGCAATATAGTACTGTTGATGACCCCTTCCATCACTTTAGCGATGATCGAGAGTAGACTGATGAGGCAGAAATTGGCGGCTGGATTTGTCCTGCTTTTAGTGTACTGGACATACCAGGGCAATTATCTACATTGCTGGGAGATGCCAATATTATGGCTGTACTGGAACAGCTTGCCTAGGGAAGGGGGGACATTGGGGGGGGTGTTAGGAGCAGCAAGCTCTGCAGCACAAGTCTTTAGTATTATTGCCAGGATATTGTCAGGGCCCATAGCCTTTGCAGTATCCAGTGCCTTCAGTTGATATCATGTGGAGTGAATCAAATTGGCTGAAGACTGGCATCTGTGATGCTGTGGACCTCCAGAGGAGTCTGAGATGGATAATCCACTCGGCACTTCTGGCTGAAGGTTGCAGCAACTGCTTCAGCCTTATCTTTTCACTGATGTGCTGGGCTGCCCTATCATTGAGGATGGGGATATTTGTGGAGCCTCCTCCTCCAGCGAGTTGTTCAATTGTCCACCAGCATTCACGACTGGATGTGGCAGGACTGCAGAGCTTAAATTTGATCCATTTGTTGTGGGATTGCTTAGCTCTGTCTAAACTCATGCTGCTTATGCTGCTTGGTAAGCAAGTAGTCCTGAGTTGTAGCTTCACCAGCTCATTTTTAGGTATGCCTGGTGCTGCTCCTGGAATGCCCTTCTGCACTCTTCATTAAGCCAGGGTTGATCCCCTGGCTTGGTAATGGTAGAGTTGGGGATGTGCCAGGCAATGAGGTTAAAGATTATGGTTGATTACAATTCTGCTGCTGCTAATGGACAACAGTGCCTCACGGTTGCCCAGTCTTGAGTTGCTACATCTGTTTGAAATCTATCCCATTTAGCATGGTGGTAGTATCACACAACACGATGGAGGGTATCCTCAAAGTGAAGACAGGATTTTGTCTCCCCAAGATCTGTGCGGTGGTCATTCCTACCGATACTGTCAGGGACAGATGCATCTGTGGCAGGCAGATTGGCGATGATGAGGTCAAGTATGTTTTACCCTTTTATCGGTTCCCTCACCACCTGCTGTAGACCCAGTCTAGCAGATATGTCCTTTGGGCTCAGCTATTTCGGTCAGTAGTGGTGCATTGTAGTCCCCCACCCAGAGTACATTCTGCGCCCTTGTCACCCTCAGTGCTTCCTCCAAGTGATCTTCAACATGGAGGAGTACTAATTCATCAACTGAGGAGTGTGGGGAGTGCAGGGATCATATGGATGAGGTGGGGTGGTACGTGGTAATCAGCAGGAGGTTTCCTTGTCCATGTTTGACTTGATGCCATGAGACTTCATGGGGTCCGGAGTCAATGTTGAGGACTCCCAGGATACCTCCCTCCTGACTGTATACCACTGTGCCGCCACCTCTGCTGGGTCTCTCCTGCGGTGGGACAGGTCATACCCAGGGATGGTGATGGTGGTGTCTGGGAATTATCTGTAAGGTATGATTTCATGAGGATGACTATGTCAGGCTATTGCTTGACTAGTCTGTGGGACAGCTCTCCCAATTTTGGCACTAGCCCCCAGATGTTAGTAAGGAGGACTTTGCAGGGTCGACAAGGCTGCAATTTCCGTTGTCATTTCCGGTGCCTAAGTCGATGCCAGGTGGCGCATTACCACTACTCTTATGTGAAACCCTGCAGCCGACTGCATATTAATTCCTCTTGAAGAAGGAAGTGGTATCATGGCTGGCTGCTGAGATTCTTGTGGCCTTAACTGCCTTCCCAAACTTTGTTTCTCCATACAAGGCAGCCACATCCAACACTGTGAACTGAGGGCTCTGATGTTCTACTTTATGCTATCTCCTGAAGGTTTAGATTTGGAAGGGCATCAGTCCTGTAAACTTCCTCTCACTGAGGCCTCCAAGAGGCTTGCAATTTCTGGTTTGTAAAGCTATCTTTTCTCAATCAATAGCACGTCATTTTGCAGCAGTATTAAAAAGAAAGAGAAGGCTTACATTTATATAACACCTTTCACAACCCTGTGATATCCCAAAGTGCTTTACAGCCAGTTAAGTACCTTTGAAGTGTAATCATGTTGTAATGAAGAACATTTTGCATAGTAAACGGGAGGCTGTTTCAGGTATTTTAACTGTTGCCTCTTCACAATTCACAGATAATTCAGAGGATTGAAAGTTTTATTCATTCATGGGATGTGGGCGTCACTGGCTAGGTCAACATTTATTGCCCATCCCTAATTGCCCTTGAGAAGGTGGTGGTGAGCTGCCTTTTTGAACTGCTGCAGTGTTCCAGCTTCAATGGCCAGCTTGGTGCTGGAGATGGCTCACATTTAGACTGAATCTAGAACAGCTATCCTCAGGATAATATATGAACATATAAGAGAATAACATATAAGAGGCTGATCATTTAAGATTGATGATGAAAAATTTCTTCACTCAAAGGGTTGAGAATATTTGGAATTTTCTACTCTGGGAATTTGTAGATGCTTCATTGCGGAAAATATTTAAAGCTGTGACAGACAGATTTTTGATCTCTCAGAGAATCAAGGGATAGGGAGAGTGGGTGAGAAAGTGGAGTTGAGGCTGAAGATCAGCCATGATCATATTGAATGGAATGGCAGGCAGGAGGGGACATATAGTCATCCCGATCCTATTTCTTATATTCTGATAAATGGGCTCAGGGGTCAGTGCACCAGATTTGCAGTGATTCCAGTTGTCTAAACCAATGGCTGATCCACTGAACCACAGAATTTTCCTGATGTGCAACTTTTAATTGTGCTTTGCTGGTAAAACTAAACACAGAAAATTATGTGATTTATACAAATGCACCTTATCACCCACATTTTACAGCATTCATAAAAAAGTGCAATAGAAAGCTGCATCGAGCACTTTTCACTGGAGCTGAAAACATACCGTGGTATATCTTGCATTGTTAATCAGAAGCTGCTGTAGAAATATTACCTCATACAGGCCTATAGAATAAAGATCCAGTATCCCTTTAAAGTGGGTGTGCACCAGTCTGTGCATTAGATACACTGAGAACCGTGAAGTAATATAGTTAATAAAAGCCTTAAACAACTCATTTGCTTGCCTCTCTAAGCAATAGGTTAAATACATGTACCTTTTTAAGTCAGGTGCATCTGACTTTGATTTTATGGTTCAAAAGAACAGAGATTTTGTTAAAAGATTTTTACAGTACTGAGAGAAAAGCGGTTAATTGAATAATGAGGCAAAAATATGGCTAACACAACACAAGAATAAGGCGGCGATACAATATTCAGGAGAGGGAAAAGTGATTGATTCATTACTGGGAAGAAGGTAATGTAAATGATTCATAAATCAGGGCAAGAAAAGGTGAATGATTCAATCCTGGAAACAAGGAAAAGCTATGGATTCAACACTGGGAACAAGGAAAGGTGATTGATGCACTACTCCAGATTCCTTCATCACTGGCAGGACACATTCACTAGATGTGGCAGCACAGTGGTATACTGCGGGAGTGCCCAACATTGACTCTTGACCCCATGAAATCTCACGTCATCAGGTCAACCATGGGCAAAGAATCATTTTACTGATTACAACTCCTGCCCTCCCACAGTTGATGAATCAGTATTTCTCCATGTTGAACACCACTTGGAAGAAGCACTGAGGATAGCAAGGGCGGAGAATGTACGCTGAGTCGGGGGACTTCATTGTCTATCATCAAGATTAGCTTGGTACCACCAGTTCAATCAGCCATGATCGATCAGGCTCAACGGGCTGAATGGCCTTCTCCTGTTCCTGTGTTCCTACTGAGTGTTCTGGCTGAATCCTGAAGATCATTTTTGTCAGACCGGGTCTGTGGCAGATGGTGATATAACCAATAAGAGGGAAAAACCCACTTGATCTGTTCCTGTCACAGATGCATATGTCCATGACAGTATTGGTAGGAGTGACCACCGCACAGTCCTTGTAGAAGGAAAGTCCTGTCTTCACACTGGGGACACTCTACATCATGTGTGGCACCAGCACCGTGCTAAATTGAATAGATTCAAAACAATCTAGCAACTCAAAACTGGGCATCAAAGAGGTGCTTTGGGACATCGGCAGCAGAATTTTATTTAATCATTATCTGTAATGTCATGCCCCAGGATATCCTTCACTCTGCCATTACCATTAAGCTAGGGGACCAACCCTGGTTCAGTCAGGAGTGTAGGAGTTCATACTAGGAACAGCAACAGGTATACCTAAAAATAAGGTGTCAACCTGGTGAAGCTACAACACAGGACTACATGCATACTAAACAGCAGAAGCAGCATGCAATAGACAGAGCTAAGGCATCCCACAACTAAGGATCATATTGAAGTTCTGCAGTCCTGTCACATCCTATTGTGAATGGTGATAGACAATTAAACAATTGACCAGAGAAGGAGGCTTCATAAACATCCTCTTCTTCAATGATGGGGGGAGCCCAGTGTAGCAAGAGACAAAGCTGAAGCATTTGCAATTGCCTTCAGCCAGAAGTGCTGAGTGGACAATCCATTTTGGCCTTCTCCTGAGGTCTTTGCTATCATAGATGTGAGTCTTCTGAGAACTTGATTCACTCCACATGGTATCAAGAAACAGCTGAAGGCACTGGATACCACAAAGGCTATATGGGCCCTGACAACATTCTGGCTGTAGTATGAAGAATTGTGCTCTAGAACTAGTCGTGCCCTTGGCCAAGCAGCTCCAGTACAGATAAAACACAGGCATCTATCTAACAATGTGGGAAATTGCCCAGGTATGTCCTGTCCACAAAAAACAGGATAAATCCAATGTGGCCAATTACTGCCTCCTCAGTTTACTCTCAATCATCAGCAAAGGTGTCATCGACAGTGCTGTCATGCGGCACTTACTCAGCAACAACCTGATCACCTATTCTCTGGTTTCTGCCAAGGCCACACAGCTCCAGACACAACTTGCCCCAAACATGGAATAAAGAGCGGAACTCAAGCGATGAGGTGAGAGTGACTGCCCTTGATAGTAAAGGAGCATTTGACTGATCAAAGATCCCTAGAAAAGTGAAGGCAATGGGAATCAGGAGGAAAACTCACCACTGGTTAGAATAATTCCTAGCACAAAAAGAGACGGTTGTGGTTGCTGGAGGTCAATCATCTCAACCCTAGGAAATCACTGCAAGGGTTCATCAGGGGTATGTCCAAAACCCAACCATCTTCAGCTGTTTCATTAATGCCCTTCGCTCCAACATGAGGTCTGAAGTGGAGGTATTTGCTGATGATTGTACACTGTTCAGTACATTTGGAACTCCTCAGATACTGAAGTAATCTGAGTCTGCATGCAGCAAGAACTGGACAATATTCAGGCTTGGGCTGATAAGCAACAAATAACTTTGGTGCTACAGAATGCCAGGCAAGCACCATCACCAACAAAAGAGAAACTAATCATACCCCCTTAACATTCAATGGTATGACTTGCTGAATCTTCCACCATCAACATCTTTGGGGGGGTCACCAGAAACTAAACAGGAACAGCCATTGAAATACTGTGAATGACAAGAGCAGGTCAGAGGTTGGGAATTCTGCAGATTGTAATTCATCTCCTGACTCCCAAAGCCTGTCCACCATCTACAAGGCACAAGTCAAGGGCGTGATGGAATACTCTCCACTTGCCTGGATGAATGCAGCTCAACAAAACTCAATAAGATTGTTACCACCCAGAATAAAGCAGCCCACATGATTGACATCCCAGTCACCACCGTAAACATTCAATCCCTCCGCCAATGTGGTAGCAGCAGTGTGTACCATATACAAGATGCATTGCAGCAACTTGCCAAGGCTCCTTCAATAACATTTTCCAAACCCATGATCTCTACCACCTAGAAGAACAAGGACAGCAGATGCATAGCAACACCACCATCTGCAAGTTTCCCTTACACACTATACAGATTTGGGAATCTATCACTGTTCCTTCACTGTTGCTGAATCAAAATTTTGGAACTCCCTCTCTAAAAGCAGTAGTTGAAGAAGGTGGCTCACCAACTGCTTCTCAAGGACAATTGGGGATGGAAAATAATTGTTGGTCATGCCAGCAATGCTCGCATCCCAAGAACGAATAAAAATAAATACTGGGAACAAGGAAAAGTGATTGATTCAATCCTGGGAAGAAAGATGAGTGATTGGCTCAATACTTCGGAGGAAGTGAATGAATGGCAATGGAAGTGGAACAAGAAAAGTGTCAGGAAAGGGGAAGTGACAAATTGAATGCCCCAGACAAAGACTCTCACCCTCTTTAGAGGGTAAAAGAAATGGACCAATTCAAGCTGGAATCGGATGATGTCATTGGCTGAACAACATGGACAATAGTGATTGTTTCAACCCCCAGGGTACAAGGAAATTACTTATGTAATAACTTGAGCCATCAGAAGTGATTCCGTGCCTGTGCCAAAGGGAATATATTGATTTTATATCAAATAAACAGGAGCTTGTCAATTTGTAAGTCATAAAACTTTTGAATAATCAATGTTTTTCATATTCAAATGTGGTGCAGTCCCAAGATGTACACAGAGACGACTGAAGGTGAAGACTGAAGAGGTGACTTGCCTCTATAATGAACAGTGCCTTTGCACACAGCAATTTCATATATGGCGGCATGTTGCCACTAAAGCAGCATCATTATTAATAATAATGTTTCCGACCGAGCCAGTTGTTCCTTCAACGTAAGTAAAATTACTCTCAGGTGAATAAAGACTATGAAAGACTGGCATCGAAAGTGGGACAGGATAAAATAATAAAGACAGGTCTTCTTCCACACATAAGTAAAGTTTATAGTTTTATTCTAGTTTCCTCCCTTTATCCTGAAGGTGCTGAATCATGCTGAGCTACGGATTATGCAGATACTGACAGTTCTCTGGCTATTCCACATGCCTTTTTATCAAATGTGACTCTTTTGGCAAGCTATTTGATGCTGGGTGGCATCACATGTAAACTCAATTCTGTCATCATCAGGCGATCATACAGGGGTCGCTGGATAGTGATCAGGAGTAGGAATGCGGATTGGTTTAAATAAAGAGCACACGCACACAGACATATGAGGAAAGAGCAGGAAATGGGATTAGGATCAACTGAATAGCTCTTTCAAAGAGCTGACACAGGCACAATGGGCTGTAAGGCCTCCTTCTGTCCTTTAATATTCCAAAATATATACATTATCACATATCTATAATATTTAATTTATTTTTTAAAGTCTTGTTTTGGCTGAGAAAAAGGGATACTTTATCTTTCAAAGTTACCCATGATGCAAAAGTTAGATCAAATGGATGAGACTAACATGGCGTTACTGGTGATGGTGGCAGATAATGCTGTAGTTGAAACAACTCCACACTTGGAACATTTGAGCATCAAACCGCTACGGGCTTCACTTGCCTGACTTGAAACAAATGCAAAGCAAAAATGAGGACAAATAAAGACTCCAAGTTTAAATGCAGAGAAAACAAACAGTTGAGAAAAGCAGCACAGATGTAATTAGCTTGCAATATATAGAATGCGAGAAGTTGGAGTACAATGATTAATCAATTCCCGATCACAGAAACAGTGAAGAAATTTTAGTTCACAGATTCAGACTTCTTTTTGCAAGATGGAATCTTGAAGATCTGTTTCTTTGAGTGTATCCTGGTAAATTCAGCTTCAAACAGGAAGCATGGCCCTTGAACCAGTATTACGGTAGCCCCATCCCTAAACTGCACTACTTTCAACTACAGCGTTGTTGTTGCCTCCATTGTATCATCAGTCCCATGGACACAAGGGATGTCATGTGTCACTAGCACCCACCACTGCTAATGTTTCAAACTGGGCAGAATTCATTTTGAAAAATTGGTTTCCCTGCCACAATTGATTGATAAACCAACTGATGCAGAACAGAAACTCTTCAAAAAAATCGAGTAGATTTTCTATTTTCCAAAAACCTTTTGGCATACCACCAGCCCATGCTATGGAAATGCTACATAGCAACTCTATTCTGTCCCATCCTCCAGGGACAGGTATCTCTCCATCCATCCCAGAGAGAGGTGTCCCAAATTGACCCTTAATGGAGTGGGAGTCTTCCAGAAATATTGAAAGGCCCTTGGCCTTAGAAAGTGTGAGAGATCAGGAGTGAGACTGTGGGTGGCTGAAAGTCTTATCTTGTCATAATCCTGATATTGGAACAGAACAAGAGCAAACCTGGGGCTTCGATGTCAGCACAGTGATCAACTGCAGATAACAGCACAAATGAGCCTGATCTTTATGTCATGACATCCATTCAACCCTTCTAGCAGGTTATCATTGGAAGGCACCTATACTATATGAGGAATGGGATGGGAGTCATTGTCTCACAGTCTGTGGAGAGGGGTCTTTATGGACTTTGATGTTCTTCTACAAGGATGGGGGAAGGGTTATTGCCTGTGATGCTCTTCCATGGTTTGAAGTATTACCAGTTTATGAAAGGCAATCAGGCACAATTATTCTAGTGCAGGAGTACCTGCCCATACTGGCATCTGTGACATGTGGCAATCAACAATATGTTTGTACACTCCTCAGTTTAGGAGGAATTACAGAACCTGCAGAATAAAGAGAAGAATCAAAAAGAAAATAAGGGTGAATTTTTTAAATATCTGTACCAAATACAGTTTAGTCAACTGTGGACAAGAATATGTAGCTGAACATCAGTCAAACCCTGACCACGATTCCGTCTTTCAAATTAAAGCCTTGTTTTTCATTGCATTTCTGACCTAAATAAAGATTACAGAAAGCTTTCCAGGAAAATTGTTCATTACCTCTGATCCTGAAATTGAATACATAGACAATACAGAATTAAAATAGTAAGTTTAGTAACTCCTAATTTTATTTATTCAATTAATTAGGGGTGAGACCAGTCCTGATTGAGTTTTCATCTTTCTCACCAGTAAAATGACCCCAGATCCCATCCTTCTTTCCTGAATATCTATTTACATAAAATGACCCATCATTTGGCTTACATTTAAAGTAAATTAATGTTTCTTTTGAAGTTAGAGGTTAAAGTTCATCTTTTGCATTTGGGAGGCAAGAAGACATATGGGAAGTTGAGTAAGTACTCCACCAAAGCATTTTTGCTCATTAAAATTAACCTAGCTGGATAAAAACAAAAAACTGCGGATGCTGGAAATCCAAAACAAAAACAGAAATACCTGGAAAAACTCAGCAGGTCTGGCAGCATCGGCGGAGAAGAGCAAAATTGACATTTTGAGTCCTCATGACCCTTCAACAGAACTAAGTAGAAATAGGAAAGGGGTGAAATATAAGCTGGTTTAAGGGTGGGGGGGCAGTTGCTGGGACAAGGAAGCAGTGATAGGAGATAACCAAAAGATGTCACAGACAAAAGATCAAAGAGGCGTTGAAGGTGGTGATATTATCTAAAAGAATGTGCTTATTAAGAGTGCAGAGCAGGACAAGCAAGGTAGCTCTAGTGGGGGTGGGGTGAAATAAACGATGGGTGGAATACATTTAAAAATAATGGAAATAGGTGGGAAAAGAAAAATCTATATAAGTTATTGGAAAAACAAAAAGGAGGGGGAAGAAACGGAAAGGGGGTGGGGATGGAGGAGGGAGTTCAAGATCTAAAGTTGTTAAACTCAATATTCAGTCCGGAAGGTTGTAAAGTGCCTAGTCGGAAGATGAGGTGCTGTTCCTCCAGTTTGCGTTCAGCTTCACTGGAACAATGCAGCAAGCCAAGGACAGACATGTGGGCAAGAGAGCAGGGTGGAGTGTTAAAATGGCAAGCGACAGGGAGGTCTGGGTAATGCTTGCGGACAGACCGAAGGTGTTCTGCAAAGCGGTCACCCAGTCTGCGTTTGGTCTCTCCAATGTAGAGGAAACCACATTGGGAGCAACGAATGCAGTAGACTAAGTTAGGGAAAATGCAATTGAAATGCTGCTTCACTTGAAAGGAGTGTTTGGGCCCTTGGACGGTGAGGAGAGAGGAAGTGAAGGGGCAGGTGTTGCATATTCTGCGTTTGCATGGGGAGGTGCCGTAGGAGGGGGTTGAGGAGTAGGGGGTGATGGAGGAGTGGACCAGGGTGTCACGGAGGGAACGATCCCTACGGAATGCCGCCAGGGGGGGTGAAGGGAAGATGTGTTTGGTGGTGGCATCATGCTGGAGTTGGCAGAAATGGTGGAGGATGATCCTTTGAATGCGGAGGCTGGTGGGGTGATAAGTGAGGACAAGGGGGACCCTATCATGTTCCTGGGAGGGAGGAGAAGGCGTGAGGGCGGATGCGCGGGAGATGGGCCGGACACAGTTGAGGGCCCTGTCAACTACCGTGGGTGGAAAACCTCGGTTAAGGAAGAAGGAGGACATGTCAGAGTAACTGTTTTTGAAGGTAGCATCATCAGAACAGATGTGACGGAGGCAAAGGAACTGAGAGAATGGGATGGGGTCCTTACAGGAAGCGGGGTGTGAGGAGCTGTAGTCGAGGTGGCTGTGGGAGTCGGTAGGCTTGTAACGGATATTGGTGGACAGTCTATCACCAGAAATTGAGACAGAGAGGTCAAGGAAGGGAAGGGAAGTGTCAGAGATGGACCTTGTGAAAATGATGGAAGGGTGGAGATTGGAAGCAAAATTAATAAATTTTTCCAGGTCCCAACGAGAGCATGAAGCAGCACCGAAGTAATCATCGATGTACCGGAGAAAGAGTTGTGGGAGGGGGCCAGAGTAGGACTGGAACAAGGAACGTTCCACATACCCCATAAAGAGACAGGCATAGCTGGGGCCCATGCGGGTACCCATAGCCACACCTTTTATTTGGTGGAAGTGAGAGGAGTTAAAGGAGAAATTGTTCAGTGTGAGAACAAGTTCAGCCAGACGGAGGAGAGTAGTGGTGGATGGGGATTGTTCGGGCTTCTGTTCGAGGAAGAAGCTGAGAGCCCTCAGACCATCCCGGTGGGGGTGGAGGTGTAGAGGGATTGGACATCCAAGGTGAAGAGGAGGCGGTTGGGGCCAGGGAACTGGAAATTGTTGATGTGATGTAAGGTGTCAGAGGAATCACGGATGTAGGTGGGAAGGGACTGGACAAGGGGAGAGAGAAGGGAGTCAAGATAACGAGAAATGAGTTCCGTGGGGCAGGAACAGGCTGACACGATCGGTCTGCCGGGACAGTCCTGTTTGTGGATTTTGAGTAGGAGGTAGAAGCGGGCCGTCCGAGGTTGGGCGACTATCAGGTTGGAAGCTGTGGAAGGAAGACCTCCAGAAGAGATGAGGTCAGTGACAGTCCTGGAAACAATGGCTTGATGTTCAGTGGTGGGGTCATGGTCCAGGGAGAGGTAGGAGGAAGTGTCTGCGAGTTGACGCTCAGCCTCCGCGATGTAGAGGTCAGTGCGCCAGACAACAACAGCACCACCCTTGTCAGCGGGTTTGATGACAATGTTAGGGTTGGACCTGAGAGAACGGAGTGCAGTAAGTTCAGAGAGAGACAGGTTAGAATGGGTGAGAGGAGCAGAGAAATTGAGACGACTAATGTCACGCCGACAGTTCTCAATGAAAAGATCAAGAGAAGGTAAGAATCCAGAGGGAGGGGTCCAGGTGGAGGGAGAATATTGGAGTTGGGTAAAAGGTTCCGTTGAACGGGGAGAGGACTCCTGCCCAAAGAAGTGAGCACGGAGACGAAGGCAGCGGAAGAAGAGTTCAGCATCATGCCGAGCCCGAAATTAATTGAGATGAGGGCGTAAGGGTATGAAACTAAGTCCTTTGCTGAGCACTGAACGTTCAGCGTCAGAGAGGGGAAGGTCAGGGGGTATAGTGAATACATGGCTGGGGCTGGGATTGGAAGATGGGGTGGGGACAGAGGGACAGGCAGGGGTGGAAGGTCCTGGATGGGTGTTGGTGTCGATGAGTTGTTGGAGCTTGCATTCCTTAGCACTTGAGAGAAAGAGAAAAAGTTTCTTGTTGAGGCGTCGGATGAGACGAAGAATAAAATGAAACTGGGGGCTTGCGCAGCTTTGAAAAAGGGTGCGCGGTGCTGCTGGAGGGAGAGGTTGAGTGTGTTCATATGGCGGCGCATGGCACTGAGTGTGGATCTCAGAAGGCGACGGGAACAGCAGTCCGAGAAACGTTTTATGTCCCGGAGATACCTGTAATCCTGGGTGGGTTCGAAACATGAGGGATGGAATTTCAGTTGAAATCCACGTGGGTTAAGCCGGAGACGGAGACAGTCACTGAGAAAGGAAATATGGCTGTGAAAGCGGGTTTTAGTAAACACCTTGTCAAACACCAGGAGAGAAATGGAAAGCAATGAAGGTGAACAAGGCAAAAGAGAGATTCGAAAATCCTAGCGGGAGCCTGATAAATGTAGCACATCTCAATCTCAGCCAACCTCTTTGATGTAGTACTGTGTGCTCCAACCCAGCAGGTCACTCTTAAATGTGCTACATTCCTTACCTACCTAGTCCCCATTGATATTCCACATTCCTCACTAGGCTGTACATCTTTAAGGTGTCATATTCCTTACCAACTGAATCCCTTTGATATTGGAAAGAGAAATATCGGTATGATTTACATTGTGTTTGTGACTGTTATTCTTTCTGTACTTACATGTTTTAGTCACAGAATCAGAGAAACCATTCTTCTTTAACAGGATTTATTGGCTTCCCTGATGGTTCAGCCAGTGAATAGCTGGCCCATAGAGACTAGAACGACCCCAGGTTTGATTCCTGAGCTGTACAAGCTCAGTTGACTTTAGCAGGGATATTGGTTACAGCCCAACACTAGGATAATGAAGAAAACTCAGTTCAGGTTTTTGCTTCTGATCACCATCCAGTCAGTCCTGCTGGAGGTACACAAATGTGAATGGGATGCCTATTGCAGGTGAACAATCTGGCAACATTCAGCATCTTGTCTCAGATGGAACAAATGTTCACTTGAGCGAGCCATCAGAGGGTGCCCAGAACACATAGAACCATATCCATATTAGGGCATAAGTATTATTGAGATAGAATTGGTGAATGTAAGGTTAAAAACCATCATAAAAGCAACAAGACTAAGTATGTCTTTTTTTGGTGGCAGAGGGTTAACTTATGTTGGCACTTCAGATGATATTCAGAGATCAAAATTTGTCTATGATGTCAATAGTTACTAGTTTAATGGGTTTTACTTTAACAGGATGATCAATAACCACTTATTTCTCATCAATAGTTCATCCAATAAAAAGCCTGAGCACCAATTTATGGCTCGGCTTAATGTTCAACCTTTAATTAGACATCTATAATTTATCCTTTTAAAAACCACAGAAGATCTTTCCCCAGAATTATATGATTACTTATACATTTAGTCATCTGACAAGGGTCAATGAATTAATAGCGCTCTCTGTTTGAAAAATGCATATTAGTTTCCACTGTTATAGTATGGTCTGAATTATAAATTTTGCAGATGCTAGGAACACTTTGCATTCAATTAATCATTGCAACCCTTATTGATAATTTAACTAAATACTGACTGTCAAAAGCAAAGAATGTCAATAATGTCAGAACATTCAGCACCTGAACTATCCACCTGCCTGACATCCATTTTAAATTTCTTGTACTTGATCTGCATGGAAAGTAATGGGTTTTTTTGAAAGGAAGTTTTAATTCATTTTACTGGTGACTGTTTATCAAGCTCAAATGAATCAGATTCCCCTCTGTACTCTAATGTTCAAGTTAGTAGTTGTAAAATATTCTTGTAGTGACACTGACCACATTTAATATTATTCTGATCACAGAGACATGCCAATTGAGCATCCAGCCTCAGCTGTTTTTACGAGATCAGAGCAAGGTGTTTCTACTCATTCAGAGTGCAGTTTGGAGACTTTTGAGCACTGCATACCTTAGCATAATGGATTAGGTCACAGTTTTTACATGCCGTTAGACATTCAAGGTTCATTTGTTATAAAACCGAAAGCATGAGGGTGAAGCAGCAGCCAAATAAGATCCTACATAATGAATATTACATATATATTAGACATGCTAACTGTGTCGCAAAACCGCTATACCATCAGGCTGAATTTTACAGTCGGGGTGTTAACAGTCTCAATTGGTATACAGGTGAGCGGGCCGACCGACACTTCTCCCCCACCTCCCCCCCTGCCCCCACACACACACACACACACACTGGTAAAAGCACAGTGGGTTGAGTGGAGGTGAGTAGGCATTGGGAAGCCGCTGGCATAGCACCCAAATTACACCTCCACCCCCCACCACCAGCTGCCATCCTATCCTTAGGACATCGAGGGGCTGTAAAATTATGGCCATCCTTTCTGAATGTAATAGAACATTAAAAAAACAAAATAAGTTACAGTACAGGAGGCCACTTGGTCCATAATGTCTGTGCTGGTCAAAAAAGATCTATCCAGTCTAATACCACCTTCCAGCTCTTGCTCTGTAACTCTGCAGTTAATGTCACCTCAACTGAATATCCAAGTGCTTTTTAAATGCCACTGCTAGCCGTTAAAGAAGTGACTTCCAGACTCCCATTATCCTTTGGGTGAAAATATTTCTCCTCAACTCCCCTCTAATCCTTCTGCCAATTACTTGAAATCTATGCCCCGGGTATTGACCACCCAAGGTCCTTCCTATCCACTCTATCTTGGCTCCTCATAAATTTATATACCTCTACTGGGACACTGCGTCAGCTTTAATAGAGAGCAAATGATGCAATGAACATCTCAAAAGTGCTTTTAGTCTTAGCATATTGTACAGTTCAGTAGTGGAAGAGAGATTCAGTGTCATGAGGTAGTACATTAGTAAATTAACACTGCACTGGAGTGTTTGAACTGAATTATTCCATGTTATTCATCAAACAGTGAGCTCTCAAGCTCAGATGAGTAATTTGAAGAGATGCGAGGGGACAATTTTTCAGTGACATAGGCAAATGATGTTGCTTCTGGTTTTGCTATGAGAATAGCACAATGTCTAGGGAATGGTAAAAGCAGGAGATAATAACTTACAAAGTAAGGATACAGGTACAATACAAAACAGTAAAATATCACAAAACAAAAACAGAATTACCTGGAAAAACTAAGCAGGTCTGGCAGCATCGGCGGAGAAGAAAAGAGTTGACGTTTCGAGTCCTCACGGCCCTTCAATTTGGGGGCAAAATTTGACAGAGCCCAAAAATGAACAGAGTAATCCCACTGGATGATTAACCTGCACCCATTGTGTCCAATGCAGGCAGCAAAGCTTTTGCTGCCTGCTAATTTAAATGATTGTACTGTGCAGTGCAGTACTAGACACATTGTTGAGTGACTGCATCACTCAGCGGTGAGGGGGAGAGGGAGGGTGGTTCAAGGTTATGAGGGTCTAACACCATTTAAAGCCAGTCTGCATCTTTTAAAGGCAAGGTGCATTCTGAACGCAGCAGGTGCTGGAAGTGGTTGGGAAAAATAGTCTGACCTGCAAGTAGAGTGACTAATGGCACAACAGGAAAGAGAGCGTGCACAAGGTTCTCAGATGTTGCAGTAAAATGAATGAAAAGAGCAGGAGGACATGCCAAGAGCAGCACCAGGCATAACTAAAAATGAGGTGTCAACTGGATGAAGCTACAACACAGGACTACTTGCATGCCAAACAGGGAAAGCAGCATGCAAATAACAGAGCTAAATGCTCCCAGAATCAATGGATCAGATCTAAGTTCTGCAGTCCTACCACATCCAGTTGTGAATGCTGGTGGACAATTAAACAATTAACAGGAGGAGGAGGATCCACAAATATCCCTATCCTCAATGTTGGGGAGCCCAGCACATCAGTGCAAGAGACAAGGCTGAAGCATTTGCAGCAATCTTCAGCTAGAAGTGTCGAGTGAATGATCCATCTTGGCCTCCTCCGGAAGTCCCCAGCATCATAGGTGCCAGTCTTCAGCCAATTCGATTCACGCCACGTAATATCAAGAAACGACAGAAGGCACTGGGTACTGCAAAGGCTATGGGCCCTGACAATATTCTGCCAATAGTACTGAAGAGGTGCTCCAGATCTAGCTATGCCCTTAGCCCAGCTGTTCTAGTACAGCTACAACACTGGCATCTACCCAGCAATGTAGAAAACTATCGAGGAATGTCCTGTCCACAAAAAGCAGGGCAAGTCTAACCCAGCCAATTACAGCCCCTTCAGTCTACTCTCGATTGTCAGTAAAATGACGGAGGGGGTTGTCGACAGTGCTATCAAGCGGCACTTACTCAACAAAAACCTGCTCACTGATGCTCAGTTTGGGTTCCACCAGGGCCGCTCATCTTCTGACGTCATCATAGCCTTAGTACAAACGTGGACAAAAGAGTTGAACTCCAAAGACAAAGTGAGAGTGACTGCCCTTGACATCAAGACAGTATTTGATCGAGTGTGGCATCAAGGGGCCCTAGCAAAACTGCAGTCAATGGGAATCACGGGGAAAACTCTCCAGTGGTTGGAGGCATATCTAGCATAAAGAAAGATGATTGTAGTTATTGGAAGTCAATCATCTCAGTCCCAGGACATCACTGCAGGGGTTTCTTAGGGTAATGCCCTAGGCCCAACCATCTTCAGCTGATTCATCAATGACCTTCTGTCCATCATAAGATCAGAGGTGGGGATGTTTGCTCATGATTGCACAATGTTCAGCATCAGTCACGACTCCTCAGGCACTGAAGCAATCCGTGCCCATATGAAGCGAGACCTGGACAACATTCAGGCTTGGACTGATAAGTGGCAAGTAACATCCACACTACACAACTGCCAAGCAATGACCATTTTCAACAAGAGAGAATCCAACCATCTCCCCTGACATTCAATGGCATTACTATCACTGAATCCTCCCACTATCAACGTCCTTGGGGGTTACCATTGACCAGAAAGTGAACTGGGCCAGCCACATAAATACCGTGTCTATAAGAGCAGGTCAGAGACTGGGAATTCTGTGGAAAATAATTTGTCCTCTGACTCTCTAAAGCCTGTTCACCATCTACAAGGCACAAGTCAGCAATGAGATGAAATACCCTCCACTTGCCTGGACGGGTGCAGCGCAAACAACACTCAAAAAGCTCGACACCATCCAGGACAAAGCAGTCCGTGTGATTGGCACCTCATCCACCACCTTCGAAATTCATTCCTTTCCACACCGATGCACAGTGGCAGAAGTGTGTATCATCTACAAGATGCACTGCAGCAACTCAACAACACTCCTTCGACAGCACCTTCCAAACCCATGACCTCTACCACCTAGGACAAAGGCAGCTGATGCATTGGAACATCACCACTTACAAGTTCCCCTCCAAGCCACACAGCATCCTGATTAGGAACTATATCACTGTTTCTTCACAGTTGCTGGGTAAAAATCCTGGAGTTCCCTCCTTAACAGCACTTTGGGTGTACCTAGACTGCAGTGTTTTAAGAAGTTGGCTCACCTTCACCTTCTCAAGGTCAATTAGGGACGGGCAATAAAAATGCTGGCCTAGCCAGCGATGCTCACATCCCATTAAAGAATAATAATTTAAAAAGAGGCCTTGGTGCAGAAGGTGGACAGTAGGAAATGGGTACTTTATCCATAGAGGAGCAGGAGGCCCTCCAGACACACATTACGAAGGCAGAGGGTACAGATAGCTGCAGCAGTTAATGCCAGGAATCTATCCTTGAGGACCCGGATGCAGTGCTGTGAGAAGCCGTTCAATGACCTCACACAAATGGTCAAGGTCAGTGAATTCATTTTCCAATGCCATATTCTTACAACTGCAACACTAACCTTAGACTGCTCAATTCACCATGCCCCCCCATTACTCAACTACCAACAATTTGTCACAATATCTCATACCTAACATTCATTGCTTCACTTCACCCTCACACCCTTAAACTGCAGTAAGCCTCACAAATGTATCTCACAGCTTGCACACACAGCCAGATATTCAACTATATCTAAGGAAGCATATACTTGTCTGAAAGGCTGTACTGTACAGTAAAGGTTCTCTAGAATGGTTCCTGGGAATGAGGGGGTTGTCCTATGATGACAGGCTGAGCAAATTGGGCCTATACTTTCTGGAGTTTAGAAGATTGAGAGGTGGTCTCATTGAAAGATACAAGATTATGAAGGGGCTTGACAGAGAATACATTGAGAGGCTGTTTCCCCTGACTGCGGGGCACAGTTTCAGGATAAGGGGAAAATCATTTAGGACTTAGATAAGAGAAAGTTTTTGAATCTTTAGAATTCTCTACTCCAGAGTGCTGTGAATGTTCCATTGTTAAATATATTTAAGGCTGAGATAGATTTTTGGTCACAAGGAATTGCCATGAAGAGGTATTAATGTCGATAATTGGAAATTATTTTTAAAATGGGAGTTACACTGGGGTTTGTGTCTATAGCCAGGATTTTACATTAGTCGGGCGGGCTCGGTGGGAGCAGGCAGTCGTGGAGCCGACTGCGATCGGCTCTGCACCACGATTTCACGTGGGCAGGCCAATTAAGGCCCGCCCAGCATAGATCATGAATGGTAGTGCTGCGCTACCTGTACGGGCGGGGAGAGGAGGGAGAGTCAGGTCCAGTGCTCTTTCGTGCATGCACGCAAAACAGCGCTTCAATCTCCTTGAGGCAAGGAGCTGCCTCAGGGAGTTTGAAGCCCTTTCAAAAAAGTAAATAAAAACATTAAAAATTTAATGAAACATGTCCCCTCATGTGTCTGTGTCACATGAGAGGGGACATGTTTTATTTTTCAAATAAACTTTTTATTTAATTTGTAAAATTTTTAGGGAACCTCATGGATGAGATTTCCTAAAAAACATAAAGGCCGCTTGGCTTTTTCGCCTTCCCGCCAGCCATAAGGTTGGACAGGCAGCGTAAAATTAAGGTTAATTACCTAGCTAATGGCCTTAGTAGGCCTTTCAATTATCGGCGGGCGTGCAGCGAACTCCGGTGCGCACCCGCTGAACGAAATATCGTGCGACTTCACGATGAATTCGAGACACCTGACCTATGTCATCGTGCATCATTTAACGTTCCGGCATGTCGGGCGTGTGCCTGCACGCCGAATGGAAAATTTTCGCCTCTGTGTTTGACTGTGTTTGTCTTAATTGCGTTAAAGCCAGCTAGTCTGTTTGATTTGGTGTATAGTAGTTTGAGATGTTAATTGGGCAAACAGTAAGGAAGTTAAAAGGTAAAGTGTACATTTGCATTTGTTGAATAAAGCATTCAAGAGTGGGAATAAAATATTGCATCTAGCTGGGAAATGCCAAGCAATGTGTTTATATTACTGATAAAATTAGTGGAATGAACATGTTATTATTAGAAGATGTGAAGTTAAAAGCCTAGTGATACCATGGAAAACTTACATTTAAAAGAGAAGCTAGGTATAAAGAGGAAAAGGAGATTGTGTGTAAGGTAGAGGTAGTTAAGATCTAACCAGCCTGTAAGCCTCCACCTGTGTCTGTAAAGGAACCAAATTGCAAGGAACCTCATTTGCAATTTGTAAGGTTAAATGTGCTTTGATTGGTGTCTGTTTAAAGTGCATGGGCTACGGTTGGCTTGGTGGAGATTTACCTAGGAGTGATTAATTTGGGGATTTGTTTAGAAGTTATTATGGTAGTAATTTGTAGATATGTCTGTGTGTTTAATTTGCCATAAATTAATAAGTGTTTAATTTAGTTTTATATAAAAAACCTCTTGAGGCCTGGTGGTCTTATTCCTGAATTCAGAGCTGCATCTCAAACATACCAATTGAACATATAGGTTATGACATTTGTTTCAAGCTTCCCTCTGGGGTTTGAACAACTCAGCCTTTACCACCTGCTGTGTCATAACAATTGGAGGCTCGTCCAGGATAACATTTGTAATTCCTTGATTGGTTTGGAATTGGTGAATCTTAAGGTTATGAGTGTGAGAAGCACTTTGAATTCAGGAGTTGGTGAGGTTTTTTGTAAGTGGTGAGACTGCAAGAAGGCTTTGGCAATTGCTAAGACTTGTCTGGGAGTAGGAGATATAACTCTGATTGAGTTGCAAAAAGTATCCAAGAATAAGTTAACAGAGTTGGCAGATAAGTTAAAATTAAGGTTACCTGTAGAGGTGAGGAAAGCAGAGTATAATTAAAGGTATAGCACAGCATCGACAGTTGGAAGTGATACCTGACACTAGTGAGTCACAGCTGGAGGTAGTGAGACTTCAGTTATAAATGATGATGTTTGAACTTGAACAAGCAAAGGAACTGAAAAATCTTAAATAATAAGCAAAGGAAAGAGAAAAGGAATTTCAAAGGGAGCAAGCAGAAAGGCAAGAGAAAGAAAGGATGCTGGAACTGTAATTTCAGTTAAGAGAGAAGGATAATGAAAGAGAGGCAAGGGGAAGAGAGAAAGAAAGAAAGAGAAAGAGAATACCTGCTTAAAAGGCTGGAAGTTAAAAAAGAGATCCCAGATTCTGAGGAGAGTTCTGATGATGAAAAAAACCTTTAACCTAAAACCCAGTGGGGAGTTGTTTAGATTTGTACAAGCTCTTCCAAAGTTTGAGGAAAAATATGTTGAAGTGTTCTTTATTTCATTTGAGAAGACAGCTAAACAGATGAAATGACCACAGGAGTACTGGACATTGTTGTTGCAATCCAGTTTGGTGGGTATAGTGCATGAGGTATATGTTTCGCTATATGAAGAGGTATCAGTGAATTATGATGTGGTGAAAACGGCTATTTTGAGTGCATATAAGTTGTTCCTGAGGCATACAGGCAGAAATTTAGGTATATGAGAAAACAGCCTGGACAAACTTATTTTGAGTTTGAGAGAGTAAAACAAAGCAATTTTGACTGGCGGATACGGGCGTTAAAAATAGAGACAACATATGCAGCTCTTTGAGAGGTCATTCTTTTGAAATAATTTAAAGATTCAATTCCTTCAGTAGTGAGAACTCATGTGGAGGAACAGAGGGTTCAAATGGTAAGGCAAGCAGCAGAGATAGCTGATGATTATGAGCTAGTGCAGAGAGCTAAACCTTTTTCCATCACCCTTTTAATTCCAAAAAGGATAGAAGGTGGGAAGGTGAAAGGAAGGTGGGTAGTCAGGGAAGAGAAGGAGTAGCTGTAAATTCCCAGGAACTTTTTTCTCAGAATAAAAAGGAAGGTGTTGAGGGTAGGAGTAACATTCAAAAATTGAGATGTTTTCATTGTAATAAAGTGGGACATATAAAGTCAGTGTGTTGGAAATTACTGGGAGAATCTGTTGGAATTATTGGGGTGCAGAAAAGTTCTGGAAATAAAAGTACTGTGGGTTCTGAGGTTCAGGCATGGGAAAACCAGTGGTATGTGTTAAGGTAAAACAGGAAGAATCAGTGATAGGTAAAGAAGTGGGAATGTGTTCACAATTTACCCAAGAGCATTCTGAGGGGCAAGTTGCAGAAATGTTTAAATACTTTGTGTGTGAATGGAAAGTCTTTCCATATGTACAGGGTGGAGTAGGTAAAGATGTTAAAATTTTAAGAGACACAGGGGCTAGTCAATCCTTAATGTTGTGGGATAGTGACATTTGTTGTTCAGAGGGAATATTGAAGGAGCAGGTGGTAATAAGTAGGGTTCATGGAGATGCTAAGCCTAACCCCTTGTGGAAGATAAACTTAAAGTGTAAATGGGAGAAAGGTGATGTTATTGTTGGAGTAGTGGAAAAATTGCCCATTGCAGGGGTTCAATTTATTTTGGGTAATGATATAGCTGGGTCACAGATTTGGGTGATGCCTATGGTAGTTGAGTTTCCTGTAGAAGTGGTTTCAACAGAGGTGTTACAGAGACAGCATTCTGGATTGTTTCCAGATTGTGTGATAAAGAGTTCACAGGCTCATAGGTTGAAACAAGAAAAACAAGAAGGGCAGGCAGTTCAAAGGCAAGAAGAAGGTGTCGAAATCCAATTAGCTGGCACTGTGTTTGATAACATTGTTACTGAAGAAAGACTACAGGACAATTCACCTTAAGTGTTTAACTCAAGGAGGTTAGTGGAGTTACAGAAACACGATTTGTAATTTAAACAGTTATATCCAGCAGCTTACTCAGAAACAGAGGCAAAATGCATTCCAGTATGTTATTACCTTAAGGGTGATATTTTAATGAGCAAATGAAGGCCGGATCATGCCTCAGCAAATGAAAGCTGGAGTGAGGTGCATCAGATTGTTATCCCAGTTGGGAATGAGGTGCTGAGGATTTCTCATTAAATTCCAATGGGGGGACATTTAGTAATAAGGAAAACACAGGGAAATATACAGAGGCTTTTGTTTTGGCCTAGACTGCATAGGGATGTAGTCAAATTCTATAGAACATGTCACCTGTGTCAGGTAATAAGGAAACCACAAGCTGCGATTAAGCCTTAAACCTTAAACCCTTAAACCCAATACCAGCATTTGAAGAACCTTTTACCAAGGTCATGATTGATTGTGTAGGATGCCTCCCTAAAACTAAAAGTGGAAATCAGTACTTACTAACAATAATGGATGTGTCTACCAGGTTTCCTGAAGTGATACCTTTAAGAAATATTACAACCAAAAAGATTGTGGAGGAGTTAGCTAAATGTTTTACAAGATATGGTTTACCTAAGGAAATACAATCAGATCAGGGGTCAAATTTTATGTCACAGCTGTTTAAGGAAGTCATGAACAGTTTGGGGATAAAACTTACAGCTTACCATCCGTAGTCACAAGGGACTTTGGAAAGATGCCATCAAACTTTAAAACCTTTGATAACAGCGTACTGTCAGGATAATCCACAGGGTTGGGATGGAGGAATTCAATTCTTGTTATTTGCTATTAGAGATGCTCCTAATGCATCGGCTGGTTTTAGCCCTTTTGAACTAGTTTATGGTCATGAGGTAAGGGGACCACTGAAATTGATACATGGGAAATTGGTGGGTCAAAATTCAGAAACTATTCTCCTGGATTATGTATCAAATTTCAGGGAAAGATTGAACAAGCATGTGAGTTCACTAGGGAACATTTAAAGACGTTATAGCAAGTAATGAAAATGAAGGCAGACAAGAAAGCTACAGCTCACAGTTTTGGTTCTGGAGAGAAAGTGCTAGTTCTGTTACCAGTGCTAGGTGATTCATTAAATGCAAGGTTTAGTGGACTTTACAGGGTTGAAAAGAAATTGAGTGAAGTAAATTATTCAATAAATACTACAGACAGAAGAAAGAAGCAGAAGGTGCGTCATGTAACTATGCTTAAAAAGTACTTTGACAGGGGAAAGGAACAAAAAGAGGTATTAGTGATGGTGAATGATGAAAAAGAGGTAGAAGTGCAGGACTCTGAAATTGATTTTCCTCTAATCAAATTGGATAATGAGGGGGTGCTTGAAAATTTAAATGAAATATTGAGTTACCTTCCAAACAAGTGTCAAAGTGATTTGGAAAAGCTATTGCAGTCACACAAACCTATTTGTAGGAATAAGTTGGGGAGGACAGATTTAGCTATTCATAATGTGTCTGCACAAGTTTCAACTTCAATAAGGCAACATCCTAATAGATTAAATCTGGCAAAGTTTTCACAACTACAAAAAGAAATTGACTTCATGCTTCAAAATGATACCACTGAGTCTAGTTACAGTAACTGGAGTTCACCTATTGTGCTGGTACTGAAACCGGATGGAACACAAAGACTGTGTGCTTAAAAAACAAAGCTTACTGGGATCCCCTCAATCACCATATTTATTCAAAAAGTATGATCTAATTTGTCAGTTATGGATGGATCTGTAAATGTTATCATGGATTTTGTCACCACTCCCACGCTGCAGAGGGTGGGTTCCAAGCTCTCTTCAAAGCCCTGAGCCAAGCTGATGCCAGGATGAGGGATCCATAACACCTGTTTGGGGTGGCATCTATCACTTGGTTTCAGAGTGTGGTGTGCCTGACCGCAGGTCACCTATTGGTTTACATGGACTGTGCTTACTGTGAACATGAGAGTATAACATAGCTTTTGTAGCTTGTGTTATCCTTATGAATCTATATATATCTGTAAAGATATGTTTGTGGGTGAAGGAGTATTATAATATAGCTTAGCTTTTCTTGTTTAATAAAAGTTTTATTCTTTTGTTAAAAGTTCATCAGCTGACTCTTGTGACTCTGTTCAGTAGCCACTCTCTATATCTCTAAACAAAAAATAAAAGTTAGATCTATCAAGCCGGGTTCCACCCTGGGACCTGCCTTGTCCAGTAGTAACATCAGCTGGGATCATAACAACAGTTAGAATGAATAAGAACTGGTGTGTATTAATAGGGCAATTGAATTTAAGAGTAAGGCTATGTGATGCTCGTATAAGACCTTGGTCAGGCCCAACCGAGAGTACTGTATCCAGTTTCGGTCTTCTCACATATGTTCATAATAAGTAGAACAAATCCTATCTTGCCATTTATAATCCCTTCTATCTACTCTAAATCATGAGTGGTCAATCAGATGGAAGGTGTGACTGATAACTCTGTCAAGTGGCACTTATTCACAAATAACTTGCCCAATCTGGTTTCTGCCAGGATCATTTGGCTGCGGACGTCATTACAGCTTGGGTCCAGTACTGAATGCCAGAGGTTAGGGGAGAGGAACTATCCTTTCATCAAGACAACATTTGACCCAATGTTGCATCAATAAGCCCTTGAAGTCAATGGGAATAAAGGAAAAAAATTCCACTGGTTGGCATCTTACCTAGCTCAAGAGAGGCTGGTTGTGGCAGTGCCTGAGGCATATCCATCTTCAGCTAATTCAACAATGACCTTCCTTCCATCATAAGATCAGAAGTGGGGATGTTTGCTGATGATTGCAGTGTTCAGTTTCACTGACAACTTCTCAGGTAATGAAGCAGCTCGTGCCCACATGCAGCAATACCTGGACAATATTCAGGCTTGGGCAAGTAACATTTGTGCCACACAAGTGCCAGGCAATGACTATGACAAGAAAGAATCTAACCATCTCCCCATGATATTCAATAGCATTACTATCACTGAATTCCCCACTCTCAACATCCTGGAGCTGGTGTGGAAGGGTCAGCAATGACCAGAAACATAAATCGACCAGCCACATAAGTACTGGGGCAAAAGGACAGGCCAAAGATTGAGTATTTTGTGACAAGTAATCCACCTGCTGACTCCAGAAAACCATTTCACCATCTAAAAGTCACAAGTCAGGAGTGTGATAGAATATTCGCCAATTGCCTGGGTGGGTGAAGCTCCATAACATTCAAAAAGGTCAACACCATCCAAGACAAAGCAGCCTGCTTGATTGACACCCTATCCTCCATCACCTTAAAGATTCACTCCCTCCAGCACCGGTGCACAGTGGCAGCAGCATGTGCCATCTAAAATATGCACTGCAGCAACTCACCATGGCTTCTTTGACAGCACCTTCCAAATCCGCATTTTCTACCACCTAGAAGGACAAGGGCAGAAGAAAAATGGGAACTCCACAACTTGCAAGTTCCCCTCCAAGCCATCCACTATCCTGACTTCACTGTCATTGGGTCAAAATCCTGGAACTCCCCTCCTAAAAGCATTGAGGAGTATCTACACCACCCAGGCTGCAGTGGTTCAAGAAGGCGGTTTACCACCACCTCCTCAAAGGCAATTAGGAATAGACAATAAATGTTGGTCTTGACAGTGATGTCTACATCCCATGAATGATTTTTAAAAAAATGACTGGTGCTGTTGAGGTTTTTGAAGGGGTAAAGAGGAGCGTCACCAGAATAATTCTAAAAGTCACCAGACTAAAACTAAAAGTACCTTAGTTACCCAGAGAGACACACATAGAGGTGAGGCTGTAGGGGTGGTCTGATCAAGGTGTATAAGATGATGAAGTGAATATGGGAATAAGTTTTGTTTGAGCTAACAGTTCAATATTACAACTAGATGGGTTAGGGAAGACCAGGGATCACAATTAAAAGTTGTATGAGGCCAGATTTAGGTGAGATGTCTAGAGATGGTTCTTTTTCCAGAGAATAGTGGATCTTTGGAACAGGTTGCCTTCAGAGGGGAGTCAAACCTGTTTCTGGTTGGGATGAAGATGATTTGGGACAAAAGGTAGGTACTGCATCGAATTATCAGGGCTCGAGTTATATTGTGGGCTGGTTTTGACCACCTAGAGGGGTGTCACAGAGAGGAATTTCCCAAATTAGGCCTAGTGTAAGAAGAGCTTCGAATTCTCTCTCACCTGTTTTCCACTGTTGCCCAACTTGAATATCTAACCCACCCACCACATCCCCCACCACCACTGCACCACCCCTCCACGGCCCCTGAAACCCCCTAGAATCCTCATTACAGAGAGAGGCCATCAGAGTTTGTGCAAGCTCCAATTAACTACTCTAATCTCTTTTTCCTGACATTCTTTATTCTGTACATTCTAATTGTGAACTTTCACTGTTCAGTTCAGGAAAGTTTGTTGATTTCTCGCAGCTTAAGAATGTCAGACACATCCTTAACACTACTTTAATTGTTTTTGTTCAATGTGACTTGTTTCATGGTTTGCTGATATCTAGTTGTAATGAGTGGTAGAGACTGTATTGTTGGTTTACTAAATTAGGAATTAGTCTTGCTTTCTTTTTCAAAGCTATGATTGATTCAGCATTTGATATGCTCTGTGGGGGCTCATTCTGTAAAATCGCAATTTAAACTGTGAAGGAGATATGCTTTATTTCTGTGTTCTCTTCCAAGTAAATAAATATTTCCTCTGGTCTCTTTTTAAAAGCTTTTCAGAATAGTGAACATATATTCTTGCTGTCCCTAACATATCACTGCCATGTGGTTTCTGCATAAATAATTTGCCTGGGTGTTAAAGCTTACATGATATTCCCAGTCTCCACTGTAACTATTTCAAGGGCAATAACATGCATCACACTACAGGTGGTAACTTTTCACTTTGACTGTACTCTGTATGGCAGTCTACATCTTGCCTTGGTGATAACATTTATCTGCATTAAGCTCTCTGCTGGGGGAACGTCAGTGATAACTTCCAGTAGGTTGTTTAGCCTGAGAGCGCAGCACAATTTTTCTACCATACAGTGCAAAATGGGAAGTCAGTTAAGCTTGTGATTCCTGAAAATGCAGTCATCCTGAAACAAGTGGGGTCTTTATAAATTTTGAGCCATTATGAGTGATTCTGGAGTAAGGTGATTGGGTATTAAATTACTCCTGAAATTAATCAGACATGTTTCAACTGAATGCTGAGGAATTTTAATCCAATAGAATTACAAAATAGAAAATAAAATTTCCAGAGAGTAAAAAAAGAATTGACAGATGCAGGATTGTGGACATTTCAAATGTGATATTCAATTATTACAAAATAAATTGCAAGCTAAACGTAATAAAATTTACCACATTACAGAAAAAGCAAAAAGCCAGAACCTACCCAGCTCGCTGCTTTTTGGACTTATCTGAAATTCCATCTCGGGACATGAGTTTGTTGAATACTATGATCCCAATCAGCATGTTTACCTTGTGAAGGAAAATCAAGAGTTAGTAAGGAGGCAATGCACAGCAGACAGTTCTGATCAAGCAGCAGTTCTCACAATTGTATAAAAGTGAAGCCTACATTTTTCTCTGAGGAACAAAAATGTAAGTTCATATAGGCTTTAATTCAGTTTAAAAAAATAACGCTGGTTGAAGATTAGAGGAACATGTTATTGCATTCCTGAGAATGCTCAGTGTGTAATGTATTGTGGGAATTAATGTTGAGCTTCATAAGTAGTCATGAGAGAGATTTCATTGATAGTGTTCATATGAAATTGATGGTTTATTGATCAATTGCTTTGAATCAAATTGATAAAATAATAGTTGAATTATTTGTCTACGTATCAATGCATTCTCAAAAATTGGCCAGTTCTAAAAGATCCTAATGAGAATACAATGATTTCCGTTGGTTGTACTGTGTAGCAGTGTCCTAAAGAACTGCTGGTGAATTTCCTTTGGTCAGTAACCTATTCTTTTTGAGCATGTTTGTTCAAAATGCAGAACACAGGAAATGCTTCCACGGTTATTTAGAATTTATTAGAAATAGTGATCAAAGCAACACATACTCATTGGTGTATAAATGAATCCAGAAAAGCTAACAGATAACAGAGATCAGGGATCAGAATCTCAGAATTCATAATTTGTTCCCACAATTTCCAAACTAAGGCAAGTACAAAGCACACGTTTCAGTATTTGATTCCTATGACTTACAGCATGCATCAATGTAAAGCTGTTAATATTCAGTTAGTCATTTCCCCACATCATGTAACATGCAACCTTAAAAAATACGATTTACCAATACTATGATTGCAGCCGGTCCAACAAATGCATAAAGGAGGCCTCCTTCCAAAGACAGCCAACAGCTGTAAGCAAGCAAAAAATAGAATAATTTTCAGAGACATACTTGTCATTGGTAAACAGCGTAAATGGTGTTTTGTTAAACTAAAAGAGGGACATGAGAGGAATGGGTTGACTCCAGCTTCCCTTTCTTATCTCCTTTAGGGGGCATTGTTTTCTGCTTTGTGCATTCTCTATACTCCAGTTCCCTTGGAATAAAGGCTAAAATGCCATTTGCCTTCCCAATCTCTTGCTGTACGTGCATGCTAACTTTCCGTGATCCCTGTATGCGTACACCCAAGTCTCTCTGAAAATCAACATTAAAAGTTCATGCATTTTAAAAAAAATTCTGCTTTTCTATCCTCACTACCAAAGTGAATAACCTCATGATTCCCCACAATGTATTCCATCTGCCACCTTGCTGTCCACTTACTTAACCTGCCTATATCTTTTTTCAGCTTCTTTTTGTCCTAACTCTGTATCACCAACACTTTTAGATACGTTACTGTCAGTTGCTTTTTCATAGCTGAAGCCCCAGCACTGGTCTGTGGCACTCCACTATTTACAGCCTGCCAACTTGAGAATGCCCCAATTATGCCCCTAATCTTTGCTTCCTGTCCATTAAACAATTCTCCATCCATGTTAATATATTGGCCCATCTCCATGAGCCTTTATCTTGCGTATACCTTTTGTGTGACACCTTATCAAATAACTTTTGGAAATTGACAAATATTGCAACTATTGCTTCCATTTATCTACCCTACTAGTAACATCTTCAAAAAACTCTAATCAGTTTCTCAAACACGATTTCCCTTTTGTAAAACCATGCTAGCTGTCTGATGATACAATCATTTTCAAAGTGCATTGTTAAGACTTCCTTAAGAATAGATTCCAACATTTTGCTGACAATTGTTATCAGGCAAACTTGTCTGTTGTTCCGTTTTCCCAGTCTCCCCTTTCTTAAATACAGATCTTACATTTACTAACTTCCAATCTGCTGGAACAGTTCTCGAATCTTGTGAGTTTTGGAAAATCTTAACCAACTCATGCATTATCTTGGTTCTGAGTAAAGGTCATCGACTTGAAATGTTAATTGTGTTTCTCTCTCCACGGATTCCTGTTCTGATCAGTATTTCCCGCATTTTCTGCTTTTATTTCAAATTTCCAGCATCCTCAGGGTTTTGCTCTTGCATCCACCTTCTTTGCAGTTACTTCTTTTAGAACCCTAGGACGTAGACCATCAGGTCCTGGGAATTTAACAGCTTTTAGTCCCTTAAGTTTTCCCAATACCTTTTCACTGCTGATATTAACTACCTTCAGTTTCTTACTGTTATTAGCCCCTTGCTTACCTGTAAAGCAGGTAAGTTTATAAGTCCAGCCAGTTTGACAAGCTAGAGAGAAGGCAAGTGTTTAAAGTATGCGGGTAGGATTTGGGAGGGGGGAAGAGGGGAGGGCTAGGTCGGGGTCAGCACTGGGGAGGCTGGGAGTCAGGTTGAGTCGGGGGAGGTGTGAGGGTAGTGGGGTGGATGGGGGGAGTCCTGTGGTAGGGAGGTAGTCAGCGTGTAGTGGGTAGGTGGGGGTAGTGGGGGGAGTCCCTCAGGTGGTTGGAGGGGGGCTGGCGGGCTAGTGGCGGTGTGGGTTGAGTTCCATGGGGTGGGGTAGTCAGGGAGGGGGCTAGTGGGGGGTTGGGGCGAGACCCGTAGGGATCATTGGGGTAGTGAGGGGTGGGGGGAGCCCGGTGGGGATGCAGTCAGGGGGTAGGGTGAGTCCCTATGGGGTCAGGGGGTAATGCAGGGGTGTGGGTGGTCCTGTGGGCAGTCTAGGCCATGGGGGTAGTCCTGTGGAGGGTCAGGGTTGGTCAGTGTTATGGTTATCCAGAAGCTAGAAGTGGTTTTAATTCTAGCTTTTTCTGGGTAACTATAGGTATATGACAGTCGGAACCATCTGAAGTTTGTGATTTAAATCGCATTTTCGGATGGTTCCCAGTGCAAGGCAATTGCCCATCAGAAGTTTGAACTTCCTGGGCAATTGTTGTGCAATCCTTACCTGGGGACTTCCAGGGGAGGGGGGAGGTGGCGTAGTGGGTGGGAGGTTCCCGCTTGGAAGTTAAGGCCCATTCTGTTTGTTACAAACTCCAATTATCTTTTGCTCAATATTCTATTCAACAGTATGGCACTGTTAGAGGGCCTGTAAACTACTCTTACCAACATTTTCTGACTCTTGTTATTCCTAATCTCCACCCATACTGTTTCAGTTTCCTGATGTTCTGAGCTAAGATCCTTTCTTACGACTGTCCGTGTGTCATCCTTTACCATCAAGGCCACTCCCCTCCTTTTCCACTCCCCCTGTCTTTTTGAAATGTTTGTGCCCTGGAATATTTATTTCCCAACTTTGATCACCTGCTCACAATATCTTTGCACTGGCAATTAAATGCAAAACATTTATCTCAATTGTACCACAAGTTCATCTATCTTAATATGAATACTTTATATACTCAGATAAAGAACATTTCATTTTATTTTTGCTACTATTTTTTGCATAGGCCTCATTTGCTGTTGCACTCCCAGAAGGGAAAAAACAGTTCGGACCAGTTCTTCTTTTTCCCAGTTTTACTGATGTTCCACTTTAAGTTATACAAGGCCAGTTCAGACTAGTATTCTTATTTCCCCGTTTTTACTGTTTTTTCATTCTGGGCTATTACTGTTAAACCCTCTTTTCATGCTTGTCCCACCCTGCTTCTTTTTACCCAAATCGCTACACTGATCCATGCCTCAACAGCTCCCTTGAAATTTCTAATTTTCTGTGCCCTATCTAGAGCTTTAGCTTTTCAGTTCACCGGGGTGTGATCCCAGCCTGGTTTAAGTAGATTCCATTCCAATGGAACAGCTCCCTCTTTCCCCCTGCAATGGTGCCAGTGTCCCATGAATCAAAATGCCTTCTTCTCACAACACTCTTTGAGTCATGCATTTAATTCTCTAATCTTCTTGACCCTTTGTCAATTGGCACATGGTTCAGGTAGTAATCTAGAGATTATTATAATTCAGGTAATATGAACATGTTTTGTAAATACTTGCTGGTCTGCGACTTTGATTAAAATTGCTGGATTTGCAGAAACGCTTAAAATGTCCAGTTTTGCCAGACTGGAAGCATTCCATGACACCTGCTGGGCAGTCTATGCTGTGTTTTCGCACTGCAAACGTCTCAAAATAGTTGCTGGCATGGAGTTTCCTTCCCTTCTGGTATGTTTGCCGGGTTTTCATATTGCTGCAGCCCGTGGTCCTACCCAATCTACAGAGGCATGTGAAACCTTGGAGTCACCACAAATTATAGCCCGATTAAATGTTTGAAGCTTGGCCTGTCTCACATACTGGACCGCTTGATCCAATGAAAGATCATCTTTGGTCTGCAGAAGGTTGGAGATTTTCTCATCCTGAACACCCACGACTGTGTGATCATGGATTAACTCATCCTTCAGCGCCCTGTATGTGCATTAACTAGGTAGGTGATAAAGATTGGCTCAGAATAATTCAATTGATACCCCAGGCTGTTGTGAACACTGCTTAAAACGTACTTTTTCAATTACTATATTTTGCTTTGGGCTAAAATAGGTGTCAAAAGCTTTAAAAATGGAATCAAAATCCTCGGTGGACTCCTGCACACCCTGCTGTAATAGAACATTGTCTGTAACTGGGCCTACAGCATAAAGAAAGGAACTAACTTGGAGCTTTGGCCCCCTTTCACGAAGACCTGAACGTGCTTGGTACTGGAGAAAATGGCGTTTGAATAACTGCTGGCCTCTCTGCAGCCCCTCGAGGCAGTCAAATGGGTGGGCAAGGGCAGGGACTGCTCACTAGGTATGGTCATCGTTCCCTCTCTCCAGTGTGCCTCCTTCTACCATCAAAATTTCTCGAGCTGCTTTCAAAGGTTTCTAAACTCTTTGGGATTTTTTTTATACATTCATGGGATGTGGGCATTGTTGGCTAGGTCAGCATTTATTGCCCATCTCTAATTGCCCTTGTGAAGGTGGTGGTGAGCTGCCTTCTTGAACTGCTGCAGCCCATGTGCTGTAGGTACACCCACAGTACTATTAGGGAGGGAGTTCCAGGATTTTGACCCAGCTACATTGAAGGAATGGCAGTATATTTCCAAGTCAGGATAGTGTGACTTGGAGGGGAACTTCCAGGTGGGGTGTTCCCGTGTGTCTGCTGCCTTTGTCCTTCTAGATGGTAGTTGTTGTGGGTTTGGAAGGTGCTGTCTAAGAAGGCTTGGTGAGTTCCTGCAGTGCATTTTGTAGATGGTACACACTGCTGCCATTGTGCGTCGATGGTGGAGGGACTGAATGCTTGTGTAAGTGGTACCAGTCAAGTGGGCTGATTTGCCCTGGATGGTGTCAAGCTTCTTGAGTATTGTCGGAGCTTCACACATCCAAGCATGTGGAGTGTATTCCATCTCACTCCTGAGTTGTGTTTTATAGATGGTGGACAGGCTTTGGGGAGTCAGGAGGTGAGTTACTCACCACAGAATTCCTAGCCTTTGACCTGCTCTTGTAGTGACAGTACTTATATAGCTAGTCCAGTTCAGTTTCTGGTCAATGGTAACCCCCAGGATGTTGATAGTGGGGGATTCAGTGATGGTAATGCCATTGAATGTCAAGGGGTGATGTTTAGGTTCTCTCTTGTTGGAGTTGGTCATTGCCTGACATTTGTATGGCAGGAATGTTACTTGCCACTTGTTAGCCCAAGCCTGGATCTTGTCCAGGTCTTGCTGCATTTGGACAAAGACTGCATCATTTCCACCGATAACAATGTCTCTTTTTACATCGATGCCACCATGTTCTGAGGTTGGGTCTTTCTGCCTTGGACTCTTGGAGCAGAATCTTGCCCATGTCAGGCAGGCTCAGCGGGGGCGGGTGGGAAGCTGGCCGCCGCCCACAATCGGGGCTGGAAGGCAATTTCACGCTGACGAGCCAATTAAGGTCCACCCAGCATAAAACGCGAGCGGCAGTGCTCAGCACTGTCTGTGCAGGGTGGGGGGAGGAGTGCGAGCGGGGCAAGCGTGAACTAGGTGCATGCGCACGAGTGCACACTTGAGAATCTCTGCCTCAGGGAGATGAAGCATTTACAAAAAAAAAATAAGTAATGTAATAAAACATTTCCTCTCATGTGTCTCTGTCACATGAGCAAGGACAGGTTATTAATCAAGTTTTAAAATTTTATTTTATTTTTATTTGCTTTAAGAAACCTCATCCCGCCTGTGAATGAGGTTTCCTAAAAAGTGCAAAGGCTGCTTGGCCTTTTTGCCTGCCTGCCAATTGTAAGGTTGGACGAGCATTGAAAAGTTTAACTTAATTGATAATTTAATGGCCTTAACAGGTCTTTTAATTGTCGGCAGGCGTGCTTCTGACACCGGCGCGTGCCCGTTGACCAAAATATCACGGGACGCTCGCCTGATGTCAACACACGTCATTTCACGCTCGAGTGGGTCGGGCGCACGCCCGCCTGCTGAGCTAAAAATTTTGCCCTTGGTATGGGACTTGGTTCTTAGACAGACTGTAGACATACTCTGGTATCTGCTTTACATTTAAATAAAAACAAAAAGCTACTGCGGATGCTGGAAATCCAAAACAAAAACAGAATTACCTGGAAAAACTCAGCAGGTCTGGCAGCATTGGTGGAGAAGAAAAGAGCTGACGTTTCGAGTCCACATGACCCTTCAACAGCCAGACCTGCTGAGTTTTTCCAGGTAATTCTGTTTTTGTTCTGCTTTACATTTGTTTATTAATAATACATCTAAACAGATTACAGAGTAGGTAGGTAGCTCTTAGGTATGATTCTAACCTCTCTCTCTCTCGTCTAACACATAACTGACTAGTGTCATAGAAAAGTAGGAGCAGGAGTAGGCCATTTGGCCCCTTGAGCCTGCACCGTCATTCAACTAGATCATAGCTGATCTTCTACCTCAATGCCATTCTCCTGCACTATCCCTGTATCATTTGATATCATTGGTATCTATAAATTTATTGACTTTTCCTTTGAACATAGTCAATGACTGAGCCTCCACAGCCCTCAGTCCACAGGGGTAGAGAATTCCACAGGTTCACCACCCTCTGACTGAAGAAATTCCTCCTCATTTTGGTCTTAAATGGCCTAGCTCTTATTCTGAGACATTGTCCCCCATTCTAGACCCCCAACTAGGAGAAACATTCTTCCTGCATCTACCCTGTTGAGCTCTGTAAGAATTTTGTACATTTCAATGCGGTCACCTCTCATTCTTCTAAACTCTCGAGAATACAGGCCCAGTTTCTTCAATCTCACCTCATAGGACAATCCCAGGGATTAGTCTGGTGAACCTTTGTTTCACTCCCTTGATGGTCAGCATATCCTCCTTAGGTAAGGATACCAAAACTACACATAATACTCCAGTTGTGGTCTCACCAAGGCTCTATACAACTGCAGCAAGACTTCCTTACTACCTGTACTCAATTCCCCTTGCAATAAAGGCTAACATACCATTTGCCTTCCTAACTGCTTGTTGCACTTGCATGTTAGCTTTCAGTGGGTTTTGAACAAGAACATCCAGATCCCTTTGGACATCAATACTTCCCAATCTTTCCCCATTTAAGAAATAGTCTGCATTTCTGTTTTTCCTACCAATGTGGAAAACTTCACATTTTCCCACATTACATTCCATCTGCCATGTTGAAAAAAGAGACATGTCAAAGCTTTTCATCTTATACTCATCAGGACACTTTGCAAGAATACCAATATAAGGGGAAAACAATTTACACTCTATGTGAAGAGAGTGCTGATTGCTTGGCAAGCAGACTCTGATTGGTAGAAACCTTGCCGTGCAGAATGCACTAGTGATTGTGGCTGACATTTAAAAGCCAAACATTGTTTGAAATTTAAACCAGGCAGCTTGACCATGAGTGGCGAATACCACTGTGTTGCTACTACATAGTAGCAGTGTGAAACAGCTAGCTTCACCTGTTGCTCAATTTTTTGAGATACCTTGCCCTTCCAGGGTAATCTGAGGCGGACTTGGCACTTTTTAGGGCCGAAAGTGATGGCCTTAGGCCCATTCACGAATTTGCGTGATTTATAGCGCGGAATATTCTGACCAGGGTAGCCATTATCCTGCAGGATGCCTTTGATGCACCTAATTTCAGCATCAAGCTTGCATGATGAGCAAATGGCTCGGGCCCTATTTACAAGGTTACCGATAAGACCAATCTTATAGCGGATGGAACCGTAAGAATCCCAACGTGTATATTGACCAACGAAGGTAGGCTTGTGGTAGACCATGGTAGAGAACCCCCCTGGAAGATTCTCAACTAGTACGTCAAGGGGAGTTAATTTGACTGCTCCATTTCAAAGGTGAATTTGAGCGTAGCATGGAGTCCATTAAGACATGTAAGGAAATTATTACATGCAGCTGCGGATTTAAATATAGCAAACATATCATCCACATATCGGAAATGTGCAAGGGGTAGGAGGTTAGGTGTCATTCCATCAAAGACACATTTCTCATGGAACCCAACAAAGATGATTGCGAGAGTTGAGCGTAGAGGGGATCCCATGGCAATACCATCTATTTGGGCATACATGATGATATTAAAACTGCTCGAGTTGCTGAATTAATAAGTTCCATGAATACTGATTCACACAATGGTGGTGGGTCTAGATCGCCATGATATAGTGCTGCAATGCAAATATCTATGACTTCCTTAAGTAGAACATTGGTGAATAGGTTAGCAATGTCAAATGAGTACATGGACACAGCATTGCTATTGATATGCAAGTCATGTATAGCCTTCACCGTGTGTGTGGAAAACTTGGTCAAAACTGGTTGTAACAATTTGCCAAACCATTTGACCAATTCATGATGTGCAGAACTGTTCATAGATAAGACATAAAGGGACATCACTTTTTTGGTGTCCTGCTGAGTGCAAGGCAGAAAGCGTCAACATGTCTCTTTGCATCCGCCTCACAACTCACATTCCAATCAAGTTCTGTGTCATCAGCAAACTTGGAAATATTACATTTGGTCCCCACATCCAAATCATTAATATACATTGTGATTCACTGCATCGGGCCCAAACACTGATCCTTGCGGTACTCCAGTAGTCATAGCCTGCCAACCTGAGAATGATTCGTTTATTGCTACTCTCTGTTTTCTGTTTGTTCAGTGGTACATCAGTGTCAGACATTACCATATCCCATCTGTCAACACTTTATGCCACACCCCTCAGTGACATCATCCAAAGACAAGGCGTTAGCTTTCACAAGTACACTGATGACAACCAGCATCATCTCTTTCAACTCTTCCATTGTCACTAATTATCAAACCAATATTAGATGAGCAGAAAATTCCTCCAATTAAATATTGGGAAGAGTGAAGCTGTTGCTTTCGGTCACTGCTCCACATTCCACTCCCTAGCTATTGGCTCCATTCCTCTGCCTGCAATAGCCTGAGATTAAACCAGTCTGTTCTCAACCTTTGTGTCACACTTGATCTCGAGATGAACTTCCGACCTCACGTTCATGCCATCCCTAAGACCACCTATTTCCACCTCCAAATTATCACTTGATTTTGCTCTTGTCTCAGCTCATCTGCTGCTGAAACATTCATCCATTCCTTCATGACCTCCAGACTCGACTATTCTAGCACTCTCCTGACTGGTCTTCCACATTCTACCCTGCGTAATCTTGAGGTCATCAAAAATGCTGCTCCCCCTCTCTTAATTTGCAGCAAGCTTTGTTCCCTATAAATCTAGTGCTCACTGACCTACATCAGCTCCCGATCAAACAACATCTTGATTTTAAAATTCTTATCCTTGTTTTCAAATCCCTACGTGGCTTTGCCCGTCCCTATCTTTGTGATCACCTCCAGCCCCACAAGCCTCTGAGATAGCTGTGCACCTCTAATTCTGGTCCGTTATGCACCCCAAATGTTAACTGCTCCATCATTGGTGGCCTTGCCTTCAGTTAATTAGGTTCAAGCTCTGGAATACCTTCCTACATCTTACTGCCTCTCTATCTTGCTTTTCTTCAAGACGCTCCTTAAAACCTATCTCTTTAACCAAGGTTTTGACCAAGAATATAAATGAATATAAAAGTAGGGAGGTTATGCTTCAGTTGTACAGGACAATGGTGAGACCACATCTGGAGTGCTGTGTACAATATTGGTCTCCTTGTTTAAGGGAGGATGTAAATGTATTAGAAGCAGTTCAAAGAAGGTTTACTAAACCAATACCAGGAATGGGTGGGTTGTTTTATGAGGAAAGATTGGTCAGGCTAGGCTTCTATCCACTGGAGTTTAGAAGAGTAAGAGGCGACTTGATTGAAACATATAAGATCCTGAGGCGTCTTGATGTGGAGAGGATGTTTCCTCTTGTGGGAGAATCTAGAACTAGGGGTTACTGTTTAAGAATAAGGGGTTGCTCATTTAAGACTGAGATGAGAAGAAGTTTTTTCCCTCAGAGTTTCGTGAGCCTTTGGAGCTCACTTCCTCAAAAAGCAGTGGAAGCAGAGCCTTTGATTGTTTTCACGGCAGAGGTAGATAGGTTCCTGATAAACAAGGGGCTGAAAGGTTATTGGGGGTAGGCAGGAGGTTACAGTCAAATCAGCCATGATTTTATTGAAAGGCCTACTCCTTTCTCTAATTTGTAGGGTCAGCTACCGAATATCTACTTGTGTGGCTCGGTATCACACCTTTCTTTAAAGTGCTCCTGGACATTTCACTATGTTAGAGGTGCAGCATAAATATAAATTGTCGTTGCTTATTGAGCAATAAAACATTTCATTTCCATCTTACTATTTGTCTTTATTTGGGATTTTATGCACATCATCATTAAGAAGCATTTTGGGAAAATCAGGCTATAGCATTCCACAGCTAGGACTGTTTGTGAGCATGTGCAAGATCAGTGTGACTGAAAGTACTGAAAGTGAACAAAATATTGGCCTGTTGACCTAAACAAAACCAGAGAACACTTCCTGTATTAGCTAACCCTTTATGCTCATTGCTTTATTTACACACAGTGATATCACTTACAGATTTCAGATGCTATCAGATACCAAACAGGAATATTTGGTGAGAAAGCATTCATATGCCACCAAAGTCCATTTAACCATCCAAATGGTGACAGCAGCAATAAAGAGCAATTAAAAGGAAGTTAAAAGCTACAGGCCGCAAGTGCTATTTTTTAAATCGTTTATCTCTCAGCTTTCAGTGACAATGGGAATAACCTGTGTGAGTAAACAGGGTAAAACAACCCTAGTTGGAAAATTACAAGATCAGCATCTCTGCAGAACCTCTGGGGCTGAATTTTACATTGCGAAAACAAGACCTGCCGTAGACCCGCAGAACCGTAATATCCATATGATGACTAACCTGACGTCATTGGGCCAGTCTATAATAGTACGGTAGGCAGGGGGCTCCGAAATTGGCACCCTGCCTACCATTTTAATATTATTCATGAAAGGCTGTTTAGGCTAGTTAACAGTCCAATTGACTGCAACAAATCCTGAAGCATTAATAAGATGGGTGCACATGAAACATGCCCAGTGGGAAGCACAATATTTTTCAGGTTCTCATGAAAGGGCAGATATAATGGATGTTGGTGGGTCTATGCCTGACTTTAGCAGGAGAGGCTGTTGACAGATATTTCTTTTGGAGATTGTTGCTGCTCATAAGCCTAGATCAATCAGGGCTATCCATCAGGGAAGCATCCAAATAATTGGTGCTCTGGTCATCTTGAAGCACTGCACCATTTGTGATGAGAAATGGTTTCCACTAAGGGCATTGCATATTCTGTGGGAGGTACCTCCTCCAGTGAGGAGGAAAGGAGGAGGAGAAGGAGAAGGAGAAGGAAGAGACCAGCATCCAGGCGTAGGAGCAATATGAGGTGCAGGATGGTGGCAAGCTGCTGAGGAGTGAGAGGCAGCAGAGGGGAGACAGCAGCAGGTACTCAGACGTAGGCAAAGGCCATACCCTGCTAACTGAATTTACAGGGTGCGAATGCCACAGCTTCAGATGACAGGGTGACTGTGTCTCCACAAACTTTGCCTTTCATGAAAGACTGTCACATCCCTATGTGACATGCTTGCACTGAGATAGCCTCCAATTCTGTGAATGGCTACATGATGTTAGTGGCATTAAAAATGATAGTTGCATTGAACTTCTTTGCCTCTGGTCATTTCAGGCTGCCTGTGGATATCTGAGTGGACTCACTCAGCCTGCAGCACATCATGGTATAAAGGTCTTCACAGATGCCATGTTTTGGTGTGCCCATCAATATATTTCCTGTACAATACACAACAGCAGTTAATTGGAAAGAGCCAGTGGTTTTGCAGCCATGGTTAGTTTTCCACGGTCATTTATTGCATCAATGTAGCCATCAATGAACCAGCAGGGCAACCAGGGGCTTTTATAAGCCGCAAGTATACCACTCCATAAATGTGCAGGTTGTGTGTGAACATAATTAAAGAATCATACAGGTTTATGCAAGGTACCCTTGTAGCAGCCACGATGCATACATCCTCAGACATGCCCAGGAGCCAGGGATGTTTATGGGCCTGGATGCTTTGGATTGATGGCAGCTCAGAGACAAAAGACACCCCTGAAGAAGTGGCTAATGACTCCAGTTCAAGATGCAAGGATAGAATCTGACACCATTACAATAAAAGCCATGCAACAACCAGACCATTGTTCTGTTCAAGATGTGATTGAGATGCTGGATAGATCAAGTGGAGTGCCCTAATATGCACTAGCCAGAGTTTCCCTCATGGTAGTAGTCTGCTGTGTGCTGCACAACCTGGCCATTCAGAGGGGGGAATCCCTTTCATAGGAGGAATTGAATGAGGCAGCCCAGTCCTCTGATGAGGAGTCAGAGGAAGAGGACTGTGTCAGGCAGATATCTAAGCCAGTTCCAGAAAAGGTCTTGATGGCCATGACACACAGGAAGCTATGATCATCAGAAGATTCCAATCAATGAGTCTCTCCAACTCAATCAGCTTCATGGGCAGCGACACCTTCTCCATGCACTTCCATGACATGAACAACAGTGCTGCATATAGAAAAGTTACAGCACAGAAGGAAGCCATTCGGCCCATCTTGTCCATGCCAGCCCGAGGACACCCAGGTGCCCTTTCTAATCCCACCTTCCTGCACCCGGCCCATAGCCCTGCAGCTTACAGCACTTAAGGTGCAGATCCAGGTACTTTTTAAAAGAGTTTAGAGTTTCTGCCTCTACCACCAACTTGGGCAGCGAATTCCAGACACCCACTACCCTCTGCGTAAAAAAATTCTTCCTCATGTCCCCCCTACACCCTCTGCCACTTATCTTGAATCTATGTCCCCTGGTTCTAAAGTTCTCCACCAAGGGAAACAATTTTATCCCGTGCACTCTATCTATTCCCCTCAAAATTTTGTACACCTCAATCAAGTCACCTCTCAGCCTTCTTTGTTCTAAGGAAAATAACACCAACCTATCCAATCTCTCCTCGTAGCTACGTATAGGCAATGTTACTTATCCAGACAATGTCAGTTGGATGGATGCACTTAATCAAAAAATCAAATAAGGGCATCATTTGAATCCTTATCCATACATTCACACACACTTAATGAATGAATGCAGCTGGATAAGATTTGAAAAACTGAAAATATTTATGCACACACTAACTCATGGAATTGTGCAAATCCCAAAAATAAGAAAGGCACCCATGTGCAATCAAGTGTGACTAATGTGGGGTTTTCTTGAATCTTTTCTAGGTGCTGCAGTGTGGTGCTCCCCCCTTGCTGCTGGAGCTGAGCCTTATACCCCCTTTCTGGGATGCCTTTGGCAGCCACCCTCTGGTCGCTTGAGGCCATGAGGGCTCTAGCGTGCTGGGAATCTCCTACACAGTTGCTGGATGCCCATCTGTCGCCATAGCACTCGACGGTATCTGTGCCAATGGCAGAGGCGTGGAGGAGAGGCTGTCACCATCAGAAGCACCCTGAAAGGTGTCCCTTGATGACGTCAGCTGCTGTTCACCTGCCTCCATGAGGTTCATTTGGCCCTCCCTGCTTTCCTGAGAGGGGCCAGGAGCTGGATGTGACTCCGTACTCCTGGTCCCCCTCTTGCCATGGCTTTGGACCCCAGAGCTCAGAAGCACAAGGTGGTGGAGTGCAGGTCAGAATGCAATACTACTATCACATCGCGATCTGCTGGGGTTGGCCCCCCATGGCAGCCACCAGTCTGTCAATAGAGGAAACCATGCATTCTGTAGAGTGGGTGATCACAGCACCCATGGCCTGAATGGACTCCTCCAAAGTCGTGCCAGAATGAGCAACCCCTCTGGTATCTCTACCACATCTCCGCAAACCTTGCGCTGTACGTCCAGCATTCACCTTACAGACGACTCCTCACCATCAGTATCTAGGTTGGCTCCAGCACTCCTCCCAGTGCCAGAGGCCTGTTCCATCTCAGTCCCCACACAGCTGTACATGTGACTGTGATGTGCTTTCACCAGTGTGTGTATCCCTTACAGCCAAAGTTCATGTATCTGCGCTGGTGCTGGGTGCGGAGAAAGGATGTGACGCGTCACCCTCTGAGGTGTCCTCTTCTTTCTCAGTGGTTAACGTTGGTTCCTCGGGGCTGATGCCTACATTGCCAATTTTGCACCTGTGGAGGAAACAAAAGGAAGTAGAGTTAGGGGCATCTTCAACCTTCAAGGTGATTGCTTCCTCATTGCAAGCACTCAGTGTTTGAACCTTACACCATTAAATATAGGGTCACACATGCCTCCCTGATGGATGTAAGCCTTCAAAGTCACAAACCATCAATGATTCATTCCTGACAGCTTGTCAGCCTCATGCACCCTCCTTTCCCCAGCCCATTTAACAAATCTTTGGTGGAATTATATAGATGATCCCTTGAAATCTCACCATTCTGGGGCCTTCCTCCTATCTTGCCTTAACCAATGGCCTGGCTCCACTCATTGGCAGCCGACTACAGCATCTACTCCTCAATGGGAGTCAATATGGCCAGGTTTGGCACACTACCTCAGGTCCTATTTCTCTCCCTGCCCTGCAATTAAAGAGAGAAATTGTAATGACGATGATGCTGTGCTACAATCATGTCTCAAATGTATGGCCACTATGTATTCTGTCAGCAGCACACTTTTCTCAATGTTCTTTGCGAATTAACAGGTGTCACATTCCACCTCCCACACCCCCTTCATAAACTCTGTTGCCATGATGGGTGGCATGTGTGCATCATGCTACCTAACACACTTGAGCAACACACAAGACAATCTCAAAACAGGCCCAGAACATAACCTTCCATATATGTCCATCTCAAGAATGGTGACAAACTCACCCTTGTCGATCTCAGAAGGTTATTGAGCCATTTGTAGAACTGAAACCAGGTTCAATGAACGACCCCAAGGCTGCCCACCTCCTCTGCGTCCAGGCTGTTTTGGTCAGGTTGGGGGATCTCCTCTTCCCATCAGCAGGCACGATGCCTCCCACCTTCATTGACAGCCTGGAGGAGGGTTTGCAGGGAGTCATCGTCAAACCTTGGGTCCGTTCCTGATACTTTGCCCTTCCCAGCTCCTGGCTCTGTCCCCTCGGCCATCTGTGGAGCGACACAGAAACTTAACAGCCTGATGTTCAATGTCTCCCTAAACACTTGATATTCATCAGGGTAATAGTTCAGCTACATTCAAATGCTATTTCTTCCCTGGCAAAGATCCTGAATACTTCCCAACTAGAAGAACAATCATACACATTTAAAAATAATCACTTACCTACTCCAATGGCTTAAGTTAATTCAAGATCTCCACCACAAGTTCTCATGTGCTCAAACAATGTTTCCTGATGTAGCTGCCACAATCCCATGCCAAGGGCCTTTTAAATGAGTAGCTGCGACCTTCTTCCGTGTCACAGCTTGCTCCCTCTGTCCTCTGTCCTCTGGCCTTCAATGGCCGATGGGGCGCGCTTCCCGATGCTGTTGGCCAGCTCCCCACCAGGCAGCCATTAATTGGTCACTGCATGTATTATTCATCATCCTGCAAAGGACGGGGCGGGAGTCAGCAATGTACTGGCTTCTGGAATGGACACCCCACCACGATCGAGATACGTAAAATTCAACCACTGGTGTCAGACTGAAAATATTGTACAATACTCATTGCTTTGCTTCCCTTGTTATTCTCGTCATTTTATTGAGAAACTAGCAGATTTTGTGATTGTAACCGGTGACTGTGAACTGGCTGAGCAGAACAGTCAATGGTCCAGAAGAACTGTAGCATTATGTTATGTACACACTAACTTGGCTGGGAAGAAGAGACCTCAGTTAAAAATTGGAATAAATAATTTAGCATCAAGTCCTGGATGGTGCAGTTATAACACAGCAATTTTTGCAAGGAGCACTTTTCTACACATACTCACTAATTTGCTGTTCCATATCCTTTGGCTTTTGTAAACCCTACAGAAATGGCCACAATCAGAGCAGGTAAACCTGAGGAGTAACAGCACAAACATTTATGAAAGCCAGGTTTTGTACTATACATTAATGTATACTGTATGAATTAACACTCAATAACTGCTGCATAATTGCACAGCCCCATTTTCAGAAAAAAAGATACTTTTTATTCTGGCAAAGTGGATTTTAATTCTCTCCAGTGAAAAAAGCTAATGAAATCTCCATGATTGATCTGCCATGTCCTCAACCAGAAATTTTCTGTACTGTCATACCATTATATAATGAACAAAAAGAAACCAGGTTAAATATAAAGGATCTCATTTTGTAGATATCTTATATTATCCGATTCTAGAGTAATTCATATTCAATCTCACTGGGCCAATGTGACATACCCAATCCCCCTGAGTGAAGCAGCTGTGTGTGATTCAATTAATGTGCAAGTCATTTCCAATCGCATTGGCTGGTGAAGCCACATCACTCCTTTTGAAAAATGGAATGATATCTCACAGCTAAGACTGGTAACATCAAATATTTTAATGAGTGATGCAGTTAATGTTAGAATATCTTCAAATGGATTACATTGGTCAAAGTATCCCAATATGGGTTGTTTTCGCATTTTAGCTCAATGACTGCTGCACAAATGTGTGAGCAAAGACAGTTTGGAAACTAGACAAAGGATGATAATCATCCAGAGCAAGAGATGGCCCATATCAATATAAAGGGCTGTTGCTGAGACTTCACAGTAAATATTATTAAGGAGTCAAAATTAAACAAAGTTTCTAGATCAGAGATGAAGACTGAAAGATTAGAAATGGGCTAACACCTAATTACATAACCACACCTAATTACATAACCTCAGCAAACTTGCACCTATCCTGTTTGCATATACACTGCTCCAGCTAGCCGAATAGTATAAGAATGAGACATTTTTCTTTTAAAGGTCAGAAAGTTCTCAGGGTGGTCAGGAAACATGCAGCTGTGCAGATGACCTGGAATCTGGAGCTGGTTGCTCCTGGTCTGGGAACTGGGCTTTGTTGATCTCTTTAGGGGGTTTGTAGCATTCATAGGCTGAACTGAAAGTCATAAAGGCAGCCCAGAAAGCCAAAAGTGATCACCTTACGTTACATTATTTGTATGATATTCTTGGTCTCGTTGTGCCAACACAGAATATTAACAGGGTTTTCTGAGATAAGGAAAACTATAACGTTACTGAGAAACATCTTACAGTGAGCAAGATCGTGTAATGTTGCACCATTTCACTGTGATATACACTGTGTCCCATGAGCGTATCACAGTTAGAATTAACCCCTTATATGACATCTCCCCCAAGTATCTGATTTCAATATCTCATGTTATAGGGGCAAACGCTGTGGTGATTTCACTACTCCACACGAATGGACTTCTGCTCCTTTGGAGCAGATTGGGGATTTGAGTCTTGTGGATGATCTCTCAGATTCTGCTGAGCAGAAAGAGAATTAATAGATGAATCAGGTTCACCAGTCAGATAGCCATCTGGATTGGTAGCTGAATGCAGCATCTCTGGTCTGTCCGATTTGGTAGATGACTGTTTTGACCATGTAGAAGTTAGCTTCTGTGTGCCGACTAGTGAATGTCTGTTCTGGCTTACCATACCATTATCTCTTTTGGATGGGGTAGGAAGGTGGATGTGGTGTCCATTCAACTACTTGTCCATAGCGAACTTGGTCTCGGATCCAAACTGGTTCTCCTGGTTGGAGTTTTGCAAGGTAGCGGGCTTTGTGATATTTGTCATAGTTCTACATTTGGCTAGAATGATACATCCTCGTCCTCTTTCTTCCTCACCTAGTTCAAGTCATCAATGGTACAACGGCATGAGTGTGTGTGGGACAGAAGGGAGTTGAGATCTCAGTCTTCTTCCCATGAGGAATTCACATGAAGCTAAACTGTTTTGGAGCTATGTTGAGCGGCAGCTCAGAAGTGCAAGTTGCTGTCATTGTTCTTCAGCAATGCTTTCACTGCACGCACTCGTCTTTCAGTTTCACTGTTGGCTTGAGGATTTCTTGGTGAGCTAGTAGTATGGAAAAATCCATATGATGCTGTGAATCCTTTCAAGTATTCATTGGCAAACTGCAGTCCATTGCTCGAGCTACAAGGTTTGGGGTTTCATGGTCAGGATTTTTCGCTCGTTGGGTGGGCACGTACCTGATCCGATCAAGAGTAAAATGACACGAGATGACATCGGGTGAGTGTCCCGATGTCATCGCACACTCGCGCGATATTTCAGTTGGTGGGCACACGCGGGAGTCGGCAGCGCGCCCGCCGACAATTAACAGGCCTATTAAGGCCATTATAGATCTAATTGAATTAAATTTTTCGTGGCCTTTGGATTTTTTAGGAAACCTCATCCATAGATGGGATGAGGTTTCCAACAGTATTGAAAAATTAAATTAAAAACTTAACATTTCATTCATAAAATGCCCCTGCTCATGTGACAGAGTTGCATGAGGAGACATGATCTTAACATTTTAGAATTCTTTATTTTTAATTTTCAAAATTCTTCATCTCCCTGAGGCAGCTCAGTGCCTCAGGGAGCTTGCATGAACTTCCGCGTTCACCCTCCTCCCCCTACACACAGGCAGTGCTGAGTGCTGCAGCACGCAAAATCGTGATCACAGCCCGATCGGGGGCAGTGGTGGGCTTGCCGACCGCTCCCGCTTGCCCCTGCTGAGCCAGCTCGATGATGGCAAAATCCTGGCCCATGTGTTGCAAATATCTCCTTCAGCGGTCTAATCACTGCTTCAGAAGTGTGACCCTGCAGTTGCTTGACTTCCATCTATCTGTCGTAGTTGTTGTGACCAAGTGAGAAGAGGTGAACTGGCCCCCTTCTGTTCAACCTCCCTGGTTGGCCGCAACAAAGGTTTAAGTTTCTTTTTCCAACTCAGAATGTATTTAACTATTTAAGCTGTCAAAAAGAGCCAATCAAACAAGGCTTTGTTGAGTCAAAGAAAGAGCAAATTTATTAGCTCCTAAACCTGAGTAAAATAATAAGATGTGATGTCATCTATTTGGCCCTGCACACACACACACACACATACACACACACAAACATGCTTATTCCAAAAGAGAGAGAGGGAGCCCTCAGCTTGTTTCCTCTGTTGAAGGCTTTCTTGACAAAAATAATAAAAACAGAAAATGCTGGAAATTCTCAGCAGGACTGGCAGAATCTGTGGAGAGAGAAACAGAGTTAACGTTTCGAGGCCATATGACTCTTCTTCAGTGCTCACTTTCACTTTCTTGATACTGCCTATGTCACTTGTAATTTCACACTAGTGTCTGCCAGCCTTGCCTTGAAATGCCTCACCCATTGTGTATTTTTAAGGGGTTTTGGGTTTTGGGGGGTGTATCTGTGGCAACCATTGTTTCAATATCCAGAACTTTGCATTTTAAATGTCTCTTCCTTAGACAGTTATGAGTTTCGATGGGTGCCTGGATTATAGGAAATGTCTCTCTCTTCAAATTCCCCTAAGGGTGATGTGTTTGTTTTTCATTCCAACCTTGGAATGTGGCCTTGCTTTTTAAAGCAGTTTTCTCTGTCTCAGTTCAAATTGCAATATTTCCAGTCAGTTGAAAGCTGAAAAATCATATTTTCAAAATAAAGGGGCATAGCCTCGTAACATAGTAGCCTACTACAATCAAGAAAATGTTACCTGTGTTTGAAGAAGCCCATGGCATTGTGGCATTGTCACTGGACTAGAGACCCAGGGTAATGCTCTGGGGACCCAGGTTCTAGTCCGGCCATGGTAGATGGTGGAATTTGAATTCAATAAAAATCTGGAATTAAAAGTCTAATAATGACCATGAAACGATTGTTGTAAAAACCCATCTGGTTTACTAATGCCCTTTAGGGAAGGAAATCTATTGTCCAGACCCACGGCAATGTGGTTGACTCTTAAAGTGCCCTCTGAAATGGCCTAACAAGCCAATCAGTTGTAACAAACCGCTACTAAGTCACAAAAAAGGAATGAAACTGGACAGACCACCTGGCATCGACCTAGGCACCAGAAACGACAATGGTAATCTCAGCCCTGTTGACCATGCAAAGTTCTCCTTACTAACATCTGGGGGTTAGTGCAAAATTGGGAGAGCTGTCTCACAGACTAGTCAAGCAACAGCCTGACATAGTCATCCTCAGAGGGAATCATATCTTACAGACAATGTCCCAGCACCACCATCACCATCCCTGGGTATATACTGTCCCACTGGCAGGACAGACACAGCAGAGGTGGCGGCAAAGTGGGACACAGTCAGAAGAGAGTTACCCTGGAAGTCCTCAACATTGACTCTGGAACCCATGAAGTCTCATAGCATCAAGTCAAACATGGGCAAGGAAACCTGCTGATTACCTGGTGAATCAGTGCTCCTCCATGTTGAACATCACTTGGAGGAAGCACTAAGGGTAGCAAGGGCACAGAATGTACTCTGGGTGGGGGACTTCAATGTCCATCGCCAAGAGTGGCTTGATAGCACCACTACTGACTGAGCTGGCTGAGTCCTAAATGACATAGCTGCTAGACTGGGTCTGTGACAGGTGGTGAGGGAACCAACAAGAGGGAAAAACATACTTGAGCTCATCCTCACCAACCTGCCTGCTGCAGATGCATCTGTCCATGACAGTATCGGTAGGAATGACCACCACACAGTTGTTATGGAGGCTAAGTCCCGCCTTCACACTGAGGGTACTGTCGAACGTGTTGTGTAGCGCTATAACTGTGCTAAATGGGATAGATTTCAAACAGATCCAGTAGCTCAAAACTGGGCATCCATGAGGCGCTGTGGGCCATCAGCAGCAGTACTCAAACACAATCTGTAACCTCATGGTCCAGCATATCTCCCACTCTACCATTACCATCAAGACAGGGGTTCAATAATGAGTGCAGGAGGGCATGACAGGAGCAGCACCAGGCATACCTGAAAAAAGTGAGGTGTCAACCTGGTGAAGCTATAACACAGGACTATGTGTGTGCCAAACAGCATAAGGTAGACAGAGCTGAATGATCTAACAGATCAGAGCTAAGCTCTGCAGTCCTGCCACATCCAGTCTTGAATGGTGGTGAACAATTAAACAACTCACTGGAGATGGAGGCTCTACAAATATCCCCATCCTCAATGATGGAGGGGCCAAGCACATCAGTGCAAAAGATAAGGTTGAAGCATTTGCTACAATCTTAAGCCAGAAGTGCTGAGTGGATGATCCATCTCGGCCTCCTCCAGAGATCCCCAGCATCATAGATGCCAGTCTTCAGCCAATTCGATTCACTCCATGTGATATCAAGAAACGGCTGAAGGTACTGGATACTTCAAAGGCTATGGGCCCTGACAATATTCTGGCAATAGTACTGAAGACTTGTGCTCCAGAACTTGCTGCGCCCCTAGCCAAGCTGTTCCAGTACAGCTACAACACTGCCATCTACCCGGCTATGTGGAAAATTGCCCAGGCATATCCTGTACACAAAAAAAGGACAAATCCAACCCACACAGTTACCAGTCCATCAGTCTGCTCTCCATAATCAATAAAGTAATGGAAGCGGTCATCAACAGTGCTATCAAGGGGCATTTGCTTAGCAATAACCTGCTCAATGACACCCATTTTGGGTTTTGCCAGGGTCACTCAGCTCCTGACCACATTACAGCCTTTGTTCAAACATGGACAAAAGAGCTGAACTCCCGAGGTAAGATGAGAGTGACTGCCCTTGACATCAAGGCAGCATTTGACCAAGTGTGGCATCAAGGAGCCCTAGCAAAACTGGTGTCAAAGGGAATCAGGAGGAAAACTCCGCTGGCTGGAGTCAAACCTAGCACAAAGGAAGATGGCTGCAATTGTTGGAGGTCAATCATCTCAGCTCCAGGACATCACTGTAGGAGTTCCTCAAGGTAGTGTCCTGGGTCCAACCATCTTCAACTGCTTCATCAATGACCTTCCTTCCATCATAACGTCTGAAGTGGGGATGTTCGATGATGATTGCACTATGTTCAGCATCATTCACAACTCCTCAGATACTGAAGCAGTCCATGTCCAAATGCAGCAAGACCCGGACAATATCCAGGCTTGGGCTGACAAATGGCAAGTAATATTCGCGCCACACAAGTATCAGGCAATGATTATCTCCAACCAGAGAGAATCCAACCTTCGCCCCTTGATGTTCAATAGCATTACCATCACTGAATCGCTCATTAGCAACATCCTGGGGTTACCATTGACCAGGAGCTGAACTGGACTAGCCACATAAATACTGTGGCTACAAGAGCAAATCAGAGGATGGGAATTGTGCGACGAGTAACTCACCTCCTGACTCCCCAAAACCTGTCCATCATCTACAAGGCACAAGTCAGGAGTGTGATGGAACACTCTCCATATGCCTGGATGAGTGCAGCTCCCACAACACTCAAGAAGCTTGACACCGTCCAGGATAAAGTAGCCCGCTTGATTGGCACCACATCCACAAACATTCACTCCCTTCACCACTGACACACAGTAGCAGCAGAGTGTACCATCTACAGGATGCACTGCAGGAATTCACCAAGGCTCCTTCGACTGCACCTTCCAAACCCACGACCACTACTATCTAGATGGAAAGGGCAGCAGACACATGGGAACACCACCACCTGTAAGTTCCCCTCCAAGTCACTCACCATCCTGACTTGGAAATATATTGCCGTTCTTTCACTATCACTAGGTCAAAATCTTGGAACTTCCTTCCTAATAGCACTGTGGGTGTACCTATATTCCATGGACTGCAGCGGTTCAAGAAGGCAGTTTCTCAAGGGCAATTAGGGATGGGCAATAAATGCTGGCCCAGCCAGCGAAGCCCACATTTCATGAATGAATAAGGAAAAAAAACGACCATAATCTGCAAACTTTTCACAAGCCCATGTAGTGGCTAATGCTTCTTTCTCTATCACTACATATTTCTGTTCATTGTCTGTCAGTGAACAGGATGCGTAGTAAGCTGGTCTACGCTTTCTGTTAGTTTGTATCTGAAAGAGTACAGCACCAAATAGCTCTGGGTCATACTAGGCTATAATATCAGGTGATATCAGCATCCCTTTGATTTTCTCAGAACAATTCTCGTGTCTCCTTCCAGCACTATCTATTGTCTTGTTGTAACACTTGACGCTGTGGCTCATTGATGCCAACTAGGTTGGGCAAGAACTTTCCAACTTGGTTTACCACACCCATGAATCTCTGGAACTCAGTCACGTTGTGAGGAGCTGGGAACTCCTTACTGCTCTTGTCTTCTGTGGATCAACTCTGACACCGGATGCATCCACAATATGCCCAAGGAACTTGACAGTCAGCTGTGAGAATTCGCATTTGTTACTGAATGTAAGTCATGCTTCCTGAAGGCTTTGGAACACAGCTCACACTCTCGTTTTATGTTCTGTCTGAATGGATCCATGGATCAGGATATCATCCATGTGACATATGACTCCATCCAGTCCTTCTAGGATGTTTGCCATTGCCTCTGGAAGATTTCTGGCCTGAGGTGATGCTGAAGCATTGTTTCTGTTGAAACAAAATTTCCCAAATGATGTAATGAAGACTGTCAGCAACTTAGGCTCTTCATTGAGGGACAGTTGCCAAAAACCACTATTTGCATCTAGCTTTGTAAAGATTGAACACTTTCCCAATTTTACTAAGCTTTTATCCAGACAACACAGGATGAACTTCGCATTCAACTGCTTTGTTCAGCTGGGTAAAATCTATGCAAATTCCGATAGATCCATTGGTCTTTGGCACTGGAACCATCCCCAGTGGGAAGCAACCAGCTTGTTGGTTCTGTCACAGGTGAAATAACCCCTTGCTTTAACATAGAGTCAATTTCCTTCTTTACCTTTTGCAAGAGTTTGGGTTCTGCCAGGGCCACTCAGCTCCTGACCTCTTACAGCCTTGGTCCAAACATGGACAAAAGAGCTGAACTCCAGAGGTGAGGTGAAAATAACTGCCCTTGACGTCAAGGCAGCATTTGACCGAGTGTGGCATCAAGGAGCCTCAGCAAAACTGGAGTCAAAGGGAATCAGGGGAAAACTCTCAGCTGGTTGGAGTCATCTCTAGCATAAAGGAAGATGGCTGCAATTGTTGGAGGTCAATCACCTCAGTCCTAGGACATCACTGCAGGAGTTCCTCAGGGTAGTGCCCTAGGCCCAACCATCTTCAGCTGCTTCATCAATGACCTTCTTTCCATCATAAGGTCAGAAGTGGGGATGTTCGCTGATGGCTGCACAATATTCAGCACCATTTGCAATTCCTCAGATACTGAAGCAGTCCGTTTCCAAATGCAGCAAGACCTGGTCAATATCCAGACTTTGGCTGGCAAGTGGCAAGTAACATTCATGCCACACAAGTGCCAGGCAATGACCATATCCAACAAGAGAGAATCTAAACATCACCCATTGACATTCAATGGCATTACCATCACTGAATCTCCCACTATCAACATTCTGGGGGTTACCACTGACCAGAAACTGAACTGGACTCTGGAAGATTTCTGGTCTGAGGTGATGCTGAAACATTGTTTCTGTTGAAACAAAACTTCCCAAATGATGTAATGAAGATTGTCAGCAACTTAGACTCTTCATTGAGGGACCACGTCTAGGTCTTGTTGCATTTGGACATGGACTGCTTCAGTATCTGAGGAGTTGCGAATGGTGCTGAGCATTGTGCAACCATCAGCAAACATCACCACTTCGGAACTTATGATGGAAGGAAGGTCATTGATGAAGCAGCTGAAGATGGTTGGGCCTCGGGCACTGCCCTGAGAAATTCCTGCAGTGATGTCTTGGGACTGAGATGATTGACCTCCAACAATTGCAGCCATCTTCCTTTGTGCTAGGTATGACTCCAACCAGCTGAGAGTTTTCCCCCTGATTCCCTTTGACTCTAGTTTTGCTAGGGCTCCTCAATGCCACCCACCTACAAGAGCAGGTCAGAGGCTAGGAATCCTGTAGCGAGTAACTCACCTCCTGACTCCCCAAAGCCTATCCACCATTTACAAGGCACAAGTCAGGAGTGTAATAGAATACTGTCCACTTGCCTAGATTAGTGCAGCCCCAACAACACTCAAAAACCTTGACACCATCCAGGTCAAAGCTGCCCCCTTGATTGGCACCCCATCCATAAATATTCACTCCCTCCACCACCGGTGCACAGTGGCAGCAGTGTATGCCATCTACAAAATGCACTGCAGGAACTCACCAAGGCTCCTCAGACAGCATCTTCCAAACCCACAAGCGCTACCACCTAGAAGGACAAGGGCAGCAGACACATGGGAACACCACCACCTGGAAGTTCCCCTTCAAGCCACTCACCATCCTGACTTGGAAATATATCACCTTTCCTTCACTGTTGCTGGGTCAAAATCCTGGAATTCCCTCCCTAACAGCACTTTGTGTGTATCTACAGCATGTGGACTGCAGCAATTAAAGAAGGCAGCTCATACCACTTCTCAAGGGCAATTAAGGATAGTCATTAAAAGCCAGCCGAGCCAGCGACACCCACATCCCATAAATTAATTAAAAAAAGAAGCATCTTACAGTGGCTTCATCTTGCCATGAGGTCTACAAGAGAGAGCAATATCATGTTATGTTGCATTTCTTCCTGTATATGATGATCTATACTGTGTCTCATTAGAATATCACATAGTTAGAATTAACACCTTATACCGTATATTCCCCAATTCTCAGATTCTTCCAATATACTGCAATTTGCATTATATTTTGTCATTTAATGTCATACTATTGAACAGTTATATAAAATCTAATACTGTCAAGTCAATATAAATAAAGAATATTTAGGCTAGAATTTGAGAGGACTAACAATCATATGTTACGACAGTTATCATGAAGAAATCTGCTAATATAGGAACCCTTATGGGCTTTCTCTCTGAACTCTGCGATGCCTAATGGGTTCTGACGCAGATAAAGCACATGTTTACGTTTGCATTCCATAGCTTTTTTTTTCCTGGAAGAGGTCGCTAGCTTGAAGGCAGAGGCTATAGCTTGAGGGGTACCACTAGGAGTCTCAACCGCTCCTACCGCCTGCCATAGGTGTGTTGGAAAGTTTTGCGGATTGACAATCAACCTGCTTTGCTACTTTGTGAATGCATTTTCTGTGGCCACCAAGCCCTGGAGTGGGATTTGAACCCAGAGCTTCTGGCTCAGATGTAGTCATGCTACCCACTGTGCCACAAGACCTTAAGACTAATAACTCAAATGATAAACAATCATGAACAGCCCTTTGGCCAAACAAAATAAAACAAGACATCCTCCTTTCCTTAAACCAGTTTTGAGTGGAAAGTGTAGACTGGAAAACAAATAACAAATGAGTTTATTGGCAAATGCAAATGAAAAAAAATCTTTTCTGATCCAGTGTTAATGGTGTCCTGTTACCTCTTCTTATAAATAGTAATAGATCATATTTAGTTGGCAAATGTGCACAATACATTTTTTAAAAGCTGAAACACATAGAAAGTACATGAATTATATGGAAGCTGTACATGGGCACTGTCCTCATTAGTGATATGAGATAAAGATATATTTGTTTTTGGGTAGTATGGTTTAACTGGTTTGCAGTCAATATTATTGGGTTAAAATATATAAAACACAACACACAAGTGAACTGTAGCTGTCCCCTGATCTATACTGTGGGGTAGAGTTTCCACTTGGTTGTAAAATTCACCTAAAATCTGTGTAACTCATGCAATAGACCGTAGAATTTAAAATGCAAATTGCATTCAGCACAACTTGAGTTTCTGTTGTGCAAGTTTAAAACTCAGCATACTAGAAATTGGCCCCGTCCATAAAACTGGCCATGCCCCAAGTTTGAATTAATTACCATCGTGACTTTCCATGAATTGCGTAGTTTGTGGGCCTTTGAGGAAGCTGCAAAAATTAAGCTTGTTCTTTTGGACACAAGGACTATAAAAAGGAATATTTTTAAAGTTTTTGAATGTAAATTTTCTGATTTACTAAGAAAATGACTACTGCACCACAATGCGACTAACAAATGGCTCTGAAATTTTTTAAAATTCAGTTTTACTAAAGTAAAATTGGGTTACATATGTGTGGTGGATTGACACTGAATAATAAATCTTTTTTTAATACAAACTCGTTTTCAGCTGCATTAATCGGTCCACACCAAGTTACTACTCTTGGATGTATCAAGGAATAAACTGGAAAGCAAATTTTTAAAACTACTGTCCAATTTGTGCTAGTTGATGGCACATTTTATGTCAGTGATATGCAAATAAATTTGAGTGGAAACTTGGGGGAAGGTAGGAGAATCTTCTCAAAGCAGGCACCAAGTTTGCTGATTGAGCCCAAAGTGGAAGATCTACCCAACATGTACAAGATTTAGCCTTGAACATATACTAACCACAAATACTGGAAATCATTAAGGCACCAAACCCACAGGTGGCTACAGTGAAGCTGAGTGCCAAACCTATTTACAATTTTCCCTCACTGCAGCCAATGATCCCCCTAAAGGATGTTCCAAATGATCACCTCCCAAATTATACTGCCCAGATTTGGTGGTTGTGTGCAGGGACTGGTGGTTGCACCATGAGCTGAGATGAAAATGGCGTTGGAGGTCATAACTATGTCATTTTGCAAATAACATGCTCATGGGGTGTGTGCATTGCGGGGAAGGCCAGCATTTGCTGCACATCCCTAATTGTCTTTGAGAAGGCGGCGGTGAGTCACTGTCTTGAACCACTATAGTCTGTGTGGTGTAGGTATACCCACTATGCTATTAGGAAGGGAGTTCCAAGAGTTTGACCCAGTAATTACGCAGCAATGACAATATGTTTCCAAGTCAGGATGATGCGTGACTTGGAGGAGAACTTGCAGATGGTGGTATTCTCCTGCACCTGCTGTCCTTGTCCTCCTAGGCTGTAGAGACTGCAGATATCTGATGAAGAAGCCTTGGCAAGGAATTTTATGCCAATGTTGAAGGAAGTGAATGGTTTAAGGTGGTGTATGGGATGCCAATCAAGTGGGCTGCTTTGCCCAAGCTTCTGCAGGGTGTTGTTGGAGCTACACTCATCCAGGAAAGTGTAGAGTATTACATGACACTCCAGACGTGTACCTTGCAGATGATGGAAAGTTTTATGCTTTGGGTAAATGAGTTCGTTGGCCAACCAAACTCTAACTGCATGCCTTCCTGTGTTCTCATCAATTGCTGCTTGCAATCAATAATGGGAAGAGCCTGATGTAAGAATAAACAATGCCGGTTTATTGAGACATAGGGCAGAACACCAGATCATATGTGCTCACTCAGAAACCTCCAAAACTAGATTTACAGCTCCCAGTTGCCACACTGTACAGTGATTCGTCAGTGCTGTCACATGAGCAGTACATTTGCATTCTCTTAAAGGGACAGGATACCTCACTTTACCACATCCCTCCCCTTTACTTAAAAGTACAGCTAATAAGCTTAAAACACTAACTATTTACACAACAACTATTTACAGTCAAGTCTCTCAGGAGGCCTTCTTTGACAGGTTGAGCATCGAAGCCCAACAACCTTGGCTGGTGTTTCTGAGGCCATCTTTTCAGGGGCAGTTGCCCACTATGTCCCTCAGTGGATGACTTCATCATCTTCCGGTTACAGTCATGTTCAGTCCTGCTGCCCCTCCACTCCAAGCTGAAACAGATAAAGGGCAACAAGCACAAAGCAAAACAGTGAAGAGCTACCTGATGTGTGAGGAGAAAGAGGAAAAGGAAAAAAAAATCTTATTGTTTTTCTTTACGAGGACTGTCAATAATTTATCTTTTTCTTCCTGCGTGTCCTTTCCATAGGAGCACTGACCCATATCTCTGTCTTCTGTTTAATTTCTCTGCTGGCTGGATTACCTTCAGGCGCAAGCTGAACGTGAATGAGCTCTGTAGTTGGGTTTTCCGACAGCTCTTCTGGGAATTCAGGGCCTTCTAGCTTTAAAACTTCAGAGCTTTTACGCAGCTGCTGTTTCAGCTCTTCCAATCCTTTCCTATTCTCATTAATTGTTTCCTGGAGAATCGCATATCGTTGCCCCTTCTCAGCTAATTTGTTCCTCAACTCGGCCAGAGACAGACTTAATTCTTCCTTTCCTTCTTCATGGGAAAAATTTTGTGGGGGAAATGCAGGAGTGAGTGCGAGCAGGCGCACCTCCGATCAGCGCCCCTGATCGGGGGCGCGGCGTCATTTTATGTGGGCAGGCCAATTAAGGCCCACCCAGTGTGACGTCCGCCAGGAAGCGCTATGCGCTTCCTGTGCGGGCGGGGGGGTGGGGGTAATTCCCTCAGCTGAGAGTGCGCTCTTTCGCGCATGCGTGTGAAAGAGCGCACAGATCTCCCTGAGGCTAAGTGCTGCCTCAGGGAGATTGGCTCCAAATTTAAAAATGTTAAAGAGACGAAAACAAAATTTCCCTGACATGTCCCTCATGTGACACTGTCACATGAGTTGGGACATGTCCATCACTTTTAGATATTTAAAAACTCTCATGAAACGTCATCCCGCCCATGGATGAGGTTTCATGCTTTTTCTTAAGCCCGCAAGGGCTCCCGGCCTGCCCACCAACCCTAAGGTTGCATGGGCAGGTCCATTAATTATGTTAAATGCTTTTCAAATTGCCTCAATAGGCCGTTGACAGGTAGGCGGGCGCACAGCTGATTCGGCTGCGCCCCCGCCGACCTAAAAATGGAAATGACGCGGGGTGGCGTTGGGAGTTCCACCTGACGTCATCCTGCGTCGGCGGGCAGGCCCCACCCCTGCTTGCCGACCAGAAGATCCTACCCCATATCATTTTCATGGCACAAATTGGGAGCTGATTGAATTTTGTAGCGCACGAAAATCCTTTTATAGATTTTCCATTTCCTTTCGAAGGATGCTGACTTCAGCTTGAATTCTGTCCTGGTGTAACACTTCTATGGGCTTCTCCCGTTGGGACTTTGCATACTTCTTTTTTCTTGCAGCAACACTTCTGGTTTCGAATTGGGAACTTAGCGGCCCCTCAAAGTTTGTCTTTTCCAGCCAGTTCCTTCCGAGGAAACTCGATTCTCTGCCTGACATTACAAATAGGGGTAATTTTGCAGACTGATCCTCATACTGCACCTTGACTTGACATACCCCTTCCACATTTATTTTTTCTCCCGTGTATGTCCTCAGCTTTGTGTCCAAAACTTCTAACTTCAAAGGATGGGTTCCTTTACTCAGATATCTAAATGTATGCTCTCCAATGACGGACATCGACGGTCCCGGAGCAACTTCCATTTTAATGGGTTCTCCGTTCACAGTAGTGACTACTTGAATTGGCTCGGTTCTACCCACTTTAAGGTGATATAGAGAATGGATGTCTGATTATATTTCTCCTGGCTCTTCCATGAGGCATATTTCACGATTTTTCCTTCTGCCATTATAGTGTTGTTTTAGCCTTTCTTTGCATTGCTGCTATGGCCATAGCGGTTGTAGAACAAGCACTCAACTTGTTTGATTGTCGTTCACTCACTGGAGGCCTGGATGTATTTCTTTCATTCATTTTGTGGGCTTTCACTGCAGTACCATTGTTTTTCAATGGTCTGGAGCTAGGGAGCATTTCCTGTTTTTTCATGGAGTCCGAAGTTTTCGCGCCTTTTGTTGCCAGATTGTACCACTTGACCAGATGGACGGCGCCATTTTGTATAGCTTTTATAACTTCGGAATTTATAACAGCATTCTCCATCATGGTAGCTAATTCTAATGCCTTATTGAAGTCTAGACTAGGTTCAGCTAGCAAACGCCTTTGGATAGTATCATCTCCAATCCCGCATATCAGCCGCTTTCTCAACATATCACTAATGGATGTTCCAAATTTGCAATGTTCAGTTAATGCCTTTAAAACGGCCACATAGTCAGCTATTGTCTCCTCTGGAAGCCTGTTCCTTGAATTGAACTTGAAGTGCTGCATGGTAACTGAGGGTTTTGGTCTCAGGTGGCCCTGTACAATTTTTATTAACTTGTCGAAAGTCTTCGAGTCTGGGGTGCTTGGTGACATAAGGCTGTGGATCAGCTCGCACGTGTTGCACCCGCATGAGGACAAAAGAATTGCCCTTTTCTTCTCCTCCCCTGCGATGTTGTTATCGGTAAAAAAGAACGCTCGGTGTTCGACATCCTGAGACCAGTTATCTGAAAGGGGGCTGAATGGATCGACACGCCCCGAACTGCGGCATCATGAATAACTGCAAGGGGACTGCGCTTCAAATAGGCTTTCCAAGTAATGACGAATTTAAGTGTTTGGCTTACTGCGGAGTCACACTCTCTTTGGGGTCTCTTATAATTTTCTGTCCACAGCTATTTTTCATTTATTTACCCTTTTAAATGTATTGCTGCTTTAAGAGCAGAGTTTTTAACTCTGTCTCTGCAGCTGTCAGCTTTTCTCTGCTGGGTTTCGCGCTCTTTTTGAGTTTTGGCAGGACCCCCATGATCACGATTCTGCAGGGTTTCTTTTATTTTAAACTGCAGCACTGCTTTCTGCTCTGATTGCTGGCTGTTGCCTATTTTACAAGTAAGTACAGATACTCTTTCCAATGTTCTGTTCATCCATCTTGTGGACTCACACTCAGAGTGCTTGCAATGTTTTTATCCTTGTCACCACTTTTATGTCTTGGGTAAATGAGTTCGTTGGCCAACTGAACTCTAACTGCATGTCTTCCTGTGTTCTCATAAATTGCTTCTTGCAATCAATAACTGGGAGAGATTGATGTAAGAATAAACAGTGATGATTTATTGAGACACAGGGCAGAGCACCAGATCATATGTGCTCACTCAGAAACCTCCAGAACTAGCCTTACAGTTCCCAGTTGCTCGCACTGTGAAGTGGTTCATCAGTGCTGTCACATGATCAGTACACTTGCATTCTCTTAAAGGGACAGGGTACCTCACTTTACCACAGAAAGTCTTTGGGGAGTAAGGAGGTGAGTGACTTGCCGCAGGATATCCGGCCACTGACCTGCTATTATAGCCATAGAATTTATGTGGCTCATCCAGTTAAGTTTCTGGTCAATGGTGACCCCAGGAAGTTATTTTATTTTAACTTTAAACACCTAAAACACATATCTGTGTATTTAAGAAACGTATAACTTTTAGTTGTCAGAGGTACAAGCATTTAATAAGCACAGTTAATTGTAACAAAAATAGAAATTATTCAAAGTTAGTTAAGAAAGTAATTAAATTAAATTAACTAAATAACACCTGTCCTGCCATTGTTACTTATGTTATGATGCAGCTGTCGCAAGTGGGAACGTTGGATGCGAAGGCTATCCAGGACAAACACGTCTGCAAAAAGTGTAAGCAGCCAGAGTAATTCCGGATCAGGATTACTGATCTGGAAGCCGAACTGCATACACTGCACAACATAAGGGAGGGCAAGAAATACCTGGACATTTTGTTCCAGAATACGGTCACACCTCTTAGAATAGGGTGTTCTGTTTTGGTCAGCAGTGAAGGACAGGAGGAAGTGACTGTGAGTGAGGCAGGTAAAGGGGCCAAGCAGACAGTAGTGGAGCAGCCTCAGGCTTTGCAATTGTCAAACAGGTTTGAAATGCTCACAACCTGTGTGAATGAAAGCAAGGTCTACAGGGTGGATGAACAGGCTAGCCAAGGCACCATAGAACAGGGAGCCGTTCAAGCAGGGGGGACCAAACTGGAATATGGTGGTAGTAGGGGACAGTACTGTGAGGTAGAGTGACACTGTTCTCTGTAGCAAAGAGCAAACGTCCAGAAGGCTGTATGGTCGGTATGACGAGCTAGGTACCAGGTTAAGAAGCAGAACCTCTAGGTTCTTCCTTGAACTGAGGCCCGAACAATCCCCATCCACCACTACTCTCCTCCGTCTGGCTGAACTTGTTCTCTCACTGAACAATTTCTCTTTAAACTCCTCCCACTTCTTCCAAATAAAAGGTGTGGCTATGGGTACCCGCATGGGCCCCAGTTATGCCTGTCTCTTTATGGGGTATGTGGAACATTCCTTGTTCCAGTCCTACTCCGGCCCCCTCCCACAACTCTTTCTCCGGTACATTGATGATTGCTTCGGTGCTGCTTCATGCTCTCATCTGGACCTGGAAAAATGTATTAATTTTGCTTCCAATTTCCACCCCTCCATCATTTTCACATGGTCCATCTCTGACACTTCCCTTACCTTCCTTGATCTCTCTGTTTCAATTTCTGGTGAAAGACTGTCCACCAATATTCATTACAAGCCTACCGACTCCCACAGCTACCTTGACTACAGCTCCTCACACCCCGCTTCCTGTAAGGACTCCATCCCATTCTCTCAGTTCCTTCGCCTCCGTAGCATCAGTTCTGAAGATGCCACTTTCAAAAACAGTTCCTCTGACATGTCTTCCTTCTTCCTTAACCGAGGTTTTCCACCCAAGGTGGTTGACAGGGCCCTCAACAGTGTCCGGACCATCTCCCGCTTATCCGCCCTCGCACTATCCTCTCCCTCCCAGAACCATGTTAGGGTCCCCCTTGTCCTCACTTATCACCCCACCAGCCTCCGCATTCAAAGGATAATCCTCCGCCATTTCTGCCTACTCCAGCATGATGCCACCATCAAACATATCTTCCCTTCACCCCCCCGGCGGCATTCCGCAGGGATCGTTCCCTCCGGGACACCCTAGTCCACTCCTCCATCACCCCTTACACCTCAACCCCCTCCCACGGCACCTTCCCATGCAACCGTAGAAGGTGCAACACCTGCTACTTTACTTCCTCTCTCCTCACCGTCCAAGGGCCCAAACACTCCTTTCAAGTGAAGCAGCATTTCACTTGCACTCCCCTCAATTTAGTCGACTGCATTCGCTGCTCCCAATGCGGTTTCCTCTATATTGGAGAGACCAAACGCAGACTGGATGAACGCTTTGCGGAACACCTTCGGTCTGTCTGCAAACATGATCCAGATTTCCCTGTCGCTTGCCATTTCAACACTCCACCCTGCTCTCATGCCCACATGTCCGTCCTTGGCCTGCTGCAATGTTCCAATGAAGCTCAACGTAAACTGGAGGAACAGCACCTCATCTTCCAACTAGGCACTTTACAGCCTTCCAGACTGAATATTGAGTTCAACAATTTTAGATCATGAGCTCTCTCCTCCATCCCCACCCTCTTTCCGATCCCCCTTTTTTCCAATAATTTATTTATATATTTCTTTCCCCACCTATTTCCATTATTGTTAAATGTATTTCCATCCATTGTTTTATCTCTATCTTTTAGCCTATTTCGATCCCTCCCCCCCACCCCACCCCCACTAGGGCTATCTGTACCTTGCTTGTCCTGCTTTCTACCCTTAATGTCACCTATTAGCACATTCCTTAGATAATATCAGCACCGTCAACACCTCTTTGACCTTTTGTCTATGACATCTTTTGGCTATCTCCACCTATCACTGGCCCTCTATTCAGCTCTACTTGTCCCACCACCCCCTGCCCCCCTCACCTTAAACCAGCTTACATTTCACCTCTCTTCTATTTTTCCTTAGTTCTGTTGAAGAGTCATATGGACTCGAAACGTTAACTGTGTTCCTCTCTACAGATGCTGTCAGACCTGCTGAGTTTTTCCAGGTATTTTTATTTTTGTTTTGGATTTCCAGCATCCGCAGTTTTTTGCTTTTATCTCTGGGTTATTACCTGAGCCACATGCAAATTGGCATAGGGCAAATAAGGTTAGTGAGATGAATGTGTGGCTCAAAGACTAGGGTGGGAGAAGTGAGTTCTGGTTGTGGGGTATAGGCACCAGTGCCAGGGAAAGTGGTGGCTGTACCGTTGGGACGGGTCTACACCTGAACCATGCTGGGATGAATGTTCTTGCGAATCGCATAACTAGGGAAGTAGAAACGGTTTTAGGCAAGGGATCAAATGTGGGAAGATATGGTAAATTAAAGAGTAGAAACAAGGTAAGAGAGGCAGGTATGAATTTGGGAAATGATAAACAGACCATGACAGGAAGGGACAGAGAGTGCAAGTCGAAGAATGAACCAATAGATAAGGCTCGAGGTTACAAAATAATAAAAGGACAAAACTTAAGGCTCTGTATTTGAATGCACATATCATTCGAAACAAAACAGATAAACTAATAGTGCAAATAGAGATAAATAGGTATGATTTAATAGCTATTACAGAGACATGGCTACAGGATGGGATAGATTGGGTCCTGAAAATCGAAGGGTATGTGACTTTTAGGAAGGATAAGAAGGGAAAGGTGGACGGGTGGATCTGTTAATTAAAGACGACATTCACACATTAGAGAGGGAAGGCCTAAGTACAGGAACCCAGGATATGGAAGCGGTTTGAGTAGAGATGAGGATTGATAAAGGCAAGAAATTGCTTGTGGGAGTGGTGTACAGGCTCCATAACAGTAATCACTCGGTAGGATGGGATATCAAAGAAGAAATAATGGAAACTTGTCAGAAAGGTACGGCGATTATCATGGGGAAAGTTAGTGCCCTGTTATAACATCTTTAATAATAGCTTCTAACATCTTCCCTATGACAGATGTTAAGCTAACTGGCATATAGTTTCCTGCTTTCTGTCTCTCTCCCTTTTTGAATAAAGGAATTACATTAGTTATTTTCCAATCTAATGCAATCTTACCAAAATCTAGTAAATTTTGGAAAATTAAAATCAATGCATCAACTATCTCACTAGCCACTTCTTTTAAAACCAAGGATGAAATCCATCAGGACCCGGGGACTTCTCAACCCACAGTCCAACAATTTGCTAACCACTTCCCCTGAGATTGTAATTTCCTTGAGCTCCTCCCTCCCTTCTAATTCCTGCTTTACAGCTATTTCTGGGATGTTACTTGTCTTCTTTTAGTGAAGACCAATGCAAAATACCTATTCAATTCATCTTCCATCTCCTTATTTTCCATTATTAATTTTCCCGGACTTACTTTCTATAGGACCAACTCTCACTTTGTTAACTCTTTCCTTTTTTAAATATTGACAGAAACTCTTACTGTCTGACTTTACATTTCTAGCCGGCTTTCTCTCGCACTTTAATTTTTCCCTCCTTATTAATCTTTTGGTCATTCTTTGCTGTTTTTTATATTCTGTCCAATCTTCTAACCTGCCACCCAGCTTTGCTCAATTATAGGCGGTAAAATTTTTAGTTCGGCGCTGCGCCCGACCTGGCCAAGCGTAAAATGACACGCGATGACATCGGGCAAGCATCCTGACATCATCGCACACTCGTGTAATGTTTCGGTCAGTGGATGCGCGCCGGAGTCGGCAGCACACCTGCCGACAATTAAAAGGCCTATTAAAGCCATTAAAAAGTTAATTAGAATAAATTTTTTGCTGCTCGTCCAACCTTACGTTTGGCAGGCAGGCGAAAAGGCCAAATGGTCTTTGCACTTTTTTGGAAACCTCATGCATGGGTGGGATGAGGTTTCCAAAAGCAAATAAAAATAAAATAAAAACTTAATAACATGTTCCTGGTAATCAGGCAGAGTCAACATGGTTTTGTGAAAGGGAAATCATGTTTAACCAATTTATGGGATTTCTATGAAAAAGTAACAGGCGCTGTGGATAAAGGGGAACTGCTGGATGTGCTGTACTTAGATTTTCAGAAGGCATTTGTTAAGGTGCCTCAGCAAAGTTAATTCCATAAAATAAAAGCACATGGTGCAGATAGGAAAAAAAAGTTTCCCCTTAGTGGAGGGGTCAATAACCAGGGGATATAGATTTAAGGCAAAGGGCAGGAGGTTTAGAGGGGATTTGAGGAAAAATTATTTCACCCACCCAGAGGGTGTGGGGGTATCTGGAACTCACTGCTTGAAAGGGTGGTAAAGGCGGGAAGCCTCACAACATTTAAGAAGTATTTAGATGAACATTTGAAATGCCATAACATACAAGGCTATGGGTAAGTGCTGGAAAATGGGATTAGAGTAGATGGGGGCTTGATGACCAGCGCAGACACGATGGGCTGAAGGGCTCCTTTCCATGCTGTAAAACTCTATGACTCTATGATGTAGGGGGTAACATATTTGCAAGGACAGAAGATTGGCTAGCTAACAGGAAACAGACAGTAGGCATAAATGGTTCATTTTCTGGTTGGCAGGATGTGATGAGTGGTGTGCCACAGGGTTCATTGCTGGGGCCTCAACTCTTTACAATTTATATAAATGTTTGGATAAAGGGGCCAATGGTATAGTTGCTAAATTTGCTGATGACACAAAGGTAGGTAGGAAAGTAAGTTGTGAAGAGCATGTAAAGAGGCTACAAAAGGATATAGATAGGTTAGGTGAGTAGGCAAAGATCTGGCAAATGTAGGAAAATGTGAGGTTGTCCATTTTGGCAGAACTGAATAAAAAAGAGGCATATTATCCAAAAGGTGAGAGATTGCTGAGCTCTGAGATACAGAGGGATCCAGGTGTCCTAGTGCATGAATCACAAAAGGTTATTCAACAGGTACAGCAAGCAATTACCAAAGCCAATAAATAGACTGTTATTGTTTATTTCAAGGGGAATCGAATACAAGAGTAGGGAAGTTATGCTTCAGTTATACCGGCGTTGGTGAGATCACATCTGAAGTACTGTGTACACTATTGGTCTCCTTAATTAAGGAAATATATAAATGCATTAGAAGCAGTACAGAGAAGGTTTACAAGCTTAATACCTGGGCTGTATCCACTGAAGTTTAAAAGAGTAAGAGGCGACTTGATTGAAACATGTAAGAACCTGAGGGGACTTGACATGTGGAAAGGATATTTCCTCTTGTGGGAGAATTTAGAACTCGGGATCACTGTTTCAAATAAGGGGTCTCAGGGGATTGTGAGACTTTGGAATTCTCTTCCTCAAAAGGTGGTTGAGGCAGAGTCCTTGAATATCCATAAGGCAGAGGTAGATAGATTCTTGATAAGCAAGGGGGAGAAAGGTTATCGGGGGTAGGCAGGAATATGAGGCTAAAATCAAATAGCTTCATCGACAACATTGTCCATCACTTTGAAGATGACTGAGAGTAGACTGATGGGGTAATTTGCCAGATTGAATTTGGCCTGTCTTCTATAAACATACCTGGGCAATGTTCCACTTTCTTGGGTAGAAGCTGGTGTTGTAGCTGGACTGTAACAGCTTGGTTAGAGGCAGGGCTAGTTCTGGAACACAAGTCTTCAGCACCATGGCCGGATGTTGTTGGAGCCCATAGCCTTTGTTGTATCCATTGCCTTCAGCCATGTCTTGATGTCACTTAGAGTGAATCTAATTAGCTGAAGGCTGCCTCAGGTGGAGGCCAAGATAGATTGTTGACTTGGCACTTCTGGCTAATCATGGTTGCAAATGCCTCAACTTTGTCTTTGCACTGACAAGCCGGACTCAACCATCATTGAGGATATACTGCTCCTGGAGTTTCCCTCTCTCATTAGTTGTTTAATTGTCTACCTATATTCACAACTGGAAGTGGTAGGACTGATACTTTGATTGTGGGCTCTGTCTACTGCATGCCACTTCTGCTGTTTAGCTTGCATGCAGTCCTGTGCTGTAGCTTCAACAGGTTGTCATTTTTAGGTATGCCTGGTGCTGCCCCTGGCATGTGCTGCTGCACTCTTTGTTGTACTGGGGTTGGTCTTGAAGGTAATGATGGAGTGAGGAATATGCTGGGCCATAAGGTTATATAGATTGTGGTGGAACACAATTCTCCTACTGCTGATGGCCCACAGTGCTTTATGCATGCCCAGTTCTGAGTTGTTAGTATGGTTGTGAATATATCCTATTCAGCACAATGACATTGCCACAAACATGATGGAGGGTGTCCTCAGTGTGAAGATGGGACTTTGTCTCCTTAAGAAGTATTTAGATGAGCACTTGAAACACCATAGCATGCAGGGCCACGGGCCAAGTGCTGGAAAACGGGGTTAGAATAGATGGGTGCTCGATGGCTGGCATGGCCTGATTCTGTACTGTATAACCCCATGACTCTATGACTATGAAGGACTTTGTGGTAGTCACTCCTATCAATACTGTCATGGGCAGATGTATTTATGACAGGTTGGTGAGGGCAAGATCAAATAGGTTTCTCCCCCATGTTGCTTCACCACCTGCCACTGGCCCAGTCTGGCAGGGATGTCCTTCCGGACTCGATCAGCTTGGTCAGTAGTACTACCGTGCCACTCTTGGTGATGAACATTCATATCTCCCACAGTACATTCTGTGCCCTTGATACCCTCAATGTTTCTTCCAATGGTATTCAACAAGGAGAAGTACTGATTTATCAGCTGAGGGACGGAGGTAGGCGGTAATCAGCAGTAAGTTTCTTTGTCCATGTTTGACCTGATACCATGGGACTTCATGGGGGCTGAAGTCAATGTTGAAGACTGCCAGGGCCACTCCCTTTCAATTGTGCCACAACCCCTGATGAATATTTCTTGCCTGTGGGTTAGGACATACCCAGGGATGGTGATTGAGGAGTCTGGAATGTTGTCTGAAAGGTATGATTTTATGAGTATGACAAATTAATAAAGCCAAAGAATGCAGAGCCATGGGACAAGTGGCAGAATGGACTGCCAGCTGGTCGCTATAGTGTAGAAAGGATATAGGCGCACTGGATAGGCAGAGAAGGATGATACCAGAAATTGCGTGGCCATACATATCAGGAAAGGATGAAATTGCTGGGTCTCTTTGCTCTTGAAAGAAGGCTGTGGGGTGACCTAATGGAGGCCTTTAAAATTCTAAATGGTTTTGATAAAGTGGTTACAGAAGGAATGTTTCCATTTGTGGAGAAGAATATAACTAGGAGTCCATCAATTTAAGATAGTCAACAAGAAATTCAATAGGGAATTCAAAAGAAACTTCCTTACCCAAAGAGTGTTAAGAACGTGGAACTAGCTGCACAGGGAATGATTGAAGTGAATAGTATAGATACATTTAAGGAGGAAGCTAGACAAGCATATGAGGGAGAAGGGAATAGAGGATTATGATTATGGATTTAGATGAGGAAAGATGGGAGGAGGCTCGTGTAGATCATAAACGCCGCATGGACTGGTTGGTCGGAATGGCCTATTTCTGAGCCGTATAATCCTACGTACTATTTTGGGCTGTTGCTTGACCAGTCTGTGGGATAACTCACTCAATTTTGCCACAAGTCCCCAGACATTAGCAGGAAGGACTTTGAAGGGTCAACTGGGTTGGGTGTGCTTTTGTTGTGACTGGTGCTTAGGTCAATGCCAGTATTAATTGTATAAATTAAGGTTAAGTGTATACAGGTGGGGAGCACTCATTGGATAATTACTTAAGCACATATAGAGACACTTAAGTAATACTTCAGGATGTTTTTAACTTTGATTATGTATAAATGGAAACATAATATCACAAAGCACATGAAGTTTGCAACTCTTTACCCTGCCCATTTTGTAAAATTGCAGTCATCTGGGAAGATCTCTTAAACAATTTTAAATGAAAAGCTGTGATAAGTGGAATGATTGTTGTTTATATACTGTTGTATGTTTGATTACAGCAGTCATGGCTTTTCTCAGTTGTTTTTGACAATTGGAAAAACTCTTCAGAGAAGCTTTGACCAATTTGACTTAAAAATGGAACGTAACTTTGCTTTCAAAATTTCTATTAAACTTTGCTGCTTAAGATGTTCTAATTTTCTGTGAGCACTCTAAAAGCAAGAAAAAAGTGAAAAGATAAAGAGACACATAGGGACACTGTAGAGGGCTGTAGAGTTAGAGCTATACATTTGTAATGTTTAACTTTGTAAACAAATTAAAACTTGAGAAATGATTGATCTTCATCAACTGGCTGTCAGAGGTTTAACAGCCAGGTGGTCCGTCCAGTTTTATTGGTAGACGTTTTTGTAGCAGTTTGATACAACTGAACGGCTTGGAGGCTATTTCAGAGAGATGTTAAGAGTTAATCATATTCTTGTGGGTCAGGAGTCACACATAGGTAAGACAGGGTAAGAATGTCAGATTTTCTTCCCTAAAAGGACATTAGTGAAGCAGATAAATTTTTACAACAATCCGGTTGTTTCATGGTCACCATTACTGATGCGAGCTTTTTATTCCTGATTTATTTAATTAACTGAATTTAAATTCCCCAGCTTCAATGGTGGGATTTCAATCGTATCTCTGGATCAGTAGTACAGGTCGCTAGTTTATTATTAGTCTAGTAACATAACCAGATTGCTACCGTACCTGACTACATTTACATTTATTGAAGAAGTTCCTGCTTGTTTCCAGTCCAAATGTCTTTATTTTTACACTTTAGATCAATGTCAGGGAAATTTACATCAAGTCACCATTCTGCTAGAGAGTTGGCTGATCTGCATTTTCAAACTGATGATATAATGTACTATCTGCAAGTCATTAGAGGTCAGCTCTTCCTTTTAAAGGTGCCTCCTCTCAGCACTGCAGACTTTTTCTGCAATCCTGTCCAGTGCAGGTAAAGAAAAAGTTGGCTGAATTTATCTCAAATACAGTAACACCAAGTATAACCTCATTAGCCATTCTAACCTGGGATGGGCCTGTGAACCATAACAAAGGGCATTGAACTGGATGTACAAATGATGTACCTTTTTTTGAGTTCTATGACAAAGGAGAGGTTCAAGTAGGATATCCTAAATTTACTGATCCTGCACTCCATCGAGAGAGCCAGGCTTGAAGGGAATGCCGGTGGGAGATTGGACTACAATTGTGCTTTTTTCCCCACATAAGTTCCCTTCAATTGTAGCTACGGCTGGAAGCACAGGATTAGTGAATTTATTAATTAAACAAGTGGTTTGTATTGTTAAACTGTAATAAAGCAAATGGATTGTTAGGTCTACAATCCGTTTCCTGTTCCTAAAAATCCATACATTGTGCTTTGATGCAGAATATACTGCCTCAAGTTGTTCTGACACTGTATGCACCTGGTCAAATATCTCCTCTTCAGTGTGTTTTGAGGTGGAATAGACGTGACTGGATAACTCCTCCCAAGGTACTCTGATGAGAATGAGTCTGATTGAGTTCATCTTCTTGAAGTTCCCTACTACAGAATGAGTGCATGCTCACGAGGCACTTCCAACACATGATTCTCTAATCATTCTCAAAGTGTGTCATAAACTGAAGTAGAGCGTTTCTTAATCATTGCCTCATTGGATCATTCTCTGCTCCCATTTCAGGATAGAAGTATCTATTTTAAAACTCTAAACCTCAGCAAACTCATGGCACAATGGGGGTATTTTTCTCTGGATATTTTTGGTGTTAAACAATCTTGGGAGTGGCCAAAGTGGGATCTGGTCAACCCACCTTCAGCCCAAGATACCATCTTGGTAAAGAGAGTTGAAGGGTGTGCTAGAAACAGCTGTTCTGATGGCCAGCTAAAGTGGCTCCTAATGCTCATTAAAGAGGCTGCACGCATTTTGCTGCCTAGCACTGCAATTAACTTCCTTTCCTCACAGCAACCAGCTGAATAGGAGGAAGGAATTTGTTGATGACGATTGTGAGTGTTACTTGTTGTTAGGTTCAGCTTACATTGTTCACCTGATGTTACAGATTGACTGGTGAGACCATGTTTGAAGACGACTTTTGATACTCATCAGGGAGACTTTCTGGGATACTTCGCCAAGACTTCACCAATGGTCTATCAACATTTATTTTGCAAATTCTCCGAGGGCTTCAGTTGGAGTGAGTGCCGTGCTGTTGCATCCCACTGGAGAATTTAAAGGACTCATCAGGAGAAAAAGTATCTGGTCATGGAAATCTTGCTGGGGCTCCCCCTAGGTTTGGAGGAGACCTGGTCAAAATGAGCAGCACCAGCTGCTGGAGGAGAGTGAGGAGGGACAGAAGAGCAAGGAGGATTATGGATATGTGGTTATTTGTTGCATTCTCCACAATCTGGAGATCGTGAGAGATCAGCTGTTATCACCAGCTGATCACTGTATGCAGGCTGGACTGTCACTGTGGTGGGTAGACTGTATCTGTGAGGTTGGTAGACTGTCACAATGAGGTTGGCAGACTGTCACTGTGTGATGGGTTGACTGTCACTGTGTGCAGGTTGGACTGTCACTGTGTGGTGAGTAGACTGTCACTGTCAGGTTGGTAGGCTGTCACTGAAGTTAGGACACTGTCGCTATGGGGTTGATAGACTGTCACTGTGTGTTGGGACGACTGCCACTTTGAGGGTGGTAGATTATCATTGTGTGTTGGGTAGACTGTCACTGTGAGGTTGGTAGACTGTCACTGTGTGCAGGTTGGACTGTCACTGTGTGGTGGGTAGACCGTCACTGTGAGGTTGGTAGATTGTCTTTGTGAGGTTGGTGTCCTGCCACTATGGAATGACTGGATTGTCACTGTGCAGTGGGAAAACTGTCACTGTGTGATGGGTGGACTGCCACTGTGTGATGAGTAGACTGTCACTGTGAGGTTGGTAGATTGTCACCGTGAGGTTGGTGTACTGCCACTACGTAATGGGTAGACTATGACTGTGCAGTGGGAAATCTGTCACTGTGTGATGGGGGTACTGCCACTGTGGGATGGGCAGACTGTCATTGTGATGTTGATAGGCTTGAACTGTATGCCGGGTAGACTGTTACTGTGAGGTTGGTAGACATTTCACTCTATGGCAGGTAGACTGTGACTGTGAGGTTGGTAGACTATCACTATGAGGTTGGCAGACTGTCACTGTGTGGTGGGTATACTGTCACTGTGAGATTGGTTGACATTTCACTGTGCGTTGGATAGACTGTCACTGTGTGGAAAGTAGATTGTTACTGCCAAGTTGGCAGGCTGTTGCTGTGAGGTTTGTAGACTGTCACTGAGTTTGGTAGACTGTCACTGTGAGGTTGGTAGACAGTATCTGTGGGGTTGGTAGACTGTTACTGCCAGGTCGGCAAGCTGTTGCTGTGAGGTAGGTAGTCTGTCGCTTTGTGTTGGGTAGACTGTCACTGTGTGTGGTAGACTGTCACTGTGAGGTTGGTAGCCTGTCACTGTGAGGTTGGTAGCCTGTCACTGTGAGGTTGGTAGACATTTCACTGTGCGGCAGGTAGACAGTTACTGTCAGTTTGGCAGGCTGTCTCTATGAGGTTGGTAGTCTGTTGCTGTGAGTTGGGTAGTCTGTCACTGTGAGGTTGGCACTCTGTCACTGTGGTTGGTAGACTGTCCCTGTGAGGTTAGGAGACTCTTGCTAAGGGATTGGTAGACTTTCATTGTGTGTTGGGTAGACTGCCGCTGTGAGGTTGGTAGACAGTCACTGTGTCGCAGGAAGACTTTACTGTCAGGTTGGCAGGTAGTCACTATGAGATCGATGGAATGTCACTGTGTGTTGGGTAGACTGTAACTGTGATGTTGATAGACTGTCACTGTGAGGTTGGTAGACATTTCACTGCTTGGCAGGTAGACTTTCACTGTGAGGTTGGTAGACTGTATCTGTGAAGTTGGTAGACTGTCACTATGAGGTTGGTACACTGTCACTATGAGGTTGGTACACTGTCACAGTGTGGTGGGTAGTCTGTTACTGTGATGTTGATAGGCTGTCACTGTGAGGTTGGTAGACATTTCACTGTGTGGCAGGTAGACTTTCACAGTGTGTGTTAGTAGACTGTCACTGTGTTGGGTAGACTGTATTTGTGAGGTTGGTAGAATGTCGCAATGAGGTTGGCAGACTCACTGTGTGGTGGGTGGACTGTCACTATGTGGTGGGTAGAATGTCACTTTGAGCTTGGTAGACTGTCACTGTGTGGTGGGTAGACTGCAATTTTGAGGGTGGTAGATCATCATTGTGTGACAGACTGTTACTATCAGGTTGGCTGGCTGTCAATGTGCAGTTGGTAGAATGTCACTGTGTGTTGGGAATACTGTCACTGTGAGGTTGGTAGACATTCCACTGTATGTTGGAATAATTGTCACTGTGTGGCAGGTAGACTGTTACTGCCAAGTTGGCAGGCTGTTGCTGTGAGGTTTGTAGACTGTCACTGTATGTTGGGTAGACTGTCACTGAGTTTGGTAGACTGTTATTGCCAGGTTGGCAGGCTGTTGCTGTGAGATCAGTAGACTGTCGCTGTGTGTGTGGTAGACTGTCATTGTGAGGTTGGTGGCCTGTCGCTGTGTTTTGGGTGGACTGTCAGTGTAAGATTTGTAGACTGTCACTGTGAGGCCGGGAGACTGTCACTGAGAGGTCGGGAGACTGTCACTGAGAGGTCAGGGGACTGTCACTGAGAGGTCAGGGGACTGTCACTGTGAGGTCAGGAGACTGTCGCTATGCGGTCAGGAGACTGTCACTATGCGGTCGGGAGACTGTTGCTATGCGGTCGGGAGATTGCCACTGAGAGGTTGGTAGACTGTTATTGTCAGGTTGGCAGGCTGTCGCTGTGAGGTTGGTAGTCTGTCGCTGTGTGTTTGGTCGACTGCCGCTGTAGGTTGGGTAGACTGTCACTGTGAGTTTGGTAGACTGTCAGTGAGTGCAGAGTGGACTGTCAATGTGTGGTGGGTAGATTGTCACTGTGAGGTTGGTATACTGCCACTAGTAGAATGGGTAGCCTGTCACTGTGCAGTGGGAAAACTGTCACTGTGCGCTGGGTATACTGTCACTGTGAGGTTGGCAGACTGCAGCTGTGGAATGGGTAGACTGTCACTGTGCGATGGGAAAAATGTCACTCTGAGGCTTTTAGACTGTCACTGATAACGGTAGACTGTCACTGTGAGGCTTTTAGACTGTCACTGTGATAGCAGTAGACTGTCACTGTGTGCAGGAGGACTGTAACTGTGTGGTGGGCAGACTGTCACTGTGAGGTTGGTAGGCTGCCACAGTGAAATGAGTAGACTTTCACTGTGGGGTTGGTAGACTGTCACAATGTGGCAGCTAGACTGTCACTGTGAGGTTGCAGAATGTCACCTGAGGTTGGTAGATAGTTCACTGTGTGGCAGATAGTCTGTCACTGTGAGGTTGGTAGACTGTCACTGTGGGTCATGTAGATTGTCACTGTGAGGATGTCACTGTGAGGATGGTAGACTGATGCTGTGAGGCTGGTAGCCTGTCACTGTGTGCAAAGTGGAGTATTACTGTGTGATGGGTGGACTGTCACTGTGAGGTTGGTATACTGCCACTGTGGAATTGGTAGACTGTCACTGTGCAGTGGGAAAACTGTCACTGTGTGCTGGGTATACCGTCACTGAGGTTTTTAGACTGTCACCCTGAGATTGCTAGACTGCCACTGTGGAATGTGTAGACTGTCACTGTGTGGTGTGTAGACTATCAATGTGTTCTTGGTAGCCATTTCACTGTAAGGCTGGTAGACTGCAACTGTGGAATGGGTAGACTGTTGCTGTGAGGTTGGTAGACTGTCGCTGTGTGGTAGGTAGACTGCTACTGTCAGGTTGGTAAACTGTCACTGTGTAGCAGGTAGACTGTTACTGTCAGGTTCGCAGGCTGGCACTGTGAGGTTGGTAGTCTGTCACTGTGTGTTGGGTAGACTGTCACTGTAAGGTTGGTAGACATTTCACTGTGTGTGGGTGGACAGTCACTTTGTGATGGGTGACTGCCACTTTGAGGATTGTAGAGTATCACTGTGTGACAGGTAGACTGTTACTGTGAGGTGGGTAGACTGTAACTATGAGGTTGGTAGACTGCCTCCGTGAGGTTGGGAGACTGTCATTGTGAGGTTTGTAGACTATCACTGTATGGTGGGTAGGCTGTGAGGCCAGTAGACTGTCACTGTGTGATGGGTACACTGTCACTGTGAGGTTAGTAGACTGCTACTATTAGGTTAGTAGACTTTTAACTATGTGGTGGGTAGACTGTTACTGTGAGGTTGGTAGGCTCTCACTGTGAGGTCTGCATGCTGTCAGTGTGTGTTTGGCAGACTGTCATTGTGGGCTGGTTAGACTGTCACTGTAGGCTGGGTAGACTGTCACTGTGAGGTTGGTGGTCTGTCACCGTGAGGTGTGTACACTGTAGCTGTGAGATTAGTAGACTGTTACTTTGAGGTTAGTAGACTGTCACTGTGTGGTGGGTAGACAGTCACTGTGAGGTTGGTAGGCTCTCACTGAGGTCTGCATACTGCCACTGTGTGTTCGGTAGACTGCCACTGTGGGCTGGGAAGACTGCCACTGTGACGTTGGTAGACTATCACTGTATGGTGGATAGACTAACTGTGAGGCCGGTAGACTGCCACTGTGTGGTGGGTACACTGTAGCTGTGAGGTTAGTAGACTATTACTATGAGGTTAGTAGACTGTCACTGTGTGGTGGGTAGAGTGTCACTGTGAGGTTGGTAGGCTCTCACTGTGAGGTCTACATACTGTCACTGTGTGTTCGGTAGACTGTCACTGTGGGCTGGGTAGACTGTCACTGTGTGGTGGGTAGACTGTCACTGTGAGGTGGGTAGACAGTCACTGAGATTGGTAGAATGTCATTGTGAGGATGGTAGGCTCTCACTGAGGTCTGCATGCTGTCACTGTGTGTTCGGTAGACTGTCACTGTGGGGTAGGTAGACTGTCACTGTGAGGTTGGTAAGACTGTCACTGTGAGGTTGGTAGTCTGTCACTGTGAGGCTGGTAGATTGTCAGTGTGTGGTGGGTACACTGTAGCTGTGAGGTTAGTAGACTGTTACTATGAGGTTAATAGACTGTCACTGTGTGGTGGGTAGACAGTCACTGTAAGGTTAGTAGACTGTCACTGTGAGGTCTGCATACTGTCACTGTGTATTTGGTAGACTGTCACCTTGGGCTGGGTAGACTGTCACTGTGTCATTGGTAGACTATCACTGTATGGTGGGTAGACTTACTGTGATGCCAGTAGACTGTCACTACGTGGCGGTTACACTGTCACTGTGAGGTTAGTAGATTGTTACTATGCGGTTAGTATACTGTCACTGTGAGGTGGGTAGACTGTCACTGTGGGGTGGGTAGACTGTCACTGTGTGGTTGGTAGGCTGTCATTGTGAGGTTCATAGACTCATTGTATGGTGGGTAGACTAACTGTGAGGCCAGTAGACCGTCACTGTGAGGTTGGTAGACCGTCACTGTGAGGTGGGTATACTGTCATTGTGGGGCATTTAGAATGTCACTGTGAGGTTGGCAGACTGTCACTGTGGGGTGGGTAGACTGTCATTGTGTTGCTGGTAGACTCACTTTGTGCTGGGTGGTTAGACTTTCATTGTGTGTTGGGGGGTATACTGTCACTGTGCAGTAGGCAGACTGTCACTGTGACGTTGGTTGACTGTCACTGTGTGGTTGGATAGACTGTAGCTGTGAGGTTAGTAGACTATCAATGTGTAGTTTGTAGACTGTCACTGTGAGGTTGTTAGACTGTCACTGTGGGCATGTAGATTGTCACAATGTGGTGGGTAGACTGTAGATGTGAGGTTAGTGGACTGTTACTATGAGGTTAGTAGACTGTCACTGTGTAGTGGGTACACTGTCACTGTAAGGTTGGAAGACTGTCACTGTAAGGTTGTAGACTGTCACTGTAAGGTTGGTAGACTGTCACTGAGATTAGTGGACTGTTACTATGAGGTTAGTAGACTGTCACTGTGTGGTTGGTAGACTATCACTGTATGGTGGGTAGACTAACTGTGAGGCCAGTAGACTGTCACTGTGTGGATGGTACACTGTCACTGTGAGGTTAGTAGACTGTTACTATGAGGTTAGTAGACTGTCGCTGTGTGGTGGGTAGACTGTCACTGTGAGATTGGTAGACTGTCACTGTGGGGTGGGTAGACTGTCACTGCGGGCATGTAGATTGTCACAGTGTGGCGTGTCAGCTGTCACTGTGAGGTTGGTAGACTGTCACTGTGGGCCTGCTTGACCGTCACTGAGAGATTGGTCATCGATTGTCCCTCATAATCGAGGTTGGCGTCCATCATGCTTGGTGAGACATCAGATGACTGAGGAGCCCAATTCTGGATGCACATGTTCTTCCGCAGTAAGGCATATTGTTTCAATATGTAAATCACAGACCCAATTGGCTTCCTTCTCACTCCCCTGCCACCGCCGTTTTGCCTTGCTGTCGAGTTGATGAGGGTCAAACTGACAAGCGCCTTGATGGATCACGTGATGCCATGCCGAGCAATCAGCAGCATTCTCCTCCCAGTCAGTGGTGTTAATGCCTCCGTGCTTTAGGGCGACCTTGAGCATATCCTTATACCTTCTCCTTCGGCAGCCCTCTGAGTGCTGGCCAACAGGAGAGCTGTGAGAAGAGAACCTGCCGAGGAAGACAGTTTTCGGGCATCCGGACACAATGGCCCGTCCATTAGAGTTGGTTCCGCAGGAGCAAGGCTTCAATGCTGGTTGATGCAGCTTCATGGAGGATGCTTGCATTAGTCCGGCGGTCCTCCCTTTTGATCTCCAGGATTCAACGCAAGCACTGCTGATGGAAGCTCTCCAGGATCTTAATGTGGCATCAATAGACATTCCATGTTTCGCTTTGGTAGAGGAGGGTGGTCAACACAATGGCCTTATAAGCCAGAACCTTTGCTCACTTGCAAAGGTCCCTGTTGTCAAAGACATGTTGGCGAAACTTAAGGGAGGCAGCGCTGGCACAGTTGACTTGGTGTTGGAATTCCTCATCGATGGTAGTGCCTTGGGCGAGGTGGCTGCCAAGATAAGGGAAGTGCTGCACAGACGCCAAAGACACCCCATCTACATGGATGGTGCGGGGGATGGTCAACTGACCTGGGGAAGGTTGGTAAAGGGCCTTCGAGTTGGCAATGTTTAGGGACAAGCCAAACCTCTTATACAAGACTGTCACTGTGTGGTGGGTAGACTTTAGCTGTGAGGTTAGTAGACTTTCACTGTGAGGTTAGTAGATTGTCATTGTGTGATGGGTAGATCGTTACTGTGTGGTGGGTAGACTGTCACTGTGAGTTGGGTGGGTAAACTGTCACTATGTAGTGGGGTGACAGTCAGTGTGTTGGGTAGACTGTCACTGTGAGGTTGGTAGACAGTCACTAAGGTTGGTAGACAGTCACTGTGTGGTGAGCAGACAGTCACTGGGATGGGTAGACTGTCACTGTGGGATGGGTAGACTGTCACTGTGGGATGGGTAGACTGTCACTGTGAGGTTGGTAAACAGTCACTGTGTGGTCAGCAGACAGTCACTGTGGGATGGGTAGACTGTCACTGTGAAGTGGGCAGACTGTCACTGTGTGCTGGATAGACCGTCACTGTGTGCTGACTAGACTGTCATGTTGAGGTTGGTAGACTGTCACTTTGGGCTGCAGTAGAGTGCTTAATTTGGAGTTTGGTAACTGAGGGAGGAGGTGAGGAGGGAACAGGGGGATCCTTTGAGTACTGTGAGTACGGTCGGGTAAGTATTTACTACTTTTATCATTAATAGTTTTTAAGGTCTTATTTTGTAGTTCATTGTTTGTAAGGGCTATACTCTGTAACAACGAGGAGCAGGGAAGAAGGGCCCTAGAGTAATTGACATTATTTGACATGTCGGTAGTGGGGAAAATTCGAGAGTCCATTATAAAAGATTTAATAGCTGAGCACTTGGAAAACAGTGGCAGAATCGGACAGAGTCAGCATGGATTTCCGAAAGGGAAATCATGCTTGACAAATCTTCTGGAATTTTTCAAGGATGTAACTACTAGAGTTGATGAGGGGGAGCCAGTGGGTGTGGTTTATTTGGACTTTCAGGAGGCTTTCGACAAAGTCCCACATAAGATATTAGCTTGTAAAATTAAAGCGCGTGGGATTGGGGGTAATGTATTGAAATGGATAGAAAACTGGTTGGCAGACAGGAAACAAAGAGTAGGAATAAACGGGTCTTTTTCCGAATGGCAGGCAGTGACTAGTGGGGTACCGCAGGGATCGGTGCTGGGAACCCAGCTATTCACAATATATATTAATGATTTTGATGAGGGAACTAAATGTAATATCTCCAAATTTGCAGATGACACAAAGCTGGGTGGGAGGGTGAGCTGTGAGAAGGATGCAGAGATGCTTCAGTGTGATTTGGACAAGCTGAATGAGTGGGCAAATGCATGGTCGATGCAGTATAATGTGGATAAGTGTGAGGTTATCCACTTTGGTAGTAAAAACAGGAAGGCAGATTATTATGTAAATGGCTATATATTGAGAGACGGAAATGTGCAACGAGACCTGGGTGTCCTTGTGCACCAGTCGCTGAAGGTAAGCATGCAGGTGCAGCAGGTGGAAAGAAGGCAAGTGGTATGTTGGCCTTTGTAGCGAGAGGATTCGAGTACAGGAGCAGGGATGTCTTGCTGCAATTGCACAGGGCCTTGGTGAGACCACTCTTGGAATATTGTGTGCAGTTTTCGTCTCCTTATCTGAGGAAGGAAGTTCTTGCTTTGGAGGGAGTGCAGCGAAGGTTTACCCAATTGATTCCTGGAATGGTGGGACTGACATATGAGGAGAGATTGAGTCAGTTAGGATTATATCTGCTGGAGTTCAGAAGAATGAGGGGGGATCTCATAGAAACCTATAAAATTCTAACAGGACTAGACAGGGTAGATGCAGGAAGGATGTTCCCGATGGTGCTGGAGTCCAGAACTAGGGGTCACAGTCTGAGGATATGGGATAGACCATTTAGGACTGAGATGAGGAGAAAGTTCTGCACCCAGAGAGTGGTCAGCCTGTGAAATTCACTACCACAGCAAGTAGTTGAGGCCAAAACATTGTATGTTTTCAAGAAGGAGTTAGATATAGCTCTTGGGGCAAAAGGGATCAAAAGATATGGGGAGAAAGTGGGAGCAGGCTACTGAGCTGGATGATCAGCCATGATCATAATGAATGCCGAAGCAGGCTCGAAGGGCCGAATGGCCTACTCCTGCTCCTAGTTTCTATGTCACTGTGTGGTTGTTAGACTGTCACTCTGAGGCTGGTGGACTGTCACTGGGGATGGGTAGACTGTCAATGTGGGATGGGTAGACTGTTACTGTGAGGTTGGTAGACTGTCACTGTGTGGTGGGTAGACTGTCACTGTGTGGTGGGTAGACTGTCACTGTGAGGTGGGTAGACTGTCACTGTGAGGTGGGTAGACTGTCACTGTGTGGTGCGTAGACTGTCACTGTGTGGTGCGTAAACTGTCACTGTGAGGTTGGTATCTATCACTGTGTGTGTCAGTTAGAAGGATTATGGTGCAACACATGTGGCCACCATATGAGGATGTGTATGGTGAGACCCTCTGGAGCTTAGGAGTATGGATAGGTTTGGAGATTTCGTATTAGGAACAGTTGTGGACTTGTAAAGAAGCTGGAGTGGCCACATACCTCTATACAATATAATCCCTGCTCTGCCTGTGGCCACAGCATCTGCCACTCTGTGCTGATCACTGACAGGACTGCTTTCTCAAGGGGAGTGATTGCATGGAGTTGTACATCCCTTCCCACAGTGAAATCCTCCCTGGCACCTATTATGCCCTAGTGTGTCTTAGAAGGGTGGTGATTGTGAATTAGTGTATTTGCAGGTGTGTTTGTTAGCATGTGAGGCTTTGCATGGTTGAAGAGCTGAGATGTCTTTGAGGTGTGATTAGCACCTGTAAAGGATGGAATAGTGTAAGCTGTGTGAATGTAAGTGTATAGCTGGATAGTGGATGCAGTGTGTTGAGATTGTGATGCCAGTGGTGATGCATTTATTGAGAGTCCCACCCCCATTTCCGACAGATGCCTTTTTTGCCAGCAGGGAGAAGGGTGTGAGGCATGGATCGCACAGGTGGAAAACTTGAATTTAGCGGGACCATTTGAAATTGGGCCTTGGGCCCCAGCCATCCACAATGTATTTCAATGATTTGGATGTATGGAGCAATTCTAATATTTCCAAGTTTGCTGTTGATACAAAACTAGGTGTGAAAGTGAGTTGTGAGGAGGATGCAAAGAGGCTTCAAGGAATTTCAATAGGCTAAGTGAGGGGGAAAGAACGTGGCAAATGGGATGTAATGTGAAAAAATGTGAAATTATCCACTTTGGTCAGAACAACTAGAAATGCAGAATATTTTTTAAATGGTGAGAGATTGGGAAGTGTTGATGTCCAAAGGGACCTGAGTGTCCTTGCTCATGAGTCACTGAAAGCTAGCATGCAGGTATGGTAAGCAATTAGGAAGGCAAATGGTATGTTTGCCGTTATTGCAAGCGGATTTGAGTACAGAGCAAAGATGTCTTGCTGCAATTGTATAGAGCTTTGGTGAGACAAGCACCTGGAGTACTGCGTACAGATTTGGTCTCCCTACCTAAGGAAGAACATACTTGCCATAGAGGTAGCGCAACAAAGGTTCACCAGACTGGTCCCATGAGGAGAAACTGAGGAGGCTGAGCCTGTATTCTCTGGAGTTTAAAAGAATGAGAGGCAATCTCATTGAAACATACAAAATTCTTCCAGGGCCCAACAACGTCAATGCGGGAAGGGTATTTCCCCTGGCCTGGAGGGTGGTAGTGTTTACAACCAGGGGACACAGTATCAGAATAAGGGGTCAGCCATTCAAAACTGAGATAAGGAGGCAGTTCTTCACTCAGAAGGTGGTAAATCCTTGGAATTCTCTAACCCAGAGGGCTGTGGAGGGTCAGTCATCGAATAAGCTCAAGGCAGAGATAGGTAGATTTCGAGATAGTAAAGACATCAAAGGATATAGGGGATAGTGCGGGAAAATGGCGTTGAGTGGAAGATCAGCCATGATCTAACTGAATGGTGGAGTGGGCTTGAGGGCTGATTGGCCTACTCCTTCTCCTATTATTTATGTTCCTAATTAGTGCTAGTTCAAACAGTCACCATTTTGCCCATTCCAAGGGCCTTCACCCTCAGCGTGGGAGTCAAGAATTGATGGAGAAGACATAAATACTCTTGAAGGGTGGATAAGGTCTGTTTAAGTGTCATGATCTGAAGGTTTTTTAAAATTCCCAGCCCTTTAAACATGAAAAAAAATGCTGAAGCTGGAAGCCAGAGTTTAAAAAAAAAGACCCTCTGCTGGACTGCTTTGAGTGGCAGGCCATCTGGTGTACTTTAGGAAAAAAAATTACCGCCTGTTTCTACAGTTTCTTGTTGACATTTCTCAAGGGCTGCTATTATAGCTGAGGTTATTATGAGATCTTGGCTCAGTTTCAAAAGCACTTATCTCAGCAGGGAGGCTGAGTTCACATTTTGACTGACAGCTTAATGGGGATTTATATGATTAGCTGTCTTTGAAGTGGTTACTGAATATAACTTTGTTTTCATAATAGATTGAACACTTGGGTGGATTCAAAATCATTGAATGGGTTTCATGAATGGGAGTTTTTTGTGGCATTAAGTACGTTAGTGAGAGTTGTATTAGATTGTTAGAAGATTTTTTTTCATCTTCACATTACTGCTGAGGTCTGCCCAATGGTGGATACTGGGTGAGTACCTATGGAGAAGGTATAGGGATTTCAAGTGGCATGGAGGGGGCATTGTCAGGAAGATATAATAATTTTCATAATGTTATTGCAGTTTATTGTAGAGTAATAGTGGTGTATGTGTCTATGGGCCTGTGTGCATGTATGAATGTGTGTGTGTGAGCGCAAGGGGGACTTAATTGGATTAAAGGCAGCTAGTCTGAAGGCTTTGATGTATCAGAAAATAAGCTAGGTTTGAAATGTTAAGTAGGTAAATATGGGGTGAAGTTTTAGAATGTGAGGTGTAAAGGGAACACTTGAATTTTTAAATAAATCACAATAGCTTGAATTCAAAAGAGGGGGTGAAATGTTTCACCTAGCTAGAAGGAGTTAAGAAACAGTGTGTTTATTTTTCCCAAAGATTACTGGTAAAATTAGTACTATGATAGATTTTTGTTATTAGAGAGGCAAAGTCCAAAGCCATAGTGAAACAATGGAAATTTGCATTCAAAGAGAAAACATGTATAAAGGAGAGAAGGTTGTGTGTAGGAAAGAAGGCATTCTAAGATCTAACAAGTGTGAAAAGCCTCCAGCATCTAAGCCTCAAACTGCTGTCTAAAGAAACTGAAGTTAAGAAAACTGACTTTGAATTTGACTGTTCAGGGTATTCTGCTACTTTGCCTGGGTCTTTTAAAATATATGTGTTTTTAATGTTGCCTTAACGAAGGTGTAACTGGAAGTTAGATTAACTAGCGAACCTAGGAGTTATCATAGCAGTAATTTATAAACCTATGTATGCGCTTAAAATCATTTTTTTCTGAACAAAGGTTTAATTTAGTTTCGTAAGAAACATACAAGTGCAAAACAGTTGTTTCAACTTTCCCTTTCAGATTTGAGCAGCTCAGCATTTACCATCAGCTGTGCCATAACAGGCATGTGGGTATGAGATGGCATGGGGTTATTAGGGGGCATGGAGCAGGTATAAGTGTATAAGGTAGCACTGTAGTGGCATGGAAGTGGCATAGGGATAAGAGCGGGCATGGGGGTGTGTGGGAGGCATGCATTGGTGTGGAGGGGTCATGGGGAGTGAGTGTGTGGGGGTTAAGAGGGTATGAGGGATGAGGGCTAGAGGGCCTAACAGCTTCTGAAACAACTTGGACAAAGTCCAAGACAACTGAAGCGGGCCTTCTAATCTGCTTCAGGGGTTGATGGGCGCGATTGTATTCCACCCCGCCTCCCAAAGGAAAATTTGGGTGTAACAAGACCCTTTAACCCGAGGTGGGTAGCTCGAGTCAGGAAATTAACTGCCTCAGTAGCAGAAATACAGTCCTCAGTGTCTGTTTTCAATCTTTCCCCAAAATAACTCCTGTATGTTTTCAAACTAGTGGGATAGCAAAGATGAAATTTTATGCTTAGCACAAGAAATTGCTGAATGAAAGTTCTAGAACTTACTGACAATTTTTCCCTTTTCTACTGAGTGTTGCATACAGGCATAAATCTTGCAATAAACAGTAATACCATCCATTTATCTTTAGCAGTTTTTAGTAACTGTTCTTTTTGAACAAACTGGCAGAAACTGCTCAAGTAGCAGTCAAGAATTTCACAAGAGTACTGCAGTGAGTACATAACAGGAATTTGACTGTTAATATGTCCAGTTTTCTGTTCTGATACAATAGATGGGGCTGAATTTTGAGGTCGTTGGGCGGGCGGTGTGGGCAGGCCCAGGAGCGGCCAGGAAATGGCCCGCCACCCGCGATCGGCCCCCGACCGCAATTTCATATTGGCTGGCCAGTTAATAGCCAGCCAGCATGAAACACACGCTGAAAGGCTGAGTACTACCAGGGTGGGAGCGGGAAGAGGGCAAATGCTGAATTCAGCACGGGCACGGGGTGGTGCGTAATGAAAACTCCCCAAAGGCAAGAGAGCTGCCTCCGGGTGCTGAAGAATATAAAACCGTCAAATAAAGATTTATAAATGCAGAAAAAAATGTCCACGCATTGGACTCACTCACCTAAACGTATGCATTCTAAAAATTTTGCCCAAACATGTTTATTTTTAAAAATTTAATTAGGGAAACTTCATTCCACCCTTGGGCGAGGTTTGCTGAAAAATACAAAGGCCACTTGCCAATTTGCCCGCCCACCATCCGTAAGGTTGGATGGGCAGCGAAAAATCCCTGTTAATAAATACTTTAATGGCCTTTATAGGTCTCTTAATTGTCGACGGGCATGCTGCCAACTCTCGCACGCGCCTGTTGACCGAAATATCGCCCGAGTGTGCGATGACATCAGGATGCTCACCCGACATCACCGCGCGTTATTTTACGCCCGATTAGGTTGGGCGCACATTCACCCGTGGCACGTAAAATTCTGCCCAAGGAGTTATTTTTCATTGCTTAAACTAATCTCACTTAAATTTAATACTGGAATGAACTTGATCATTAGGCATTCCTTGAACTACACTGAAGTCAAGTTTGATTGATGATACCTGACAAAGCCATATTGTACAATGAGCATGAAATGATTTAAAATAAAGGATGGCTAACATTTGAAGTTGAAACATAGTGGGCCAGAATAGCAGGAATGGGAACATGGTCATGCAATAGATAATGATCTTCTGAACAGTTCTTAGACCAGTGCTGAAAGTTAGAAGTCACTGTTGGCTGCGGTTTGGCACCAATCACTGAAATTATCCTACAATACTGATCACAGCTCATACCAGGAAACTGCTGACTTAACACATTTATCCCTGACATGGACTGAGCAGCTCTTTGTTTACTCCCAGTTCCAAGAAGTTGACCTTCTACAATGTAGCAGTGAGATGGTAACATTTATTTTATTACACATCAGGTTTTTTAGCATACAACATAAGAGGATATTATTCCAAAAGCAGATGCAATGAATGCTTGAAATCTGAAATAAAAATAGAAAATTCTGGAAACAACAGGACAGGCCAAATTTGTGCAGCAATGTTTCCATTTTGATTAGTAGTCAGCTGGAACTGTTTCTCTCTCCACGAATGCTATCTGAATCGCTGAGTGTTTTCAGCATTTTCTGAGTTTATATTAATATTCTCTTTAAACTAGTTATCCTCATATACAATATCCTGTACATTTGAACATTCATTACTGCTTATGAAAAACATACATAGACAGTTTGAATTAAACTTGTTGCTTTGAGGAGCCGTTACTTGATACACTCTCTACAGGAAACTTTCCTCAATTTTAGATTCTGTACAGCAGGAATGCAGAGGTGATTAGTGTTGTATGATACTTATAATAAAGGGTGTTCAACTAAAACATTAACTTGTCTGATCTCTTCAGGTGTTGATGAACCTGCCACGTATTTCCAGACATTGCTGAATGGTGCTGAAACATAGGCACTGATGAAAGAAGTATCCAGGCTGTGTGATGCAGATTTGGAGACACATGGAGAAAGTAAAAGGGATAGAAACTAAATTAATGAGGAACTGTTGGCAATGATACAAGGAGAACCTAGTTTGCTTGATGTTACTAAGAGGGAATTGATTGCCTTGGGGATGTTTTGACAGGGAATAAGATGTTGAAAGAAGTAATAGGAGGACGGAGGAAAGGAAAAGGACCAAGTTAATTCTAGATCACCTGAAGAATGGGAGATCATATGGAAAACTAAATAGTAAAGCAGGATACAGAACACTTTGGAGAAGGGAGAATTGGCCCAGAACCTTCCTTAGGCAGACCAGTGATGGATGGTAATGATATATTTTTTAAAAATGACAAAAGTTTTTTTTTGTTGTGCTAATAAGTTGTCCAGTTGGTTAATACTGATAACACATAATTGAAATGCCAATCATCCACCAGATATTTGGACTGGCAGTTAAATGTTTTATCTTCTTTTAAACCTGTTATTTTAGCTGATAAAAAGACATTAAAACTATTGGAGGCAGATAGCAAAGATTAATCAGTTTGGCACTGCAGAAGAAACCATAGTTATGAGGAAACGTTTGTGGTACTGGCACGATTTCCACTGGAGAAAAGAAGGCTAAGATGACAGTGAATGGAGATTTTTAAATTATGAAGGAGCCTCATAAGGTGAACATCAGAAAAAACTATTTTTACTCCAATTTGGGAGAAAGAGCATCAACTTAGAACTGTCATTATGAGAGTAAGCAGAATTTAGGAGAAATTGCTGTTTTTAGAATTAGAATCCTTTGCCACAGGGAATGGTTGAGACAGAGACGAGTGAATTCGTTAAAGGAAAAATAGATAAACAATTGAACCACAAGGAGCTATGGGGAGAAAGAAAGCCAATGGTTTAACTTTGGCTTGCATTACAAAAAGTGATATAAATGTTTGGCCAAATCACCTTTTTCTGTGCTGTAAACTTTTATGGTTCAGTATTTACTTGTGTATGAGTGCGACAGGATGAAAACCAAAAAGAAAACAAATCCATTATAAAAACAGTGGCAGTGTTGAATCTCATAAAGACAGGTAAATAGTTGCATCATTAGTGGTTCTTCTTATTGAAGCATAAATATAATAGAGCATCTCCAATGGCCAAATGAAACAAAATTTGCTGTACTGAGTGATTTTGATAATGTAAGTAGTAACAAGAAACATCCAATGTATTTGGTCAGATCTGAACCATTTGCTTTGAATTTAGAATTTTAACAGTTCCTTTGCAAATCACACATAATATGTATTCTAATTATAAAGACAGTCACATACCCCAGCCAAGGCAGAGAAAGCGTTTCCTTATCAGCCTGGTCCTAATTTTTCCCAGCACAGCAAGATAGGACTGCCAGGCTTCTGTCAACACCCAACAGAAGGATGAAAGGAAAAAGAAATGCAGAAAAGCTGCTGTCATCATACACACACCCTGGAGAAGAGCAGGAAAATGTTTTAAAGAACATTTGAAGCAGAGTAAGAAATGCCTTACAAAGCCAACTAGAGTACACTCCCTGCAGAATTCTGTACAAAACAGACAGAAATAACCAAGATTAAGATTTTCATACTTAACTGTAACACAAACATAAACTAATCTGGTTGACCATTATAATTTCCATATTTACCTCAAAGCACTGCGGGGTGAATTTGGGGTTACTCCCATTCAGAACATTTAGTTGTTTACTTGTGCCGCATTTCACCAAATGAGGGAAGAATTACTTTGAATGTTATTAGTATTGCACATAAATGGGTCATGAAAACAGATGAACATAAAAGTTGTTTATGAATAAATTGCTACCAAAGTTTTATAGATGCCATTTTGGCTAGCATAATAATATTTCACCAATGTATTTAAGAGATGCATAACTAAGAAAGAAGACACCAAATCTTACAATATTTCACACCTGTGGCAAAACTAAAAACTACAAAGCAAAAATGTGAGCTGGTGATGGGGAACAGGTGGTATTTATCCAACAGATCTGGTACAATACTGTAGTATAAATAGATGTCACCTGCACTAATATACCATATATCTTATTCAAATGTCACACAGACAGGGCAGTTGATTTGATTCCATGGCAAATCCCATAAATTGCAACTTAGTGATTGTCCTATCTTCTATCTATTGAAGCTTATACATTTGAAGTATTTTATATAACATATAGTTTCTCTCTAATGTTTCCTGTTCATTCTTGTCAAGTTGAATTGCTGCATGAAAGAAAAATGAACTGTTGGGCTGAATTAGAAATTGACTCCTTTCAAATGCAATTTGAAGAAATCCCACTCCAAACCAGCAGACCATTTCTTCCTAACCAGCTACATGTTGTTCAGAATTCATCTTTGTTCGTGTATTGAAGGATCTGTAATATTTGCTTTACAACAAAACATGTTCCTTGCTTCTCACCACCCTGTCTTGTGTATATAATGTTACCATTACACAAACTTTCTGTTTCTTTTTAATGGTGTACTGAACAATTCTACAACAAGAAGAACCTACAAATGTAATCAAGAACTATTTAATTTGTGGCAGTTGTCATGAGCAGGCCAGCATGTTCATAATGTATTACAAAATTGGAATTAGGTACAATGATACCACCCACCGCTTAGTATTTATTAACAGGAGATATCATGGATTGGATTTTCAAAGGGGAGGTCGCCAACCTGACAACCAGATGAATTCTGGGACCTGTCCCCACCCCTGAACTATGTTGCTCTTGTGACATTATTTTAAAATGTAAATGGGCTGATTGGGCAAGATGTGAGCTCTGTGCCTAATTAGAAGTGCTGAACACCTCTTGAAGGCGGGAGCTGCTTGTCTGACACCAATGTCTTTGGACAGGAAGCAGCCATCTTGGGGGCTGCTACTGCTGTGCCAAGGACTGTTTCATGAAGTGACCAAGAGAATGAAGACAGCACAAAGTGGCCATGGAGGACAAGTTGAGGTACAGTACTTGACTCGGCCCTAGTTGACCCCTCAAATTTCACAAAAAAAAAACAATGGAAACAAACTTCCTTTTACCCTGCAGCAACCCTGACAGCTGTGTACTAATGTGAATCAGACTGTCTGGCTTCATCCTGCAAAAAGGATTGAAAATCCCATTCTGTAGCAGACAGGCCCCTTAACAAGTTCCTTAAGAAACTTAAGGGGCCATTAATTCATGGAGAGCAGGTTTACCGTTCTCTCGCCATACAGGTCCTTTGAAAACTGCAAACTGTTTAGGAGGCAGCGGGATCCAGTGCCACCCTTTGGGGACGCAATTTTCAAATCATACCCACATCCATTCCATCCCTACCAGCAATTGAAAATCCAGCCCCATCAATTTAAACACTCAGCATTTACGCAAAATTGCGATAGGGTTCTAAAAAAACCAAAATTACAATGTTTTAGAACATTGGTTTTCTCTGTGTAAGAAAACAAGCACTTGCAGATAATTGCACATTATAGATATGGTCCAATCAATTGGAACCTGAGCAGCTGGTCAATTTAATAAGAAGGCTGCACTAATGTTGTTCTTCTGGAGTATTCAGTAACCACTGTGTCACATCACATTTATACAGCATTCTCAAAGCATCTTGGAGTAAAACAAACACATTACTTCTCTTCTTTGGCTCTTTATAGCCAATTGTGAAAAGGATAATCTGAATGAATGAACTAGCTTCAGAAGATGGTGGTGGGAAATAAAATTGGAATTACATGGGATGAGAGAGGCATCGTGAGTGACATTCCTTTACATGCGGTTTAAGAGCACTTAGAAATACTAGATTTGTAGTTTACAGCTTTGGCTGTATGAGTAAAAAAGCTGTGTGTTAGTCCCAATTACCAGGTGTTTCCTTATATTGTGACTGACTGTATTCCACATCATGAGTCAACTAGATTTTGGTAAGGAGAATGCAATGTAGGTCGCAAAAATATTCAGAAAATGTAAAGATTCAGATCCACATTTTTCACTGTGTTCACCAAATGTGAGAAGTGGACCATAGTTTGTAAACAGCACTAATATAGCCTAGTTCTTTAATATAGTTTCAACAAGGGAGAAATATAAATTGGTTTAAGGTGGGTGGGGGGGAAGAGACACATTGAGGGTGTGGTGTGAGCAGATAATCAAAAGATGTCAGAGACAAAAGGGTCAAAGAGGTGTTGAAGGTGGTGGTCTTTGTCTGAGAAAAGTGCTAATTAAGAATGCAAGACAGGATATTCAAAGTACAGCTCTAGTGGGGGTGGGGTGGAAAGACTAAAGGTTTTAGTTTTAGATTTAAAAATAATGGAAATAGGTGGGGAAAGAAGAATCTATATAAATTATTGAAAAAAAAGGCGGGTGGGGGGGGGGGAAAAGAAACGGGGTGGGGATGGGGGGAGGGGGGTTTAAGATCTAAAGTTGTTGAATTCAATATTCAGCCCAGAAGGCTGTAAAGTGCCTAGTCGGAAGATGAGGTGCTGTTCCTCCAGTTTGCGTTGGGCTTCACTGGAACAATGCAGCAAGCCAAGGACAGACATGTGAGCAAGAGAACAGGGTGGAGTGTTAAAATGGCAAGCGACAGGGAGGTTTGGGTCTTTCTTGCGGACAGACCGCAGGTGTTCCGCAAAACGGTCGCCCAGTTTGCGTTTGGTCTCTCCAATGTAGAGGAGACCGCATTGGGAGCAACGAATGCAGTAGACTAAGTTAGGGGAAATGCAAGTGAAATGCTGCTTCACTTGAAAGGAGTGTTTGGGCCCTTGGACGGTGAGGAGAGAGGAAGTGAAGGGGCAGGTGTTGCATCTTCTGCGTGGGCATGGGGAGGTGCCATAAGTGGGGGTTGAGGAGTAGGGGGTGATGGAGGAGTGGACCAGGGTGTCCCGGAGGGAACGATCCCTACGGAATGCCGTCAAGGGGGGTGAAGGGAAGATGTGTTTGGTGGTGGCATCATGCTGGAGTTGGCGGAAATGGCGGAGGATGATCCTTTGAATGCGGAGGCTGGTGGGGTGATAAGTGAGGACAAGGGGGACCCTATCATGTTTCTGGGAAGGAGGAGAAGGCGTGAGGGAGGATGCGCGGGATATGGGCCGGACACGGTTGAGGGCCCTGTCAACGACCGTGGATGGAAAACCTCGGTTAAGGAAGAAGGAGGACATGTCAGAGGAGCTGTTTTTGAAGGTAGCGTCATCAGAACAGATGCGACGGAGGCGAAGGAACTGAATGGGATGGAGTCTTTACAGGAAGCGGGGTGTGAGGAGCTGTAGTCGAGGTAGCTGTGGGAGTCGGTAGGCTTGTAATGAATATTGGTGGACAGTCTTTCACCAGAAATTGAAACAGAGAGATCAAGGAAGGTAAGGGAAGTGTCAGAGATGGACCATGTGAAGATGATGGAGGGGTGGAGATTGGAAGCAAAATTAATAAATTTTTCCAGGTCCCGACGAGAGCATGAAGCAGCACCGAAGTAATCATCGATGTACCGGAGAAAGAGTTGTGGGAGGGGGCCGGAGTAGGACTGGAACAAGGAATGTTCCACATACCCCATAAAGAGACAGGCATAGCTGGGGCCCATGCGGGTACCCATAGCCACACCTTTTATTTGGAGGAAGTGAGAGGAGTTAAAGGAGAAATTGTTCAGTGTGAGAACAAGTTCAGCCAAACGGAGGAGAGTAGTGGTGGATGGGGATTGTTGGGGCCTCTGTTCAAGGAAGAAGCTAAGCTACCTCGACTACAGCTCCTCACACCCCGCTTCCTGTAAAGACTCCATCCCATTCTCTCAGTTCCTTCACCTCCGTCACTCCTTTCAAGTGAAGCAGCATTTCACTTGCATTTCCCCTTACTTAGTCTACTGCATTCGTTGCTCCCAATGCGGTCTCCTCTACATTGGAGAGACCAAACGCAAACTGGGCGACCGTTTTGCGGAACACCTGCGGTCTGTCCGCAAGAAAGACCCAAACCTCCCTGTCGCTTGCCATTTTAACACTCCACCCTGTTCTCTTGCTCACATGTCTGTCCTTGGCTTGCTGCATTGTTCCAGTGAAGCCCAACGCAAACTGGAGGAACAGCACCTCATCTTCCGACTAGGCACTTTACAGCCTTCTGGGCTGAATATTGAATTCAACAACTTTAGATCTTAAACCCCCCTCCCCCCATCCCCACCCCGTTTCTTTTCCCCCCCCACCCGCCTTTTTTTTCAATAATTTATATAGATTCTTCTTTCCCCACCTATTTCCATTATTTTTAAATCTAAAACTAAAACCTTTAGTCTTTCCACCCCACCCCCACTAGAGCTGTACTTTGAATATCCTGTCTTGCATTCTTAATTAGCACTTTTCTCAGACAAAGACCACCACCTTCAACACCTCTTTGACCCTTTTGTCTCTGACATCTTTTGATCATCTGCTCACACCACACCCTCAATGTGTCTCTTCCCCCCCACCCACCTTAAACCAATTTATATTTCTCCCTTGTTGAAACTATGCTTCAGTTCTGCTGAAGGGCCATGAGGGCTCGAAACGTTGACTGATTTCTTCTCCGCCGATGCTGCCAGACTTGCTGAGTTTTTCCAGGTAATTCTGTTTTTATTTTGTTTTGGATTTCCAGCATCCGCAGTAGCTTTTAGCTTTTTGTTTTTATCTAGTTCTTTAATGTTCGAGGATAAATTCTCCTCTTCCCCAGGCTGTGCCTGAGAGGCTCTTACCAGCATGCTTACTCTGCAAGGAGGAATGTAAGAGCAACTAACCAGCTAGTTTTCATTTCTTCATGTAGTGAAACAACTAATCTCTGTTTGCTGCCTCCCAGCATGTCTGAGCTTCAGAATGTATGGTGTGAGAAACTGATACTGTGCCATCTTATTGCTGTTCTAACATGCTGTGCTAATTCTAGCTCCAAAGGCCTGGCCAAAATACAACAACCACAAAAGGTGGGTAAATGTCAATTCAGGTGCTTATAAAATTATTGTATCTGCAAAATTACAGGCTAATATTAAGTGTCTGTTGACCAGCAGGGCGGGATTTACCTTGCCTAATTTCATTCCTATTTCTGTAGTTGTAGCCAGGTAAGCCCCTGCAATAGCTTCTCTTTCTGCTTCTGGGCCATTACCTCTGCAGCTCTCCATGGATTTCTCCATACCCCCCTCTTATTTCTCAACTACATGATGTCCCTCAGCTACATCAACTCAAACACGAGTAGACACTTAGAAATAATTATATGATTGGGTAGAGTCAACATGGATTTATGAAAGGTTTGACAAACCTGTTGGAGTTTTTTTGAGGATGTTACCTGTAAGCATAGCTAAAGAAGAACCAGAGGATGTGGTGTATTTGGATTTTCAGACAGCTTTTGATAAGGTCCCACATGAGAGGTTAATAAACAAAATTAGAGCAGATGGGATTGGGGATAATATACCGTATGGATTGTGAACTGGTTAACATACAGAAAACAGAGAGTAGGAATAAACAGGTCATTCTCAGGTTGGCAGGCTGTTACTAGTGCGGTACTACAAGGCCACAGCTGTTCACAATCTATATAAATGATTTGGATGTGGAGACGAAAAGTAATATTTCTAAATTTGATAATGACAAAAAACTAAGTGGGAATGTAAATTGTGAGGAGGATGCAGAGAGGCTTCAAGGGGACTTGGACAGACTTAAGTGAATGGGCAGCAATATGGTGGATGGAATATGTGAATAAGCATGAAGTTATCCACTTTGGTGGAAAAGACAGAAAGACAGAGTATTTCTTAAATAGTGAGATGTTGGGAAGTGATGTCCAAAGGGACCTGGGTGTTCATGAGTCACTAAAAGCTAGCATGCAGGTACAGCAAGCAATTAGGAGGCAAATGGTATGTTGGCCTTCATTGCAAAGGGATTTGAGTACAGGAGTAAAGATGGCTTGTTGCAATTGTATGGAGCCTTGGTAAGGCAACACCTGGAGTTTTGTGTACAGTTTTGGTCTCCTTATCTAAGGATGGATATACTTGCCATAGAGGGAGTGCAATGAAGGTTCACCAGACTAATCCCTGGGATGGCAGGATTATTTATGAGGAGAGATTACATAAATTGGGGCTGTATTTTCCAGCGTTTCAAAGAATGAGGTGATCTCATTGAACCTTACAAGATTCTTGCAGGGCATGACAGAGTAAATATAGATAGGATGGTTTCTCTTGTCTAGAACCAGAGGGCACAGTCTCAAAGTAAGGGGCAGGCTATTTAAGACTGAGATGAGGAGGAACTTCTTCATTCAGAGGGTAGTGAATTTTTGGAATTCTCTACCCCAGGAAGCTGTGGAAACTCAATCACTGAGCATGTTCAAGGCAGAAATCGATAGATTTCTGAATACTAATGACACCAAGGGATATGGGGATAGTGTAGGAAAGTGGTGATGGAGTAGATGATCAGTCATGATCTAACTGAATGGCAGAGCAGACTTGATGGGCTGAATGGCCTACTCCTGCTCCTATTTTCCTATGCTCCAACTTCAGATTCCATATTTACGCTGACAACACCAAGCTGTACCTCACTACCACCTCTCTCAACCCCTTCATTGCATGTGATCACTGTTTGTCTCACATCCAGTATTGGATGAACAGAAATTTCCTCCAATTAAAAATGGGAAGACCAAAAGCATTGTTTTTGCTTCCCTGTCATAAGCTCAGTTCCCTAGTCACTGCCTCCCTGGGCACTGTTTGAGGCTGGACCAGACCATTCCTAATCTCAGCATTTTATATTACTCAAACCCTCATTCATGCTTTTGTCACCTGTAGACCCAGCTATTTCCAATGCCTATGATAAGAGCAAAATACTGCAGATGCTGGAAATCTGAAAGAAAAACAGAAAACACTGGAAAAACTCAGCAGATCTGACAGCACCTGTGGAGAGAAAAACAGAGTTGACGTTTCGAGTCCGTATGACCCTTCTTCAGACATGAGGTCATACGGACTCGAAACATCAACTCTGTTTTTCTCTCCACAGATGCTGTCAGATCTACTGAGTTTTTCCAGCATTTTCTGTATTTCCAATGCCTGCCTGGCCAGCCTCTCACCTTCTACCCATCACAAAATTGGGCTCATTCAAAATTCATCTGCTTGTATCCGAACTCATATCAATTCTCATTCACCCAGTATCTCTGTGCTAACTGACTTATATTAGTTCCCAGTTCAGTAATGCTTCGATTTTAAAATTCACATTCTTGTCTGAAAACCCTCCATGGCATCCCCCCTCCCTAATTTATAACCTCATGCAGCTCTACAATCCTCCATGAATTCTGCATTTCCCCCAATTCTGACTCTTTCGCATACTCAATTTTAATCATTTCTTCCTAGCACCTTTCTGCTTGCTATCTCTCTTCCCACTTTAAGATGCTCCCTCAAACTTAACTGTTTAGCCAAGCTTTTGGCCACCAAGGCTCCATACTCCATAGGTGACTTGATGCCAAATTTTGTCTGATAACCCTCCTGTGAAGTGCCTCAAGATATTTTACTATATTATTGTTCTTGTTGTTCATTTAAAGATGGATTGAAACAAGAGCATCCTGATTTATCCTCTCATTCCCAACTAAAAAGATTTTGAGAATTTGATCAACTTTGTGCGCTGACGATTCGGGTCCTACCTCACCACCGCCTCTCTCGACTCCTCCATTCTTCCTAAACTATTAGACTGCTTATCTGACAACCAGTATTGGATAGGCAGAAATTTCATAGCGTTATGGCATCATTATTATGGCACAGTAGAAGGTATTCAGCCCATTGAGTCCATGCTGGCTCACAGTAGAGCAATACAGTCTGTCCCATTCCCCTAATCGATCCCCGTCGCCATGCAAGTTTAGTTCCCGCTAGTGCTCATCCAATTTCCTTTTAAACAATTCACCTGACATGCATCGTACACCTGTTCTTTTTTTGCTTCCTTGTATTCTTCATCTCTCTTGTCACCCAAGGAGCCTTGGCTTTCGTTTCTCTACCCTTGCTCCTCATTGGGGGAATATTGGGATGACCAAAGCCATTGTCTTTGGTCCCCACTACAAAGCCCGTTCCCTAGATACTGACTCCATTGCTATCCCTGGCAACTATCCGAGGCTGAATCAGACTATTCAAAATCTTAGTGTCATATTTGACACCCAGCTTAGCTTCTGATCACTTACATGTGCCATCACTAAGACCACCTATTTCCACCTTGAATCATCACCCGACCCCATCTCTGCCTCAGTTCATCTGCTGCTGAAACTTCATACATGCCTTTGTTACCTCTAGACTGGGCTAATCGATGCATTCCTGACAGGCCTCCCATATTTTCCTCTCCATAAATGTGATGTTTTCCAAAACTCTGGGTGGGTTTTCCAGCCCTGCCCACTGCCAGGATTGTCCAGTCCCACTGAAAGTCAGTGGACTTTTGGCTGGGCCGTTGAATCTCCTGTGACGGGTCCTGCCACGGTGGGGCCAGAAAATCCCGACCTCTGTTACCCGTGTCCTTACTTGTACCAAGTCCCAACTCAACATCATGCCTTTGCTTGTTGACCTATCATCCTTACTTCCAAGTCCTCCCAGGCCTTGCCCCTTCCTATTTCTGTAATCTCCTCTGGCCCAACAACCCTCCGAGATATCTGCACTCCCTGTAATTCTGGCCTCTTGAGCCTCTCCAATTTTAACTGAATGATTGGTCTTGCCTTCAACTGCCTCTGGAAGCCCGGCTCTTAACCTTTCCAGCTCTCTACCTCTTTCCTCCTTTAAGACTGTCTTTAAATCCTACCTCATTGATCAAGCTTTTAGCCATCTGCCCTAATACTACCTTACCTGTATCAATGTCAAATCTTGTTTTATAATACCGATTTATAAAGCCGAAAAATTCTGAATAAATACAATTTGTCAATGTTGTTGATGGTTTCTGTTCACTTTGGAAACTAAACTTCAAAACGTGAGTTACTTTCTATAGCACAATTTTCACTCTGATTTTTAAAAAAACCTGTAAGATGCCCCTACAGCCTAAAGCTCCATTTATCTGAAAAGGTCAGCAAGTGTAATCCTCAAACTTAAATCAAGATAAACTGAACTATTTCAAAATCAATTTGAATTTTCCAATCTTGGATCATTATTCTGGATAGCTATCCTTCACTGCTATTCATTTTTCTGAGCTACAAATGCTCCCTTTGCTCTTACCTTGCTGTGTATCTGTGTTTGGCCAACCAAAATCAGGATGTTTGAAGCCATTATAGACAGGCAAAAGTTGAGCAGGATAATGGATCGCTCTGATTTTATAAATCTGTGAAAACATAATTCAAAAACAAAGCACACATATTATATATGTGCCGCATAATGCTTGTTTACAAACCTTTATGCAGTTGAACATTTACATAGAATTATATAGAATTTACAGCACAGAAACAGGTTATTCAGCCCAACAGGTCCATGCTGATAATTATGCTCCACATGAGGTTCTGCACACCCTATTTCATCTAACCATACCAACATATTTTTCTATTCCTTTCTCCCTATGTACTAACTGAGCTACACCTTAAATGCATTTATTCATCTCAACTGCTCCATGTTAGGGATACGAAGGACAAAGATGGCAATGTATGCTTAGAGACAGGCACAGGGCAAGGCTATTTAAGGGTGGTTTTGCATCACTGTTTACTAAGGAAAAGGATGTTGACCAAATATCAGTAGAAGTAGAGATGATAAAGGTAATGGATGGAGTGAAAATTGAGAGGCAGGGAGTACTAAAAAGATTGTCTCTGCGGAGAGTGGAGAAGTTGTCTGGTCTAGTTGGCTTGTTGGAAGGGCTTGCCATAAATTTTCAATCTGCCCTTGATATGGGGGAGGTGGCAGAGGTTTGGAGGTTGCCAAATGTGGAACCATTATTCAAGAAACAGTGTAAGCATATTCCTAGTAGCTACAGGCTAGTCAGTTTAACATCAGTGTAAGTTAAGTTTCCGAAACAATAATCAACAAAAATATCAACAGGTACTTGCAGAGATAAAAGCAAAAAACTGTGGATGCTGGAAAGCCAAAACAAAAATAAAAATAAAAAATAAAAATACCTGGAAAAACTCAACAGGTCTGGCAGCATCTGTGGAGAGGAACACAGTTAACATTTCGAATCTGTATGACTCTTCAACAGAACTAAGTAAAAATAGACGAGTGGTGAAATATAAGCTGGTTTAGGGGTGGGGGTGGGGGAGACAAGTAGAGCTGGATAGAGGGCCAGTGATAGGTGGAGATAGCCAAAAGATGTCATAGACAAAAGGTCAAAGAGGTGTTGAAGGTGGTGATATTATCTAAGGAATGTGCTAATTAAGGGTAGAATGCAGGACAAGCAAGGCACAGATAGGCCTAGTGGGGGTGGGGTGAAGGAATCGAAATAGGCTAAAAGGTAGAGATAAAACAATGGATGGAAATACATTTAAAAATAATGGAAATAGGTGGGAAAAGAAAAATCTCTATAAATTATTGGAAAAAAAAAGGGGGGGGATCGGAAAGGGGGTGGGGATGAAGGAGAGAGTTCATGATCTAAAATTGTTGAACTCAATATTCAGTCCAGAAGGCTGTAAAGTGCCTAGTCGGAAGATGAGGTGCTGTTCCTCCAGTTTGCGTTGAGCTCGAACAGAGGCCCGAACAATCCCCATCCACCACTACTCTCCTCCCTCTGGCTGAACTTGTTCTCACACTCAAGAATTTCTCCTTAAACTCCTCTCACTTCTTCCAAATAAAAGTTGTGGCTATAGGTACCCACATGGGCCCCAGTTATGCCTGTCTCTTTATGGGGTATGTGGAACATTCTTTGTTCCAGTCCTACTCCGGCCCCCTCCCACAACTCTTTCTCCGGTACATCGATGATTGCTTCGGTGCTGCTTCATGCTCTGGTCTGGACCTGGAAAAATTTATTAATTTTGCTTCCAATTTCCACCCCTCCATCATTTTCACATGGTCCATCTCTAACATTTCCCTTACCTTCCTTGACCTCTCTGTCTCAATTTCTGGTGATAAACTGTCCACCATTATCCATTACAAGCCTACCGACTCCCACAGCTACCTCGACTATAGCTCCTCACACCCCGCTTCCTGTAAGGACTCCATCCCATTCTCTCAGTTCCTTTGCCTCCGCCGCATCTGTTCTGATGATGCTAATTTCAAAAACAGTTCCTCTGATATGTCTTCCTTCTTCCTTAACCGAGGTTTTCCACCCACGGTGGTTGACAGGGCCCTCAACCGTGTCCGGCCCATCTCCTGCGCATCCGCCCTCACGCCTTCCGCTCCCTCCCAGAAACATGATAGAGTCCCCCTCGTCCTCACTTATCACCCCACCAGCCTCGGCATTCAAAGGATCATCCTCCGCCATTTCCGCCAACTCCAGCATGATGCCACCATCAAACACATCTTCCCTTCACCCCCCTTGGCGGCATTCCGCAGGGATCGTTCCCTCTGGGACACCCTGGTCCACTCCTCCATCACCACCTACACCTCAACCCCCTCCCACGGCACCTTCCCATGCAACCGCAAAAGGTGTAACACCTGCCCCTTTACTTCCTCTCTCCTCACCGTCCAAGGGCCCAAACACTCCTTTCAAGTGAAGCAGCATTTCACTCGCAATTCCCTCAATTTAGTCTACTGCATTCGTTGCTCCCAATGTGTTTTCCTCTACATTGGAGAGACCAAACGCAGACCGGGTGACCGCTTTGCAGAACACCTGCGGTCTGTCCGCAAGTATGCCCCAGACCTCCCTGTCGCTTGCCATTTCAACACTCCACCCTGCTCTCATGCCTGTCCTTGGCCTGTGCATTGCTCCAGTGAAGTTCAACGCAAACTGGAGGAACAGCACCGCATCGTCCGACTAGGCACTTTAAAGCCTTCCGGACTGAATATTGAGTTCAACAATTTTAGATCATGAACTCTCTCCTCCATCCCCACCCCCTTTCTGATCTCCCCTTTTTTTTCCAATAATTTATATAGATTTTTCTTTTCCCGCCCATTTCCATTATTTTTAAATGTATTTCCATCTCTACCTTTTAGCCTATTTTGATTCCTTCACCCCACCCGCCACTAGGGCTATCTGTACCTTGCTTGTCCTGCTTTCTACCCTTAATTAGCACATTCCTTAGATAATATCACCACCTTCAACACCTCTTTGTCCTTTTGTCTATGACATCTTTTGGCTATCTCCACCTATCACTGGCCCTCTATCCAGCTCTACTTGTCCCACCCACCCTTAAACCAGCTTATATTTCACCTCTCTTCTACTTTTACTTAGTTCTGTTGAACAGTCATACGGACTCGAAGCGTTAACTGTGTTCCTCTCCGCAGATGCTGCCAGACCTGCTGAGTTTTTCCAGGTACTTGCAGAGGTTTGACTTAATTAAAGAGGGTCAGTGCTGATTTTTAAAAGGCAGATCATGCTTGACTAATCCAAGTGAAGTTGTTGATGAAGTAATGGAAAAGGTTGATGAATGGTGTTAGGAATTCATATCTCCAAGAACTATATGCTTTAAAAAAATGGAATGACATTGAATTATTTGGACACTTTCCTGAGCACTTTTTTAAAAAAGGCTACAAGTTCTCTTTCACCTGTGAGAAAGTTGCTTTTTTCAAGAAATCACATGACTTCAGTTAAATAACCAAGAAGACACTCGTGGAGATAGGAGCTTTTTTAGTTACTTGAGCTTTAATTGCTGAAAAAAAAATTGCTGTTGCCAGGTTGTGGCACCTGTTGATTGGTTTAAAATGCCTGGCCTGGGAGAAGTTCTGACTGAACATGTTTTTTTGAACTGTGTGCGCGCCTTGGGAGCAAACTGTGAAGGAAGATTGCTCCTCTCTCTCTCTCACCCACTCGCTCTCCCTGTATTGTCTGCAGTCCAGAGTGGGTGTTCACCTTCAGCCAGAAAATTCTCAGCTCACTATAACTCGCCTGTATTTGAAAGCCTGCGAAGCTGCGACAAGCGAGAGTTAATAGTGTTTCACCGAAGGTAAAGGACTTTCAGAAAACTACTGTGACCAGCACTCTGTCTTTGTATGCAGGAACACCAGGTCAACATCGTCAAGGCCTTTTTCAAACTTTATCCTTTTTCATAAAGCGTTCCCTTACGCCAACCTCTGCAGAGACCTTATTTGTCTTGTCCTTTGAGTTGCGTGTTGGGATTTTAAAAGGGGTAAATCGTTACACTTCTGGATTACAAATTGCATGTTAACCAGTTTTGCAACTTGTTTTTTTAAAAAAAGTTTCATAATAAATCAATTAAACTGAATTTATTTAATGAGGCTAGGTTAAAGTCTATTTTATTCTGGGTCTAGCAGTAGTGAACGGAAACAATTGGCCACTTTGGTGAGTGAATTAAACATTTAACTTATGGTGTGACCTGTGGAGTAGTGGCGCTAGAGAAACTGCGCACTCCTCCCATCCCAGTTGTTACAAGGGAAAGCATTGGATGTTGTTTATGTGGACTTTAAGAAAGTGACTAAGTATCACATAAAAGGCTGGTTAATAAAATTAGGGCTCATTGAATGGGAGGGCCAGAGTCAGCTTGGATTAAAAAATTGGTTCATGAACAGAAAAGTTTTAAAGAGCACAAGAGGAGAGCAGTTAGAGAGTTGAAAAGACCATGAGAGGAGTTGGGCTTTGGAGAGTTGAAGAGAACATGAGAGAGCAAGAGCAAAAACAGCAAGACTTTGGGAGAGATTGGTTAAAACAACAAGACTTTAAGAGGAGAGCCAGCAGTTTTAGTTTGGAAAAAAAAACAGAAAAGAGTGACATCTGCTGGAAGTTGATTGGCTGGTGAGTAATTGTTCTTAGGGAGAGTGTGTAAATTGCTGTAAATTATAAAATTTTTTAAATATTTAATTTTAAGTGGTAAAGGTCTATTCCATTACGAAGGTTTAAATTAGTACAGTAAACGGTGGTAAGGAGAGGCAGAAAATAAAATTTTTAAAAGAAAAATAAATAATTAAATCAAATAATTAGTTAAATAAAATGCACTGGCAGGGCTGGTGATGTGTTACGACTACAGAATCTAAGAATTCATGGGTGGCAGTCTGATCCAGGTCAAACACGTCTGTGGAGACTTAGCTGAGAGCCATTGAGCTGGAGGTTGAGCTACAGATACTGCAATACTTATCAGGGAGGGAGAAAGTTACCTGGATACTTTGTATCAGGAAGTGGTCACACCCTTTAGAATCATAGAATGGTTATAGCACAGAAGAAGGCCATTCGGCCCATCCCTTTGTGAGAGCAATTCACCCAGTGCCATTCCCTACCTTTTCCCCATAGCCTGGCACATTTTCATTTTCAGATAATGATCCAATTCCCTTTTGAAAGCCATAATTGAGTCTGCTTCCCTCACATGCTCAGGCAATGCATTCCAGATCCCGATTACTTGCTTTGTAAAAAACTGTTTTCCTCATGTCACCATTGCTTTTTTTGGCAATTACCTTAAATCCGTGCCCTCTAGTTCTCAATCCTCCACCAATAGGAACAGTTTCTCCCTATCTACTCTGTCCAAACCCCACATGATTTTGAATACCTCTATCAAATCTCCTCTCAAACTTCTCTTCTCCAAGAGGAACAATACCAGCTTCTCCAATCTATCCACATAACTGAAGTTCCATATTCCTGGAACAATTATCGTGAATGTTTTCAGCACTCTCTCTAATGCTTTCACATCCTTCCTAAAGTGTGGTACCCCAACCTGGATTCAATATGCCAGTTGAGACGATGTCTACCTGAGCAGGTGTATGTAAAAGCTCCCAAGGTAATATTCGAAGAAGATTAGGGAAGCTGTCTCTGATCTCCTTACCAATATTTACCTATCAACATAATTAAAATATTTTAGCTGGTCATTATCACATGGCTGTTTACAGCATCCTCAATTAGTGCAGATGAGCTGATCACAGCTTAGGATGGGGTCGTCTGATTTGGTTAGGGACAGGAGGGTGTGACTGCAAGTGAGGCAGGTGAGGGGACCCAGACAGCAGGAGTCTCAGCCCATGTAATTGTGGAACAGCTTTGAGGTTCCTTCAGATTGTTTGGATGAGAATGAAGGCTGGAGGATGGATGAGCTAACTGACTAGGCCACCATGGCACAAAAAGCCATTCAAGCAGGACAAGTAAATAGGAATGAAATGATAGTGGGGATAGTATAGTCAGGGGGATAGACACAGTTCTCTGTGCATACTGAGAGATGGCCTTAGCTTGAAAGGTCAGGATGTGAAATCAGTTTGGCTAGAGATAAGAAATAGTAAAGATAGTAAAGGTAAGAGGTCACTGGTAGGAGTAGTTTATAGGTCCCCTAACAGGAGTTACAACTGTAGGGCAGAAACATACAGCAAGTAATTTTTTTAATTAATTCATGGAATGTGGGCTTCGCTGGCTTAGACAGCATTTATTGCCCATCCCTAGTTGCCCTTGAGAAGGTGGTGGTGAGCTGCCTTCTTGAACCACTGTACAAAGAACAAAGAACAAAGAAAAGTACAGCACAGGAACAAGCCCTTTGGCCCTCCAAGCCTGCGCCGATCATATTGCCTGTCAACTAAAACATTTTGCACTTCCGGGGTCCGTATCCCTCTATTCCCATCCTATTCATGTATTTGTCAAGCTGCCTCTTAAACACCACTATCGGACCTGCTTCCACCACCTCCTCTGGCAGCGAATTCCAGACACTCACTACCCTCTGCGTAAAAAACTTGCCTCGCACATCTCCTCTATAGTTTTCTCCTCTCACCTTAAAACTATGTCCCCTAGTAATTGACTCTTCCACCCTGGGAAAAAGCTTCTGACTATCTACTCTGTCCATGCCACTCATAATTTTGTAAACTTCTATCAAGTCGCCCCTCAATCTCTGTCGCTCTAGTGAGAACAATCCGAGTTTCTCCAACCTCTCCTCATAGCTAATAACCTCCAGATCAAGCAGTATCCTGGTAAACCTCCTCTGCACCCTCTCCAACGCCTCCATATCCTTCTGGTAATGTGGCGACCAGAATTGCATACAATATTCCAAGTGTGGCCTAACCAAGGTTCTATACAGCTGCAGCATGACTTCCCAGCTTTTATACTCAATACCCCTGCCAATGATGGCAAGCATGCCATATGCCTTCCTGACTACCTTATCCACCTGCGTTGCCACTTTCAGTGATCTGTGGACCTGTACACCTAGATCCCTCTGCCCGTCAATGCACTTAAGGGTTCTGCCATTTACTGTATAACTCCTGTCTGTATTAGACCTTCCAGAATGCATTACCTCGCATTTGTCTGGATTAAACTCCATCTGCCATTTCTCCGCCTAAGTCTTCAACCGATCTATATCCCGTTGTATCCTTTGACAATCCTCTTCACTATCTGCAACTCCTCCAACCTTAGTGTCGTCGGCAAACTTACTAATTAGCCCAGTTACATTTTCCTCCAAATCATTTATGTATACTACAAACAGCAAAGGTCCCAGCACTGATCCCTGCGGAACTCCACTAGTCACAGCTCTCCATTCAGAAAAGCACCCTTCCACTGCTACCCTCTGTCTTCTATGACCAAGCCAGTTCTGTATCCATCTTGCCAGCTCACCTCTGATCCCGTGCGACTTTACCTTCTGTACCAGTCTGCCATGAGGGACCTTGTCAAAGGCCTTAATGAAATCCACGTATATAACATCCACTGCCCTTCCATCGTCGATCATCTTTGTCACTTCCTCGAAAAACTCAATCAAGTTAGTGAGACATGACATCCCCTTCACAAAACCATGCTGCCTCTCACTAATATGCCCATTTGCTTCCAAATGGTAGTAAATCCTGTCACAAAGAATCTTCTCCAATAATTTCCCTACCACTGACGTAAGGCTCACCGGCTGTAATTTCCTGGATTATCCCTGCTACCCTTCTTAAACAATGGAACAACATTGGCCATTCTCCAGTCCATTTGGTGTGGGTACACCCAGAGTGCTGTTAGGAAGGGAGTTCCAGGATTTTGACCCAGCAACATTGAAGAACAGCGATATATTTCCAAGTCAGGATGCTGACTGACTTGGAGGGGAACTTCTAGGTGGTGGTTTTCCCATCTATCTGCCCTTGTCCTTCCAGATACTTGTGGTCGTGGGTTTGGAAGGTGGTGTCGAAGGAGCCTTGGTGAATTCCTGCAGTGCATATTGTAGATGGTACGCACTGCTACTACTGTGCGTCGGTGGTGGAGGGAGTGAATGTTTGTAGATGTGGGGCCAATCAAGCGGGTTGCTTTGTCCTAGATGGTATCACTTTCTTGAGTGTTGTGGGAGCTGCACTCATCCAGACAAGTGGGGTGTATTCCATCACACTCCTGACTTGTGCCATGTAAATAGTGGACAGGCTTTGAAGAACCGGGAGGTGTGTTACCCGTCGCACTATTCCTAGCCTCTGACCTTCTCTTGTAGCCACAGCTTGTCCAGTTCAGTTTCTGGTCAATAGTGAGGGATTCAGTGATGGTAATGCCATTGAACATCAAGGGGCGATGGTTGGATTCTCTCTTGTTGAAGATGGTCATTGCCTGACACTTGTGTGGCGCGAATGTCACTTGCCACTTGTCAGCTCAAACCATAGAACCATAGAAAAGTTACAGCACAGAAGGAGGCCATTCGGCCCATCTTTTCCATGCCAGCCCGAGGACACCCAGGTGCCCTATCTAATCCCACCTTCCTGCACCCGGCCCATAGCCCTGCAGCTTACAGTACTTTAGGTGCAGATCCAGGTACTTTTTAAGAGTTTAAAGTTTCTGCCTCTACCACCAACTTGGGCAGCGAATTCCAGACACCCACTACCCTCTGCGTAAAAAAGTTCTTCCTCATGTCCCCCCTACACCTTCTGCCACTTATCTTGAATCTACATCCCCTGGTTCTAGAATTCTCCATCAAGGGAAACAATTTTATCCTGTCCACTCTAATAATTCCCCTCATAATTTTGTACACCTCAATCAAGTCACCTCTCAGCCTTCTTTGTTCTAAGGAAAATAACCCCAACCTATCCAATCTCTCCTCGTAGCTACACTTTTCTAACCCTGGCAACATTTTTGTAAACCTCCTCTGCACTCTCTCCAGAGCTATTACGTCCTTCCTGTAATGTGGTGACCAGAACTGCACACAATACTCCAGTTGTGGCCTCACCAGTGTTTTATACAATTCCAATTATATCCTTACTTTTATATTCTATACCTCTGCCAATGAAGGAGAGCATTCCATATGCCTTCTTTACAACCTTGTCTACTTGAACTGCTGCCTTCAGGGACCTATGACCTTGTATGCCAAGATCTCTCACTTCATCTACCCCTCTTAGTATATTCCCATTTATTTTGTAATCTCTGTAACTGTTTAACCTCACACGTCTCTATGTTAAAATCCATCTGCCACTTTACCGCCCACTCCACCAACTCACCTATATCATTTTGGAGATCACGGCTATCCTCCACACTATCCACTACTCGGCCAATCTTTGTGTCATCTGCAAATTTCCCAATCACGTCCCCCCATGTTCACATCCAAATTGTTAATATATAACACAAACAGCAAGGGTCCCAACACCGAGCCCTGTGGAACACCACTGAGACAACTTTCCATTCGCAAGGGCATCCATTGACCATTACCCTTTGTTTCCTGTTACAAGGCCAACCTTTTATCCAGTTTGCCACATTACCCTGAATCCCATGGGCTTTTACTTTCCTGATCAATCTGCCATGTGGGACCTTGTCAAATGCCTTGCCAAAATCCATGTACACAACATCCACTGCCCTACCTTCATCAACCCTTCTTGTCACTTCCTCAAAGAATTCAATCAAATTTGTGAGGCAAGACCTTCCTTTAACAAATCCATGCTGACCATCCCTGACTAGTCCATGCCTTTCCACATGACAGTTAATCATATCTCTCAGGATTGATTCTACTAATTTGCTCATCACCGATGTAAGACTAACTGGCCTATAATTGTTTGGCATTTCCTTTGATCCCTTTTTAAACAATGGAACTACATTTGCATTTCTCCAGTCCTCGGGTACCCCCCCTGTATCTAGTGAAGATTGGAAAATTATCGTTAGAGCATCTGCCATCTCCTCCCTGACTTCCTTCAGCAGACTCGGAAACAATCCATCTGGCCCTGGCGATTTATCAATTTTCAAGGATTTCAACCTTTCGAGTACTTCCTCTCTCTTTATGACTATCCTGTCCAATATCTCGCAGTGTTCCTCCTGGACTACTATATCTACATCCTCCCTTTCTTTTGTAAACACAGAGACAAAATATTAATTCAAAACCCTTCCCACAGCTTCTGCATCTACACACAAGTTTCCATCTTCATCTCTGATAGGTCCCACTTTTTCTTTAACTAACCTTTTAGCATTAATGTATTGGTAAAACATCTTTGGGTTATCTTTAACTTTACTTGCTAATCTTTTTTCATGCCCTCTCTTTGATTTCCTCATTTTCTTTTTTACTTCATCCCTGCACAGCCTATATTCGTCTAGGCTATCTGCAGTGCTTAGTTCTTTGTGCCTATCGTACGATTTCTTTTTCTGTTTGATCTTCCCCTGTATTCCTCTAGACAACCAGGGAGGTCTAGATTTGGCAGTACCACTCTTATTTTTGTAGGGGACATGTCTACTTTGTACAATTAGGATCTCGCTTTTTAGTGCTTCCCACTGGTTTTCCACTGTTTTATCCTCCAGCAGTGCTGTTCAGTCCACCTCAGCCAAGTCCCTTCTCATTTCTGCAAAATTTGCCATCCCCCAGTTCAAAACTTTTACTCCTGCCTTATCTCTGACCTTTTCCAAGGTAATACTAAATCTAACTGAATTGTGATCGCTGTCCTCAATATGGTCACCAACTGTCACTTCACCCACTTGCCCTTCTTCGTTCCCTAAGACTTAGGTCTAGAATTGCATCTCCTCTCGTTGGGTTTGTCACTAATTGGTTAAAAAAAATTTCCTGGACACACTGCATGAATTTTTCTCCCTCAGTGCCCCTTATATTGTTTGAATCACAGTTGATGTTAGGATAGTTGAAGTCTCCTACTATTATTGCCCTCTTGTTCTTACAATTATTATGTAATTTGCCTACATATTTGTTCTTCTATCTCCCTTTCACTATTTGGGGGTCTGTAGTATACTCCCAGTAGTGTGACTGCCCCTTTTTTATTTCTACGCTCAATCCATAAAGCCTCGTTTGTTGACCCATTTAGTATATCATCCCTTCTCACAACTGGAATTGATTCTTTAACCATTAGTGCTATCCCGCCTCCTTTTTTTATCTCCTACTCTATTGTGTCTGAAGATTCTATAACCAGGGATATTAAGCTGCCAGTTTTGTCCCTCCTTTAACCAGGTCTCCATTATAGCAATGACATCCTGCTGCCATGTGTCTACCTGTGCTCTTAACTCATCTACCTTGTTTGTAATACTCCTTGCATTGAAGTATAAACAGTTTAACCCCATCAATTTCCCTTGCTGGACACTTTTTAAACTTTGCTTCTCCTGTAACTCCATGTCTATCACAACGTCCCTAGCTAATGTTCTACCTCCATTTTTCTGATCTGAATCTGACCTATCTGATCCCACTCCTGGGATCCCATCCCACTGCCACACTAGTTTAAATACTCCCCAACAGAACTAGCAAAAGCCCCCGCAAGGACACTGGTCCCAGCTCTGCCTGGGTGCAGCCCATCCGGTTTGTACAGGTCCCACCTTCCCCAGAACCAGTCCCAGTGCCTCAAGAATCTGAATCCCTCCCGGCTACACCATCTCTCCAGCCACATGTTCATTTAGTCTATCCTCTTATTCTTGCTTTTGCTAGCACGTGGAACTGGGAGTAATCCTGAGATTACCACATTTGAGGTCCTACATTTTAATTTATCTCCTAACTCCCTGTACTGAGCTTGTGGATCCTCATCCCTTAGTTTACCTATGTTGTTGGTACCAATGTGTACCACAACCACTGGCTGCTTACCTTCCCTCCCCAGAATGTCCTGCAGCTGCTCAATGACATCCCGGACCCTGGCACCAAGGAGGCAACATATCATCATTGAATCATGTTTGCGGCCACAGAAGCGTCTGTCTGCGCCCCTAACTATTGAATCCCCTATCATTATAGCCCTGCCACTTGTTTTCCTCCCGCCGCTCTGAGCAGCAAAGCCACCCACGGTGCTGTGAACTTGGCTGTTGCTGCTCTCCCCTGAGAGGCCAACCCCCCCAACAGTATCCAAACCTGGATATTGTTTAGGTCTTGCTGCATTTGGACATGGACTGCTTCATGAGGCATGTCAGAAAGATACCACAATTATCATGGGTGACTTTAATCTACATGTAGATTGGGTGAATCAGATTGGCAAACGTAGGCTGGAAAATGAGTTCATGGAGTGTATGTGGGACAATTTCTTAGAGCAGAACGTTCTAGAGCCAACTAGGGAGCAGGCTATCCTAGGGCTGGTAATATGCAATGAGACAGGATTAATCAATAAACTCATGGTAAAGGTGTCTAAGTGCCAATGATCACAACATAATAGAATTTCATGTTCAGTTTGAAAGCAAGAAGTGCAGGTCCATGACTATTGTCTGAAACCTAAATAACAATAACTAGGAGGGTATGAAGGAAGAGCTGGCTAAGTTGAACTGGGAAACTAGGTTAAAAGGTAGGATAGTTAATTAGCAGTGACAGGCTTTTAAGGAGATACTTAATAACCCTCAGGGAAGATTTATCTCAGTAAGAAAGAAAGGCTCTTTGAGAAGGATGCATCATCCATGGCTAAATAAGGGAGTCAAGGATAGTATTAAATTGAAAGAAAGATTGAACAAATCTGCAAAGATTAGCGGCAGGTTGAAGGATTGGACAGACTTTAAGAACCAGCAATGAATGATTGAAAATATCATTAAGAGGCAGAAAGCAGTGTGAGAGAAAGATAGCTAGTAATATAAAAACCAGTTAGTAAGAGTTTCTACAAGTATTTGAATAGGAAAAGAACAACTAAAGCTATTGTTGGTCCTCTAGAGAATGAGTCTGGGGAATTGATAATGTAAAACGAAGAAACAGTGGAGGCGTGGAACAGGTATTTTTGTGACTGTCTTCACTGCAGAAAACTTAGAAAACTCCCCAAAGATAATTGGAAATCAAGAGGTGAACAGGAGAGAGGAACTTAAAATAATCACCATCACCAGGGAAAAGGTGCTAGGAAAACTATTAGACCTACCCTATCACTGGCTCTCTATCCAGCTCTACCTGTCCCACCCCCTCAACCAGCTTATATTTCACCTCATTTCTATATTTCCTCAGTTCTGATGAAGAGTCATATGGACTCGAAATGTTAACTGTATTCCTCTCCACAAATGCTGTCAGGCCTGCTGAGTTTTTCCAGCTATTTTTATTTTTGTATTAGACCTAAAGGCTGACAAGTCCCCAAGACCTGGCCTGCATCCTGGAGTCTTAAAAGAAGTGTTCGCACAGATAGTCAATTCATTGGTTATAATCTTCCAAAATTCCTCAGATTCTGGAAGAGACCCAGTGTTAGCAACATAACACCTTTATTCAAGAAAAGAGAAAGGCAGAGAGCAGGAAACTATAGGCCCGTTAGCCTAACATCTGTCAGAGGGAAACCGCTAGAATGTATCATTAAAGAGATTATAGCAGGATACTTAGAAAATCGCTATGTGATTAGGCAGAGCCAACATGGCTTTGTGAAAGGGAAATCTTGTTTAACTGATCTATTAGATTTTTTTTGACAAAGTAGCATTCAAGATGGACAAAGCGAAACCAGTATATCAAAGGTTACTACACAAGATAAGAGCACATGGTGTAGGGGGTAACATATCAGCATAGTTAAGGGATTGGATAGCTATCAAGAAACAGAGTAGGGATAAATGGTTCTTTTTCAGATTGGCAACCTGTAACTAGTGGTGTGCCACAGGGATCAGTGCTGGAGTCTCAGCTATTTACAATTTATATCAATGGCTTGCATAAAGGGACCAAATGTATGGGAGCTAAATTTGCCAATAACACTAAGATAGGTAGGAAAGTAAGTTGTCAAATGGAGGTAGAGAGTCTGCAAAGGGAGATAGGCAGGTTAAGTTAGTAGACAAAAATTTGGCAGATGGAGTATAATGTGGGTAAATGTGAACCTTTCCATTTTGGCAAGAAGAATAGAAAAGCAGTATACTATTTAAATGGAGAGAGATTGCAGGACTTGGTGGTACAGAGGGAGCTGGGTGTCTTGGTACATGAATCACAAAGTTAGTATACAAGTACAGCATGTGATTAGGAAGGTAAATAGGACATTGGGATTTATTACAAGAAGGATGGAAATAAAATTGGAGAAGTTTTACTGCAGCTGTACAGGGCCTTAGTGAGATCACATCTGGAGTCCTGTGTACAGTTTGGTCTCCAGATTTGAAAACAATATAGTTGCTTTAGAAGCAGTTCCAAATTGCTTTAGAAGCAGAACCAAGAAGATTCACTAGACTCATTCCTGGGATGAAGAGCTTATTTTATGAAGAAAGATTGAACAGGTTAGGCCTGTATCCATTGGAGTTTAGAAGAATGAGAGGCAATCTTATCGAAACATATGAGATCTTGAGGAACTGGATAGGGTGGATACTGGGATTCTTCTTGTGGGGGAAAACTAGAACTCAAGGACACAGTTTAAGCATAAGAGGTTTCCCTTTTAAGACAGAGATGAGGAGAATTTGTTTTCTCTCGGAGGGTCATTTGAGAGTGGAATTCTCTTCCCCAGAAGGTACTGGAGGCTGGGTCTTCAAATTTATTCAAGCCTGAGTTAGATAGATTTTTGTTAGTCAAGGGAGTCAAGGGTTATGGGGGGCAGACAGGAAAGTGGAGCTGATACTACAACCAGATCAGCCATGATCTTATTGAACAGTGGAGCAGGCTCAAAGGGCCTAATGGCCTACTTCTAAGTCCTATGTTCCGATGGCTTCAGAGAATTTAAAGGAGCGTGAGAGGACAGCGGCTTTGGAAAACTGAAAGGAGTGCCAGAAGAGAGTGGATTTGGAGAGTTGAAAAGTGCACGAGAGGAGAGCAGCTTCGGGGAGTTTAGAAGAGCACAAAAGAGGAGCAGCTACGAAGAGTTGAAAAGAGAGCAAGAGCAGAGCAGCTTCAGAGAGTTTAAAAGAGTGCTTTAGGACAGAGGCTTCGGAGAGGTTAAAAGAGCATGACAGGAGAGAGGCTTTGGAGAGCAGCTTCGAAGAGTTTAATTCCAGAGAGACGGGGCTTGTCTTATGAGGAGAGATTGAGCAGTTTAGGCCTATACCTGCTAGAGTTTAGAAGGATGAGAGGAGATCTAATTTAGGTATATAAGATGCTAAAGGGGATAGACAAAGTAGACATGAAGCAGATATTTCCCCTTGTGGGGCATTCTAGAATGAGAGGCCATAGTTTTAGGCTAAGGGGTGGTAGATTTAAATCAAAGATGAGGAGGAATTACTTTTCTCAAAGGGTCGTGAATCTGTGGAATTCACTACCTCAGAGTGCAGTGGATGCCGGGACGCTGAATAAATTTAAGGAGGAGATAGACAGATTTTTAATTAGTAATGGGTTAAAAGGTTATGGGGAGAGGGTGAGAAATTGGAGTTGAGGCCGAAATGAGATCAGCCATGATCGTCTGGAATGGCGAGGCAGGCTCGAGGGGCTGAATTCCCTACTCCTGCTCCTAGTTCTTATGTTCTTTATAGAGTTATCCAGTCCAGTCCAGTCTAGTCTGTGGCTCCAAGTGGGCTGGCCGAGTTCTGATAAATTAAAGTGTGACATCACCTGAAATCAGGTAAATGATTGGTTAGTGAGTATTTTTCTCTACCTTTCAAAACTCAGTTAATTTATTAGTAATGATAAGGTTGAATTCATAGTAGTAAGGTTACCTAATAGTAGTAAAGCTTATTAGTTGTAGCAGAGTTTATTATTTGTAAATTAATTAAGAAAAATAAATTAACACATAATAAGATGGCAGTGCAGGTGATGTATTGCGACTGCAGAATGTGGGTCTCCTTGACAGCAGTATGATCCAGGGAAAACACATCTACAGTGTCTGCAGCTGAAGGAACTTTGGTTCAAAGTCATTGAGCTGCAGGCTGAGCTACAGACTCTGCGACACATCAGGGAGGGAAAAAGTTACCTGGACACTTTGTTCCAAAAGGTGGTCACACCCCTTAGGATAGGGTCATCTGATCTGGTCAGTGGTCAGGAACACGAGGGTGTGACTGCAAATGAGGCAAGTAAGGGGATCAAGAAGGAAGGTGTCGAACAGCCTGAGCACTTCCAATTGTCCAACAGGTTTGAGGTTCTTTCAGCTTGTTTGGATGACAGCGGGTCCTGCAAGATGGATGAGCAAACTGACCATGGCACCATGGTACAGGAGACCATTCAAGTGGGGGGAGTTAATAGGAATGTAGAGGTAGTAGGGGACAGTATTTTTAGCTGACTAGACACAGATCTTTGCAATTGAGAGTGAGAGTCCAGGCAGGCAGCATGGCTGCCTGGTCCCAGTGTTGGAGAGATCTGTTCAAGACTGGAGACGAACTTGTAGTGGGAGGATCCAGTTGTCGTGGTTCACATAGGTACCAATGACATAGATAGGACAAGGAAAGATGTTCTGGTTAGGGATTATGAGCAGCTAGAGGCTAAATTAAAAAACAGAACCTCAAAGGTAATCAAAACTGGATTATTACCTGAGCCAAGAGCAAATTGGTGTAGGGTAAATAAGAAAAGAGAGATGAATGCGTGGCTCAAAGACTGGTGTGGGATAAATGGGTTTTGATTCATGGGGCATTAGCACCAGTACTAGGGAAAGTGGGAGCTGTACCGTTGGGATGTCTTCACATGAACTGTGCTGGGACCAGTGTTCTGCGAGTCATATAACTAGGGTGATAGAGAGGCTTTAAATAGTGGGGAGAAGGGATCATGTGAGAGAAGGTGTAGTAAATCAAAGGGTAACAAAGAGGCAATACAGCAGGGTAGTGACCTGAGTGATGATAACCAGAGTGTGGCACAATGGGACAGAGGGGACAAACTGAAGAGTACACCAGCCGATAAGTCCAGAGATTGCAAAAATGGTAAAAAGACTGAGTTAAAGGCTCTGCATCTGAATGTGTGAAAAATGGATGAATTCTTAGCACAGATAGAAATAAATATGTATGATCTCATTGCCGTTACACCAAGGCTGGGACCTGAATATTGAAGCGTATTTGACATTTCGAAAAGATAGGAAGCTAGGAAAAGGTGGTGGGCTAGCTCCATTAAGTCAGGATGACATTTGTACAGTTGTGAGAGATGACCTTAGCTTGAAAAAGGAAGGTTTAGAATCAATTTGGGTAGAGATGAGATATAGTAAAGGTAAGTAGTCACTTCTGGGAGTAGTTTATAGTCGCCCTAACACTAGTCACATCTTAGGACAGAGTATACAGGAAGAAATAAATGAGGCATGTAAGAAAGGTACCGTAATAATCATGGGCGACTTTAATCGACATGTAGATTGGGCGAAAAAGACTGACAAAGATAGCATGGAAAATGGGTGTATGCTGGACAATTCTTAGAGCAGTATGTTGCAGAGCCAACCAGAAAGCTAGTAATGAGCAATGAGACAGCATTAATCAATAATCTCACGGTAGAGGAGCTTTTAGGTGACAGCAATCATAACATGATAGAGGTTCAAGTTCAGTTTGAATGGGAGAAGTGTAGGTCCAAGACTAGTGGTTTAAAACTGAATAAAGTGATTATAAGAGTATGAAAACGGACCTAACTAAAGTGAATTGGGCAACCATTAATAGGTAGGACAGTAGAGATGCAGTGGCAAACTTTTAAGGAGATATTTAATTGTTCAGCGGGTGGCTCACTCGTCTGACCTGAATGAGAGTAAAATAGTTCCCGATGACATTTGGTGAGCATCCTGTCGTCATCAAACACTTGCGTAACATTTCGCTCCGTGGGCGTGCATGGGTGCCGGAGCGGCGCCCGCCATTAATTCCACTTACGGCCCTTAACAGTCCAATTCACTGTGATTTTTCCTTACCCGTGTGATTCTCTGCTTGTCGCGTAGGCAAAATGGACAGGTGGCCAGCTGACATTTCATAAACTTCATCCAAGAGCGGGATAAAAAGGGTCAGCAGCATTGCCAGTGTGAGTAGTGAGCAGTTTTGGAGATAGTTTGCAGCTTGTTGCTTATTGGTACTTGGCAGCTTCAGCTCTGTTTGGGGCTTCATTCTTAGCATTTCCAGGCCTCATTTCAGGACTCATTGCTGTCCGCCAGGCCCACTGAGGATTCAGACTGTGTGGACCCTTCCAGGTATCAGGTAGCCTTTATTTGCCCTGGGAATGGGGATTGTGGTATCTAATGGTGGCACTTCCTTTGAGGAGGAAGAGAGGGGCAGAAGGGAGAGGAGGCCAGCTGTCCTAATGCAGTTTCCAGGGAAGGGACCTGTGGGAGGAGAGGCGCAGGCACAAGTGGCTCAGGGCCAGCAGGTAGTCCAAGGCGGAAGGGGCCGCAGAAGATGCCACTATTCTGCTGCCAGGGTTTACAGGCAGCGATGCAGCTACTCAATATGTCCGAGGTGCAATGGCGAAGGAGGCTCCGCCTCTCAAGCGAGACAGCGACCTCCATTTGCCAGATGATTGGGTCTGAGATCAGCTCTGACTGTGTGGGTGGACACCCCATGCCAGTGGCTCTGGAGATCACAGTGTCACTCAACCTCTATGCCTTCGGCTCTTTCCAGGGCTTAGTGGGGGATCTTGGCGGAGTCTCCCAATCAGCTGTACACAATTGTGTCAATCTGGAGACAGAAGCTCTGTTCTGGTGGGTACTGACCTTTATTCTTTACCGTATGACGAGGCCAGCCAGGCTGAGCAAGCCAGAGGTTTTGCAGCAATTGCTGGCTTCCCCCACGTCTAGGGTGCCTTTGACTGCGGTTCAGCCAGGTGCCTTCGTCAACAGGAAGGGATTCCACTCCATGAATGTGCAGATAATGTGTGACCACAGGATGCAGATTCTGCAAGTTTGTGCAAGGTACCCTGGCAGCTCTCATGACGTGTACATCCTGAGACACTCCCAGGTGCCGAGGCTCTTCAATGCTTCAGCCCGACTGGATGGATGGCTGCTGGGTGCCAAGGGCTCTCCGTTGAAGAGGCTCATGAAGCCTTTCCTCCACCCAAGAACAGAGGCAGAGGAGTGTTATAATAGGAGACATGCCTCCACAAGGGTAGTGGTAGAGAGGGCCATGGGTCTTCTCTAGATGCACTTCCGATGCCTGGATCGTTCAGGGGGAGCACTACAATACCCCTCAGAGCTGGTGTCACTGATCGTGGTTGCATGCTGCGCTCTCCACAATCTGACACAGGAAAGAGGGGACCCACTGGAAGAAGGGGACCTTGATGCAGCTGCACAGGGCACAGATGATAACTCCAGTAGTGAGTCTGAAGATGAGCACGGTGAGGAGAACGCTGAGGGCGTGGAGCCAGACCTCGGTAACCTCCAGGGAGGCAGGGACACCAGGGATGCCTTGAGCCAACAGTCCTTCAGCTCAGTTCCCAAAGACCAGTTTTAAATGCATGTCAGGGCTGTCGCCTTCATCCTGGATGTCTGAAAGGATCCTTTAATTTGAACACAAAGAATACTCAGTTCTTGTGCAAAAGTTCAGAGACACTTATGGTCAGCATTACATACTGGCGTACCCCGCAGCAATAAAATAAAAAGGTGAAGCATGCTCAGGCCATGACGACAAAAACAAAATTTATCTCATGTGGGCAATTTCAAACTATTTACATAGACTTTTCTGGTCTTCATTCCCAGACCAGTATTGATAAAGTAAACATAAATGAACATAAAATCACCTGTGACCTGTCTCTCTTGTGCTCATGGTGCCTTTAACTTATGTTTGCAAGTGCTATGTCTAGGGGCTCCCCCCGTCCCTGGCACCGGCATTGGAGATAGCCTGTTGATTCTGCTGTCTCGTTGGCTTTGATGACCTTGGCGGTCATCCTCTGGTAGGTGGAGCCTACACTGGCCTCGCCTGGGAGGGAGCGGCCAATGCCACTCTTGGCATCTCCTCAGCCTTCACAACCTCATCAGATGCGGCGGTCACTGGCGGAGAGGCAGAGGAGCTGCTGCCGTCATCCAGAGTGCCCTGAGAGGAGCCCACAGAGGCGACTGGCAGCTCGTGCGCCAACTTGAGGTTGCACTGGACCTCCCTGCACACCATTGATGGACGGCATCTAGCTGGGATACTGGGGGCCTCATCCATCTCCCACACGGACACTGACCATCTGAGGTCAGTGCCTGTGTGAGGGCTTGCAGGTCCGAGTGCAACCCCAGGAACCCCTCATTCTGTCCCGGGAGCTGCCTCTCCAAGAGAGTCACCACTCTCTCAATGGAGGAGGCAGTGCACTCGACCATGACAGTCAACACAGTGCTCACGCGTTGCATGGACTCCTCCATCACGGAGACCGTGGCACGCCGATCCTCATGGATCTCCGCCAGATCCTCCCGCACATCTTGCTGGACATCTAGCACGTGCTGCATAATGAATGACTCCAGAGGCTAATCAGCAGCCTTTGGCTGAGCATCATCCTGGTCCTCAGAAGTCCTCTGGCTGCTGATGCACTGGGCACTCTCTGCTTCTGCCTTCAGCGACTGTGAAGTGCCCTCATCAATGTGCACCGAGATACTAGCCACCGCTCTAATGCCCACTGAGGTGCTGGTATCTGCATTGGTGCCCGCTTCTGAGAACAGGTGTGTGATGCATGTGAAAATGACGCCTGGTGGTCCTCTGGTATCAGGGGTGGATGCAGATTGGATGCCTGCTGGTGAACCTAAAAGGGGGAAGAAGGACATGTCATTAGTTAAAGTCATCACACTGTCATTAACATGCCAGGCACACAGGTGAGACATTAGAGGTATGCATCATGGTACCATCGTCTTTCAATGATCAATGGAACTTCAGGGGCAGAATTTTGCCCTTGTCGGGCGGGCTCAGCAGGGGTGGTCGGGAAGCCGACTGCTGCCCGCAACCAGGGCCGGACTGTGATTTCACGCTGGTGGGCCAATTAAGGCACTCAGCGCTGCCTGTGCAGGCGGGGGAGCAGGGTGAGCGGGGAACTTTGCACATACGTGTGAGTGAGCACTTAAAAATCTCCCTGAGGCACAAAGCTGCCCCAGGGAGATGAAGAGTTTTAAAAATTAGAAATAAAGATTTTTAAAATGTTATAAAACATGTCCCCTCACATGACTCTGTCGGATGCGACTCTGTCACGAGTGGGGACATATTTTTAAAATTTCATTTTTAACGTTATTTTATTTTTATTTGATGTTGGAAACCTTATCCCGCCGTGGATGGGGTTTCCAAAAAAATGCAAAGGGCATTTCAACCATGAGGTTGGACGGGCAGCGACAAATGTAAGTTAATTGATGCTTTAATGGCCTTAATAGGCCTTTCAATTGTCAGCGGGCGCGCTGTCGATTCCATTGCATGCATGTATGCCCGCCCACAGAACTACCGCACGACTGCATATTGACGTCGGAACGCTCACCCGATGTCATTGCGCATTATTTCACGTTCGAGCACTCCCGCCTGCCGAGGTGAAAATTCTGCCCCAGGTTCAAGGCTCCCATCAATGAGGAGACTACACTAGAATGGTTGCACAATCCAGAAGTCTCACCTCTGCGCACTGCGCACTTACCTTCGTCTGTCACCCCCGCCTGTCCACGCCCGGTTGGACGGGGATCATGCCAGCTCTCCAGCTCTAGGACGTCCTGCTTGAACCTGGTGAGCAGCAGCAGATTGGGCGGGCCTCCGCCTGTACTGCCCTCTCGGCTTGGTTATGGCACACCTTCTCCTGAAAGAACAGAGGAGCATTGATTATTCCACTCTCTGCCTGCAGCACCATTGCAGACTGGCCAATCCCAGCTGAGGACCACCTCCCAGGGCACATCCGAGTCATGGCCTTCAAGCCGCAAGACACTCAGGCCAAGCAGCCAGGGCTCACCCCCTTGGCCAGCTCCGGCGTGATTGACAGTTGGCACTCAGACACTAGCACCCCTGAGGTCCATGGGGGGACGACCACACCTTAACACATCTGCAGACTGACCCATGCCAACATGATACTCACCTTTCCTGAGCATGGCAGGTCATTGAAATGCTTCCGGCACTGCACCCATGTGTGCCGCACCATGTCATGGATGCTAGCCAGGGCTGCCACCTCCTCCCATGCCTGGGGACAAGGTTGTCCCTCCTGGCAGCCACCTCCTCCAAGAGGACGGCGAGGCAGTCATCAGAGAGGCAAGGGGCCGAGTGCCCACCCGACCTGCCCTCCCGCCTGGAGTTTGCAGTCGCACTCGACTCCATTGTTGCAACAGCAGACAGACATCCTTCCCTGACAGCCATTCTGGGGTTGCCTGGGCTCTTTCTAAACTGGACCAAGCAGCCGACAGGTCCCCGCCCCCGCTCGGCCCTTCCCGGCCAGTGTGGAGCTGCATTTCAGGCTGGGCGGGCCTTAATTGGCCCGCCAGTGTGAAATCATGGTTGGGGTGCGATCGCGGGTGGCGGTTGGTTTTGCAGCCGCTCCTGAGCCCGCCCGACGAGGGAAAAATTGTGCCCAACAACTCTCATCAAACATTTATCTCAGTAAGGAAGAAAGACTCTTTGAGAAGGATCCATCATCAGTGGCTGAATAAGGAAGTTAAGGATAGTATCAAATTAAAAGAAACACTATATAGATCTGCAATGATTAGAGGTAGTCCAGAACACTGGTCAGATTTTAAGAACCAGCAAAGAATGATTTAAAAAATAATGAAGAGGAGGAAGGTAGAGTGTTTTTTTTAATTCATTCTTGGGATGTGGGTGTCATTGGCTAGGCGACCAGATATTGCCCTTGAGAAGGAGGTGGTGAGTTGCCTTCTTGAACCGCTGCAGTCCATGTGCAATAGGTACACCCACAGTACTGTTTGGGAGGGAGTTCCAGGGTTTTGACCCAGCAACAATGAAGGAACGGTGATATATTTCCAAATCAGGGTGGTGAGTGGCTTGGAGGGAACTTCCAGCTGGTGGTATTCCCATGTGTCTGTTGCCCTTGTCCTTCTGGATGGTAGTGGTCATGGGTTTGGAAGGTGCTGTCAAAGGAGGCTGGGAGAGTTCCTGCACTGCATCTTGTAGATGCTGCACACTGTTGCTATTGTGTGTCAGTGGTGGAGGGAGTGAATATTTGTGGATGAGGTGCCAATCAAGCGGGCTGCTTTGTCTTGGATGGTGTCATGCCTCAAGAATGTTGTTGGAGTTGCGCTTATCCAGGCATGTGGAATGTATTCCATCGCACTCTTGACTTGTGCCTTACAGATGGTGGAAAGGCTTTGGGGAGTCAGGAGGTGAGTTAATTGTCACACGATTCCTAGCCTCTGGCCTGCTCTTGTAGCCACAGTATTTATATGGCTAGTCCAGTTCAGTTGCTGGTCAATGGTAACCCCAGGGTATTCATAGTGGGGGATTCAGCGATAGTAATGCCATTGAATGTCAAGGGGCAATGGTTAGATTCTCTCTTTTGGAGATGGCATTGCCTGGCACTTGTGTGGCACGAATGTTACTTGCCACTTATCAGCCCAAGCCTGGATATTGTGCATTTGTTGCTGCATTTGGACATGGCCGCTTCAATACCTGGGGCGTTGTGAATGGTGCTGAACATTGTGCAATCATCAGCGAACATCCCCACTTCTGACCTTATGATGGGAGGAAGGTCATTGATGAAGCAGCTGAAGATGGTTGGGCCTCGAGCACTACCCTGGGAAACTCTTACAGAGAAGTCTGGGAACTGAGATGATTGACCTCCAACATCCACAACCAACTTCCTTTGTGCTCGGTATAACTCCAGCCAGTGGAGAGTTTTCCTCCTGATTCCTATTGACTCCAGTTTTGCTAGGGCTCCTTGATGCCACACTCAGTCAAATACTGCCTTGATGTCAAGGGCAGTCGCTCTCACCTCACCTCAGTATGGGATAAAGCTAGTTAGTAGTACAAGAATATAAGAAATAGGAACAGGAGTAGGCCATTCAGTCTTTCGAGCCTCTTCCGCCATTCAATAAGATCATTGCTGATCTTCTACTTCAACATCATTTTCTGCACTATCCACATATCCCTTGATGTTTTAAATATGTAGAAATGTATCGATCTCAGTCTTGAACATACTCAACAACTGAGCCTTTACAGACCTCTGGAGCAGAGAATTCCAAAGATTCACCATCCTCTGAGCGAAGTAATTCTTTTTCATCTCAGTCCTAAATGGCTTGCCCTTTATTCTGAGACTGTCCCCTTCTTCTAGACCTCCTAGCCAAGGAAAACATCTTTCCTGCATCTACCCGGTTGAGCTCTCTAAGAATTTTGAATGAGATCATCTCTCATTCTTCCAAACTCCACAGAGTAAAGGCCCAGTCTATTTAATCTTTCCTCATAGGACGATCCCTCCATCCCAGGAATTAATTTAGTGAACCTTCATTGCACTCCCTCTATGGCAAGCATATCTTGCCTTAGGTAAGGAGACCAAAACTGCGCACAACACTCCAGGTGCAGTGTCGCCAAGGCTCTATACATTTGACGCAAGACACCTTTACTCCTGTAATCAAATCCTCGTGTAATAAAGGTCAGCATGCCATTTGCCTTCTTAATTGCTTGCTGTACCTGCATGTTAGCTTTCAGCGACTCATGAACAAAGACACCCAAGTCCTTTTGAAGGTCAACAACATAAAAATAGATAGTAAGTGTTTCAACAGACATTTAAATAGGAAAACAGTAACTAAAGCTAGTGTTGGTCCTCTTGAGAGTATGCCTTGGAAATTGATAATGAAAACAAGGGAATGGCAGAGGCATTGAAAAGGTATTGTGTGTCTGTCTTCACTGTAGAAGACTTAGAACACTTCCCAAAGCTGCTTGAGGAAACTAAAAACTACCACCATCACTGGGGAAAAGGTACTGGAAAAACTATTATACCTAAAGGCTGAAATGTCCCCAGGGCCAGATCGCTTGCATCCTAGGGTCTTAGAAAAAGTGGCTGCAGAAATAGTAGATACATCAGTTATAATCTTTCAAAATTCCTTAGATTCTGGGAGAGATCCAGTGGATTGGAAAATAACTAATGTAACACCTTTATTCAAGAGAGGAGGAGGACGGAAGGCAGAAAATTACAGGCCAATTAGCCTAACATCTACCATTGGGAAAGTGCTAGAATCCATTATCCAAGAGGTTATAGCAGGATACTTAGGAAATCATGAAGTGATCAGGAAGACTCAACATGGCTTTGTGAAAGGGAAATCATGTTTAACTAATTCATTATAGTTCTTTGAGGAAGTAACAAGCAAGGTGGATAAAGGGAAACCTGTAGATGTAGTATACTTGGATTTCCAAAAAGCATTTGATAAGGTGCCACATTGAAGATTGCTCTACAAGATAAGTGAACATGGTATAGGAGATAACATATTAGCATGGGAAAAGGATAGGTTAGCAAATAGTCAGCAGATAAATGGATCTTTTTTCATGTTGGCAAGCTGTAACTAGTGGAGTGCCATAGGGATCAGCGTTGAGCCTCAGCTATTTATAATGTACATCAATGACTTAGATGAAGGGACTGAATGTATGGTAGTTAATTTTGCTCATGACTCCAAGATAGATGGGAAAGTAAATTGTCATGAGGTGGTAGATAGTCTGCAAAGGGACATAGGTAAGTGAGTATATCACTAAATACATTGGATAAAGACTTAGGGGAGGTGTAGTATAAGGGTCTGGCACATATAGGGTTACTGTGGGGCTGAGTATAGTACCGCTCACACAGTGATGAAAGATAACTTATGATTTGTACCTAGGGCTCAGTGTGGTGTTGGATAGAACCACGTGCAGACCTAAGCATGGCGACAGCTCCTAGTTTCTACCATTTACTGTATATTTGTAATTAGTTTTAGTAGTTAATATAAACTTACAGTTAACCTGCTAAAGAATATGAAGACTTCATCAAACCTACCGATACGTAACTAACACCCACAGCACAAACTCTTCCCATTGTCAGGTGGAATGACTGGAACAGGTGAAAGAGGTAGTTACATATAGTGGAGTTTGGGGATATGGGCAGGATCTTACTGCTGATTGGTCACATTATTGTATTTGTAATTGGTTGGTACATGTTAAAATTCTTGCTGTTAATTGATTAGACTGTGCAGAATGGACGGTAATGTGTTTCTTGAGTAAGGGAAGCCAAATGTCACTGATGAGGATGCTGCTGTTTTGGGGTCAGTGTGGTGTTGGTAGATCTCCATTGCCTCCCTGACATATCTTGTCTTTCAGTATACCATGCATGAGATAAGTCTAGAGTTGAACCATTGGACATGGTGGTTTTTAAGCAGAGCACATTTGACAATAGCTGACTTGTCCCATACGTTGGGTGGAAATTTCCAAGCCCGCTGGCAGTGGGTGTGATAGGTGGCATGCGTGGAAAATATGGTGGGACCCACTTCACAATGGCATGAAGGCAGGTCGCGATCTTCCGCTCAGCTGGCCGACGGCGGGCCGCGTTTCCCGCCATCAGTCAGAGGGGAGCTAATTGTAATACATTAGCATATAATTAAAAGGCCATCCCGCCAGGCTCTTGGAACCCCTCCATATCGTCCATCCATGTTGTTGGGAAAGCACGCCAACATGTTTCACAACAGCACGCAGGCGACGTGCACTTGGCGGCCGTCACTTTGTTGGAACTGAGGACAGTGAGCAGCAGTGTTCTCCACAGCTTACCTGTTGTTTACAGGCCTCAGGGGTGCCGGTGGGTAGGGGAAACAGATGCCTGGCCCAGCAGGTGACTGCTGAGGGGTGGGGGGTGTGTTGGGACAAGTGCTTGCCAGCCTCGGAGGCAGCTGCTTAGGGGGGTGTTTGGGGGCAAGTGCTGGCCAGCCTCGGAGGCAACTGCTGACGGGGGTTGGTGTCTGGGGGCAAGTGCTGGCCAGCCTCGGAGGCGACTGCTGATGGGGGGGGGGGTTGGGTCAAGTGCTGCCCTGGCGCTGTATCCCATGCACAGGCAATCGAGGTGGGGGGCAGGGTAAGCGAGGGAAGTGGCCACGCATTAGGGACACCTGTATAAACTGACCATGCCTCTGCAACTAAGACAGATCAGGTGTAGCCACAGTGATGTGATTGGGATCAGGCTCCTAGCCTGGCCTGCCCTCCCATGCAAGCATCGCAGAAGCACCAAAGTGTCACCAAGCGCTCCATACTTACCCACCCCATTGCACACCCCACAAACCGCCCCGGCACAGACTACAAGTCCGCCATCACCTTATTGGACTGAGGAGCAGTTGGACTGCACACGTTGTACAATCTCCTTGCCAACGCTGGCCATGTAGCAGTCACCGCTGGAGGCGCTCACAGCCCCTTGCAATCTCAGCATCCTGGTTTGGACCAGTGTCCTCCATGTTGCAGGTTGACAGGGCAGCCATACAGCACACTCATCTCTGGCCATCCGAGGGGTGACCAGCACCCTCCGGGAAGCATTAAGGGTCACTGCCATGGAAGATGCTAAGTACAGCCATGATAACCACAGTCTCTATCTCTTTCATGCTGCAGGAGGACCACGTCAGGATCATGGATTCTGGTGACCTAGCTGTATCCCTGATGGCCTACAGAGTCCATAGAAGAAGGAGGGGAGAGCGACTGAGGCACCTGGCCGCACAAAGGCAGGAGCAGCAACCTCATGAAGAAGAGGCAGCAGGGGCTCCCGCACACGCTGCTCAAGAGCGACAGCGAGCTGTGGCTGGTTGGCGCCTAGCTACACCCAGGGTCTATAGATGCCGCCTGCCATACCTGCAGCTGACTGAGAACCAGTGTCGCCGATGACTGCGCATGTCTAGGGACCTGGTGGCTCACATCTGCCACTTACTGCAGGACTTGGAGCCAAGGGGACGTGGAGGGCATCCAGTGCCAGTGGCTTTGAAAGTGACCACGACACTCAATTTCTATGCCAGTGGCTCCTTTCAGGGCTCAACAGGTGACCTCTGTGGGATTTTGCAATCCGCCACCCACAAATACATCCGTGAGGTCATGGATGCCATCTCCTCCATGACACACAACTTTGTGCATTTCGCCCGGGACCGGGACAGCCACGATGCAAGGCCCATTGGATCCTGGGATTTCTACAAGTGCAGGGTGTGATTGACTGCACTCATGTGGCACTCAATTCTCCATCGCTACACTCAGAGGACTTCATCAATCGCAAGGGCTTCCACTCACTGAACTTGCAGCTGGTGTGCGCACGGTTTCCTGGGAGCATGCACGATGCCTACATCCTGAGTCACTTGCAGATCCCTGCAGTCTTCCAGGGTCCACAGAGGCTGCAGGGTTGGCTCCTTGGGGACTGCTACCCACTGAGGCCGTGACTGATGACACCCGTGCAGCAGCCTCAGACTGCAGCAAAGCGACGCTATAATGAGGCTCATGCAGCAGCTCGCAACTTGGTGGAGCAGACTATCGGGATGCTGAAGATGCAGTTCCAGTGTCTGGACCAGTCTGGTACAGCCCTGCAATATAGTCCGCAGAGGTTGTCACGCATCCCTCATCGTCTGCTACACCCTTTACAACCTGGTGCTGCAACGGGGAGAGGAGCTGGCTGAGGAGGAGATGGAGCAGCTGCACATCTCCTCTGATGAGGTGGAAGCTGACAGGGATGAGGGTGATGGGGTCTTCGGTGGTGACAACGATGGGGTTGAGGCTCTCGCACTGGCTAGATGAAGCACGCGCACTTTGGAGGCCTTCACAACTGCCAGATTTGTGGAGGATGATATCCTTACATAGCCTCTGAGCATGTCTGACTCCTCTCTCGCCGAGGGCAGCTTGCTTGTGCTCCATGATCAGGGCCATCTCAAAAACGCAGCCATGAAACTTTAGATGCATCTGATGCTGTGTCTGCCTTCAGCAATCTCAGCCTTTCAGGAGCTGGTGCACAGCATCACTGGTCGCAGATGCTGGTGTGATGTGGGTCAGCCCCACCTTAATAGTGCTGAGAACACAGAGAGAATGAGAGAACTCTGTGGCGCCTGCCCACTACACTCTGGCAACAATGACCAGCACAGCTGAGATGCAGGCATCAGTAATGTGTCCAGGGTGTGTGAAGCCGGACCATCACTGTGGCCTGAAGGCCGCACAGAGCACAGGGAATAGGCCCTGGACTGAGACACCAGCCTTTTTATCTTGTGCAGAAAGGTTTCACATCTGAGTGACAAGAACACAGCTCATCAGAACAAGGAACCACAGGCATTCTAAGAGTTTATTGACAAAAGTGAGCAGTATGTACAAGTGATCAACACCCATGACCAGGCTGTGCAACTACATTTACCTAACATTCCTAACCCTGCCACTACGTCTTGGTGCTTCCCAGACATCTACAGCAGAGGTGGAGGCAGCCTGCTGACTGTGACGCCCTGTCTGTGATGACTTTGGAGGGTGTCCTCTGGAGGGCTGAGACTTGGAGGGCCCTGGCCTGCTTTTGGGGTCCTGCTGTGTGGCAGTGGCACCCTCGTTGGCCTGTGAAACTGAATCTGTAGAGGTCACAGGAAGAGGGGAGTCACATGGGCCGGTCACTCCCCGAGTCACCTGGGTGGATGGCCCTGGATCGTGCACCTCCTGATCCTCCTCCCTATGAGTGCCTGAGAGTTCCTGGCTGACTCCATGAGCGGAAGGGGTAGCTGGAGTGAGATCGAGCTGCCCAGCATCCCTCTCGCGTACACACTGTTGGAGGCCAACTATGGCATCAGCAATGGAGTTAAACCCACGCAGCAGTGCAGCAGTGATGCCCTGGACCAAGGTCTCCTCCATCGTGCCTGGCAATCTGAGGAGTGCAGTGGGCATCCCTTCCTGTTGTTCCCTAGCTTGCCTTGCAGCTCCAGAAACTATGACATGACCGAGTCCAGAGGCTCGTCATCTGACTTAGACTCAGCAATGTTCTGGCCTCCAGCAGTACTCTGAGTGCCAGGGACCAGGGAAGTCCATGCCTCCGCCTGCTGTGGATCAGAAAGTGTGATATGCTCACCAGATTGTGATCCCAAAGCTACTCTAAAGCTAGGTCCCACTGAGGTGTGTGTCGCTGCACTGGTGGAGGGTGTGGGTGAGCGCTGTGATGGGACTTCAGGGAGGGTGCCTTCAGATTCCTCTTCAGAGGTTTCTTCGGAGCTTGATTGGAGCCCCTGGGTCATGGACTCTGTCGGCTGTTTGGCAGATGTGCCTGCAGAAGCAAGGGGAGATAATTAGTGCATGGCAGTGGCCTGTGAAACAGGACACATCACTCACGGCATGGTTGTCTGATGGATGTTGCACTGCTGGATCCTCACTTGGTAAAGCAGCGCCGACCTCAGCGTAAGCACAGGACCGGTCCCGGTCATCACCGGCCAGTTAGATGGCTCTGTTTTCGAATTCTGTCAGAACGTTGATTTCCGGCATCCCTCCACCTGTCTGCGACCTTTCCCTCCTGTTGTGAGCCAGTTTGTCCTGCATTATAGAGATGGGGAGAGTACCTCAGGACACCTGCTGGGCCAGATGATAAGTATGCCTGGCCTGTGTGGGTGGTGAGTGGTCCCATGGACGGGATGAGGACAATGACGATGTGTGTGAAAGAGTGAATGGTGATGTCTCTTGCACTGGTAGTGAGTGAGGACCCTGTGGATGTGTGATGGGTTTGAGAGTGTGAGAGTTGGGAGTGTTGAAAAAAGTGACTTACCCTTGCGGAACGAAGGAGATCATTCATCCTTTTGTGGCACCTGGTGGCTGTCCTCTACAGGGCGTTCTTGCTGACCACTGTTGTTACCGTCTCCCAAGCCGGGTTGGTGACATTGCTACCCATCCTGCGGCCAGAGCTGGGGTAGAGCACATCCCGGCAGGCCTCCATGGCAACCAGCAGTTGCTCGAGGGACCTGTTGTTGAAGCGGGAAGCTGTAGTCTTTTTGTCTTTGCTGGCAGTGGTGGTGAGCTGGTGGCGTTGAGCGCTTTGCTGGTGGTTGCCATTTAAATATGGCGACAGGAGTGAAACAACAGCGGGGAGATGGTGAGCAGGCGAATGAGACCCCGCCTGCCACAGAAGTGGCGTGTTTCGCGGGAGTGAATATATAATGAGACGGGCTTGGGAAGATGCAGCGTGAAAACCCACCATTTTCATCGGCGGGTAGGACTAAATTTTATGTACCTGCCACGGCACTTAGTGCAATTCTGGGGAAATTCCACCCATTGTGTTTGAAGCGGGTTTGATGTTCCTTGAACCTAATGTGCTGCGGCCTATTTTCCCAATGTAGACCATTGTATGGTATGCTGTAAATTCCTGGTTTATTTTCAGATGGTATTTTGCCTTTGTGGGTGTGAAGGATGGAGTAGAGCTTCTGAGATTACCTGTGTCGGAATTCTATGTCTGTTGACTTGAGACTACTTTGTACTCTGAGGTGGAACCAAAATACGAGAGGCTGACTAGATTTTTCCTTTTTAGATAATAATCCAATTTTCTCTTGAATGCCTCGATTGATCCTGCCTCCACCACAAAGACAGCGCATTCCAAATCTTAACAACTTGATGCATGAAAACGTTTCTCATCTCCATTGTTTCTTTTGCTAATTATCTTAAATCTGTGCCATCTGGTTCTAGATTATTCCACCAGTGGGGAAGGTTTCTCCCTATCTACACTGCCCAAAGGCCTCAAGAATACCTCTGACAAATCTCCTCTCAACCTTCCCTTCTCCAATGAAAACAGTCCCAACTTCTCCAATCTATGTAACTGAAGTTCCTCAGCCCTGGAATCATTCTTGTGAATCTTTTCTGCACTCTCTGTAATACCTTCAGATCTTTCCTAAATTGTGGCAACCAGAACTGGATGCATAATCTCAGCTGAGGCCAAACCAGTGTTTTATGCAAGTTATCTTGTGTCAAATCAACTGGAATTTTGATTTCCCCTTGATCAGGACATCAAATGGATCATAAAGTTAAATAAATGGAGCTGTATCAGTATGCAAGACATATTGGCTCAGATTTTTGCTGAATCATGCCCGTTAGACTTTTCCCCTCAAACATTTTTTGCTGGAAGTCTGAACTGTGTGTGAACTGTGTGGTGTTTGGGACCTTGGTGAACAATGGAACCAATGGTCCTTAACCAAAGAAATTCCGAGATTGAGAAAGAACAGAAGAACTGAAAGGGAAATAGGGTGATTTAGAGTCAAATCAGGTACAGAAAAGAAATGTAAAGAGAGTGAAGGAAATATTTGAATGAAAGAAAAAAAGAAAATAAGAGTAAGATAAAAATGAAAAAAATTATAAATCTGTAATAATTTATTGTCTATAGGAATGAACTCCATTCTGGGACAGAAAGGTTGAGTTGCAGGAACATAAATCTTGTAAATAAAAAGGGTCTTAATGCTGTTAAGTAGCAACCCTAACTTTCTGCAGCGAGGTTAATTGGAATTAATGTGCAACTGCAGCAGTTTCATGAAACTGATGTAAGGTTGGCGGCTGGCTATCATTTTCACGATGCTAAAGATGGAATGGCATAAATGAGCCAGCAGCTTGTGGTGATTTGTGCTTCAAGGTGGTATCTCTTCCTTACCAGAAGTTACTGGAGTATTTACACATTAGTAATATTGAGCACCATTAAACATGTTGTTCCTTTGGCAGCAAAATTTGGACCAATACTTCATGATTTCTTTTTACAGTTATATAAATATATTACAAAAACAGAATTACCTGGAAAAACTCAGCAGGTCTGGCAGCATCAGTGGAGAAGAAAAGAGTTGACGTTTCGAGTCCTCATGACCCTTCAACAGAACTAAGTAAAAATAGGACAGGGGTGAAATATTTCTTATTTCACCCCTCTCCTATTTTTACTTAGTTCCGTTGAAGGGCCATGAGGACTCGAAACGTCAACTCTTTTCTTCTCGGCCGATGCTGCCAGACCTGCTGAGTTTTTCCAGGTAATTCTCTTTTTGTTTTGGATTTCCAGCATCTGCAGTAGTTTTTTGTTTGTTGAATGTAAATATATTATGCAGCTTCATTTATTCAAGTGGGTTATAAATATGCAATGGGAAATTAGCTTGTGTATATGAGAAATAAATATTTAAGTCTATTGGGCAATTTGCCAAGTTCTAAGTTAGTAGGAGGTGCTCCAACAAATTGGTGCCTTCTGCTCTCTCCGTATGGCTGAAAACTAACCACCATCCTGGCCAGAGGGAAATATTCATTTTGGTGGTTACTGGATAAGTATGCAGGAGTGCAGAAATAAAATTGGCACAAGGCAACTTGCTACCATCTGCTCCAAATGAACTGCAGGACTGAGCATTTTCATTACACATTTGAACAGTCGGCTCTGTTGATGGTTCTGCATATTTATCCAATGGGTTGCTGAGCCATACAGATTAAGATCTTAGGTTCAGTTTTTGGGGATATTCTCTTGGGACAAAACAATGTGATATCAAGGTACATTGAGTTCCAGAGTTCAATACTGGTTTGATAAGATTGGACAGTCAGCAACTGAGCCCAACTGTTTGACAACAGTTCCTGAGGCCAGGAGCATGATGAAACAACTTAATTAACATCAATAGAGAGAAGGTTATTAACCTAGATCTCTGAAAATCATTTATTTATGTCTCTGCATATTGCTTCAGTTCTCTCACATTGATAAGCCTAGTCATACTTGCCATTCAGTTTCTTCTGATAATGTCTTCTGCAGTCGGTATTTTAATCAAAGATGAACTTCAATCTATGACATAGATTGGGACCTGGATATTGAAGGGTATGTGCCATTTAGAAAGGACAGGAGGCTGGGACAGGAAGGGGTGGCTCTAGTAATTAAAGATGATATTAGCACAATAGAGAGGGATGATCGTAGTTCAGGAAATGAGGATATAGAGGCAATTTGGGTAGAGATGAGGAAGGATAAAGACAAGAAGTCACATGAGGGAGTGGTATACAGGGCCCCGAACAGTAACCACATGGTAGGACTGGGTGTAAAGGAAGAAATAATGGAAGACTGTCAGAAAGGTATGGTGATTATCACGAGGGATTTTAATTTACATATAGACTGGAAAAATCAGATGGGCAAAAGTAGCCTACATGAGGAATGTATAGAATGTTTTTGGGATAATTTCTTAGAATAGCATGTTCTGGAGCCAACCCGGGCCAGGCAATACTAGACCTAGAATTGAGCAACGAGATAGGATTAATTAATGACTTCATAGTGAAGGTGCCCCTAGGAAGCAGCAATCATAATATAATTGAATTTTACATTCAGTTTGAGGCAGAGATGAGTGGGTCCAAGACAAGTGCTTTAAATTTAAACAAGGGCAATTATGAAAACAAAGCTAGCAAAAGTGAACTGGCAATTTAGTTTAAGGGATAGGTCAATAGACATGCAGTGGTGGACAATAAGGGGATATTTCAGGATACACAGAACAGAAACATTGCAACGAGAAAGAAAAATTCCTAGGGGTGAACCCACCATCCGTGGTTAATTAAAAAATGTAAAGATGGTATGAAACTTAAAGAAAAAGCATATAATTACACAATGATGTGTGGCAGGTCAGAAGATTGGACAGAATATAAAAAAACAGCAAAGAGTGACAAAAACATTAATAAATAAGGAGGGAAAAATATGATTACGAGAGAAAGTATAGATATTTTAAAAAGAAAAGAATTAACAAAGTGAGTGTTGGTGCTATAGAAAATGAGTCTGGGGAATTAATAATGCAAAATAAGGAGATGGCAGATGAATTGAACCGATATTTTGCCTCGGTCTTCACTACAGAGGATACAAGTATCATCCCAGAAATTGGAAGGGAGGGAGGAACTCAAGAAAATAACAATCACCAGGGAACTGGTACTTAGCAAATTGTTGGAACTGCAGGTTGACAAGTCCCTCGGTCCTGATGGATTTCATCCTAGGGTTTTAAAAGTGGCTAGTGAGTTAGTTGATGCGTTGGTTTTAATTTTCCAAAATTCACTAGATTCGGGAAAACTCCCATTCGATTGGAAAATAGCAAACTCCTTTATTCAAAAAAGGAGGGAAACAGAAAGCTGGAAACTACAGGCCAGTTAGCTTAACATTTGTCATAGGGAAAACGTTAGATACTAATATTAAAAATGTTACTAGCAGGGCACTTAGATAAATTAAAGGCAATCAGGCAGAGTCAACATGGTTTTGTGAAAGGAAAATCGTGTTTAAACAATTTATTGGAGCTCTTTGAAGAAGTAACATATACTGTGGATAAAGTGGAACTGGTGGATTTACTGCACCTAGATTTTCAGAAGGCATTTGATAAGTTGCCACATCTTTTTGCTTTTTGCAGAAAATAAAAGTTCATGTTGTAAAGGGTAACATATTGGCATGGATAGAAGATTAGTGAGCTAACAGGAAACAGAGAGTGGGTGTAAATAGGTCATGTTCTGGTTGGCAAGATATAATGAGTAATGTGTCATAGAGATCAATGCTGGGGCCTCAACTCTTTACAATTTATATAAGTGATTTGGATGAAGGGACTGAAGGGATGGTTGCTAACTTTGCTGCTGACACAAAGCTAGGTAGGAAAGTAAGTTGTGAAGAGGGCAGAAGGAGGTTACAAAGGGATATATATAGGTTAGGTAAATGGCAAAAATCTGGGAAATGGAGTATAATGTGGGAAAATGTGAAATTGTCCATTTTGGTAGGAAGAATAAAAAAGCATATTATTTAAATGGTGAGATATTTTACAGCTCTGAGATGCAAAGGGATCTGGGTGTCCTAGTGCATGAAGCGCAAAAGGTTAGTATACAGGTAAAGCAAGTAATTAGCAAAACTCATAGAATGTCATCATTTATTGCAAGGAGAATTGAATATTAGGGCAGGGAAGTTATGTTTCGGTTATACAGGGCATTGGTGAGACCACATCTGGAGTATTGTGTACAGTTTTGGTCTCCTTATTTAAGGAAGGATGTAAATGCTTTGGAAGCAGTTCAGAGAAGGTTTACTAAACTAATACCTGGAATGGGCGGGTTGCCTTATGAGGAAAGGCTGGTGAGGCTAGACCTGTATTCACTGGAGTTTAGAAGAGTAAGGGGCGACTTCACAGAATCACAGATTTGTTATGGTGCAGAAGGCGGCCATTGGGCCTATCGTGTCTGCACCGGCTCTCCAAATGAGCATGATGACTTAGTGTCATTCTCCAGCCTTTTCCCTGTACCTTCGTACATTGTTTCTCTTCAAATAATCAGCTAATGCTCTCTTGAATCCCTCGATTGAACCTGCCTCCACTACACTTCCAGGCAGTGCATTCCAGACTCGACCCGCTCGCTGTGAGAGAAAGTTTTTTCACACATCACATTAGCTTCTTTTGCAAATCACTTTAAATCTGTGTTCTCTCGTACTCGATCCTTTTACGAGCAGGAACAGTTTCTCCCTCTCTACCCTATGTAGCCCCCTCATGATTTTGAGCACCTCTATCAAATCTCCTCTTCAAGGAGAACAGTCTAACCTCTCCAATCTATCTTCATAACTGAAGTTTTTCATCCCTGGAATCATTCTTGCAAAGCTCTTCTGCATTCTCCAATGTGTTCACACTCTTCCTATAGTGTGGTGCCCTCGGCTGTACACAATACTCCAGCTGAGGTCTTAGTGGCTTATTTAAGTTCAGCATAACCTCCTTGCTCTTTAACTCTATACCCCTATTAATAAAGCCGAGGATACTGTATGCTTTATAAACTGCTCTCTCCACCTGTCCTGCCACTTTCAATCATCTATGCACATATACACCCAGGTCCCTCTGCTCCTGCAACCCCTTAAGAATTGTACCCCTTATTTTACATTGCCAATCCATGTTCTTCCTACCAAAATACATTACCTCACACTTCACATTGAACGTCATCTGCCACTTATCTGCTCACTCCACCAACTTGTCTATGTCCTTTTGAAGTTCTACACTGTCCTCCTCACAGTTTACAATGCTTCCAAGTTTTGTATCATCTGCAACTTTGAAATTGTCCCCTGCACACCAAGATCTAGATCATTAATATATATCAGGAAAAGCAAGGGTCCCAATACCAACCCCTAGGGGGCTCCACTATAAACCCTTTCCAAGCCCGAAAAATATCCATTGACCATTACACTCTGTTTCCTATTACTCAGCCAATTTTGTATCCACGGTGCTCCCTTCCCTTGTATTCCATGAGCTATAATTTTTCTCACAAGCCTGTTGTGTGGCACTGTATCGAACACATGGAAACTTTTGAAAGTCCATGTACACCACATCAACAGCATTACCCTCAGCAACCCTCTCTGTTACCGTTTTTAAAAATTCCAGCAAGACAGTTAACATGATTTCCCCTTTAGAAATCCATGCTGGTTCTTCCTAATCAACCCACATTTTTTTGTGTGGCTACTAATTCTATCCTGAATAATTATTTCTCGAAGCTTCCCCACCACTGAAGTTAAACTGACTGGTCTGTAATTGCTGGGCTTATTGTTACAAGCTTTTCTGAACAAAGGCATAATGTTTGCAATTCTCCAACCTTCTGTCACCTCCCCGAGTCTAGGGAAGACTGAAAGATTATGTCCACTGCCCCTGCGATTTCCACTCTCACTTCCTTCAATATCCTTGGATGCATACTTGATTGACATGATTGAAACATATAAAATCCTGGGGGATCTTGACAGGGTGGATGTGGAAAAGATATTTCCTCTTGTGGGAGAATTTAGAACTGGGGTCACTGTTTAAAAATAAGGAGTCACCAATTTAAGACAGGAGATGAGGGAAAATTATTTCTCTGAGGGTTAAGAGTCTTTGGAATTCTCCTCAGGTGTTGGAGATAGAGTCTTCAAATATTTTTAAGGCAGGTCTAGATAGATTCTTGATAAACAAGGGGTGAAAGTTATCGGGGGTAGCAGGAATGTGCAATTGAGGTTGAAATCAGATAAGCCATGATCTCATTGAATAGTGCAGCAGGTTCAAAGGGCCAAGGGGCATACTCCTGCTCCTAACGTGTATGCTCGTATGTATGTTTGTATGTACAAAACCAAGTGGTGACAATCCTAATCAAAAAACTAAGCTCTGATAAGACCGCTTTCTCTCTGATAGCACTAAAAGAAACCCTGAATAGTGAACTGCAATATAGCAGTGTTGTAGCATTCCTTTAAGGGACAGGAGCAGGCCATCAATAGAAAGGACGTGCATTATGTGACCCAGTTTCAATTTCACTTTGGCCTGAGAGCAGAACACAGCACACACAGCTCTGTTGTTGATGCCTTCAAGCTTTCTATCCATGTATATATGTTCTCATGTCCCTAGTTTGAATAAGTAAACCCACAACATGTTTAACCAATCCCTTATGAGTGATTGGTGCCTTTATATCATTACAAAAACACATGATGTTCAGTGGTGGTCAAGCAGTGTGGCAGCAAGATTAATTACAGATACAACATGGTGAACAGCCTTAGATCACGCTACTTGGCATGAGACGACCCTCGACATTTGTCAGAGCACTACAAGTTTGTAGTGTCAGAGAATGTTAAAATCGCAGCGTGGTGACTGCATAGAAAAGCTTTGAAGACACAGCCCAGCATAGTGCTCAAATAAAGAGCTGATAAGCTTACGGATCCCTCCTGGTGAGACGGCAGTGCATAGCCTGTCTGTTCAGTGAGTGGAACAGCATGTTGAGAGGACCAGCACCAGGTTAGCTCTGTCAAGAAAGGTGAGTGAGCAGGGTGTAGGTCGGATCGATAACGAGCAAGGGGGTGTCAAACAAAAAGAAAAGTAAAACAAAGCCGTTATGAAATTGGGCCAGAGAAAGTTGCGATTATAACAGGTGGCTTTGAGAGTTGCTGAACAATAAATTGAATAAAACAAGGAAGAAGGTCAAAGAGATATTGTCAAAATGTCCACAAAATTCCCCAGTTTGAATTGGGATGCATCTGATCTACTATCCGAAATCAAAATCTTTAAACAGCGCACAGAGCTATGGTTTCTTGATTCAGGTGTGTCTGAACCAGACAAGAAAGCCATAAAAATTTGTTTAGCAATTGGGAATGAAGATCTACACAGGCTGAACACATCTGGATTAACAACAGAAGAGCAAAAGGATCCCCAAAAGATACAGACAACATTGGAAGACTGGTTCAGAATCAGGTTAAACTTCCCTGTATGTCAGCTAGAGTTCATGTCATTTCGATAACAGCCTACTGAATCACTTCATCAGCAGATGCAGAGAAAACGCTGTGTACTGTGATTTTTCAAATGCAGAGCTAGCAAACAGAATTGTTAAGTTGGTGATCACGTCCACTCCCAGGGAAGCATTCCATAAAGATCTGCTAGACAAGTCTAAAACATATAGCATTGGAGAGCTACTGAAGAATGGACGCAAGTATGAAGTGCTCCTCGCAGATCGACAGGTCATAAGTACAACCCCAATTGTTGATGCATTTACTAGAATGTCCAAACCTAGCAAGGCCTGTGGAAAGTGGGGTCTTCTGCATGTACCAAGGAAATGCCCATCTTTTAATCAATTCTCCAAGGCATGTATCAGAAATAACCATTGGCAGTGCCAGGGCATGAGAGCAAAGGTTGATGCAGCTATAAAGAACCATGAACTGATACAAACAGGCCATACACAACTGGTATCTTCAAGCAATAAGAATGACCACCCGGTATCCAGTCAGAAATATAAGGTGTTTAACAAAGGAGAAAATGATGGTGATGTACATGACGACACGAAGAGCGGTAAACGCATGTTTCACACCGTCAATCTCATGTAAAACACAGTCCCGCACGAAATCACAGTGGGATCATCCAATGGTGTCTGCCATGGCGGAATAGTGTGGGAGGCCAGCGACAACCTTCTTTGCATCCCAGCCCAGAACATGTCTGGACAAGTGTGACGTGCAAAAGTCGGGACTTAGCATTAGGGCCTTGCTCAGATCATGGACATTCAAAGAGCATAAGATGTTGGAGCCCCACAGCTACCAGACCTTGGAGGAACATGTGCATCGCATGCTAGGTGGATTCTCATAAGCATGGCTCCACTGCGAAGCAGTTCTTGGAAGGTGGGAGGTCTCCGTTGATGTCTTGGGTCTGCTTCAGAACATCACAGTCATGGCCATGGGTTGCTATGGATGATCGACGAGGTAGGGGAGAGGAAGGTCCAGCTGTGAGTGGGGGAGGAAGGTGTACCGGGGGGGGGGGGCGCAGGGGGACAGCAAGGTCTAGGTTTGACTGGGAGAGGAAGATGTACTATGGGGGTGGAAGGTGGGGGTGAGGTTCAGGGGGTGGAGAACAAAGGTGTCAGGGCTGGACGAAGGGGTCAGGGGATGGATGGAGTACGGGAGGGTGTAATGGGGGACAATGTGGCAAGTGGGGAAGTAGGTGTAAACGGGGAGGAAGGTGTAAGAGGAATCCGGAGGGGAGAAGGAGTCCGGAACGGGGAAGGAGTCTGGAGGGGGAAAGGAATCCTGGGGGGTAGGGGGTGGAGGAGTCCAGGGGAGGAAGGGGGAAAGGAGTCCGGGGGTGGGTGAAGGAGTCCAGAGGAATGGGGAAGGAGCCTGGAGCAGTGGCTGGAAAGGGTGTCTGCAGGGGGAGAAGGAGTCCGTAGGGGAAGGAATGAGTCAAGAGGGGGAACAAGGAGCAAGGGTGACAGAGGGAGTAAAGGTGGTGGAGGGAGTAAGGAGGGGGGAATGTCCAGGTGAACATGCAAGGGAGGGGTCTGTGGAGTCAATGACTGCCTCCTGGGGAGAGAGAACTGGCGATGGATGTGGTAGGAGGGAATGGTGAGTATGAGAGGGAGAAAAGTGAGCTGGGAAAGTGGGAGTGAGGGTGCAACAGTAGCAGTAGGAGGGCCGGCAAGCGTGGTTGGTGAGGACTCGGAGGCGGATATGGACACTGGGGGTGGGAAGGACGAGGTCAGGGAGGTCCATGTGGATGGAGGTGGGATTTTTGGGTAGGTAGGGAATGTGCACATTTATCTGGACATCCTGGAATGAAAAGAGTTCTGGTTGGTAGGTGACAGTGGGGAGGTGGAAGGCGATGCCGGGGTGGGGTCAATGCCAACAGCACCGACGTCGCAGACACAGACCATGTCCTCACCAGTCAGCGTGATGGCACACTCCTCAAAGTAAGCAAGGGGCCAAATGTGGGCCATGCCAACCCCAGTCTGGGACCTCTCCCTGCTGTTGTGAGCTAGCTTCTCCTGCATGAAAACAGATGGAGTGTGTGAGAGCAGGACACATGGCACTACGTGGAATGTTTGTGTGATGACCGGAGCCATGGACGGGTTGAGAATGCAAGTTCTAGAGATGTGAGAGTCTGTGTGAGAATTAGTGCTGTTGTCCTTTGAGGTGTGAGATCCCTGTGGATGTGTGATGAGTTTGAGAGTGTGTGAGTTGAGAGCGATGAGGTGGTTGGCTTACCCTGGCGGAACAGACGAGAGCATTCATCTTCTTCCTGCACTGGATGGCTGACCTCCTCTGTGCTCCGGTGGCACTGACCACTGCTGCTACTGCCTCCCAGGCCGGATTGGTGACTCTGGTGGACCTCCTGTTGTCAGAGCAGGGGTAGAGGACATCGCAGAGGCTTTCCACTGCGTCCAGCACACGCCCCAGAGACGCTTCACTAAATTTGGGGGTTGCCGTCTTCTTTGCTTTCGGGGCCATCTGTTGCCTGGAACAGCCTTGGTCTGAAGACATGAATTAGGCATCTGGTGCGCTTTAAATATGGCATCGGAGTGAGGAAATGCTGAGGTCACGGTGTGGCGGGCAATTCCGAACCTGCCCACCAGCATTCCGGTGTGTTCCTCGTGAATGCATAATTAAAAAGGCAAGATGCACCAGCAATGGACAATACAGTGCAAAAAGCTGCCATTCTACTCTCTCAGAAACAAGAGAGCAAGTTTTAAAACCGCAAGAGAAGATGATCAATGTGCATGATAAAAATGCAGGTACAAAATTACCAAGTTTACAGTTGGGCAACAAGTTTGCATCCAGGCTTCCTGAGAAGAAAGGTAGCAACTAGCAAAGGTAACATGGGTTTGCTCAGAACCAAGGTATCATGAAATCATTACGCACAAAGACGCAAAGGTGAGGTGTAACTGAGGACACATCAGATCCATTCCAGCTCCTCAACCACCATACAGTCCTACTGCATCTCGGGCAAGATCCAATTGCAACCAGGAACAACATCCACGAATGACAATTCCACAGCTCACTGTGACTAAACATAAACATGAACTTCTTTGGCAGGGGGGGGGAAGGTATCTTTAAAAAGAAAGGGGCATGTTGTAACATTTCTTCAAGGGATAGCAGTGTGCCATCACTAATAGGGAAGTGTGTCATTTGTTCCAGCCTCAGTTTCACTTTGGCTTGTGAGAACATAGCACACACAGCTCTGCTGTCGATGTCTTCAAGCTTTCTATCCACATATGTATGTTCTCATGTGCCTTGTTTAAATAAATTAATCAACAAACGTGTTTACATAATTCTTTATGAGTGATTGGTGCCTTTGTATCATTATAACAACACAAGAAGCAGCATACACTGTTTAAAAGGACTGATAACAAAACCTTTGTTTAAAATCCCGATGGTAAGATAGTTGTTACGATTTTGCACTATGGGGTATTTACACGACTCACGATTAGTCCACAAGTGGACTTTTAACCTTACCTGCTCATTGTTTAGGTGCAAGTAGTGAAAACCAGAGATTGAACATAGAATCCTTACCCCCTGTATTCTGTTTTATTTCAATATACATCTGTCTTCAGGGGGAAGATGACTAACACCCTTAACTAACTGAGGCACAGGCTCTAAACTCAGACACAAATCTATTTAACATTGCGCAGATAAATAAGTGGCTTTCAGTATAGTCTTAATTATGAACTTAATTATTTTCCTGCACAACCACTGAACATAACACTAATTCTTGAAACATAATCGCTCACTGCATCTCTCATGAGTACCTTGGTAGTAATTCATAGCTTGTCAATTGTCTAAGACGATTGACTCCATTCACTTTGCAAAATCTATAATGGTTGGAAATAATGCAGACAGCTATCAAAAAATGCTATTCAACAAATTAAAACTAGTGAATCTGCATTCAATATATGTTAGCATGTTAAACTCCCTTCGTTCAAAAGGAACCAGGCCTGCCAGGATGTAAAATATATTCCTGTATTCCTGTAGCTTGAAGGAAAGTAAAAACTGGATAATAAAATAACAAAGATATAAACTGTTCTTTTTATCACAACTGCATAAAAATGTGTCCCCTTGTTAACTGAATTACTATCGCCTTTGATAACAGAGTTAATGGATGCTCCACCACCTATTTTATAATCAGAATACAGTGAACAGGACCACACACAGAGTAATATTATATTGGTGCAGTTTTAACAATTGGTATTTTGTATACAATTACTAGGTTGATGTACAGTACCTCCAAAAAGCAGCATATACAGCAAGCAATGTTAAAAGGGCCATACAGGCAATTCCACATCCGATCATTAATGGGACAGACGGTACTCCTGTAAATTCCATGCTCTGAAAAGTAAATCAAAAAGGGAGGTCAGATTTTCCCAGGATGTAACAACACTGCTAATGTTTGTGTGTTTTCACAATTGTAAATACATACTAACATAAATATTTGCATTTATATCACACATTTTCATGTTAAAACACCTCAAAGTACATCACAAAATTAATTTCTTTCGAAGTGCAGCAATTCTTATGCAGGAAAATGGGCCAACTAATCTGTACCAACGCCGGGCATGTGCATTTGTATGCGTGGCCACCATCTTTATAGGGGGCAATGTGCAGCAGGGTGCGTGCACAGTCATCGCTAGCCCTGGAATTGCAAATGTTACAGCTCTGGCGGCTTCAGGTAACACTTTTAACAATCCCTTCCATCCATAGCTCACCCAAAGCCTCAGAGACAGGGCCAGAAAGAGCAAGTGGCAAATGGCACACATTCCGTCCGCCCATCCTCAACGCCAACCCCCAATTAAAATGGCACATCTTGTTGGTGTCTTTTTAGAAATTTATTAAAAGATGAAATATTGAAAGAAATGGCTTGGGAGAGAGAGAGAAAGCAGGAGAGAGGAAGATAGGGAAATGGCCACACCCCAAGTGCCCGCCCACCACGGGGCTCAGGAAGCATGGAATTGCTTGAAATTTCAGACCAGCCATTTAATTAGTTCAGAGGGAAAGTCAACCTGGATTTGTTGTTTTTTTCTTGTGGTATGAATCATTTTGGGGATTCATGGTGTTATGGCACAGCATATGGTAAGTGCTGAGCTGCTCAAATCCCAGAGAGAAACTTGAAACAGCTGCCACAACTGTTTTTGCAATTTGCATTTTATTTCAAGGTGCGTGCCTTGAATTCAGTAGTAATAAGTCCACCGAGTCAAGAGGTTTTTTACAAAACTAAATTAAACATTTCTTAATAGGAGAAAATATTTTAAGCACATACATAGGTATACAAATTGCTACTGTAATAACTCCTAACTCCCCTGATGAATCTGACTCCCAGCTACACCTATGTTAAGGCAACAGTAAAACAACATATGGCAGGATCTTCCAGTCGGTGAGCAGGGGCGGGTTGGACAATCCTGTTCTAAATGGACGACCTCACACATACCTACATTGAAATTAATTGGTCAAAGTTTTGCCCACTGTCACACCCATGTGTACCCGTGAATGCATGAAAAATGAATGTTTTAATATGTTTAAAAATGTGTAATATGGACAATTTGCATTGCAACAAGATTGAGTCAAGGGGGTCAGGTGACCTCCCTCCCTGTCTGCAAATATACTTGAAACTGCCCAAGGCTGGGAGCAGCTGACTTGTCTGGTTAGGATACTAATATGGAAACAATCTTCTGGAACATTCCTTTGAGAAAATATTAAAAATGCAACAAATCTCTCCTATCAATGTAACAGCTACTGTTATCCAAGTGCCTACAGAAACCAGTGCATAACGACTGCACAGACCTCAGGGCTGCAGAATGAATTGCCACAGAATGGCTGTGAGGAAAAAAACATTCTATCACAAGGAGACGCAAATAGACAAGATTCAAACCCTATTATGTGTCAACGCTAACGTCATCAGGGACTATTTGTGTGGACAATGGAAACACCGATACTATGGTCACCTGAAAAAAAATCACCTTATGATAAGAAATATTTATTAACACACATCTTGAGAGTAGTCTCAAATGTCAGTCAGTCTGGGAGTCAAAGAAATTCAAAGGGAAAAAAATCCCACCCAGCAAAGAAAGAACCCTGCCAAGAATTCACTAACAAACAGAGAAGCGGGGCTAGCCTTTTACTGACAGATTTGCAGAACCAAGCCAGATTTTCGCTACAGAGGCTCCAATATAACTTCCTGGAGCAAAGCCAGGAGCAAGACACTGTGAAATCATCGCCAGAAACTTCTAACCTACATTTTCTTCAGTGAACGAAAATGAAATCATCAGGCCAGCAACGTTTCCAGCTTTCATCTGGAAAGACAAGGGTAATGGTAACTTTTTGGACTCTTTTAAAAATATAAGTGCATGTTACCTCTTTTGTAATCACCTTCTCTTGTGTGTGTTTCTTATGTGAGTGGGCATTGTTGCAATTATATTTGGGCGTTGAAAAATAAACATTTATTTCTTTTTTTAAATTTATGAGAAAACCTGTCTTGTGTCTGTTCTTGAGAGTTACAGAACTCAAGAGGTTAAATTCTTCTTTAAAACACATCTTGTTGCAGTTATTTGAGAGGTGAAATGAAGGGGGAATCATCCTACCATTTCTCCTCTGCCCACAACACCACTCAATTAAGCTATCAACGTCCCTATGATTTTATGCTCCCTTTTACACTACTTTACTATGTCACCAATCTATGCACCATCACTAAACTTGGATACATGGCTGTCTAATGCATTATCTAAGTCATTAATAAATATAGTGAATAGCTAATTCCCAGCACAGATTCTTAAGGGACACCACTAGTCACTTCCATCCAATTCAAGTATATAACCATTATATCTAATCCCTGTCTTCTACTGTCTAACCAACTCCTCCAATTAAACATTCTCATCCTCCCATTGAAACACTTTCATAGACCCATAGACGTTTACAGCACAGAAGGAGGCCATTCGACCCATTGCATCCATGCCGATCAAAAGATCTGACTACACTAATCCCATTTTCCAGCACTTAGCCCATATCTCTGGAGGCTACAGCAACACAAGTGAATAGATAAATACATCTTAAATGTTATGAGAGTTTTTGGCTCAACCACCCTTTCAGGCAGTGAGTTCCAGACTCCCACCACCCTCTGGGTGAAAAAGATTCTCCTCAACTCTCCTCTTAGCCTTCTACCTCTTACTTAAATCTATTCTCCCTGGTTATTGACCTCTCTACTAATGGAAAAAGTGCCTTCCTATTCACCCTATCCATGTCCCTCATAATCTTATACATCTCTATCAAGTCCCCTCTCAACCTTCGCTGCTCCAAGGAAAACAATAGCTAAGACCCTCCAGCCCACACAGCATCCTGGTAAATTTCCTCTGCACTCTCTGCAGTGCTACCACATCCTTCCTATAATGTGGTGACCAGAACTGCTTGCAATACTCCAGTTGTGGTCCAACCAGCGTTTTATCCAGTTCCAGCATAACCTCCCTGCTCTTGTATTTTATGCCTCGGCTAATAAAGGCAAGTATCCCATATGCCTTCTTAACCACCTTATCTATCTGCCCTGCTACCTTCATAGATCTGTGAATATGCACACCAAGGCCCCTCTGATCTTCAGTACTTTCCAAGGTCCTAACATTCATAGTGTAATCCCTTGCCTTATTAGCCCTTCCCAAGGGCATTACCTCACACTTTTCCAGGTTGAATTCCATTTGCCACTGCTCTGCCCCCCTGACCAGCCCATTGATATCCTCCTGCAGTTTACAGCTATCCTCCTCATTATTTACCACTCTTCAAATTTTCATGTCATCCGCAAACTTCGTGATCATACCCCTTACAGTTAAGTCCAAATCACTTATGTACACCACATACACCAAGGGCCCCAGCACCGAGCCCTGCGGAACTCCACGGGAAACAGGTTTCCAGTCACAGAAACATCCCTCTACCATTACCCTCTGCTTCCTGCCTCTCAGCCAATTTTGGATGTAATGCGCCACTTTGCCTTGGATTCCATGGGCTCTTACTTTCTTGACCAGTCTGTCATGAGGGACCTTATCAAAAGCCTTGCTAAAGTCCATGTAGACCACATCAAAGCATTACCTTCATCAACACTCCTGGTTACCTCCTCAAAAAATTTGATCAAATTTGTCAAACATGACCTTCCCTTAACAAATCCAAGCTGACTATCCCTGATTAATCAGTGTCTGATTAATTTTGTTCTAGTAACTTCCCCACCACCAAGGTTAGACTGACTAGCCTGTAATTTCCTGGTCTATCCCTTCCTCTCTTTATTAATAGTGGGACAACATTAGCAGTCCTCCAGTCTTTTGGCTGGCAGCTCACCTGTGGTCAGAGAGGATTTGAAGATTACTGCCAGTGCCCCTGATATCTCTTCCTTTTCCTCCCTCAACAGCATGGGGTACATCTCACCTGGGCCTGCAGATTTATCCACTTTTAATGCCACTAAACCTGCTAGTACCTTCTCTCTCTCTATGTTAATTTCCTCTAATATTTCACAGTCCTCCACCCTGATGTCTATACCTGCGTTGTGCTTTTCCATTGTGAAGACTGACGCAAAGTATTCATTGAGGACTGTACCCTGGTCTTCCGGGTCCACACACAGATTATCTCTATTTGGCCCTATTCTTTCCCTAATTATTCTCTTGCTCTTCATATATTTAAAACAACCATTTGGGTTTTCCTTTATTCCACCCACCAATACTTTCTCATGCACTCTCTTAGCTTTCCTAATTTCCTTTTTAAGATCCCCCTGCACTTTTTATACTCCTCTAGGGACTTTTCCGTATTAAGCCCTTGCTATCTGCCATAAGCTTCCCTTTTTTTCTTAATCTTAACCTTTTAGTCCCTTGACATCTAGGGTTCTCCGGACTTGGTCCCCCCTTTGTTTTTAAGGGAACATATTTGCCATGTATTCTCGCTACTTCCTCCTTAAATGCCTCCCACTGCTCTGACACAGTTTTATCTGCAAGTAGCTGCTCCCAGTTCACTTGGGCCAAATCATATCTCATCTTAGTAAAATTAGCCTTTCCCCAGTTTAGAACTTTTATTCCCAGCCCAACCTTATCCTTTTCCATAACTATCCTAAATCTAACTGAATTATGAACACTATCTCCAAAATGCTCCCCTACTGATATGTCTTCCACCTGCCCAGGCTCATTTCCGAACATTAGGTCCAGAACTGCCCCCTTCCTTGTTGGGCTTTCTACGTACTGGCTTAAAAAGTTCTCCTGGATGCAACTTAAGAATTTTGCTCCCTCCCTACCTTGCACACTAAAACTATCCCAATTAATATTTGGGTAGTTAAAATCCCCTACTATTACTGCCTTATTATTCTTATTTTTCTTTGAAATTTGATTACATATTTGATTCTCTATCTCTCCCTGACTCTTTGGGGACCCATAGTACACACCCAACAGCGTGTTTGCCACTGTTGCGCTTTTTAACTTCTACTCATATGGCCTCATTTGATGATCCTTCCAGGATATCATCCCTCCTCACTGCTATAATTGATTCCTTAATCAATTGCGACCCCCCTGCCCCTCCTCTTCTATCCACCTCTCTATCTCGTCTGAATACCCTGCAACCAGGAATGTTGAGCTGCCAATCCTGCCCTTCTTTTAGCCAAGTCTCGGCAATAGCTATGATATCATACTCTCACGTGCTTATCTGTGCTCTCAGCTCGTCTGTCTTATTGTTCAAGCTCCCTGCTTTAAAATATATTCCATTTAGCCTTGCTAAGCTCACTTCTTTCGTATCTAGCCTATGTTTCGTCTGCCTTCCAGACTCATTTACTAGCGCTTTAACTTCTAATTCCATCTCAGCTTCTCTCCCCTCTGAAGTGCTTTTTAGGACCCCATCCCCCTGCCAATTTAGTTTAAATCTGCCCCAAAAGCATTAGCAAACCTCCCCACGAGAATGCTGGTCCCATTCCAGTTCAGATATAACCAGTCCAACTTGTACAGGTCCCACCTCCCCTACACCTAGACCCTAAGCACTGGAATTCCCTAAACCTCTCTCTCTCTCACCATTTCTCTCTCCCTATTATAACCTACTCCTTTGACTAACCTTTTATTCACCCTTGACAATGCCTTGACCTTGGCTCTGTGAAAATTTTTGTATGATTACACGTTTGTGAAGCACCTTTGGGCATTTTTTGTCTGATAAAGGTGCTATAAAAATGCTAATTATTCTCCTTGAACAAACAGCTACCTTTCTTTGGGAAAGATTCAAGTCACCCAGCCTAACCTCATGCTCTCCATTGGAGCATACACTGAGCTACATGGAGGAGCTGTGCAACAGGTAGTGTAGAAAATGATTTACAAGGTTCACATCTTGGGGTTAAGTGCTTAGCAGTTATTGTACTCCTTTTCAACACTGTATGGAGATAATTTTTTATTTTCCAGAACAAAGAGCATATCTCAAGATGGAATTCACTCTAACAAACCCTACTTCTGTTTTTTTTCCTGCAATGACAACACCGAAGCAGTTGTACCCAAAATTGCTTCTTGTTGAAGAGATAAAATACACTGCAGTACATCATTATCACAGCATTCTAATAATGATATCCAGTAGCAGTTAATGAGACTGAATTAACCTTGCATCTAGCCACTGTGCATGTAATAGGATGTCAGAAGCTACACTTCTACATACACATTAGCAAACCAATTAGCCAGAATGTGTTTTGTACTGTTGCTAATGTTCACAGCTTAAAATCATCAAGAATCATGCAACAGCTTTCAGGAATTTTGGCAAAGGTTCTAAATGGCATTGTTGTAAAAAAAACTTATTAACTTCAGATATATTGTTCAAATGTACACATTATTTCATGAGAATTAATAGAATGGAATGTGTCCAGTGCATATTCCATAAATCTTTCTGAGGACCGATTAAACCTCAGGTCTAATGTTATGAAGACCTATTTCAGCTCGTTCTTGCCCCAGGTAACTTATTTCTTCCTATCTTCTTCTTATGTTTTTCCTCTAAACCAATCTCTTCCCACCTTCATCTCTTCTGACAGCCTCCATCACTTTAACCTTTGCCAGTTTCCTGGTTCTAACCATGGCCCGGGTTTTCTGGCCCTGGCGTAGTGGCTTTCCCTGTGGCAGATGTGGTGAACCATTCAAATCTCCTTTGACTTTGGCAGGACCAGAAGGTCCTGCTGGCAGGAGGGGCTAGAAAATCCCACTCCGTATCCTTTTCACTATGGACGTCCAATTCCCCGCCAAGATAGTTTGAGGGCCCTCAGCTTTCCTTGAACAGAAATGCAACCAGTCTCCATCTACTACCACTCTCCTTTGCATGGCTGAACTAGCTCTTACATTGAACAACTTCTCTGTTAACTTTGGTTATTTTCTCCAATTAAAAGTTTTTGCTGTGGCCCTTTCTACGTCTGCCTTTCTGTGGGATATGTAGAACTTTCTTTGTTGCAATCTTACTCAGGCCACCTCCCACCTCTTTTTCAGGTACATTGACTGTATTTCCTGCATTGCCTCATCGCAACCAGAAAATTGAATCAAACTAACTTCCAATTTCCATCCTTCCCCTACAACCCCCTTAACATGGTCCATCCCTGATTTTTCCCTTCCTCAACTTCTTTATCTCCATTTCTGGGGATAGGCTGTCAACTGATATCTACTTTTACTCAGTTTCCTTGATTACACTTCCTCCCACCCCACTTCCTGTAAGAACTCTATATCATTCTCCCAGTTTCTGCATCTCCATTCTATTTGTTCTGATGATACCATCTTCCAATGTCTTCTGTTTTTCTTCAACCAAAGATTTCCCTTGAACATAGGTAACAGGGCCTTCAACTGAGTCCATCCCATATCCTGCAGTTCTACTTTCAACTCTTCCCCTCCTTCCCAGAACCATGATAGGATTTCCGATGTTCTCACCTTCCACCCCAACAGCCTCTACATTCAGTTGACATTCCTCCATCATTTTTTGCCACCTTCGGCATGATGTCACCGTCAAAAACATTCTCCCCTCTCAGCATTCCAAAGGGACCATTCCCTCTGAATACCCATGACCAGTGGTGCTGAAACATTTTCATCTGCAGAACACTTTGGCAGTGCCAAAAACCCTGTTCCACTTGCTTGACACTGCAAAAAAAAAATACTCATCAGAATTAATGGGAAGGTGCTGCTTTTGATGAGGCAATGTCTGGTTCCAAGTTGGAGAGTTTCAGTCTCATATCAGGCTCTATGTTCAACTGGTTCCTTCTCTTTGTTTTCAGCCCAACAAACGTTAAAAATTCAATCTCACGGTTGTATATTGCTGAGGATGGTAGCAGGTGCTTCAGAGCTGTATTGGTAAGTCCAGGACACTTGGACTGTACTTAGAGCTAACAGTCTGTCAAAATTTCTCTCTGAGAACCACATTCAGTGGCTTGCACTTTGGCACAGCCCACAAACCATCGAGAGGTCCTTCAAGGATCACGGACCACAGTTTGATAATCACTGCCTTGATCTATTCTTCCGTTACTTCCAACACCTCCCTCTGTTTCTCACAGCACTTCCTGTGCAAGCGCAGGAGATGCAGAGTCTGCCCTTCTGCCTCACATTTGTTCTTCCCTTTCCCACGAATTTCCCGAGCTGTGTACTTGCTTAAAAACATTTAAATCTTTTTCCAGCTCTGGTGAAAAGTCATCAACCTGAATCATTAACTTTGTTTCTCCTTCCACAGGTACTGCCTGACTTGCTGAGTGTTTCTAACCTTTTCTATTTATTTCAGAATTTGAGAATCCACAGTATTTTGCTTTCTGAACAAGTTTTTTTTTTCTACAGATCAATGCTGGTGGAACTGAAGGGGTTTTTAATTCATTCACGGGATGTGGGTTTCGCTGGCTGGGCCAGCATTTATAGCCCATCCCTAATGCCCTTGAGGAGGTGATGGTGAGCTGCCTTCTTGAACCGCTGCAGTCCATGTGGTGTAGGTACACCCATAGTGCTGTTAGGAAGGGGGTTCCAGGATTTTGACCCAGCAACAGTGAAGGAATGGCGATATATTTTCAAGTCAGGATGGTGAGTGACTTGGAAGGGAACATCCAAGTGGTGATGTTCCCATCTATCTGCTGCCCTTGTCCTTCTAGATGGTGGTGGTTGTGGGTTTGGAAGGTGCTGTCTAAGGAGCCTTGGTGAGTCTCTGCAATGCATGTTGTAGATGGTACACACTGCTGCTACTGTGAGTCGGTGTTGGAGGGAGTGCATGTTGGTGGATGTGGTGCCAATCAAGCGGGCTGCTTTGTCTTGGACGGTGTCAAGCTTCTTGAGTATTGTGGGAGCTGCACTCACCCAGCCAAATGGGGAGTATTCCATCACACTCCTTTCTTGTGCTTTGTAGATGGTGGACAAGCTTTGGGGAGTCAGGAGATGAGTTACTTGTCACACAATTCCTAGCCTCTAACCTGCTGTTGTAGACACAGGGTAGAATTTTGCCCTTGGATGGCATGCAGGCCCCACAGGCTCGGCGGCAGGCGGACAATCGACCCCCGCCACCAAAACGGGGCCCGCTGCCATTTTGATTGGGCGGGCCAATTAAGGCCTGCCTAGCAGCCTGCCTGACAGGAAGCGCTATGCGCTTACTGTGCGGGGGGAGAGGGATTCCTCATCTGTCAAAGTGCGCTCTTTTGCGTATGCGCGCACTGCTCCCCGAGGCAAAGTCCTGTCTCAGGGAGATTTGTGACAGGTAAGTAAAGTATAAAAATAGATAAATATTGAAATTATTAACATGTCCCTCTCATGTGACAATGTCACATGTGATGGGACATGTTAATAATAAACACATAAAATTTATTAAATGTTTAAAAAACGGACATGAAACTTCATCCCGCCAGTGGATGAAGTTTCATGAATAATCAGAAGCCCGCTGGGGCTCCTGGCCTGCCCACCAGCCTTAAGCTTGGACGGGCAGGTCTCTAATTATGTTAATGAGCCTGTCAATGGCCTCAATTGGCCATTGACAGGTCGGCAGGTGGACAGCTGATTTAGCTGTCCGCCTGCCTTCCTAAAAATTTAAAGGGACCGGGATGACGTCGGGGATTCCTCCCGACATCATCCCGTGTCATTTTCCCCTCGGTGAGCGGGCCCCGGCCCCAAATTGCCGAGGGGAAAATCCTGCCCACAGTAGTTATATGGCTAGTCCAGCTCAGTTTCTGATCAATGGTAATTCCTCCAGGATATTGATAGTGGGGATTCAGTGATGGTAATGCCATTGAACATCAAGGGCCAATGGTTAGATTCTCTCTTGTTGGAGATGGTCATTGCCAGGCACTTGTATGGTGCGAATGTTACTTGCCACTTGTAATATCCAAGGATATTGTCCAGGTCTTGCTGCATTTGGACATGGACTGCTTCAGTATCTGAGGAGACACGAATGGTGCTGAACATTGTGCAATCATCAGCAAACATCCCCACTTCTGACCTTATGGCGGAAGGAAGGTCATTGATGAAGCAGCTGAAGATGGGCCGAGGACACTACCCTGAGAAACTCCTGCAGTGATGTCCTGGAACTGAGATGACTGACTTCCAACAACCACAACCATCTTCCTTTGTGCTCGATATGACTCCAACCAGTGGAGAATTTTCCCCCTGATTCCCATTGACTCCTGTTTTGTTAGGGCTCCTTGATGACACACTCGGTCAAATGTGGCCTTGATGTCAAGGGCAGTCACTCTCTCCTGCCCCAAAATTTCTTCACTTCATGCTCAGTTCTCATGGCCAGTGTTTTAAAATGGGTCAGGGCCAACATCACATGCGGACAGAAGCACAACTTGCTACCGCCGGCCTCCGTGCCAGTTCTCACCATGATCACAATCCCGAGCCATTTTCAATGAGCATGACTTGGGGGCTGTCATAATGATGACCGAATGCATTTGGATACTTGGGTTGGTACTGTATCACCTGTTGCATACTAATGAAGGTCAACCATGTCAGATAGCATGTGGTCGGAGATTAGTCAACATGGCAGATTAAATGATGTCACTGATGCTAAAACTGTGACTTTGAGTGTTGTTATTTCAGCCTGAGGTGTGACAGTGGGGATGAGGATAAATGCGAAGATATCTAGGATTGTGTCATGGCATTTGCTGGAGCTGATAAGTCTGCAGTCTGGGGAATTGAGCCGTTTTATCTGATGGGTGATGCCAGGACTGTCAGCGTGAAGTGAAAAGCATGGCTCGAGAAGTTTGAATCGTATGCTGCTTTTGGATGGATGACAGTGGCACGGAAAGCACAGTGACGGATTTATCATTGTCAATGAGGGGTGCTTTGGTGAGGGAAACTTTCCAGATGTTGTCTTACATGGGAGAAAAGGCAGATTATAAACATGCAGTGAAAGCTTTGAAGGACCATTACATGGCAACACCAAATGCCACCTTCGAAAGGAATGTTTTCCATCAGATGGACAGAAACAGGGAGAAACAGTAGCTCAATTTGTGACAAGTTGGAGGCAGGTGACGGATGGATGCAATTATGTTGCGATGGATCAGAAAATCCAGATAATGGATCAAGTAGGATAATTTGAGGTGTAAGCTGTTGGAAAGGCATGGCGGCTTAACGTTGGATGACATTTTGAAAATAGCAGCTGCACTGGAAGCAGTGGATGGACAATTTCACAGCATGAAACTTGGTCTCATCTCTGCCATTGGCACAACAGAAGTTAAAGTTAACTGAGCAGCACAACAGAATCCAGGTATGTGTAAATGTAAACAACAAAAGTCTGAGAGACAGTGTTTCAGATGTGACAACTTGGGACACTACGGAAAAGTTGCCTGGTGCTCTGCTAATGAAAGATAGGCAAAAATGTGGGGCTAAGACCATTTTGTAAGAAGTGCAGAAGCAAATCTGAATATCGAGGAAAGCCTGGCAAACTATGTAAAGGAAAGAGAGATGAAAGTAGCACAACTGTGAGACAAGTTAAAGAAGATGCAGAGAGTAGGGACATGAATAGCAATCCTAGATACATGTTTTATGTCAACGAGAGCAACCACGAGAAAGTTGCAGTGATTGTTGGTCATGTTGAAGTTAGCATTATTGTAGATTCAGGTAGTGACAGTAATGTCATCAACAGAGCCCTGTGGGAGGAACTGAAGGCAAAGAGAAGCAAGTGCATGTATTGAAAATGTGTCAGAAAGCTCTATCTTTACAATCTAAAACCTCACTTCAAACTGTTGGATACTTCAGTGAGGATGTGAGAGCTGGGGATCGGTATGTCGAGGCAGAATTTGTAGTTATTGGAGGATGGTGAATCTCTTCTGATCAGAAAAATTGCCCAAGCTTTGGGGGTGCTACATATTGGATTGACATTGAATTCTGTGAAATCCTATGTGAAGCTTAGAGTGGAGTTTGGACCAGTGTTACATGGAATTGGGAAGTTACTGAACCGCCAAGTGAGATTAAGCATTGATGAGAAATTGAAGCCTGTAGCTCAGCCTGTACACAGGACAACTTTTGGCCAGAGAGGGAAAGTTGAGGCAAAGATCAAGGAACTGATTGGCCAAGACATCATAGTGCCAGTTGAAGGACCAGTATCGTGGGTGAGTCCTTTTGTGGTCATGCCTGGACAAAACGGTGACATCAGAATCGGTGTTGATAATTGCCAGGTGAATGAAGTGGTAGTGAGAGAATGTTACCCAATTCCCACCGTGGACAAAGCCTTTCAAGAGTTGTCAACAAGCAAGGTGTTTTCCATGTTAGACTTAAAGCGGGGATACCACCAGCTGGAGTTTCATCCTGATTTAGGAAAGGTGGCAACTTCTGTCGCTCATTGTGGGCTTTACTGATACAAAAGATTGCTATTTGGCAGCAATGTGGCACCAGGGCTTTACCAGCACAGAATCCATAAAGTGATACAAGGGATTCCAGGAACAGCCAATATCTTAGATGGCATCATTTTTCATGGAGCCAAAAGAGAGGAACAACTTGAGGGGCTAATTGTAGTCAGCAGGAGTTACCGTAAATGCAGAAAACTGCTTGCTGAGCCTGATAGAGCTCCCATTCATAGGGCATAAACTCACGAGCTGCAGAATCAATCCAGCCAAAGACAAGACAGAAGCAACAGTGGAGGCATGTGAATCACAAAATGCCAAAGAAGTGAGAAGTTGCCTGGGACTTGTGAACTATTGTGCGATGTGTATCCCAAACTTCTCTACCCTGGCTGATCTGTTGAGGAAGTTGACCAAAAAGAATGAATGGTTCAGATTAGATGAAGAACAGAAAGCTGCCTTCTAAGCTTTGAAAGACAGCTTGACAAGTGCTTGAATCCTGGTATACTATAATCCAAGTTCACCAACAAAAGTCATAGCAAATGCTAGCTCAGAAGAATTTGGAGCAGTGCTGGTGCAAATGAATGCGGAAGGTCCGAGAATCATTGCTTATGTGAGCATATCTCTGACAGATGTGGAAAGGAGATATTTGCAGATGGAGAAAGAGACCCTAGGATTGGCGTAAGCGTGTGAAAGATTCCATGCATTCTTGTTAGATATTGAGTTTGAATTAGTGATGGATCACAAGCCATTAGAGATGATTTTTTCTCTCAGATCCAAACCCACGTGCCAGAATCAAAAGATGGGTTTTGAGACTCCAGCATTACTATTGTGACTACTGAGGGAGCATCAAACACACAGATCCTCACTAAAGAAGGAAGCTGAATTATTTGTGCGGCTTGTGGCAGTTCATGCTACACCCAGAGCAATGACAGCTAGAGAGACTGAAAGAGAGTCCGACAAAGATCCAGAATGGGATGACATCAGACAGAGATGAACTGTGCACAATTGGGAAGTGTGTTCTCAGAGGCAGCAGACTTGTACTGCATAAAAGCCTAGGCCTAGACTGAAGATAGTTGCTCATGAGGGTCACTTGGGAGTGGTTGGTACTAAGCAAAACTTACAAACCAAAGTATGGTGGCTAGGGATGAAGAAAATTGTGGAGTAGTTTGTGAGAACATGTCATGGGTGTCACCTTGTCAGCAGACCCAATCCACCAGAACCAATACACAGCACTCTGCGACTGACTGGACCATGGGAGGATGTAGCAGTTGACTTTTCAGGCCAATTTCCATCAGGAGAGTACACACTACCAGTGATTGACTACTATGAATATGTTGTGAGGAAGTCTACAACAACAAAGAAAATGGTGTCTGCAGTGACTGAGATATTTGCAAGGCACAGTTTACCAATCACTCTGGGCCATACATACAATGGGCCACAATTCATTTCACAGGCCTTTGCAGATTAAATGAAAATCACAGGCATTCACCATCACAGAGTAACCACTAAATGGCCATAGGCAAATGGGGAACTGGAATAACAAAACTAATCCTTCGAGAAACAGGTGAGGATTGCTCAGGCTGCAGGCAAAGATTAGGAGGTGTTGCTGTCATATGTATGGAGCAACTTCACACAATATGATGGGAAAGAACCCTGCTTTCAGATGCAAAGTGTGAACAGAGATGTCAGAGCTGAGGGACATTACTTTGATCAAGAGGTTTGATGTCACGATGCTGAGAAAAACGGTGCTGCAAAGCTTTAGGGGAGCTAGACAGTCTGACGTGATGCCAGATGATGAAGTACTGCTGTGACAGGAGAGTCCGATCAAGATGGATACACCATTTTACCCCAAGCAGTATACTGTCATCGCCAAGTAGGGAAACAGCATGACTGTCCAGTCGCCAGAAGAAATAGTATGACAGAAATTCTTCATGTGTCAAAAACATCATGACAACAAAGACACAGCAGCAGATGAACCAGATACAGGCAAAGCTGGCATACAGCAATCCAGAAATCCAAGCCAGTGATGCTGATAACAGGCAGACAGCTTGCTATCCAGAGGGAAAAACATTGGTTCCAGAGGGGACAATGACACTTCCTACCTTGATGCAATGACCAGAGTTCCTGAGACATTAGGCAGACCACGGCGCAAGAGGAGACGACCAAAGTGTAAGGTTTTGTGTGATTTAGTGACAGAACACGAAATTGGAAATCAGTTTGGAGCAAAGCTTTGTGATTTAAAACAATGTGATTTTAAGTTGTAAAACAGTGGGGAGAATTTTCCGCATGTTAGTGGGGTTGTGCAGGGGCAGGCACGGACCCAATCGGCACCTTCGATCGGGTCCGCGCTGCCATTTTACGTGGGTTGGTCAATTAAGGCCCGCCCAGCATGACGTGCGCCCGGAAGCGCTGAGCGCTCACTGTGCAGGCGGAGGGGGTTCCCTGAGTCAGGGCCTGCGCATGCACGCGAAAGAGCACAGAAATCTCCCTGAGGCACAGAACTGCCTCAGGGAAATTAGTTTAAGTTCCAAAAATGTTAATAAAGAAAATAAAAAAATTTAAGACATATCCCCTCATGTGACAGTGTCACATGAGCTGGAGCATGTCAATGAACATTAATGATAAAATTTATTTAATTTATAAACGCTTCATAAAATCTCATCCCGCCCTTGGATGAGGTTCCATGAAAAATGCGAAGGCCGCCTGGGCTCTTCGCCTGCCCGCCAACCTTAAGGTTGGACTGGCAGCTAAGCTTATTAGTTTAATTGATGTTTAAATGGCCTTAATAGGCCTTTGACAGTTCAGCGCACGCACAGCCGGCTCGGCTGCGCGTCCGCCAAACTGAAAATCTAAATGACGCGCGGTGACATCGGGATGCCCGCCCGCCCGATGTCACCGCGTGTCATTTTACGCCTTGGCGAGCAGACCCCGCCCCCGCTTGCCAAGCCGAAGATTCAGGCCAGTAAGTCTTGACACAAAGCATGTGCCTAAATGTGAAGCTTTATGTGTTGTGGTTATGTTCAAAACAAAAGAGTGTACACGGAATGCTGCTTTTGTGATATTCAAGTTCCTGTTTGTGATGCTTGCAAGTACATGCAAAAGCAACTGTAATGAATCACTGAGGATGTACCGATGATTGTCACAAGGGATGCCACAGTTAAATAGTGGAAGGGAAGTTCGAAGGTCAGCTTATCCTGGTTGAAGAAATAGAGAAATAGCAGTTCCAGAAAGTGAAATACTGAACAAAAGACTGAAACTATTTTGGACTCTGATGCACTGAACTTACCTTTCGGTCATAAGAAATTCCTTTACACAGTTAGTTATGAAAATGATGATTTGGTAAGTTTGTTTGCAAAATTTATTACAGTTTGTTTAGTAAGGGATGGACTCTAATCTACATACAGCAAGCAGAAGTGATGAAGGAAAATTTAACTGACCTGTAAACATCATACTAAAGTTTGGAATGTTGTGAAGGAAATTTAAATGTTATTGCCAGATTTCGAGAATTCACCTCATTGTTTGGAAAGTTGTCATGTTAGACAGTGACAAGTTCAGATGAAGAAGAAGAAAAAAATACATAAACAAAACAAAGATCACATGCTTTTAATTTGGTAAAGGAGGGATGTCATTATGTTAACTAAATGTGTTTGAATACTTAGGTTGTACTGTATAGCTTGTTGTATACTGATGAAGGTTAACAAAGGCCAGATAGCACACTGGTCATTAGCCAACAAGGCAGATTAAATGATGTGACACTTGCAGCTAAATCTGTGACTTTGAGCGTTATTCTTTCACTTGAGATGTGACAGGAGTTGCAACAGTTGTCTGCCAGAAGGCAGCAGGTAGCCAATTAAGGCCAATAATTTTTAATTATGTGGCCTATTAAGGCCCTTTTCTTGCGCCAACTCCAAATTTTCAGACAGCGAGCCTGCTCCCTTAATTGGCTAGAGTTTTGAAAATTGCTGTGGACATGCTTAAAGCATACCATGCAGGATCGTGACTGGGCACTAGCTCCCATGACTGGTTCCTGACCCCTGGTTAAAAATCCAGTCCCTTGTCTCTCTCTTATAAAGTCTGCTGAGGTGTTCAATGTACTTTTTACTGAATTGGATTCTATTTGTTGTTGTACCACTTACCATATATGGCCAGAACTCAACTTCTAGCCCTAAAATGAGTTAAGAGGTGGTAGGGGAAGGTTACCTGGGAAACTAAAACAGGAAAAGCAGGCTGAAATGGTATTGGAAAAGATGAGACTGCAGTGTTTGGGTTCAGCAGTCTTGTGGAGGGATTTTGATGCAGGGATAAGGATGTTAAATCTGATATATTAAGGGACAGGGGATCAGAGTAGGTCAGTCAGAACAGAGCCGATGGATAAGTGGGATATACTGTGGAGCAGGATGTGCCAGCGAAATTCGTAAAGGTTGAAATTCGTGCCATAGTGGCTGGAAGAGGGGTGGATAACAGTGGAATAGGCAGTCTGGAGGGACCAAAGGCAATAATGAGGGTTTCTCTCCAGTTATGAATATATTACTTCCTTTTCCCCTAAGACATTCCTCCTCTCCTTGGGTTACATATTTTTCCTCTCTCTGCTCCCATTTTGTCAAGCACGATTTCCTACCTGGAAGACAGAAAAGTGACTTATTGCCAGAATCTACTGATTTGTGAGCAGCTAATATGAGAGATTCAGCATCAGTAAGGGGCACACGAGGAGACAGGTGACTACGGCAGAGTGAGATGGAGACCGAATGAGTAGCAAATTAGGTTCATGTAGGAATTTGGTGCACGGGAGAAAGAGGTGTGGTATACATAGGAATTATTCTAGGTTAAAGTAATAATGGCAGGACAGGTTTTATGTTGCAGCTGTGGAATGTGGGTATTTTGGACACCAAGACGATCCATGACAAGCACGTCTGCAGAAAGTGTAAGCAGCTAGAGGAATTCCTGATCAGGATTATTTATCTGGAAGCCAAACTGCAGACACTGCACAACATAAGGGAGGGGAAGAAATACCAGAACACTTTGTTCCAGAAGACAGCCACGTCTCTTAGAATAGGGTCGGCTTTTTTGGTCAGTGGTCAGGGACAGGAGGGTGTGACTATGAGAGAGGCAGGTAAAGTAACCAAGCAGACAGTAGTGGAGGAGCTTCGCAATTGTCAGATAGGTTTAAGGTGCTCACAACCTGTGTGGATGAAAGCACGGTCTGCAAGGTGGATGACCAGGCTGGCCATGGCACCATGCTGCAGGAAACCATTCAAGTGGGGGGAGAAAACAGGAATGTACTGGTTGTAGGGGACAGTATAGTGAGGGAGATTGACATTGTTCTCTGCAATGAAGAGTGAGAGTCCAGAATGCTATGTTGCCTGCCTGGTGCCAAGGTTTGGAACATCTGCTCAGGGCTGGAGAAGAGCTTGCAGTGGGAGGGGGGGAACTCTGTCATCGTGGTCCATGTAGGTACCAACGACATAGGCAGGACAAGGAAAGAGGTTCTGCATAGTCAGTATGAGGAGTTAGATACCAAATTAAGAAGCAGAACCTCAAAGATAATAATCTCTGAATTATTACCTGAGCCACATGCAAATTGGCCTAGGGTAAATAAGATTAGGCAGATGAACGCATGGCTCAAAGACCTGTGTGGGAGAGGTGGGTTCCGGTTCATTGGGCACTGGCACCAGTACTGGGGAAAGTGGGGCCTATACCGTTGGGACGGTCTCTACCTGAACCGTGCTGGGACAAGTGTTATAGCGAATTGCATAACTAGGGAAGTAGAGATGGCTTTAAACTAAACAAGGGGATTGAGGGATCAAACTTGGGTAGATGTAGCAAATCAAGGGGTAGACTCAAGGCAGGAGACCATAATACTAATATGGGAAATGAAGGTCGTAGAACCGCATGAAGGGATCAAGAAATAAAACCTAAGAATACACCAATAGTCAAGACTAGATGTTACAAAGATAACAAAAAGACAAAACTAAAGGCTCTGTATCTGAATGCACTTGGCATTCATACCAAATTAAATGAATTTATTGCACACATTAAAGCAAATAAATATGATCAGATAGCCACTATGGAGACATGGCTGCAGGATGATAAGGATTGGGCCCTAAGTATTGAGGGGTATATGACATTCAAGGAGAGTAGGAGGCTAGGTAATGGTGGAGGGGTAGCGCTGTTCATCATGGATGCCATTGGTGCAATAGTTAGAGATGAGCTTAGTACAAGAGATCAGGATGCAGAATTGGTTTGAGTCGAGATGAGGAATAGTAGGGGAAAGAAGTCACTAGTGGGGATGGTCTACAGGCCCCCTAACAATAACCATAATGTAGGACAAAGTATACTAGAAGAAATAAAAACAAAAATAGCTGGAAAAACTCAGCAAGTCTGACAGCATCTGTGCAGAGGAATATAGTTAAGGTTTCGAGTCCGTATGACTCTTCATCAGAACTATACTAGAAGAATTATTGGATGCTTATAATAAAGCTACAGCAATAATCATGAGTGACTTTAATCTCCATATAAACTGGAAAAATCAGTAGTAGCCTGGATGAGGAGTTAATTGAATGCTTTTGGGATGCTTCCTCAGAGCAGTTCTGGAACCAACCAGGGAGCAGGCTATATCAGACTTGGTATTGTGTAATGTGACAGGATTAATTAATGACCTCAGAGTAAAGGTACTCCTAGGTTGCAGTGACCAAAATATGAATGAATTTTATATTCATTTTGAAAGGGAGAAGAGTGGGTCCAAGGCTAGTATTTTAAACTTAAATAAGGTCAATTACATAGATATGAAAGCTGAGCTAGCTGAAGTGAACTGGGATACTAGGCTAGGGGATAGATCAATAGAGAAGCAGTGGAAGGCATTTAAGGGGATATTTCAGAAAACTCAAAAAAAGGCATATTCCTACCAGAAAGAAAAATTCTAAGGTGAGGACCCACTACCCGTGGTTAACTAAAGTTGAGGAAAGCATCAAACATAATGAAAAAGCATGTAACTGCGCAAAGATGAGTGGCAGGTCGAATGATTGGTCAGAATATAAAAAGAATGGCAGAGAATGACTAAAATGTTAATCAGGAAAAAGAAATTAGAGTATGAAAGGAAGCTAGTTAGAAATGTAAAAATGGATTGCAAGCATTTATACAGGCATTCCAGCATTTTCCCAACAACTGATGTTTGGATAATTGGCCTATAGTTCACTGGTTTCTCTCTCCTTCCTTTCTTTAAAAGTGGCGTAACATTTTCCAACTTTCAATCTAATAGGACCATTCCTGAATCTAAGGAACTTTGGAAAATCGTAGCCTGCACATCCACTATCTCTGCAGCTATCTCTTTTAGAACCTAGGGTGTAGGCATCAGGCACTGGGGATTTGTCGGATTTTAATTGCTTAAATTTCGCCAATACTTTTTCTCTGCTGATATTAATTTCCTCAATTCCTTCACCTTTTTAGCCCCTAGGTAATTGTCTAACTCTGGTATGAAGCTTGTGCCTTCTACTGTGAAGACAAATACGAAATGTTTGTTCAATGCATCTGCCATTTCCTCATTCCCCACGATTTCTCCAGACTCTGCTTCTCAGGGGCCAACGTTTACTTTAGCTGTTCTCTTTCTTTTTAAATACTTATATAAGCTCTTACAATCTGTTTTCATGGGTAGAATCTTACCTATTGTGGGCGGGCTGGGCAGGAGTGGGCGCAGAGCAGATCACCGCGCACTACCTGTGCAGGCGGGTGGAGGAGGGAGAGTCGGGGCCTGTGCTCTTTCATGCAGCACGGAGCTGCCTTAGGGAGATTAAGTGGATACTAAAAGTTTTTTTAAAATAAAGGAAAACATTATTTGAACATGTTCCCTCATGTGACAGTGTCACATGAGCTGGGACATGTTTGTGAAGATGACAAAATTCATTTATTAATTTTATAAAACCTTCAGGAAACCTCATCCCGCCCATGGATGAAGTTTCCTGGAAAACGTGAAGGCCGCTTGGGCTCTTCGTCTGCCCGCCAACCTTAAGGTTGAATGGGCAGCGTTGTTAATAGGGTAATTTGCTTTCTTAATGGCCTTAATAGGCTGTTGACAGCCGCCTCTGGTGCGTGCCCGCTAAACGCAATATCGAAATGACGCGCGATGACGTCTGGACGCACGCCCAATGTCATCTCGCGTCATTTTATCTGTCGGCGAGTCGAGCCCACTTCCAGGTATCTGGTGAGATAGTTGATGCATTGGTTTTGATTTTCCAAAACTCCTTGGATTCAGGGAAGGTTCCATTAGATCGGAAGATAGCAAATGTAGCTCCATTATTCAAAAAGGGAGGGAGACAGAATGTGAAAAACTACAGGCCAGTTAGCTCAACATCTTAGGGAACATGTTAGAAGCTATTATTAAATAAGTTATAGCAGGGCACTTAGATAAGCTCAAGGTTATCATGCAGAGTCAACATGTTTTGCGAAAGGGAAACCGTTTTTAACCAACTTATTGGAGTTATTTGAGGAAGTAACAGGTGCTGTGGATAAAGGGGAACTGGTGAATGTGCTGTACTGAGATTTCCAGAAGGCATTTGATAAAGTACCACATCAAAGGTTATCACGGAAAATAAAATCTCATGGTATCAGGCTAACATATTGGCATGGATAGAAGATTGGCTGGCTAACAGGAAGCAGAGAGTAGGCATAAATGGGTCTTTTTCAGGTTGGCAAGATGTAATGAGTGGTGTGCCACAGTGCTGGGACCTCAGCTGTTTACAATTTATATAAATGACTTGGATGAAGGGGTTGATGGGTTGGTTGCTAAATTTGCTGATGACACAAAGATAGGTAGGAAACTTAAGTTGTGAAGAGGACATAAGGAGGCTACAAAAGATATAGATAGGTTAAATGAGTGGGCAAAGGTCTGGCAAATGGAGTATAACGTGGGAAAATGTGAAATTGTCCATTTTGGTAGGAAGAATAAAAGAATTATACTACCTAAATGGTGAGAGATTGCCGAGCTTTGGGGTGCAGAGGGATCTGGGTGTCCTGGTGCATGAATCACAAAAGGCTAGTATTCAGGTAGAGCAAGTAATTAGGAAAGCTAATAGAATGTTTTCATTTATTGCGAAGGAAATTGAATACAAAAGTAGGGAGATTATGCTTCAGTTGTACAGGACACCAGTGAGACCACATTTGGAGTACTGTGTACAGTACTGGTCACCTTATTTAAGGAAGGATGCAAATGCATTGGAAGCAGTTCAGAGAAGGTTTACCAGACTAATACCTGGAATGGGTGGGTTGTCTTATGAGGAAAGGTTGGACAGACTAGGTTTGTACCCAGTGGAGTTTAGAAGAGTAAGAGCTGACTTGATTGAAACATATAAGATTCTGAGGGGTCTTGACAGGGTGGATGTGGAGAGGATGTTTCCTCTTGTGGAAGAATCTAGAACTAGGGGTCACTGTTTAAAAATAAGTGGACGCCCATTTAAAACAGAATGAGGCAAACATTTTTCACCCAGAGGGCTGAGAGTCTTTGGAACTCTCTTCCTGAAAAGGTGGTGGAAGCAGAGTCTTTGATATTTTTAAGGCAGAGTGGATAGATTCTTGGTAAGCAAGGGGGTGATAGGTTATTGGGGATAGGTAGGATGCAGATTTCAGGTTTCCTTCAAATTTAGCCATGGAGCAGGCTCGAGGGGCTGAATGGCCTACTCCTGCTCCTTGTTTCTATGTTCAATTAAATCTGGAAGTCTACACTTTCCTACAGTAAAAATACAGCTCTCTAAAACCTATCATAACTATGAGCCTTGAAATTAGGTATGATAGGCGTGGATCTCTACTGAACCTTTTTTCAGAGTCTCTATGCCACTCGTCATGCAAAGTGATCAAACCAGACCACACAATTCAAGATCAAGATCAAGCAAGGCCTCATATGGAGGTTAAAAACATTTCTTGTTTTGTATTTAACTGTGCTGCCAAACATTCTAAGACTCTGGGCAAAATTTTTACCTCAGCTGGCAGGCATGCGCCCGATCTGCTCGAGCATAAAATGACGCACGTTGATGTTGGGCGAGCGTCCCGACGTCAACGCACAGTTGTGCGATATTTCGGTCAGCAGGCGCACGCAGGAATCGGCAGTGCGCCCGCCGACAATTAAAAGGCCTGTTAAAGCCATTAAAGCCTTAATTAACTTACATTTTTCGCTGCCTGTCCAACCTTACGGTTGGCGAAAAGGCCAAGCAGCCTTTGCACATTTTAGGAAATCTCATCCGTGGATGAGGTTTCCAAAAGCAAATAAAAATGAAATAAAAAATTTTAAATTTAATTAATAACATGTTCCTGCTCATGTGATAGAGTCACGTGAAGGGACATGTTTTATAACATTTTGAACCTTTATTTATTTTTCTGAAACTCTTCATCTCCCTGAGGCAGCTCTGTGCCTCAGGGAAAATTGCAACTGCGTACTCATGTGCAAAGTTCATGCTCGCACTTCATCTTCTGCAGTCATTTAATATTGTGCATAACAACCTATAAGGTCAGGTAGCAACTGTGGAGGGACTGCTAGCTTCATCTATGCATCGTACATAACTGCTTATCTAAACTGCAGTCCAACATGCATATGCAATGGAGTCTCCAGTGGCAGAGGGATTTTGATCAATGGAAGTATCTTTTATGACTGCTCACACTGCTGGAATAGCCCTGCCAAGAGAGGGAGGTGCAGCGGACAACTGAGACACTTTCCAACAACGGTGACATGTATATAGCACCTCTAATGTAGCAAAACATCCCAAGGTGCCAGTGTTACCAACAAAAATTTTGGCACCAAGCCACAGAAGGAGCTAAAAAGGTAAGTTTTAAGCAGCATCTTAAAGTAGGAAAGAGAGGTAAAGAGGCAGAGAAATTTTGGGGAGGGAATTCCAAAGCTTAGGGCCGAGGCATTTGAAAGCAGGGTCGCCAACAGTCGAACGACTAAATTCAGGAAGCGCAAGATGCCAGAATTAGCAGATTGCAGAAATTTCAAAGTCTCGTAGTGTTGGAGGAAGTTACAAAGATAGGGACAATTAAAGCTATGGAGGGATTTGAATACAAGGATGAGGATTTAAAATTGAGGGGTTGTTGGATTGGGTGTGAGCGTAGGTCAGTGTTGGGGTGGTAGGTGAACAGAACTTAGTATGAGTTAAGATATGGGCAGCAGAGTTTCCTTGAGCACAACTTATTGTGGGGTAGAAGATTGGAGGCCGGTCAGGAAAGCATAGAACTAGTTATCTCTGAAGCCAACAAAATCAGGAATGATGTTTTCAACAGCAGCTGAAATTGAAAGATTAAGAGTCGGGCTAGTGGTGGCAGGAATAAAGGTTTGGAAGCTTATTTTGGGGTCAGACATAACAGCAAGGATGTGTAAGTCCATATATTTGCCAGGAAGAAGGATTGAAACAGTGGACAGGGAACAGAGTTTGAATCACCAACAAGTTCAAGGCTGTGCTCTTTCCAATATTTAGTTGGAGGAAATTTCTGTTCATTCAATATTCGTTTTAGACAAAGAGTGTGATAAATTAGACACAAAGGAGGGGTCAAGAGGGTGGTGAAGTAGAGCAGAGTGTTGTTCATAGAAAGATATATATTAGAATAAGAATCGATCCTCCTTAGCGATGCATTAAGTGTCAGGTACATCACTGGTGGAATTCATAGTACAGTTCTGTCATACTAACCTAGAAAACTCTATCAGGTTAGGTATACCATGCGTTATGTACAAAGTAAAGCTCCCTGTAGCGTTTTGTGTAATGTGTTTTAATCTCATTGTTAAAACAACAACCACTATTGCACCAGTATGAACTTCCATATATTTCTCACCAGCCATCCTTGTGGCTTCTTTGAGTAAGGCATGCACCCAATAGGAAATAGGTGGAGCTGATTTTGAGGAGTAAGAACGTTGTAATAACTGGTTGTCGTATTTTTGCGTTTTTACACTAAATATATTACTTTGTTCAGAATCAGCAGCCACTCCTGATAGCAGCACTTGCATCCCTTATGATTCCAATATCTGAGTAAACAATAGAAACTCAGGAATAGTAACAGAGAATTCTTCCTCTGTGTGATGACTACAAGACTGTATCATATGTAGCACCAAGTTCTCCACTCTTTGAAAAGGAGACTGAATACATGCTCGATCAGATTGAGACTCAAGCTCTTAACAGCTGGTTTATTTAAACAAAACAGGTAAATAAACAGCATAAACAGTTTATAAATGAATATAATATTTCCTTTGATATATAAAATGGAACTCAGTTTCTCTTTGTACATTGACTTGAAGCTCACTTATTACACTGTGAAAAAAAAAATTGCTGCAAATTGGTTTTGCTTCCTTGCTGTCATTACATACTTAAGCAAAGAATTTTTCTGTTGATTGGAGGCTTCCTAAAGAATTAAATTCCAAATCTGTTTGAAGTTTTCATGAAACAAAAACATTTCTCTTTTATGAATTTTGAATGTATAGGCAATTCTTTATGTGGGTAAATTTGCCATGCAATTTGAAATCTTCAGCCAATGAACCCAATTAGCTCCTTGGATTGCTACGGAGCTTTTCCTAACATGTCACTTTTGAACTTTACTTCAGCCAGCATGGTTGGTCTCTGAGATTTTAGATTTTCTTTTAAGCAATACTGTAATCATGGACTTATATTCTCTCACACACTGCGCAGAATTTTTCCGTTGGCATGCTGGGAGCGGGGCCCGCTCGCCGATGCGAAAACCCCCGACCTCATCCCGCCCCATTTAAATATTCAGGAAGGTGGGGGCACAGCACTATCAGCTGTCCGCCCGCCGACCTGTCAATGGCCAACTGAGGCCATTGACAGGGTAGTTAAATCAATTAAAGGCCCTGCCCGTCCAACCTTAAGGTTGGTGGGCAGGCCAGGAGCCCCAGTGGACTTCTGATAAAGCAGGAAACCTCATCCACTGGCAGGATGAGGTTTCATGTCGGCTTTAAAAAACTTTAATAAAGTTTCTGTGATATTTATTAACATGTCTCATCTCGTGTGACATTTTCACATGAGGGGGACCTGTTAATAACTTTTTTATTTTTCTATTTTTAAACTTTCAGCGCTCTCCCTGAGGCAGCACTTAGTCTCAGGGAGATGTGCACTGTTTCGCACACATGCGCGAAAGAGCGCACTCTGGCAGTTGGGGAATCCCCCCCCCACGCGCACAGGAAGACTTCAACTGCATCATCGATGCGGCTGGATTATCCGGAAGGGCCAACAGCATATTGGACGCTATGTCCAGATCCCTGATGGAAACAGTTCAGGATGCCAAGCTGTGCGACGTCTTCAGCAACCCTGCAGACGGAGCGCAGCATAGATACACCTGGTCGTGGCCAGACGGGTCCATCCGTTCCAGGATAGACTTCCTATTTGTGTCCCGTGCGTTCGCAGTCAGATCTACCGACGTCAAGCCGGTGTTCCTCTCTGGCCACTGCCTCCTACTGGCTGATTGTCACTTAGAGGAAGACCAGAGGGTGGGCAGGGGGGCATGGAAGCTAAACGTGCAACTGCTGACCCCAGAGAACATTGAGGAGCTCAAGAGGGATTACAAAGGTTGGAGAACCATGAAACCCCTCTTTGAGTTCCTGACACACTGGTGGGAAGCGGTCAAGGGAAACATCAAGAGGTTTTTCATCCTCAAAGGCGCCCAGAAAGCTGGAAAGGAACAGAGGGAAAGGTCCCGACTCCAGAAAATCATGCAGAATCTGCTCCGGCTGCAGTCGATGGGGGTCGATGTCAAGGAGGAACTCCAAGAGGTGAAGAGCCAGCAAGCCTCGCTCTTTGCCTCGGAGGCCTCCAAGATCATTTACCGTTCCAGAGTCTGCTCCGTGGAGCAGGATGAGACATGCTCACGTTTCTTCTTCCAAAAGGTACACAGAGAGAGCTCTGTGATCAGCAGCCTGAAGGAAGAAGACGGCTCAGTAAAGTCATCGCAGTCCGACATTTTGAGGATCAGCAAATCCTTTTATGCCGGATTGTATGACGTGAAGCCCACAGACAGCACGGCCTCCCAGTCCTTCCTGTCCTCTATCACCTCCTCTATCAGGAGGTCTTAGACAACAGTACACGGGAGAGCCTGGACAAACCGCTAACTCCTGACGAACGGACTAAGGCCCTTGAGTCCTTCGAGAAGAGTAAAACTCCCGGAAGCGACGGCTTGCCAGTGGAGTTGTATTCGGCTCCGTGGGACTGGATCGGCCCAGACATGCAAGAAGTGTACGAGAGTATGCTCCTGGCCGGCAGCATGTCAGAATCTATGAGGAAAGGCATCATCACCCTCATCTACAAGCACAAGGGGGAAAAGGGAGAAAATTAGAAATTGGCGACCCATTTCACTGTTGAATGTGGACTATAAGATTCCGTCCAAGGTCATCGCCAATCGGGTCAAGTCCGCTCTAGAATTGGTGATCCACCCTGACCAGACCTGCACTGTGCCGGGCAGGAAGATCTCTGACAGCCTTGCGCTGCTCAGGGGTACAATTGCCTATGTGCAGAACAGGGGTGTGGACACCTGCCTCATCAGCCTTGATCAGAAGGCCTTTGACAGAATATCGCACACCTACATGGTGAATGTGCTCTCCAAAATGGGGTTTGGGGAGGGAATTCACAATTGGATCCAACTGCTCTACACTAACATCAGTAGCGCAGTCTCAATCAATGGGTGGGAATCAGATAGCTTTCCGATTAAATCTGGAGTCAGGCAGGGCTGCCCTCTCTCCCCTGTCCTGTTTGTGTGTTGCATAGAACCCTTTGCTGAGTCCATCAGGAAGGATCCGGGCATAAGAGGAGTGACAATCCCAGGCAGTGGAGGCACTCAGGTCAAAGCCTCCCTGTACATGGACGATGTCGCTGTCTTCTGCTCGGATCCGCTGTCGGTGCGCAGACTGATCCACATCTGCGACCAGTTTGAACTGGCCTCGGGAGCCAAGGTAAATCGTGGGAAGAGCGAGGCCATGTTCTTTGGGAACTGGGCTGATCGATCTTTTGTCCCCTTCACCGTCAGGGCTGACGGCCTGAAGGTGCTGGGGATATGGTTCGGAGGGACCGGGCATGTGTTAGGAACTGGAAGGAGCGAGTGTCTATGGTGAAAAGAAAACTGGGCATGTGGGGGCAACGTTCCCTCTCTATTGCGGGTAAGAACCTGGTCATCAGGTGTGAGGCACTCTCGATGTTGCTGTACGTGGAGCAGGTCTGGCCCATTCCAGACTCCTGCGCGATGGCGATCACCCGAACCATCTTTCGCTTTATCTGGAGGTCGAAAATGGATCGTGTCCACAGGGATGCGATGTACAAGCCTCTAGATAAAGGGGGAAAAAACGTGCCCAACATCGCCCTCATACTGATGGCCACCTTTGTGTGCGGCTGTATCAAGCTGTGTGTAGACCCTCGGTACGCAAACACCAAGTGTCACTACGTGCTGAGGTTCTACCTGTCCCTGGTGTTGCGAAGGATGGGTCTGGCCACGCTGCTGCGGAACGCTCCAAGTAGTTGGACCGTGCCGTACCACCTGTCCCTCGTGGAAAAATTTATGCAGAGAAACACCTTTGACCACAAGTCCATCAGGCAGTGGTCGGCACGTAACGTCTTAGAGGCCCTGCGGGAAAAGGAGAGGGTGGATCCTGTGGGATGGTTCCCCGAGCAGACTGTCAAAGTCATTTGGCAGAATGCCTCATCACCAGAACTTTCCAACAAGCACCAAGACGTAGCTTGGCTGGTGGTGAGAAAGGCCCTCCCCGTCAGATCCTTCCAACACGCCAGGAGTCTCACCCCCTCTGCACGTTGCCCTCGAGGTGGCTGTGGTGGGGACGAGACCGTTGTTCACCTCCTTGTGGATTGTGCCTTTGCAAAGAAGGTCTGGAGAGAGATGCAGTGGTTTCTGTCGTGGTTCATCCCAAGCAGTTCTGTTTCACAGGACTCTGTGCTCTACGGGCTGTTCCCAGGGACACACACCGAGACAAACATCAACTGCAGCTGGAGGATCATCAACTCGGCGAAAGATGCTCTTTGGTCTGCCCGAAACTTGTTGGTTTTCCAGCGCAAAGAGTTGTCCCCGACCGAGTGTTGCAGACTGGCACATTCCAAAGTCCAGGACTACGTGCTGAGGGACGCACTAAAGCTTGGGGCAGCCGCCGCAAAGGCGAAAGGTCGCTGTCTAAGACCTTTCTGCCACAGAGCAGCAAGGGCTGGGAACTGCTGAGGGCTCCTCGGGCTGCACAGCTCAAAATGAATGTCTGCATTGAATACTAATTGTATTATAATTGTATTGAAGCACCTCAGAGTGCAACATGATGTATGTTGATAACTCCAATACCATTGTATGATTGTCTGCATTGACCATATTGAAATGATTGTAATATTCATTGATTGTATTGATGCACCTTGTGATCTATGTGTAAAAGTTGAATCTGATTGTATTTTTGTGATGGTGATTTTGAAATGTTTTGGAATGTTCTTCCAGATATTTTATGAATAAAGTATATTTTTCAAAAAAAAGCATAGCGCTTCCCGTCAGGCAGCCCGCTGGGTGGGCCTTAATTGGCCCGCCCACTTAAAATGGCGGCAGGGCCCGTTTCGGCGGCAGCGATCGGCTGCCCGCCCGCCACCGAGTCGGTGGGGCCCGCCCATCAAGGGCAAAATTCTGCCCACTGTTACTAACAATTAAGGATACATTAAACATTCAATGCAAATCAAAATCCACATTTTATGACATAAATGTTACACTTAGTACCCTTGATTTTAAGCACTAAATGCAACTTTTAACTCAAATAACGCCAACAGATGTGTTACAAGTGGTAGGAAGACATATGTGAATTGAAGAGCAAAAAGAATAAAAATAATTTTTTTGGTAGGTGCAAGCTAATTATTAAATGGTGATTTCCTGGATATAAATTTATTTTTCGATTTGAATCTACTTTATATAAGTCCTGGTATTTTCTACCAGGTGGAAATCTAATTTAATGCCAGCACAAAAACTTTGTGAGCAGAAAATAGCATCGTACAGGATTAGGGAAAAAAATATTATTTTTATTCTTTCACGGAGTGTGGGCATCGCTGACTAGGCCAGCAATTTTATTGCACATCCATAATTGACCTTGAGAAGGTGGTGGTCAGCTGCCTTCTTGAATGGCTACAGTCCATGTGGTGTAGGCACACCCACAGTACTGGTAGGGAAGAAGTTCCAGGATTTGACCCAGCAACAGTGAAGGAACGACGATATTATTCCAAGTCAAGATGCAGTGTGGCTTGGAGGGGAACTTGTAGATGGCATTCCCATGCATCTGCTGCCCTAGTCCTTGTAGGTAGTACAGGTCACAGATTTGGAAGATGCTGTTTATTGATCAGATAGGAATCATTTCTAAAAGGAGAATGCCCAGATGTGTCCAGAATTCCTTGACATCAATTAATGCACTCTTCTGTCTAAACAGTGCTTTATATATTCTATATAGCAACAGATGATCTCACCAGCAGTTTTTTGTGATCAACTCAATTCTTTTCTAACAATAGAAAAAGCAGCAAACATTCCCACTTGCACCAAGAATGTTGACTTAAAATAGGGGCTTTTCAAGACAATTATTAGGAGAAATATTCTGACAAATAATGTAAATAGGATGAAAATGGGAAGATAATCAACATGTTGCAAATCATATGTTAAGCAATCTGATTGGCCAGTGAGTGTGTTCCAATCCCAGTAAATACTTAAAATAACATGGGACCACATAAAGAAAGCATCTTGTGTTCTCTTTTTGTATAAATCACCTCCAAAACACACCATGGCCAGAATTTTCCCATTGGCGATTTGGGGGCGGGGCTCACTCGCCGACGGGAAAATGACACGGGAGGAACCCCCGTCGTCATCCTGGTCCTTTTAAATTTTCAGGAACGTGGGTGGACAGTGAAATCAGCTGTCCGCCCGCCAACCTGTCAATGGCCAATTGAGGCCATTGACAGGCTAATTAAAGTAATAAAAGGCCCTGCCCGTCCAACCTTAAGGCTGTCGGGCAGGCCAGGAGCCCCAGCGGGCTTCTGATAATACATGAAACCTCATCCACTGGAGGGGTGAGGTTTTATGTTCCTTTTTAAAAACTTTAATAAAGGCCATGTGATATTTATTAACATGTCCCATCTTGTGTGACATTGTCACATGAGGGGGACATGTTAATTTTTTTATTTCTCTATTTTTTACGTTTTTTACAGTGGGCAGAATTTTGCCCTTGGTGGGCGTGTGGGCCCCACCGGCTCGGCGACAATCCAAAAAACTTTAAAAATAGAAAAATTTAAAAATTATTAACATGTCCCCCTCATGTGACAATGTCACACGAGATGGGACATGTTAATAAATATCACATAAAATGTATTAAAGTTTTTAAAAACGGACATGAAACCTCATCCCGCTGGTGGATGAGGTTTCATGTATTATCAGAAGCCCGCTGGGGCTCCTGGCTTGCCTGCCAACCTTAAGGTTGGATGGGCAGGACTTTAATTATCTTAATTACTCTGTCAATGGCCTCAATTGACAATTGGCAGGTTGGCAGGTGGACAGCTGATTTCGCTGTCCGCCCGCCTTCCTAAAAATTTAAAGGATGACATCGAGGGTTCCTCCCGACATCATCCCGCGTCATTTTCCCATCGGCGAGCGGGCCCCGTCCCCAAGTCGCCGATGGGAAAATTCAGGCCAGTGTCACTAATCTCCCTGAGACAGCACTTAGTCTCAGGGAGCAGTGCGCTCTTTCGCGTGCATGAACTAAAGAGCGCACTTTGACAGCTGGGGATTCCGCCCCCCCCACCACCCCCCCCGCCCAGGTACAGGAAGCACCTAGCGCTTCCTGTCGAGCAGCCCGCTGGGTGGGCCTTAATTGGCCCGCCCCTTCAAAATGACGGCGGGCCCCGTTTCGGCGGCAGGGGTCAGCTGTCCGCCCGCCGCCGAGCTGCTGGGGCCTGCACGCCCACCAAGGGCAAAATTCTGCCCCATGAATGAAATTTTATGCTGATCCAGGGTCTGCACCATACTGCCCCCCTCGGCGTAAACGTTAGGTCAAGCCCAGCCCATTCTGGTGGCTTGCCATGAAGCCATTTAATAATCGGCCATTTGGCTCGAGAAGAGACTTCCATACCCATCTGGGGAGGTAGACCTGCCTCTGAAAGGTACTGGCCAATCAAATGGTCTGCAGCTTTCTGATCCCAGCAGCACCACCAGGGGTGGTGGCAACTGCTGGGGCTGCATTCAATCTCTGACGGTGATTGTCGCTCGAGTGGAACACCGACATTAGTGAGCGGGGGTTTGGGCAAGGAGGTAGGGGAACGAGTGGACAGGTAGGGGATGGTGGGGCAGGGTGTCAGCGAATTGTAGGCCTTGGGAGGGGGTTGGTCCGCAGATAGGCCTTGGGGGCGTTGTAAAGGAGGTACCAATGCTCTGCCTGCCATTGCCATAAGCAGTGAAAGCTTTCGGGCTTCCAACTTGGCGCTGGCTTCTGCCCACCATGAGAAAAATTATACCTATGGCATTCAGCCCCATGACATATAGTAGTTTACACTGAGGTACATCTAGTCCAAAGCACAGAAACATGCCGTTCGACTTAACTGGTATATGCAGTGTTTATGATCCACGTGAGCCTCCTCCAACCAATCTTCATCAAAACCTATATGCATAATCTCCTATTCCTTTCTCCCCAATATGCTTATCCAGCTTCCCTTAAATGTTTTCAAATCAACTAATTCAGGTGGTAGGGTGAGTGCCACATTCTCACCAATTTCTGGGTAAAGAAGTTTGTTCTGAAATCTCTGTTGGGTTTATTAGTATCTTACATTCCTGTAGTTTTGAATTTCCCTACAAGTGGAAACATTTTCTTTACTTTATTATTTTATTAAGTTTATTTGTTTTATTATTTTAAATGCCTTTCTCACTCACTAATCAGCCACCTGTTGCCTAGAGAAAAGAGCTTCACCCTGTTCAGCTTTTCCTGATAAGTATAGCCACTATGTACAGGTGTCATCTTTTTGTACCTTCTCCATTGTCACTATAGCATTTTTATAATATGAAGACCAGAATGTGCTCAATACTCCAGGTGTGGTTTAATCAACTGGCCAGTTATTTGATTACGAAAAGGACTGAAAGTCATTAGGCTATGTATTGGAATAAATGATCAAACACCCTGCAGAACACTAGGCCCAATCCTGTTAGTTCAAGGAGTACTGTCAGCAGAATACATTTGGTCATCACTAATGACAGTAATTACCTTTGAGTATGAAGTAACTTCAAGTTACATATAGATTGTAAAACTTTTTCATGAAGTGGTCCAAAATGCTGTCTCCAGCTCCTGGTGCTCTTGTAACCTCAGTTTAAATTATGCATTAGTTTTTGCAGCATCAGATTCACACTTAAATATCTGCATGGTCGTTTTCAGGCTCTAGAGAATCTATCTGCCTAGGACTGCTACCTTCTGCAATGGATGATTTTGTACCAACCAGCAAAAGTGAAACCAATTTATTGCTGCAGGGCAGGTAGTCGTATTAAAGCTATGAAACACATCACAGCTAAAAAGGATGGCTACATCCAGCGATAACTGGCTATGTTGCTGTCACAAGAGGAGACACCGCTTGTTGTTTGGGTAAACTCTAACTCTTTGCATAGAATAACACATGCTAGAGCACACTCGCTCTTGTAGTTTATGAGACATCTTAACCTATGAATGAATTATTATCTCATAATAGGCTACAATTCTATTAGGCATCTGTTATTCTCTGTGCTACCTTGTATGTTTTCATCAAACCAATGATTTGTTTTGTATAACATGATTTATTACTGTTCTATTCACATTGGATTTAATTATACTACTCCGTGCTCTGCATGATATTACCAAAACAGCTATGATACTGTGTCCTACTTATTATGCAGCTTTTTGTATTGTATATATTTATTACAATACACCAGGGTTCCTCAAAGAACCAGCTCTTGAGAACTACAAAGTATTAGATATGTTTTTTGCTCCTATTGAAAAGAGCACAACAGCAATGGCCACTATATATATTTTTAATAAACAGTGCTAACAAAGTGAGATAGTGATAAATATAGAAAGCTTGAGATAGGTAAATGGCTTGGCAGAGATAAGGGGCCAATGTTCCTTTGGTCTTTGAAACAGATAAAAAGCATACTTTTCAATATTTTAGTGAAATGCAGATGAATCACATATGCATCTAGCCTTCCTAAATGGTAACTGTTATGAATGCCATTTTATTAGTGACAGAAAAGTGTGGGACAAACATATATTTTTAATAGGGACATGGGTTTCCCAGCATGCTGCCAAGGAACAAACTGTGGCAGCACATCACAAGACTTATTAGCACAACAAAGGATCTGGTAGGTCATACGACTTAAGCAAGAAAATAGCAAGTAAAGTTTGAAGTTGAAAATAACAGGTTTATGGAAACAGTATTATACTTTGCCATGCAGGGTCAGTGAATGCATTACAGAAAGCAACTTCTATAGGTCATATCACTGTATCTAATTCCTATTGCACTTTGCTGGTAAAATTAACATGCAATGAAAGGTACAGCATATCACAGGTGATATTGTGTTAGCATGTTTTACTTCCATTCTTGACAGGTAGGAATGCTTTTTGAGGTATGTTGAACATTAATGATTACTCTGCTGTTACTTTCCTCTGATATTTCATCATTCTTCGCCCTTTTACTAAGACAGGCAGATAGTAATTTTGACCCCCAGATTTCAAAGTAGTTCATGGGCAGAATTTTTAGGTCGGCATGCAGGTGCGCGCCCGACACGTCCGACCAAGAAATAAAGTGCATTGATGTCGGCTGAGCGTGCCGATGTTAACGCACACCCTCGTGATATTTCGCTAGGCAGGTGTGCGAAGAAGACGGAGGCACGCCTGCTATTGATTAACGGGCCAGTTAAGGCCCTTGAGACACCAATTGTCTCGGAGTTTACGTAGCCCATGCAGTTTTCAGGCCATCGCACAGGCATGATGGGCAGGCCACATTTTCAAAAACCTCATCCACGGGCGGGATAAGAGGGGTGAGTGTGCTCGCTAATGCGAGTAATTTGTACTTTAGCTAATAACTTGCTGCTGCTTGCTTGTGTGAACTGGACGTCTTCATTTTGCTTCAGAGCTGCTTTGGCAGAAATAAGAGGCTTCAGTTCAGGACTCCGGAGGATTCATAACACTTGGGTCCTTCCAGGTATCAGACAGCCTTCCCTTACCCTGGGAATGGGGATTGTGGTCTCTGCTGGAGGTACCTCCTCTGAGGAGAAAGAGAGGGCCAGAAGGGGAAGGAGGCTAGGTGTCCCTATTCAGCCTCCAGGGGAGTGACCTGTGGGAGGAGAGGCGCAGGCACAAGGGGCGCAGGGCCAACAGGAAGTCCAAGGCGAAAAGAGCCACAGAAGACGCCACTATCTTGCTGCCAGGGTTTACAGGCAGCAATGCAATATGTCTGAGGTGCAATGCAAAGGAGGCTCTGCTTCTCCATCTGTCAGATGATCGGCCCTGAGATCAGCTCCAACTGTGTGGGTGGACACCCCATGCCAGCGGCGCTGAAGGTCACAGTGGCCCTCAACTTCTATGCTTCCGGATCTTTCCAGGGGTCGGTGGGTGATCTTTGTGGAGTCTCCCAATCAGCTGTCCACAGTTGCATCAAGCTGGGGACAGATGCTCTGTTCAGGCGTGCATTGACTTTCATTCACTACTGCACAGATGAGGCCTGCCAGGCAGAGCGAGCCAGAGGCTTTGCCACAATTGTTGGGTTCCCCTGCATCCAGGGTGCAGTTGACTGCACACATGTGGCCGTCAAGACACCAGCGGGCGAGCCGAGCACCTTTGTGAACAGGAAGGGCTTCCACTCCATGAATGTGCAGATAGTGTGTGGCCACAGGATGCAGATTCTGCAAGTCTGTGCAAGGTACACAGGCAGCTCCCATGACGCTTACATCCCGAGACACTCCCAGGTGCCGAGGCTCTTCAGTGCTCCAGCCCGACTAGATGGTTGGCTGCTGGGTGACAAGGGCTATCCCCTCAAAAGGTGGCTCATGATGCCTCTCCACCATCCAAAAACAGAGGCCAAGTAGCGGTACAATAGGAGCCATGCCTCCACAAAGGCAGTGGTAGAGAGAACCATAGGTCTTCTCAAGATGCGCTTCCAATGCCTGGACCGTTCAGGTGGTACACTCCAATACCCCCCAGATCGTGTGTCACTGACAGTGGTTGCATGCTGCACTCTCCACAATCTAGCACTGGAAAGGGGGTGACGCAGTGGAGGAAGAAGATCTTGACGCAGCTGCTCTGGCAACAGACAATGACTCCAGTAGTGAGTCCATGAACGAGCATGGTCAGGAGAACACTGAGGGGATAGATGCTGACCTGGGCAACCACCAGGGAGGCAAGGACACCCAGGATGCTTTGATCCAAAGCTCCTTCAGCTACTTTACCAAATAAGAACGACAACCATATGCCAGGGCTGCAGGCTCTATACTCCATCCCTGACAGGAATATTTGCTTGGTGAACAACATGCACCATGTGCAATTTCAATAAAGTTCAATGAGAAACAAATCACTCATAATATCATGGGTTACCATGCACCTGCAGAACAAATGAAGCACCCGGAGGCTTGTTGTACAAAAACACATTTAATAATATGGTGCCTGGGATACATAATATAAATAAAATTGAGAGGTGTTATCCATCACACCAATGAACATTTAACGTAGAAGTGGGGGAAACAAATATCACCAGTGATAAGCCGGTGTTGTGCTTAAGGTGCTTTAAATTTCTGCTTGCGGGTGCTACGCTTAGGTGCTCCCCCCTTGCTGGCACTGGCATTGGAGACAGCCTGCTCACTCTGCTGTCTTGTTGGCCTTGATGACTTTGGTGGGCGCAAAGCCTGTGCTGGCCCCGCTTGGGAGGGAGCGGCCAGTGCCACGGCTGGCATCTCCCCAGTTGCTGCAGCCTCATCAGAAGCCATGGTCACCCTCAGCTCCATTCGGGTCCTCACCTCCAGCCAAGAGGATTCCTCCTCCATTGAAGAACTAGAAATGAGCAGCTTGGAAGACCGATCACAGCATTTACCCACGTCCTCTACCAGCGCAGAGACACACACCTCGGTGGGACCTAGATCTAGAGCAGGCTCGGGTTCACAATCTGACAGTCACCGCATGGACACATGTCCGCAGCAGGAGGAGGCAGGTTCAGCTGAGCTCCCCGGCACTCGGAGGACTGCTGGGGAAGAGGCATCTGTCAGGTCCGAGTCAGATAACGAGCCTCTGGATTTGGCCTTCCAACTCATCCTGGAGAGTCAACAGAAAGTGGGGGAACATCATGCAGAGCTGTTGGAAGCACTCAACAGAGTAGCACACAATTTGGAGGAGTGCCTTTGCCTGCTCTCTGATGAAGTGGTGCCCACACGTCCACATGGAGGTTACCACGGGGAGGATGGCAGGCGCCATGGTGACCCTGGTCCAGCAGTATGTGGAGATGTGTGGAGATGCAGACCTGCACGCCATCACGGCAGCCATGGGTGAGTTCCTGCAGTGATGATGTGAGGGGGAAACAGGGCACCTCGATGTACCTCTAGGTGCTCCTTCCCCTCAAGGCGTCAGGCCGGGGCCCCTGGGCACCCGAAGGGAGGAGAAGCGGCAGCTGGACATCCTGGGTCATCCACTCAGGAATCTCAGAGGCCGTCTGCTCCCTCTGAGTCCCCTTTGCCTGTGACCCCCCCTCAACCTCATCCACTGACACCGCATAGGGAGCAGCTGGCCCACAGGATGATAGCCAAAGCAAGCCAGGGCCCCCAAGGCCTCAGCTCTCCAGCGGACCCATGCCGAAGGCATCAGAAGTAACAGGGCCAACCACTGCAACAGGCACCCCTGTTGCAGATGTCTGGGCAGCAACTAGAAGAAGTCTGTGACGTTCAAAAATTAAGCAATTCTGATCACAGTTGGTTGCATGGATGAACACATTTTGTCACTTTACAATCTGGAAATATATTCACTTTCACTGAACAGGCTTCGCAAGTCCTCCCACTGTACACCACCCCCCACCCCAACTAGCTGTTCAGCTGCACACAGCCGACCCATGAGTGATTCTGGAGAGAGAAGTGTGTTTGGCAGGGCCTTTCAGAGCCTCGTGCAAGCACTCTCCCATGAATGCAGATCCTTCCTGAATTACACTCATCTCAACGACCTGAGCATTTTCAATGCTGCCTGCTGGAGTTCACTCTCAGTTGACCATCTGAGCTGAACTGCATCTCCCCCAACCCACTGATCACACTCCCATGAAACATAAGAACTAGGAGCAGGAATAGGCAATTCAGCCCCTCGAGCCTGCCCCGCCATTCCAGACGATCATGGCTGATCTCATTTCGGCCTCAACTCCAATTTTCCGCCCTCTCCCCATAACCTTTCAAAACCGTTACTAATTAAAAATCTGTCCATCTCCTCCTTAAATTTATTCAGCGTACCGGCATCCACTGCACTCTGACGTAGTGAATTCCACAGATTCACGACCCTTTGAGAAAAGTAATTCCTCCTCATCTCTGATTTAAATCTACCACCCCTTAGCCTAGAACTATGGCCTCTCGTTCTAGAATGCCCTACAAGGGGAAACATCCGGTCCACATCTGCTTTGTCTATTCCCTTTAGCATCTTATATACCTCAATTAGATCTCCTCTCATCCTTCTAAATTCCAGCAAGTATGGGCCTAAACTGCTCAATCTCCCCTCATAAGACAAGCGCCGCATCTCTGGAATCAATCTTATGAACCTCCTCTGAACCGCCTCCAATGCAACTACATCCTTCCTCAAGTAAGGGGACCAAAACTGTGCACAGTACTCCAGGTGCGGTTTCACCAATGCCTTGTTCAGTTGCAACAACACTCCCCTATTTTTATACTCAATTCCTTTAGCAATAAATGCCAAAATTCCATTTGCCTTCCTTATTACATGCTGTACCTGCTAGCTTCCAGCGATTCATGCACAAGGACACCCAGATCCCTCTGCACTGAAGCATTCTGAAGTTTATCTCCATTTAAATAATAAGTCACTTTTTTATTCTTCCGACCAAAATGGATAACCTCACACTTATCCACGTTAAACTCCATCTGCCAAATTTTGGCCCATTCACCTAACCTGCCCATATCCATTTGTAAATTTCTTATTTCTTCATTGCAACTTGCTTTCCCACCTATTTTGGTGTCATCTGCAAATTTAGCTATAGTACCTTCTATTCCTGAATCCAAGTCATTAATATAGATTGTAAATAGTTGGGGCTCAAGGACCGAACCCTGTGGCACCCCACTAGTTATAGCTTGCCATCCAGAAAAGGACCCATTTATCCTGACTCTCTGTCTTCTGTTGGTTAGCCAATCCTCTATCCAAGCTAATATATTACCCCTAACTCCGTGTGATCTTATCTTGTTATTAATCTTTTGTGCGGCACCTTATCAAAGGCCTTCTGGAAGTCCAGATATACAACATCTACAGGATCCCCATTAACCATGTTGCTCGTCACATCTTCAAAGAACTCTAGCAAATTAGTCAAACACGATTTTACTCTTCATAAAACCATGCTGACTCTGATGGATTGCATTTTGACTTTCCAAATGCCTACTTCCTTAATAATGGATTCCAACAATTTCCCAATGACAGACGTTAAACTGACTGGTCTATAGTTTCCTACTTTCTGCCTCCCCCCCTTTTTGAATGAGAGCGTAATATTAGCATTTTTCCAATCCACTGCAACCTTTCCAGAATCCAGGGAATTTTGGACTATTATAGCCAATGCATCCCCTATCTCCGCTGCCACTTCCTTTAAGACCCTGATGTAAGCCATCAGGTCCTGGGGACTTGTCACTCTTTAATCCCAATAGTTTGCTCAGTACTTTTTCTCTAGTGATGGTGATTGTTCCAAGTTCCTCCTCTATACCCTCTGCACTGCTTGCTATTATTGGGGTGGTAATGGTGTCCTCTACCATGAAAACTGAGGCAAAATATTGATTAAGCATCTCTGCCATTTCTGCGTTCCTCACTATTAACTCCCCAGTCTCATCTTCCAAGGCACCAACATTCACTTTAGCTACTCTCTTTCCTTTTATGTACTTGTAGAAGCTTTTGCTATCAGTTTTTACATTTTGCACTAGTTTTTTTTCTTTACCTTTGCTCTTTTTATTATTTTTCTAGTAACCCATTGTTGATCTTTAAACGTTTCCCAATCTCCCAGCTTGCCACTGACCTTTACAATTTGGTATGCCTTAGTTTTTGCCTTTATGTTATCTTTAACTTCCTTGCTTAGCCATGGATGCTTTTTCCCCCTCTTACCATCTTTCTTCCTCTTTGAAATATATTTTCCTTGGGAGGAATTGAATATCTCCTTAAATATCTGCCACTGCTCATCAACTGTCCTACCTTGTAGTCTTCCTACCCAGTCCACTAAGGCCAAATCTGCCCTCATGCCTATGTAGTTACCTTTGTTTAACTCCAGAACACTAGTGTGGGAGTCAAGTTTCTTGCTCTCAAACTGAACTTGAAATTCTACCATGCCATCATCACTCTTCCCTAGAGGATCCTTTACTATGAGATCATTAATTAATGCCATCTCATTACACAAAACCAAATCCAGAATAGCTTGCTCCCTGGTTGGTTCCACAACATATTGTTCCAAGAAACAATCTCTAATACACTCTATGAACTGTCCCTCAAGGCTACCCTTGCCAATTTGATTAGTGCAGTCTAAGTGCATATTAAAATCACCCATGATTATTGCCATGCCTTTCTTACATACTCCCAGTATTTCCTGGTTTATACTGTGCCCTACTGTTGAACTACTGTTTGGGGACCTGTAGATTACTCCCACCAGGGACTTCTTTCCCTTGCTATTTCTTGTTTCTACCCAGACTGACTCTACGTCTTCCTCTCCAGTGCCTTTATCATTCCTCACTATAGCACTGATCTTTTCCTTTACTAGCAAAGCTACACCGCCTCCTTTTCCTTTCTGCCTATCCTTCCGAAACGCTGAGTACCCTTGGATATTCAACTCTGAAACCTGTTCTCCCTGTAACCACATCTCAGTAATCGCCACCAAATCATATCTATTTATCTCTATTTGCGCTGTTAACTTATTAGTTTTATTCTGAATGCTACACACATTCAGATACAAAGCCTTTAAGTTTGCCCTATTGTCAATTTTCCCTTCTCTTATATGATTCTTTGGTGCAATATGGCATTCACACATTCTGTCCCTTCCTTTCATTTTTTGGTAACAATCAGCCTTGTCACTAACCTGCACTCTTACCCTCTCCTTAAACTTTGATTTTTTATATTTCCATGCAACTAAACCCTCCCCCCCCGCCCCCCACTATTTAGTTTAAAGCCCTATTTATAACCCTGGTTATGCAATTCGCCAGGACACTGGTCCCAGCATGATTCAAGTGGAGCCCTTCCGAACGGAATAGCTCCCTCTTTCCCTAGTACTGGTGCCGAAACCCCTGATCTCGCCCACCACGACTCTCGTTTCACTTTTGATTTGGCAAGCTTGGTGCGTCTAACGTTCACCTCTCCCAGTCACACATTTCCTTTCCCCCATTACTATCGGCCCTACGGTGCCACCTTCCACACCCCCCTCCATGACCTACCAGCCACAACCCTTTTCTTTCGGAGATGTCCAGGTGAACGTGCACGTTCCCTTCCTTCTCAAAAATCCCACCCCCATCCACATTAACCTCCCCAACCTCCTCCTTCCCACCTCCAGGATCTGTGTCTGCCTCCGAGTCCCCACCAACCACTCTCGCTGTCCCTTCTACCAATATCATCGCACCCTAACCCTCCCACCCTAGCGCCTCATTCTCTCCTTGGTCATTTTCACCATTCCATCGTAACCAGCCCACCCTCAATTCACTCACCAGGAGGCAGTGACAAACTCATCAGAGCCCTCCCTTGCACGTTCACATGGACATCATCCCCTCTGGTCTCTTTCCTCCCTTGGAACTCCTTCCCCCCTTTGGAACTTTGTCCCCCCTCCGGACTCCCCACCAACCCCCCACCCCCCTAGTCCTTCCCCTCCCCGGGACCAGAATTGTTGTTTGCAAAACTTTGAGAAAAGCATATTCAGTGCTCATAAACAAAATTTAACATCACTTTTGATGAAAATTAAAAACAACAGCAATATACTAGAAATTGTTATTGTAATATGTTGGCAGCAATTGAGCAGGAAGGAGGAGCAATTTCCTGCCCTCCAAATATCTTTACATTTCAGCAGGACTTTACAATGTGTTATGATTATTTGCAAAGCAAATACAGTTATTACTGGCATGGGGTTGGGGTTGGGGGGTGATGGTGGTGGAAAGGGAGCAAGAACATTAAATATTAAATTGTTGAGGGCATCATTCAACCCAACAAACAAAGGTGGACTCTCAGCATCTGGTCACTTCACTTCTCACTGGGGGAGCAAATAGAAGAAGCACAAACATAGATTGCAGCAGACATACGCCATATATCATTGCCATTGGAATGCACCATTAAAACAATCTGATGTATCTAGTCATGTGAAGGACTGTTTTGGGGTACCAACAGTCTAATTTACTGACAACAGAATATCCTGGAAGTACTCAGCAGGTCAGGCAGCATGTGTGGATTGAGAAACAGAATTAACGTTTCACTTCCGTGACCTTCAATCAGAACTCCCCTGTTTCAGCTCATCTGCTGATGAAATTCCCATTCATGCCTTCATTACCTCAAGACATGACCATTCCTAGCTGGTCTCCCACATTTTACCTTCCGCAAACTTGAAGTCATCCAAAACTCTGCTGCCTGTGCCTTAATTCACAGTAAGTCCCATTTACCCCGGTGCTGCCTGAATTACACTGGTTCCCAGTGAAACAATGTCTTGATTTTAATATTCTGAACTTTGTTTTCAAATTCCTCCGTGGTCTTACCCCTCCCTACCTCTTCATCTTCTCCACCCCACATCCCTCGGAAAACTCTGCACTCCTCTAGTTCTGGTCTCTTGAACATGTACGATTTTAATCACTCCACCATTGGTAGCCACTCCTTCAGTTTCCTGGGCCCTATAAACTCTGGACTATCCTCCCCACACCTCTCTGCCTCTCTAACTGCTTTAAGTCACTCCTTAAAACCTATCTCTTTGACCAAGTTTTTCATCATCCGATCTAACATCTCAGGCTTAGTGTCATATTTTATTTTAACATGCTCCTGTGAAGCACCTTGGGACATTCTATAACATTAAAGTGTCATATAAATTTAAGTTGTTGTTGTTGTAGCCTGGAAAGATCTGCAGTTCGTGGTAATTTTCTTTTGCTGTGTGCAGTCTGTTGCACTGTTTGGTCCCTCCAAGATTGCTGCACGGCTGCACTTCCACGCATCTTAAAGGAATCACTTCTTGTCCACAGCCTGTTTGACCCTGCACAGTAAGTTCTGGGCTGCTGCATGGCTGTGCACTCATGCAGCTTAAAGGGAATATTGATCCTGATTGAATTTTTTTTGAAGAGGTGACTATAGTGGTGGATGGAAGAATGACTATATATGTGGACTTCCAGAAGGCATTTGTTAAAGGCATTAGAGACTGCTAACTAAAGTTGAAGCTCCTGGAATTTAAGATAAATTATTTACCTGATTAGGAAGATGAGTGGCAAGAGACAGTAGGGATAATGAGCAGGTACTCTAATTGTTAGATTGTGACTATTGTTTCCCACAAGAATCTGTGTTGGGGCCTCAACCATTCACCATATTTATTAATGACTTAGATGACAATATCCAAAGTTGCAGATAACACAAAGATATAGCATTGAAAGCAGCATACATGGAAGTATAGCATTAAAAAAAAGATATTGATTGATTAAGTGAATAGGCAAAACTGTGCCAAATGGATTTCAATGCAGGCAAGTATGAGGAAGAAAGATAGAATGGGATACTTTCTAAATGTTTAAAGGTCCAAAGAAACATGGAGGCCCAGGTGCATCGATCATTAAAATGTCATAAACAGGTACAGGTTATCATCAAAAGGGCTAGTGGAATACCAGCCTTTATGTCTCGAGGAGTAGAAATCAACAATACAAAGCTCTGGTTAGACAACAGATGGAGTACTTTGAGTAGTTCTGGACACCACTTCTTAGGAAGGATGTATTATTCTTGAAGGGAGTGCAGCATGGATTTATCAGAATATACCTGGACTTCAAGGGTTAAATTATGCTGAAAGATTATACAAACTAAAGTTGTATTTCGTGGAATTGAGAAGGTTGAGGAGTGATTTGATCAAAGTGTTCAAGATAGAGATAAACAATTTCCACTGGCTGGGGATACTAGGTCTAAGGGGCAGTGTATTAAAATTAGAGCCAGATCTTTCAGGAGTGAAATTAGGGAATCCTTCTACATGCAAAAAGTGGTGAAGTTTGGAAAGCTTTTCTGCAAATGGCAACTGACGCTAGATCAATTGTTAACTTTAAAACTGAGATTAATAGATTTTTGTTATCTAAAGATGTGAAGGGATAAGGGCAAAAGGTGTGTTTATGGAGTTAGGTCACAGATCAGCTATAATCTCATCGAATGGTTGAGCTCAAGGGGCTAATGGCCTAATCCTCTACTTAAATTCCTATCCATAAATGTGGCTATAAAGCTGATAACAGGTGCAAGAGAATTCTGCTGACCTCCTTTCTTTCATGCTTTTCTGCTACCTCCAATTAATTTAGTTAGTCAAAGCTTTGCCCATTTTCAGAATTTATGCAGCATCACTCCAGATTCCATCAGTTCAGAAATAGCTTCTTGAAAAAGCTGGAATATCACTGACCTCTAATTTGCTTTATACATGTGCAGGCGATTTTCCATTTAGGATGAGGACACATCGGTCTAATTATCATTAAATTGTTCACCGAAATGAAACTGCTGCGCAGGTCAACCAGTATGGATTGCACCACAATGTCCAGAACCAAAAGGGATCTAGCCAAATTGGAAATGTTACCATTTCCTGGCCAATACAAGGTCAAAATGTGCTGGCAGTAACAATCCCACCAGTAAGAAAATAAGTGGCAGGGTTTTCCGGCCCCCACTGTTACTCACAATAAGAGGTTGTGGTGGAAGAATTAATTCAGGTTTGGTTAAAGCTGGTTTATTTCCAAGACAACTCCTCAGTGCTACTAACTTCCACACAAAGCGTTCCAACTGTACCTTTTTGTTCTATTCAGTTGGGATAACTAATACCCATCACCTGTTTAACTAGCAATTGGTTTTAACAAGATGATCGCCATATTAACAGATTCCCCAAACTAAAAAAACTTGAACACTTTTTTTTAAACAAACAGAAGGAAATAATGCCACGTATTTCCACGTCAATAATTCCCGAATTTCCTTTACCACACATATATACACAATTATAAAACAAACACAATTTTTCATTGCATCATTGTAAGACAGCCCTCTTCCAACACATTTAACAATTTCTTAGAGCAGGCACTTCTTTTTGTAAAACAGTCTGATAGTTGGTGACTTGTGTCCACCCATTTTATCTTAGAGATCTCTTTTCTCTCTAACATCTCCTTTATGCTGGCTAGGTCTATTTGTAGCCTTTTCTCCGTGTCACTTTTCATGGAATGAATGTTGTTCCAAAGAGACCGTTTATCTACATAACATTCTATGGGCAAACTTTTCCCACATTGCCCCTTATATAATATTTCTGTCAATATATTGGATAAGTAAACCCCCATATCTAATGCTTCTACTAAGGCTAACGTTTCAGCAGCTAAGGTGCTTTTCACTACCCTTTTTATTTTCTTGGCCTCCCAAGCCAGTGGGCAACATTTATCGTTCTTTCCCACCAAGAATATGATGAACCCTGCTGTGCTAAAGTACCCATCTGGAAGGTTGGCATGTGAAGCAACGCTAAAAATGACCAACCTCATATCTTCTGGATCACCCAAGGCTGGAAACTTGAGCACACATCTCTCAGAATTTAGTTTTTTTAAGTGTTTTATTTGCTCTCAGAACTTGCTCAACTATAGCATGTTTCATCATGGTACTCAGCTCCAACACATCATAACTAGCATCAGGCCTAGTCTGAGTGCACAACCAGTTCAACTGCCCAATCAAACATCAACTGTTCCATTTCTTCCTTCGTAGCAGGATGCTCTTTTTGTGAGGATTTACCAGGAGTTATTGGGATAAAATTAACATTTTCTAGATAAGATTGATGATTCAATGCCATTCCTAACTTGCTCTGCTTAATGTTTAAACCTATGTATTTAAAGGCCCCAGAAGCCTGACTTCCGACCTGGAATTCCTTCTTTATCTTCTTGATTACCCATTGTTCAAATTCTACAGAGCCTCCCGACAGGAAATCATCAACAAGCATGATAAAGGTTCCAGCTAGTTTCTCCTTATGATACCAGTAGAACATTGCGGGATCTGCCTTTAACTGAATGCAACCTGTTTTCAACAAGACAGACTTCATGGAAAAATACCATACCCTTGATGCATCATTCAAACCATAAGCACACTTATTCAATCTCACAGAATCACACAGTTCAGAAGAGGCCCTTCGGCCCATCGAGTCTGCACCGACACGTGAGAAACACCTGACCTACCTACCTAATCCCATTTACCAGCACTTGGCCCACAGCCTTGAATGTTATGACGTGCCAAGTGCTCATCCAGGTACTTTTTAAAGGATGTGAGGCAACCCACCTCCACCACCCTCCCAGGCAGCGCATTCCAGACTGTCACCACTCTCTGGGTAAAAAAGTTTTTCCTCACATCCCCCCTAAACCTCCTGCTCCTCACCTTGAACTTGTGTCCCCTCGTGACTGATCCTTCAACTAAGGGGAACAGCTGCTCCCTATCCACCCTGTCCATGCCCCTTATAATCTTGTACACCTCGATCAGGGCACCCCTCAGTCTTCTCTGCTCCAACGAAAACAACCCAAGTCTATCCAACCCCGCTTCATAATTTCATCCCAGGCAACATCCTGCTGAATCTCCTTTGCACCCCCTCCAGTGCAATCACATCCTTCCTATAATGTGGCGACCAGAACATTACTCCACAGTACTCCAGCTGTGGCCTCTCTAAGGTTCTATATAACTCCAACATGACCTCCCTACTTTTGTAATCTATGCCTCGATTGATAAAGGCAAGTGTCCCATATGCCTTTTTCACCATCTGCTACTTATCTGCCCTTTTGACCATCCTGTCTATATCTTCCTGTAGCCCAAGACACTCAACCTCACTGGTAACCACCCGGCCAATCATTGTGCCATCCGCAAACTTACTAATCCTACCCCCCACATAGCCATCTATGTAATTTATATAAATGACAAATAATAGGGGACCCAGCACAGATCCCTGTGGTATGCCACTGAACACAGACTTCCAGTCATTAAAGCATCCTTCTGTCATCACCCTCTGTCTCCTACAACTAAGCCAATTTTGAATCCACCTTATCAAATTACCCTGTATCCCATGTGCATTTGCCTTCTTTATAAGTCTCCCATGTGGGACCTTGTCAAAGGCTTTGCTGAAATCCATATAAACTACATCAACTGCACTAACCTCATCTACACACCTGGTCACCTCCTCAAAAAATTCAATCAAATTTGTTAGGCATGGCATCCCTCTAATAAAGCCATGCTGACTATCCCTGATCAAACCTTGCTTCTTTAAGTGGAGATAGATTCCCTCCTTCAGAACTTTCTCCAATAGTTTCCCTACCATTGACGTGAGACTCACTGGCCTGTAGTTCCCTGGCTTATCTCTACAACCCTTCTTAAATAGCAGAACCACATTAGCTGTTCTCCGTCCTCTGGCACCTCCTCTGTGGCCAGAGAGGAATTAAAAATTTGGGTCAGAGCCTCTGCGATCTCCTCCCTTGCCTCCCTCAGCAATCTGGGACACAAATCATCCGGACCTGGAGATTTGTCTACTTTTAAGCCTGCCAACACCTCCAATACCTTGTCACTCCCTATATTAATTTGCTCAAGAACCTCGCAGTCTCTCTCCGAGTTCCATACCTTCATCCTCATTCTCTTGGGTGAAGACGGATGTGACGTATTCATTCAACATTGTACCGATGTCCTGTGGCTCCACTCATAGGTTGCCCCCTTGGTCCCTAATGGGCCCTACTCTTTCCTTAGTTATCCTCTTCCCATTGATATCTTGGGATTTTCCCTCCTTTTACCAGCCAGAGCTTTCTCATATCCCCTCTTTGCTCTCCTAATTGCTTTCTTAAGCTCCACCCTGCACTTTCTGTACTCCACTAACGCCTCCGCTGATTTGCTTTCCTTGTACCTGCTAAAAGCCTCTCTTTTCCTTCTCATCATATCCTGAATATCTCTAGTCATCCATGGTTCTCAGGGCTTGTTACTCCTTCCTATCAACCTAGAGGGACATGTTGAGCCTGTACCCTCCCCATTTCCTTTTTGAACACCCCCCACTGCTCTTCTGTAGATTTCCCCACAACGAGCTGTTCCCAGTCCACCTCGGCCAGATCCTGCCTTATTTTACTAAAATCCACTCTCCCCCAATCCAAAACATTTTTTGCAACATGTCTATTTCTTTGTCCAAAACAAGCTTAAATTGTACCATGTTGTGGTTGCTATCATAAAAATGCTCCCCCACCACCACCTCAGCCACCTGTCCGGCTTCATTCCCCAGAATTAGGTCCAGCCCTGCACCGTCCCTTGTTGGACCCTCTACATATTGACCTAAAAAGTTCTCCTGTACTCATTTCAAGAAATCCACTCCATCCAAGCCCTTAACACTATGTCTATCCCAATTAATGTTGGGAAAGTTGAAATCACCAAATATAATTACCCTATTGTTATTGTTTTTACACATCACTGCAAATTGTGCACATATTTGCTCCTCAATTTCCCACTGACTATCTGGGGGTCTTTAATAAACACCTAACAATGTGGCTGCCCTTTCTTTATTCCTAAGCCCACAAAGCTTCATTCGATGCCCCCTCCAAGATATCATCTCTCCTTACTGCAGTAACTGACTCCTTAACTAATAATGCAATGCCTCCTCCTCTTTCACACCCTCCCAAACTCCATAGCTTTCCTTCTACATCCCCGGCTTCTTTGAGTGGTTTCAAAAAAACTTCCCTTTGAAACTTCTCCCCCTGTAAAAACGCAGCCTTTATATCAATTGATTTGCACTCCCAGGAATAGGATGTCAAAATAGCTAAAAAAATCTTCAAACTTACTTTCCCCACAGTAAGCGAGTCCACTCTGACATCCTGATCTCCTAGTTTCTCTTCAAAGCCTTGGGCTACTAATCTCGCTTTGGCTTTATATGTGCCGCCTGGGAGTACCTTTTCTGTACAGGTCCATCTGTGAGATAAAGCTGGCTGTCCTCTTGTCAGGTATTTCAGAATATACCCCAGATTCCTTCCAACTTTCTAACTCTTTCCTTTATCAGCTTACTTTCCAATTTATTAGCAGCTACTAGAATCTCTCTGTCAAAAGGACTTCTATTTCTATTGAGATTGCTAGCTTGCTCTCTAGCCCTCCTTGTTAAACTACAGCCTCTACTCACATTCCTCTCCCTTTCTGGAATGCTACTATATGATCAAAGTCCCATGCGAACAGAACTCCGTTTGCAAGTCCATGATCTTTTTCTAGGGTCATGACCACCTTCTGGTCCACTGTCAGAACTCATACTGTGCTTTCTGGGTTTCCACATCTTTACGTCGGTTTGCCAATTGATAGGTCTTGTGTCCTGTTCTTCATCCTGCACATTTAGCTAATGTTTGTATTTACCAGTGGCCTTTCCTGCTCTCCCTATGATGGTGGCATCCCTGCACACACTGGTCCATTCTGACATGTATGTTACCTTTGTTCCTACTTTGGGTAATTGCCCTTTTGGACGAATAGCGTTGGCCTGTACCTCAGTATTACTTTGTTCATAGTCAGTCAACCCTGTGTCTGCCGTCGTCTGCTCCTCATAACTACCCAGTGTGTGTGTATGTGAAGTGCTTGGTGCCTCCTCGCATTCTATGTCCTGTTCAGAACCTGTAAAGGTATAGCCATTACCAATTAACCGTGAAGAATTTACCCTAACAGTTTGATTACCGTGTTGCACAATTATTACTTTCCCATCATTCCCTATAAGCTTGCTAGGTCCTTTCCACTCTTTCTGGCCTTCCCTTTCATAATATACCATGTCTCCTTGTCTAAACTGTATTCCTGATGGTCTTATGCGTTGCCGTAGGGCCCGCCGAATTTTCTCCGAAACCTCAGCTTTAATGAAAGCTTTTCTGCCCGCATGCAAAGTGTTCAGATGAGCACAAAAAGTGGAGCTAATGCTAGTCCCTTCTAGAGCAGGGGGAGCATCTGACAACACTGAAGGTAACTTTGGATTTCTTCCATACACCAACTGATATGGACTGTACCCCCCAACCATTTGCAGAGAGTTCTTTGCATGCACCGCCCACGCTAGCGCCGTTTGCAGTTTACAACCTGGTTGATCAGCTAATATTTTATGTAACATGTCATCTATTATTGCATTGTTTCTTTCACAAAGACCATTACTAAACGGACTCTCAGCTGCAGTGTGCATAACTATGATGTTTAAATTTTCAAACATATCTCAAAATTCCTCATTGGCAAATTCCCCACCATTATCTGTGAGGAACTTCGTTGGTGTTCCTAATCCTGTTCCTACCCATTTCTCCATGACCTTATCGACAATGGTCCTTTTGTTTTTACTATGTATCACAGTGGATAGACTAAATCTGGTTGCCATCTCTATGAAATGTAGTAAAAAAATCCCCTATCCTTGTCCCAAACTTTCAAGTCCATTGCCACTGCATCGTTAAACTCCCTGGCTAGTGGCAAGCTCACAACAGGTCGTGGTGGTGTCTTGCAATATTGAAGGCAAATTTCACACTTTGTTCAATAAGATCATCATTTTCCTTTATCCACCACTCCCGCATCTCGAAGCAGAGTCTTCAGTTTCTGTGGCGTTGGATGTGCAAACTGTCTATGTAATTTCCAAATGATCTTTTTTTTGTCCACAAAATTTTCATTCTCAGCAGTTAACAAAACTTCATGAACTTTTTGATGAGAAATCTCTGGCTTCCTTAGTGGCAAGCAGTAAAGCCCTGACTGAGTAAAATGTAGATTCACATTTTTCCCAAACATTATTGCTTTATCATTCTTTATATCTAGCGACATCTGAGCCTTCTTCATCGCAGATCGACTCAACAATAGCACTACCTCGCTAGAAACCACATCAGTACTGATAAACAGATTGATCCCTGCTATCTTACAAGGGAGGACCACCCGCTTGGAGGATGTTAATGTATTGTCATCTGTGAACCTGAAGCAGATAGAGCTTTCATATTCCTTGACCTTCCGCTGGTCTGCCTCATCGAGAGACTCCAGATAGCAGTCAAGCCAGTCTATGCCGCACACCGTAGAAGTGCAACCACTGTCCAGAACTGCACAGTTGAAGGGATCTACCATCAAGATACTCATCACCGGATTCAAACTCTGATCAATACAATTCCATCACGGCAGTCACCGTCATCATTTTCAGTTTCAGATGAATCCGTCTCGTGGGTCACTTCAAAAACAGGATTCCTTCGCTGTGGGCAGTTCATTGCGTAAATGGTACTGGGAACCACACCAAAAACACCGATTAACCATTCCCTGTGCATTTTTTGGGTTTAAACGTCTACGGTCACCATCCCAGGCACACTTTTTGTCCTGAATCTCAAATTGGCTAGGGTTATGACCATTTTCAGACCTCTTGCCATTAACCTCATCTTTGTATCGGAATCTTCGTCTAATATTTGGTCGACCACGAAATTCGGTCACCATTGAATCCTCTATCCTTTGTTTTACAGCATAGTTGTTCGCATTTGCTAAAAATGTGGCAGGGAACAACTGTTTCCCCAGAAATTCTTTTTAAGGCAGCAGCCATTTGATCTAAGAGAGATTCTTTCCCCCGGAACTGAACCCCTGTTAGTACTAAAAGACTATCAACATGGGAAATGCAAGTACAGTCCGGTAATTTGAATGCCAATACCGATTTTGGAATTTCAAGTTCAAATTTCTGTGGTCTCCTGTACCATTTATCAAAATCCATGATATATTCTTCCATGGACTGATCATCTGATTTCCTAAACCTATCAAAGATCGTCCAAGCTTCATACGCTCCCAATAATTCATCCTTTTTGTAGAACTTATCAGACAGTTTAATCCCTCTTCATGATCCAAATCATCCATTTTCCACTCTGAAAATACTTTACTCCTTATCTTACTTTTGGCTGGTAATGATTACGCCAAAGCCATACCTTGCTTCTTCCAGGGTATAGCAGTAACCCGGGTCCACATTTCAACTGCAGCCTTCCATTGCTGGTCGGGTTCAGAGTCAGAAAAAATTGGTGGAAAACTTGCGATTTTGCACCGTCCTTCTGCCATTCCATAACTTAAATTGTTAGCAACAGTACACTTCATTTCCCTCAGAGGACTGAGACAGAAAGCTTCATATACAGCAATCAATCAGTAAAGCTTAAAGTTCATCCTCTGCGACCATGTTACTCACAATAAGAGGTTGTGGTGGAAGAATTAATCCAGGCTGGTCTCTTGGTTAAAGCTGGTTTATTTCCAAGACAATTCCGCAGTGCCACTAACTTCCTAGTAGCTTCCACACAAAGTGTTCTAAATCTTTATCTATAATACTTTAAAACATCTCAGAATTTACAGGATTTGTACGTATACATGGTCTTTGCTACAAAGTGTTCTAGCTGTACCTTTTTATTCTATTCAGTTGCGATAATTAATGCCCATCACCTGTTTAACTAGCAATTGGTTTTAACAAGATGATTGCCATATTAACACCCACGAACCCCCCCGCTGGCTGGATCTTCCAGTCCCGCCAAAGTGAATGGAGATTTGAATGGCTCGCCGCATCTGTCACGGGGAACCCAGCTGTGGTGGGGCTGGAAACCCTGGCCTAGGTCCAAAACTGCCTCTGAACAGAATAATTTGGAGGCCTTTGCAGATAACATTACAGACTTCAATGTGAGGTGTGCACTGACTCACTGAAAATTAACCCTAGAGATATTTATAGCTACTGCATCCTCAGATAGCTTGTTCAGTATAAACTTTTAAAGTTTTATTTGTATAGTGCCATTGATTATATTCAATGTGTTAAGTTCAATTTCTAGATGCGGTTTCCAAAAATGCTAGCTAAAGGTTTTCTTTGTTAACCACTGATAGCCATTGAAGCTTCCCAGATTTCAAGCACAGCAGACTTGGGAATGGAGCAAGCTTAGAACAGAGTGAACTGGGAACAAAATGAGCTCTTAAAAATTGTAATTTGTAATTTATTTTACCTCGAACACCAATAAATTTGAAAGTTACTTGAGGATGAAATACTTTGTGCATTGTGGAAGTTGTCGAGATGCTTGCCTTGCAGGGCCAGAACTATAGCAACTGCAAGATGGTTGATGCACACAAGGCTGAAGTGGTCAACCTTAGTGAGTAACTGGCCACCCAGGAATAAAATAAATTAAATATCAGGAAGGGAAAAAAGTCTTTTTATAGATGAGGCATTAAAGAAGACCACACTGCAGGTTGGAGTAGGAGATCAGACCTGGAGGAGAAGGGTGGATCTCAAACAGATGTCGTGATGAGGTAGTGGGTTGGAGCAGTCAACCCTGATGCTTTCTAATAGTTCTCCCCTCTGAGGATAATGTGGACACTGTAGTTGGTTGTGGCTGGCAAAGGTGTACCCTCTACTGGGACATTCAGCATGGAGGGAAAAGAGAAAGAATAGCAGACAAGTTGTGATATTAGGGGTTTGCAGATTGATGGTGTGCTGCTTCAGACAACATGGCCTCCATATAACGATAGATTTTTATTTGTTCATGGGATGTGGGTGCCACTGTCTGTGCCAGCATTTATTGCCCATCCCTAATTGCCCTTGAGAAGGTGGTGGTGTGCTGCCTTCTTGAATCGCTGCAGTCCATGTGGTGTAGGAACACACACAGTGTTGTTTGGAAGTGAGTTCCAGGATTTTTACCCAGCGACAGTGAAGGAACAGCGATATAGTTCCAAGTCAGGATGGTGTACGACTTGGAGGGGAACATGCGGGTGGTGACGTTCCAATGCATTTGCTACCCTTGTCCTTCTAGGTGGTACAGATCGCAGGTTTGGAAGGTGCTTTTGAAGAGCCTTGTTGAGTTGCTGCAGGGCTCTTATAGATGGTACACACTGCTGTCACTGTGCATTGGTGTTGGAGGGAGTGAATGTTTAAGGTGGTGGATGGGGTGCCAATCAAGCCAGCTGCCAGGAGTGTTGTTGGAGCTGCACTCACCAGACAAATGGAGAATATTCCATCACACTCCTGACTTGTGCCTTGTAGATGGTAGGCAGGCTTTGGAGAATCTGGAGGTGAGTTGCTCTCTGCAGAATTCCCAGCCTCTTAACTGTTCTTGCAGCCACAGAATGGCTAGTCATGGACAGATGCATCTGTGGCAGGCAGATTCTAAGAGATAACTTCAAAACAAATCTGCAGAAGTTCTGTTTTAGTAATGGAGTGGCCCATCTGTGAAACAGAGTCCCTAAAGAGAATAGTATTAATTCATTCAACTACAAATCAGATAGATTTCTTTCAGCAAGTTACATTTTTGGGATACAGAATATAAGCAATTTGATACATGACATGTAGTTGGTGTACCATGTTTGAAAGGAATAGTTATTTCTCAATTCATTTCTGATGTGTTGTAGGCTAATTGATAGGAATTGAATACTCAATAACTTTTAACATCATGTCATGCGACTAATCTAATGGATTCCTATGTTTCTAGTTGCAAAATGTTAGAAATTGCTGTTAAGAACATAAGAACGTAAGAAATAGGAGCAGTAGGCCATTCAGCCCCTCAAGCCTGCCTTGCCATTCAATAAGATCATAGCTGATCTGCCACAAGCCTCAACTCCTCTTTCGTGCATGTGTTGTGCACATTACAGAGCGTCTGGCAACTGAGGACAAGCAAGCATCAAGAAAATTGATACGTTGGAATGCACTGCAAATGGCTGTTAATCTGATCACAATTTTTAATGTTATTCTTGTAGCTTTTTCAGACTATTACAAAGGATCTTGCATAGTTCCTTAGGGTAGGGTCCTAGACCCAAACATCTTCAGCTGGTTCATCAATGACCTTCTTTCCATCATAAGATCAGAAGTGGGAATATTCGCTGATGGTTGCACAATATTCAGCACCAGTCACGACTCCTCAGATACTGAAGCACTCCATGTCCAAATGCAGCAAGACCTGGACAATACGCAGGCTTAGGCTGACAAGTGGCAAATTATATTTGTGCCACACAGGTGCCAGGCAATGATCATCTCCAACAGGAGAGAATCTAACCATCGCCCCTTGACATTCAATGGCATTACCATCGCTGAATCCCCCACTTTCAACATCCTGGGGGTTACAATTGACCAGAAACTGAACTGGACTAGCCATTTAAATACTGTGGCTGCAAGAGCAGATCAGAGACTAGGAATCCTGCAGTGAGTAATTCACTTTCTGACTCCTCAAAGCTTGCCCGCCATCTACAGGGCACAAGTCAGGAGTGTGATGGAATATTCCCCACTTGCCTGGATTAGTGCAGCTCCCACAACACTCAATGAGTTTGACACTATCCAGAACAAAGCAGCCCACTTGTTCGGCATCCCATCCACAAACGTTCACTCTCTCCACCACTGACACACAGTAGCAGCAGTGTGTACCATCTACAAGCTGCACTGCAGGAACTCACCAAGGCTCCATAGACAGCACCTTCCAAACCCACGACTGCTACCATCTAGAAGGACAAGGGCAGCAGATACATGGGAACACCACCACCTCGAAGTTCCCCTCCAGGCCATTCATCATCCTGACTTGGAAACATATCGCCATTCCTTCACTGTCACTGGGTCAAGATCCTGGAACTCCCTCCCTAACAGGACTGTGGGTGTACCTACACCACAGGACAGCAGTGGTTCAAGAAGGCAGCTCAACACCACCTTCTCAATGGCAATTATGGGTGAGCACATCAACGGCCACATCCCATAAATGAAGAAGAAAAAAATTAACATACATATCACAATAACATATCTCCCTTAATGCTTCTTGCCTGCCTTGCTCCCATTTCATTTAATTAACAGGAATTCATGCAGCTTGCACATCTAATCCACTTCCCATCTGTCTTGCTTACTGAATCCTAGATTGGTCTTGTGCTATCAGGAAGCTATTCACAGTGAAATCAAAACTTCATACTCACAGACCTCTCAGCACACCAACCTTACTCTCCAACCATATGTATTTCTTTAAAGCCTTTATGAACAAAGTGCTCTCACCCAAGAATTCTGTCTGATCTCCATAATGAGCTCTGGGCTCTATAATAAATATCTCACAACACAGAACTAGCTCTAGTTTGAAGGACAACTAGTTTTTGCCTCCCTGTTATTGTTGAGTGGGCAGAATGATAAAGTAATTGATTGCTGGGAAGTTAGCAAAGGAACAGGCCACTTCTCAGCACTCAATTCCTACTCTGAGGCCTTCCACAAAACTATGCAAATTCTGAAATAAAAACAAAAATAGCTGGAAAAGCTCAGCAGGTCTGACAGCATCTGTGGAGGGGAAGACAGAGTTAACGTTTCGAGTCTGTATCACTCTTCATCAGAAGGACTGATGAAGAGTCAAACGGATTCGAAATGTTAACTCTGTCTTCCTCTCCACAAATGCTGTCAGACCTGCTGAGCTTTTCTAGCTATTTTTGTTTTTATTTCAGATTTCCAGCATCCGCAGTATTTTGCTTTTATCTTATGGATCTTCTGATATTTCTCTCTCTGTCCTCTTGTCCCAGTGTGTTAAGCAGGAAATAGCATTTCAGCCAGCATATTCAAGCCTGAAAATCATCCAGCAAGGTGCTTATATGTACTCACTGTGTTTCTTCAGCAGCCTTCCATCTCGTAAAACAATGGTTTGAGCCTTGATGGTCAACTTTGTATTCAATATCACTTGATGTGGCTCAGGAGTCTCTGGCATGGCAGTCTTTGCCACATTTGCTGCAGATGAAGATGGTGGGCTTAGAAGGTGCAGGATTTGCTGGCCTCTTTTTACTTTTGGGGCCTCTTCTCGGCCAGCTGAGCTTTTTGTTTCTCCTCACCTCTCCCAATGCCCCACAAACCTCAGCCTCTAGAATCCCAATCATTGTCGATGTCCATTATCTTCATATCTCCCTTGCACGCAGCAGAGGTAAGGGTGTCCAGCAGGTTGTGACCTGGTGGCCAGTTCACCACACAGAAGGTCTTTGGGTATATGACCGTCATTCATTTGATGAATGTGGCTGATCCAGAGCAGACATCATTGGCTTGCTAATGAGTTTATGCTGATGCACACTCCCAGACCTCCCAGTGGGTGACCTTATTCTGCTAAGAGATGCTGAGAATATATCTGAAACAGCGAAGGTAGAAAATGTCCAGGCATTTTCCTGTCTAGAGTGTGTTATCCAGGTCTCACTATTGTAGAGAAGTGCACTGGGGACGCACGCTTGGTAAACACGCAGTTTAGTATTTTTGGTCAGATTGCTGTTGTTCCCTGCTCTATTATTCAGTTTGGACACAATAGCTGCAACTTTTGCAATGTGTGTGTTGATTTCAGGACCAAGTGACAGATTACTGGTGATTATGGAACCCAGATATCTGAAGCTACCAAGAACCTCTAGTGTCACATTGTCAATGCTGATTGATGGCAGTATGGTAATATCCTGGACAATGACATTTGTCTTCCCGGTGCTGATGGCCATACCAAACTCTTTACAGGTGTGACAGAGGTGTGAGACAGGTGTGTTCAGTTCTGAAGGTGTTCCTTGGTATGGAATGTATAGTGGCATCATCAGCATAGAGCAACTTTCTGATGAGGTCGTACCACATTTTTGTCTTGGATCTCAGGCAGACAAGGCTGAACAGCTTTCTGTCAACTCCAGCATTTAAAATGAACTCTGGAGAAGAACTGAAGGAATATAACAGCAGCAAAGAAAAGAATACGCCAAAGAGCGTCACCGCCGAATGTAACCCTTTTTGATTCCACTGCAGATCTCAAAATGTTCCAATAGCTGACCTTACCCATTATGTTGTCATGGAGAGCAGATCATACTGAGCAGGGTGACTGCCACAGAATTATTCAGGTTCTATACTTTCACTGTCCTCTGGTATATTAAACATCAGCCAAAATAAAACACAAATATGGAAATCCCCACCATGAAGTTTTCCTGAAAGCTATCTCTCACCTAATCTAATTTTGATTACAGATGAATTATACATGCCCCTCATGGATTGCTCAGTCGTTAATGATATTATTGGCACCTTATTCAATAGTGTTTCAGCCTGTAGTACTATGCATTGCTGCAAGTGACTGGTAATTGTGCCAACACCTCAGTTTTACATATTTTAACCCCTTCATGAAGGCACCATGCATCAAGGACAACAAAACTGAAGGCAAAAGGGGCGTGCAAACACCAGACTACACGTAAGTGAGACACAGATTGAAAGAGGAGTTGGGAATTTGGTTCAGGTGGGAATTGCTGGTAAACTTTTCTTAACTTTAAATTTAGATTAAGAGATAGGTTCTTACTTTCAAACATCGTTAGCTGAATAGCTTGGCTGAAATGTTTTGAAAGTCTGAAATATGGAACGCTTCACGAATTTGCGCGTCATCCTTGCGCAGGGGCCATGCAAATCTTCTCTGTATCGTTCCAATTTTAGTATATGTGCTGCCGAAGCGAGCACAATAGCTTGGTTGAAACTCTTTCGAGTTATCAACAGTCACAGATTGTAACTCTTTCGAGTACATTCACAGTTCTTGGTTTCCGGGAGTGGGACATGAACCCACAACTCTCTGATTCAAAGGCGAGGGTGCTATGAACTGAGCCACAGCTGACACCTCGTTATAGCTTGGTTGAAACTCTTTCGAGTTATCAACAGTCACAGATTGCAACTCTTTCGAGTACAATCACAGTTCTTGGTTTCCGGGAGTGGGACATGAACCCACAACCCTCTGATTCAAAGGCGAGGGTGCTATGAACTGAGCCACAGCTGACACCTCTTAGCTTGGTTGAAACTCTTTCGAGTTATCAACAGTCACAGATTGCAACTCTTTCGAGTACAATCACAGTTCTTGGTTTCCGGAAGTGGGACATGAACCCACAACCCTCTGATTCAAAGGCGAGGGTGCTATGAACTGAGCCACAGCTGACACCTCGTTATAGCTTGGTTGAAACTCTTTCGAGTTATCAACAGTCACAGATTGCAACTCTTTCGAGTACAATCACAGTTCTTGGTTTCCGGGAGTGGGACATGAACCCACAACCCTCTGATTCAAAGGCGAGGGTGCTATGAACTGAGCCACAGCTGACACAGGGACCTGACTGAAGTGGCAGTGAACTATCAATCACCTGAAAGTAGTTGCCCTCAATAGGTGTTAATTACTATAGTAGAAAGCTGATCTAGCTCATGAGTTATTAGGGCTCATCAGCATTGGTCTCTATCCAATCTTGTTTTTCTGAATCCAGACAGGACTGTATTTTTCAAATTTTTCGTTTATTGAATAACATACAACAGTCGGGTATTGTGGTGGATTTTTTATGGATGCCGGCGCATAAAGGTATGGTAGGGAATGAAGCAGCAGATTCGTTGGCTAAAAGTTCTATAAATCACTTGATTAAAGATAGTGAGATTTCATTAGGGAAGACGGAAATTAAATCTATGTGTATTATGGCAATAAAAGTGGAATATGAATGAGAAAGGAAGACATTTATATCAGATTAAAAACAATGTGAAGTTATCTCGTAAATTCACTGGGAAGTGTAGAAGGCATGAGGTGATAATGAGCAGGATTAGGATTGGGCACTGTGGGTTAAATAAATCTCTGTATTTAATAGGGAAGCATGTTGATGGTTTGTGTCAGGAGTGTGGGAAAGAATTCCTGCATTTAGTAGAGCATGTTTTATTACACTGTCTTAAGTTTGCAGCTGAAAGGGAGCTATGTAGTCTAATTTATAACAAGGGTATAGTATACAGTGTGATTTGGTGGTTAGTGTTTTAACAGTTAGATTTCGATATTGGGATATTTATAGTCTTTTTTTGTGTTTGACAGGATTAGATAGAATTTAGTTTTTTTTGTTATTTGCATTGCACTTCCTCTGATACAGTAGGGGGTAGTAATACAACCAAGAGATGTGAATTTGCCAGAAACCATAAAAAGAAGTCATTAGAGGTTCTATAAAAGCAGAGGGATTTTAAACATGTGTGTAGAAAGGGCCACACAGACACCAGATTGTGCCTGAGTGGGATGTTGATTGAGTGATGAGTTGGGAATTTGGTTCAGGTGGGAATTCTGTGCAGGGGGCAAAGAAGTGTTCTCTCTTTCTATTTTTTTTCCAGCCTCCAGTAATTGGTTAGTTTCCTTCCTTGTCTCCAAGCTAGGTGAGTTCAGCTTTATTACTTTACTTTTACTTTATCTGTGTAAATTATTAACTAATTAACTCATTAAATAAATAAAGTTGGACAGAAATGGCAAGACCAATGGTGTGCTATGACTACAACATGTGTAAATCTGTGGAATGCATTGCAATCCCTGACAACCATGTCTGCAGTTTAGGCAACTTTGGCTCTGAGTTGCTGAGCTGGAGTCTGAGTTGTGTACATTGCGGAGTATCAAGGAGGGGGAGAGTTAGCTGGACATTTGGTTCTAGGAGGCAGTCACTCCTCTTTGTTTAGGCAGAACTTTAGAGTTAGGCAATGGTCAGGGGCTGGAGGATGTGACTGCAAGTCAGGCAAGTAAGGGGAACCAGCATGTAGTGATGGAGGAGCTTCAGCCAACAGGTGTGAGGTGATTGCCACCTGTGTGGATGAGGAGAAGGTCTGCAAGTTGGATGAGTGGACTGACATGGCACAATGGTGAAGGGTGGGGGGGAGTGAAGAGGAATGTGCTAGTGATAGGAGACAACATAGTCAGGGGGGGATAGATACAAGTCGCTGCAATCAAAACCTTGAGTCCAGATCGCTGTGTTGCCTGCCCGGTGCCAGGGTTCAGGTTTTCTGCTCAGGGATGGAGAGGAGCTTGCAGTGGGACGGGGAGGGTCCAGTTGCCATGGTCCATCTCTCTAATTTAGAAATAAATATGATCCGATAGCCATCCCAGGGATATGATGCAGGATGACATAGCTTGGGACTAGAATTTGACAGGAAGCTATGAAAAGGTAGAGGAGTGACTCTGTTAATTAATGATGGTATTAGCATTATAGTCAGGGATGTGATAAGTTCAGTAAGGATGTAGGAACCATGTGGGCAGAGATGATAAATGATGAAGGCAAACTGTGTGATTACTCTTGGGGGGGCTTGTACACAACTCACTTGAGAGTGCTGTATAGGCCCCAAAGAGTAATCACATGGTAGGATGGGATATAAAGGAAGAAATAATGGGAGCTTGTCAGAAAGGTATGATGATAATCATGGGGGATTTTAATCTACATATTGACTGAAAAAAATCAGATGGGCAAAGGGAGCCTAGATGAGGAATTCAAAGCAAGTTTTTGGTCTAGTTTCTTAGAATACCACATTCTGGTGCCAACCAGGGAGCAGGCTATACTAGACCTGGTATTGTGCAACAAGATAGGATTGATTAATTAATGACCTCATAGTGAAGGTGTCTCTCGGTAGCAGCAATCATAATGATTGAATTTTACATTTAGTTTGAGGGAGAAAAGAGAGTCTAAGACGAGTACTTCAAAGTTAAATGAGGGCAATTATGAGGGCATGAAAGTACAGCTAGCTAAAGTGAACTGGCAAAGAGGTAAGGGATAGGTCAATAGAAATGCAGTGGCAGACATCTAAAGGGATATTTCAAAATACACAGAATAGATATATTCCAACGAGAAAGAAAAATTCAAGTGGAGGACCTACCATCCGTGGTTAACTAAAAAAGTTAAAGATGGTATCAAACTTGAAGAAAAAGCATATCATTGTGCAAATATGGGTGTCAGGTCAGAAGATTGGTTAGAACATAAAGACAGCAAAGAATGGCTGAAATGATGAATAGGGAGGGAAAAATTGGAGTACTAGAGAAAGCTAACTGGAAATATAAAGACAGTGTTGGTCCTAGAGGAAGTGAGTGTCAGTCCTATAGAAGGTAAGCCTGGGGAATTATTAATGGAAAATAAGGAGATGGCAGATGATTTGAAAAGGTATTTTCTACCGGTCTTCACTTTGGAGGATACAAGTAATATTCCAGTGTTGGAATCATAACTCTCAAGACTGAAGGGCATGAAAGTAGGGGCAGGTATGGGTACCCAGGTGGTAGCGTTCAAGGAGCCTCGGCCCCTGCTATTGTCCAACAGTTCGAGGTTTTTGCAAGCTGTGTGGATGAGAGTGGGCACTGCAGGGAAGATGAGCGAACTGACCACAGCAACGTGGTACAGGGAGCCATTCAAGTGGGGGGAGGAAATAGGAACATAGTAGTGGTAGGGGACAGTATAATTAGGGGGATAGACACTGTTCTCTGCAGCCGTGAGTGTGAGTCATGAAGGCTGTGTTGCCTGCCCGGTGACAGGGTTAAGGACATCTCCTCAGGGCTGGAGAGAAACTTGGAGTGGGAGGGGAGGGATCCAGTTGTCGTCATCCACATTGGTACCAACAACATTGATAGGACTAGAAAGGAGGTTCTGCTGAAAGAATCTGAACAGTTAGGAGCTAAATTAAAAAGCAGAACCTCCAAGGTAATGAGCTTGGGATTACTACCTGAGCCATGGGCAAACTGGCATAGGGTAAATAAAGTCAAGGAATTAAATTTGTGGCTCAAAGGTTGGTGTGGGGAAGAATGGGTTTCAGTTCATGGGGCACTGGCACAAGTACTGGGGTAGAAGGGAGCTGTTCCGGTGGGACAGGCTTCACTATAATCATGCTGGGACCAGTATCCTGGTGAATCGAATAACTAGGGCTATAGAGAGGACTTTAAACTAAATAGAGGTGGGGAGGGTTTTGGAGAGGGGATATGTAGGCTTACAAATGAAAAGGACATGGCAGCATTGCATGACAGCTATTTGGGTATTGATACCCAGTGTGCTACAGGAAGGGACAGAATATGCAAACATGAAAAATCAGCAGCAAATAGGGTGAAAGGGGGAAAAAAATGGTTAAAAAGGCAAAATTAATGGCTCTCTACTTAAATGCATGTAGTATTCGGAACAAAATAAATGAATTAACGGCACAAATAGAGGTTAATAGGTATGATCTTATAGCCATTATGGAGATATGGTTATAAGGGGATCAAAGCTGGGATCTAAATATTCAGGGGTATGTGACTTTTCAAAAGGACAGGCAGGAAGGAAAGGCTGGTGGGCTAGCTTCGTTAGTACGAGATAGAATAAGTACAATAGCAAGAAATTATCTTGGATCAGAAGATGTAGAATCCATATGGGTGGAGGTAAAAAAAAATCAAGAGGGAGAAGACGCTGGTGGGAGTAGTCCAGAGGCCCTGTAACTCTGGCTATACGCAGGGCAGGGAATACATCAGGAGATAATGGGGGTATGTAAAAAAGGCAGTACATTCATCATTGTGACTTTAATCTTCATGTAGATTTGGAAAATCAAATTGGCAGAGACAGCTACGTGAAAGAATTCATAGTGTATTTGGGACAGTTTCCTAGAACAATATGTTGTGGATCGAACCAGGGATCAGGCTATTTAGGATCTAGTAATGTGTAATGAGGCAGGTTTAATAAATGATCTCAGAGTACAAGATCAACTAGGAAACAATGACCATAACATGGTAGAATTTAGCATTTAATTTGAGAGTGAGAAACTTGAGTCAGAAACAACTGTGCTAAACTTAACTAATGGCAATTGCAAAACAATGAAGAATGAGTTGGCTGGAGTAGACTGGGAAAGGAGTTTAGCAGAAAAGACGGCTGATGAACAATGGCAGGCGTTTAAGAAAATAGTTGATGCTCAATGACGCTTAATGAAAATAATGACGCTCAACAAAGATATATCCCAGTGAGGAAGAAGGATTCTAGGAAGGGGATAAACCAATCATGGTTAACCAAGGAAATTAAGGATAGTATCAAATTGAAGAAAAAAACATACAATGTGGCAAAGATTAGTGGTAAACCAGAGGATTGGGAAAGTTTTAAAAACCAACAAAAAATGACCAAAAAATAATGAAGAGGGAGAAAATAAACTTTGAAGGTAAACTAGCAAGCAATATAAAAACGGACAGTAAGAGCTTCCTTAAATATACCAAAAGGAAGAGAGAGGCCAAAGTGACCATATGCAATTTATAGAATGAGACTGGGGAAATAATAATGAGGAACCAGGAAATGGCAGAGGAGTTGAATAAATACTTTGCATCAGTCTTCACGGTAGAACAGACTGATAGCATTCCAAAAACGCTAAATAATCAAGGGGCAAAAGGGGAGGGAGGAGGAAAAAAATACAATAACTATCACTAGAGGAAAAAGAACTGGGGGAAATTAAAGGGGTGAAAGGCTGATAAGCCCTCTAGACCTGATAGGTTGCATCCTAGGATATTAAAGGAAGTAGCTACAGAGATAGTGGATGCACTGGTCATAATCTTCCAAGACTCTTAGATTCTGGAAAAGTCCCAGAGGATTGGCAAACTGACAACGTAACACCCTTATTCAAAAAGGGAGGCTGAGACAAAAAACAGGGAACTATAGGCCAGTTAGCTTAACATCCGTCACTGGGAAAACATTAGTCTATTATAAAAGATGTAATAACAGAGCATTTAGAAATGCATAATATAATCAAGCAGAGTCAGCATGGCTTAATGAGGGGGATATTATGCCTGACAAATTTAATAGAATTCTTTGAGGAGGTAACAAGCAGGATAGATAAAGATAGTAGATGTAATATATTTGGATTTCCAAAAGGTGTTCGATAATGTACCGGAAATAAGGCTACTTAAAAAGATGGTGTTGGGGGTAGTATATTAGCATGGATAGAGGATTAGCTCATGAACAGAAGACAGAGTGGGATAAGGGGGGGCTTTTTCAGGATGGCAACCTGTAACTAGTGGAGTGCCACAAGGATCAATGCTGGGGCCACCATTATTTACAATATATATTAATGACTTGGATGAGGGAAGTGAATGTACTATTGCCAAGTTTGCAGATGACCCAAAATAGGTGGTAAGGCAAGCAGAATATAGGGAGTTAGGAATTAAGTTGAAAAGTAGGACCTCAAAGGTAGTGATCTCAGGATTACTACCAGTGCCACATGCCAGTCAGAGAAGAAATAGCAGGATATATCGGATGAATACGTCGCTGAAGAGATGGGGTGAAGGGGAGGGTTTCAGATTCCTGGGGCATTGGGGCCGGTTCTAGGGGAGGTGGGACCAGTATAAACTGGTCGGGTTACACCTGGGCAGGACCGGGACTGATGTGCTAGGGGAAACATTTTCTAGAGTGGTTGGGGAGGGTTTAAACTAAAATGGCAGGGGGATGGGAACCTATGCAAGGAAACAGAGGAAGGGGAATCAAAGACAAGAACAAAAGACAGAAAGCGGAATAAGAAGTGATAGTCAGAGAAATCAAGGGCAAGAATCAAACAGGGTCTCAGTGAAAAATAGTGGGAACGGGACAAGTAATGTTAAAAAGTCAAGCCTTAAGGCTTTGTGCCTTAACGCAAGGAGCATTCGCAATAAAGTGGATGAATTAACCACACAAATAGATGTAAACAGGTATGATATAGTCGGGATTATGGAGACATGGCTGCAGGGTGACCAGGGATGGGAACTGAAGATCCAAGGGTATTCAGTATTTAGGAAGGATAGACAAAAAGGAAAAGGCAGTGGAGTTGCATTGCTGGCTAAAGAGGAAATTAACGCAATAGTGAGGAAAGATATTAGCTCCGACGATGTGGAATCTGTATGTGTAGAGCTGAGAAACACTGAGGAGAAAAAAACTTTAGTGGGGGTTGTATATAGACCCCCAAACTGTAGTGGTGATGTTGGGAACGGCATTAAACAGGAAATTAGAGACACATGTAATAAAGGAACATCTGTAATTATGGGTGACTTTAATATGCATATAGATTGGGCAAATCAAATTTGTAACAATACCGTAGAGGAGGAATTCCCGGAGTGTATACGGGATGTTTTTCTGGACCAATATGTTGAGGAACCAATGAGAGAACAGGCCATCCTCGACTGGGTATTGTGTAATGAGAAAGGAATAATTGGCAATCTAGTTGTGCGAGGCCCCCTGGGGATGAGCGACCATAATATGATAGAATTCTTCATCAAGATGGAGAGTGACGTAGTTGATTCTGAGAATTGGGTCCTGAATCTTAATAAAGGAAACGACGATGGTATGGGGCGCGAGTTGGCTATGATGGATTGGGAAACGTTACTTAAAGGGAATACGGTGGATAGGCAATGGCAAACATTCAAAGAGCGCATGGGCGAGCTGCAACAATTGTTTATTCCTGTCTGGCGCAAAAGTAAAACAGGAAAGGTGGCCAAACCATGGCTGACAAGGGAAATTAGAGATAGTATTAAATGCAAGGAAGAGGCATACAAATTGGCCATAAAAAACAACAGACCTGAGGATTGGGATCAGTTTAGAATTAAGCAAAGGAGGACCAAGGGATCGAGTAAGAAGGGGAAAATAGAGTATCAGAGTAAGCTTGCAGGGAACATGAAGGGAACTGTAGAAGTTTCTATAGGTATGTGAAGAGAAAAAGATTGGTGAAGACAAATGTAGGTCCCTTACAGTCAGAAACAGGGGAATTTATAATGGGGAACAAAGAAATGGCTGACCAACTAAATACATACTTTGGCTCTGTCTTCACAAAGGAGGACACTGGTAACATACCAGAAATGTTGGGGAACACAGGGTTTAGTGAGAGGGAGAAACTGAAAGAAATCAGCATTAGTAGGGAGATGGTGTTGGGGAAATTGATGGGATTGAAGGCCAATAAATCCCCAGAGCATGATAATCTACATCCCAGAGTACTTAACCCAGAGAGTGGTGAGCCTGTGGAATTCGTTACCACACAAAGTAGTTGAGACCAAAACATTGTATGCTTTCAAGAAGGAGTTAGATATAGCTCTTGGGACGAAAGGGATCAAAGGGTATGGGGAGAAAGTGGGAGCAGGCTATTGAATTGGATGATCAGTCATGATCATAATGAATGGTGGAGCAGGCTCGAAGGGCCAAATGACCTACTCCTGCTCCTAGTTTCTATGTTTCAATGGTGAGGATAACACAGAGTCTAGAGAGGGATATATACAGGTAAAGCGAGTGGGCAAAAACTTGACAGATGGAATATAATGTGGGAAAATGTGAGGTTATGCACTTTGGCAGGAAGAATAGCGGAGTTGAATATTATTTCAATGGAAAAAGACTGCAGAGAGCTGCAGCACAGAGGGATTTGGGGTCCTTGTGCATTAATCACGAAAATGCTAGCACACAAGTTCATCAGGTAATAGGGAAGGCAAATGTAATGTTGGCCTTTATTTCAAAGGGGATGGAGTATAAAAATAGGGAAGTCTTGCTAAAGCTATACAAGGCATTAGTTAGACCACATCTAAAATAATATTACCTTATCTAAGGAAAGACACACTGGCATTGGAGACAGTCCAGAGAAGGTTCACTAAGTTGATCCTGGGTATGGGAGGATTTTCTTATGAGGAGAGGTTGAGTAGGTTAGGCCTGTATTCATTGGAATTTAGAAGATTGAGAGGTGACCTTATTGAAACACATAAGATTATTAAGGGGCTTGACAGGGTAGATGCTGAGAGGTTGTTTCCCCTTGTGGGACAGTCTAGGACCAGAGGGCATAATCTCAGAGTAAGGGGGCACCCATTTAAAGCAGAGATGAGGAGGGATTTCTTCTCTCAGAGGGTAGTCAATCTGTGTAATTCTTTACCGCAGAAGGCTGTAGAAGCTGGGTCATTAAGTATATTCAAGGCTGAGACAGACAGTCTCATTAAGGGAATAATCATTAAGGGAATCAAGGGTTATGGGAAAAAGGCAGGAAAGTGGAGTTGAGGATTATTAGGTCAACCATGATCTCATTGAATGGTGGAGCAGACTCAACAGGCTGAATTGCCTACTTCTGCTCCTATGTCTTATGGTATTAACAAAGTGGAAGGACTTGGCATTATCTGTATATTTGGATACTACCTTGGGGTTTCTTTTAAAAAGGTCATAAGTTCACCTTGAAACTGTCAACAAGTGGGCCTCTTCTAAGAAATCATCTGATTTTTATGGTATTTGAGGAAGATCTGGTTGTTTGTTGTAAACACATTAATTGGTTGTGGGGGAGAAACTGAAGAAAAGCAAACACTAATAACTTGCTGCAAATCACATGGCAGAAAAAAAACTTAAATTTTGAACCTGCTTGTTTTGAAGGCAGTCTTGTTGGGGAACAAGTTGAGAAAGGAAGGTTACCCTAACTGGCTCTCTCTCACTCACTCCATCTTGCCTAAAATTGAGCGTGGCTATCAACCCTCATCTGAGTGTAACCGGTCTGCATTTGGACGTGCAAAGCCAGTTAGGGAGAACTTCCAGACATCCACCGAGACCAGCTGCATACAAGGCAACTCCAGGTTGACCGCGTCAAGATCCTGCAAACTTTTTCGTTTATTTTATAACACCCATCCTCTAAAGCACATCTCTGCAGAGAAACTCTGTCTGTTTATCTCTGGGTGTGTGCTGGGGAATTCTTTCGGAAGAGATAGATAGTTATACTCACTGATTACAAGTGTGTTAACCAGCACTTGCAACTTGTTAAAAATAAGTTTTGTTTTATAAAAAACAATCATTTTGAGTTTATTGAAAGAAGCCTGGTTGAAAACTCCCCTTTTTTATTCTGGGCACCAGTAGGCGAAACACATGATTAGCTAGTTTGGTGAGAAAATTAAACTTTTAAATTAATGGTACAGCCTGCAGAGTAGTGGGGCTGGGTCATATGCATACTCCTCCCATCCCAATCGTAACACCAGAAATAGCTGTAAATCAGGAAATGGGAGGGAGGAACTCAAACACAATTACAATCACCAGGGAAACAGTACTGAGCAAACTACTGGAGCTGTGGACTGACAAGTCCCCAGCTCCTGATGGAATTCATCCTAGAAGCCATAAGTGGCTTCTTTTTAAGCCACTTAGTGATAGTCAGTGCATTAGTTTTAATTTTCCAAAATTCCCTAGATTCAGGGAAGGTTCCGGTAGATTGGAAAATAGCGAACGTAACTCCTATATTCATAAAGGGAGGGAGGCAGAAACTACAGGCCAGTTAACTTAGCATCTGTCATAGGGAAAATATTAGAAGCTATTATTAAAGACGTTATAGCAGGGCACTTGGAAAAATTCGAGGCCATCAGGTAGAATCAATCATGTTTCAACAATTTATTGAAGTTCTTTGAAGAAGAAACATGTGCTGTGGGTGAAGGGGAATTGGTGGATGTACTCTACTTAGATTTCCAGAAGGCATTTGATAAGGTGCCACACCAAAGGTTATTGCAGAAAATAAAAGTTAATGGTGTAGGGAGTAACATATTGGCATGGGTAGAAGATTGGCTAGCTAACAGGAAATAGTGAGTAGGTATAAATGAGTCATTTTCTGAACTACAAGATATAATGAGTGGTGTGCCCCAGGGAGCAGAGCTGGGGCCTCTGCTTTTTGCAATTTATATAACTGCCTTGGGATGAAGGGACCAAAGGTATATGTGACACAAAGATAGGTAGAAAAGTAAGTTGTGAAGGGGACATAAGGAGGCTACAAAGGGATATGGATAGGTTAAGTGAGTGGACAAAGATATGGCAAATGGAGCATAATGTGGTAAAATGTGAAACTGTCCATTTTGGCAGGAGGAATAAAAAAGCTTATTATCTACATGGTGAGAGATTGCAGAGTTCTGAGACGCAGAGGGATACGGATGTCCTACTGCATGAATCTCAAATTAGTATGCAATTACAGCAAGTAATTAGGAAAGCTAATAGAAAGTTATCATTTATTGCAAGGGCAATTGAATACAAAAGTAGGGAGGTTATGCCTCAGTTATACAGGGCATTGGCAAATCCACATCTGGAATGCTGTGTGCTGTATTGGTCTCCTTATGTACGGAAGGACGTATATGCATTGGAAGCAGTTCAGAGAAGGTTTACTAAACTAATACCTGGAACAGAAAGTATAATCTGTTAAGCTGTTTTAACTACTGGCTGGATTGTTCAGTTATATTTTATCCTTAATAAATCTTTCCACTTTGCCGTCTTGCTGTCAACCTATTTATCACACCCACATTCTGGTGACTGTGACTTGCAACCTGAATACAAATAATGACACATTCAAATGTTAAAGGTAAAGATATAAGGATGAGTTAGTAAAAAATTTTGATGGTTAAATTATGCATTTGATTGTTGTTTCATTATTTCTGTAAATCTCAGACCAGAACTCTAACATTAGGACTAGTGGAGCATTTATAGAATCTGATAACCTTAAGGAGGGAAGTGATAAAAGAAAGCATAGACTATATTTTAGGGCAATTTGGAATCATGGGGGCATCTTGCCTAGCCAGCTTGCAGCCTGGGAAGGGATACCAGTGTGGTGACTCAGTGAGATCTGCCAGTAATCAAAAACACAGGCTTGATTTTCACAACGATGCTGTAAATGGTGCAGGAGGCCGAAATCTGGAAGTCCCACCCCCGAACATGGCCCCCACCATTTTTGCATGGGGGAATTGGGGCAGATCAGCATTTGTACATGTGTGTTTTGTGGAGAAAGCTACCCATATAAATAAGCAGCTGCCACAAGTTGCGTCTGATTTTGATGAAGTAGGAGTGTGAAACATGACATATGCAGATTAGACCTCAAAGGAGCAGGTCTGAACTTTGCACATTTGTTTGGATAGTTGGGGCACTCTTTTGGTGAGGTGCAGGGACCTTTTGGTATCCCTCAAAAGTTGTTCCCACAGAAGTGGCAAATATTCATTTTCAAAAAACCAAGTGAGGAAGAGGATGGGGTTGCGGGGCTTGGGCATTTTTATTTAATATTCATTCATGGGATGTGGACGTCACTGGCTGGGTCAGCATTTATTGCCCATCCCTAATTGTCCTTGAGAAGGTGGTGGTGAGCTACCTCCTTCAACCGCTGCAGTCTATGTGGTGCAGGTACACCCACAGTGCTGTTAGGGAGGGAGTTCCAGGATTTTTACCCAGCGACAGTGAAGGAACAGCAATATATTTCCAAATCAGGATGGTGTGTGGTTTGGAGGGGAACTTGCAGATGGTGATGTTCCCATGCATCTACTGCCCTTATCCTTCTAGGTCAGGTTTGTCCAACATGGGCCACTATCAGGCCTGCCATGCCTCTCTATCCAGCCCACAGGCCCCGTGTTCAAAATGTCGGTCAGTGAATTTGAAGATGCCTCAAAGAATTGCTTGTCCAATCAAAGACAGTTTCTCTCCTGTTTTTGCTGTTGCTAGGATCAGTAGTGACCCAATCAGCAGCAAATATGGGGGAGAACCAGCCTCTGAATCGAGGAACAGCCTTCTTTAGCCTGAGGCCTGAAAATATGGTGCAATGGCAGTGATGAGACTGCTGGCGGGCGGGGGGGGGGGCGCAGGCAAGTGGCTACCGGGCAGAGGGGCAAGTGTCTTCCGGGAGGGAGGAAAGCAGCTGGGGGGGAAGGGAGCAGCTGCCGGAGACAGGGGAATGGAGTGAAACTGGCTGGTGCGGGGGCAGGGTGAGAAAATGGCTGCTGCTGTTGCGGGGGGTTGGGGGGAGCAACTGGCTGCTGGAGTGTGTGAGACTGAGAGAAAGTGCCAGTGTGCGAGAGGGAGATAAATAGTGTGTGTGTGAGAGGGAGGGAGAAAGAGTGTGTGTGAGAGAGCAAGTATGTGTATGTGTTTGAGAGAGAAAGAGTGCCTGTGTGTGTGTGTGTGTGTGTAAGAGTGAGAGAAAGAAAGGGTGTGTGTGATAGAGTGAAAGAGTGTGTGTGGGAGAGAAAGTGTGTCTGTCTGAGAAAAAGTGTGTGTGTATGAGAAAGTGTGGTGCATGAGAGAAAGTGTGGTGCATGAAAGTGTGCGCATGAGAGAGTGTGTGTGTGTGTAAGAGAAAGTGTGTGTGTGAGTAAGAACGTGTGTGTCTGTGTATGTTTGTGAATAAGAAAGTGTGTCTGTGTGAGTATGAATGTGTGTGTGTGTGTGAGAGTGTGCCTATGTGTGTGTGAGAGAGAAAGAGTGCGTGTGTGTGAGTGAGAGCGAGAAAGAGTGCGTGTATTTGAGAGAGAGAAAGAGTGCCTGTGTATGTTGAGAGAGAGAGAAAATGTGCCTGTGTATGCATGAGTGAGAGAAAGTGTGCCTGTGTGTGAGTGAGAGAAAGTGTGCCTGTGTGTGTGTCTGTGTGTGAGAGAGAAAGAGTGCGTGTGCATGTGAGAGAGAGAGTGCGTGTGCGTGTGTGTGAGAGAGAGAAAGAGTGCGTGTGTGAGAGAGAGAGAAAAAGAGTGCTTGTGTGTGAGAGAGTGCATGTACGTGTGTGAGAGAGGAAAAGAGTGCTTGTTTGTGAGAGAGAGAAAGAGTGCATGTGTGTGTGTGAGAGAGAGAAAGAGTGTGTGTGTGAAAGAGAAAAAGAGTGCCTGTGTGTGTGAGAATGAAAAAGAGAGCCTGTGTGTGTGTAAGAGAGAGAGAGAGAAAGAGTACCTGTGTGTGTGTGTGAGAGTATGCGTGTGAGTGAGAGAGAGAATATGTGTGTGAGTGAGAGAGAGAAAGAGTGCCTGTGTTTGTGTATGAGAGAAAGTGAGTGCAGGAGAGAAAGAATATGTGTGTGTGAGAGTAAGAATGTGTGTTTGAGAGAGAAAGAGTGCCCGTGTGTGTGTGAGAGAGAGAGAAAGAGTGCCAGTGTGTGTGAGAGAGAGAGAGAAAGAGTGCCAGTGTGTGTGAGAGAGAGTGCATGTGTTTGTGTGTGTGTGTGTGTGTGAGAGAGAGAGAGAAAGTTTGCGTGTGTGTGAGTGAGAGAAAGAGTGTGTGTGCGTGAAAGTGTGTGTGTGAGAGAGAGGAAGTATGTGTGTGTATGAGAGAAAGTGAGTGCAGGAGAGAAAGTGTGTGTGAGAGTAAGAAAGTGAGTGTGTGTCTGTGTGAGAGGAAGAATGTGTGAGAGTGTGTGTGTCTGTGTGAAAGTGTGTGTGTCTGTGTGAGAGAGTATGTGTGTGAGAGTAAGAATGTGAGTGTGTGTGTGTGCATGTGTGAGAGAGAGAGTAAGGGCATGTAAGAATGTGTGTGTTTCGGTGTGTGTGTAAGGAAGAATTTGTGTAAGAATGGGTGTGTGTGTGTTCATATGAGAGAGTAAGATTGTCTGTGAGAGTAAGATTATGTGTGTGTGAGAGAGAGAGAGTAAGAATGTGTGTGTGGGAGAGACAGTAAGAATATGTGTGTTTGTGTGAGAATGTCTATGTGTGAGAGAGAATAGGAACGTGTGTGTGCATGAATAAGAATGTGCGTGGCTGTGTGTGTAAGTAAGCGTGTGTGTGTGCGAGAGTGTAAGAATGTGTGTCAGAGTGAGTGTGTGCGTGAGTAAAAAGGTGTGTGTGAGAGAAAGAGTGCCCGTGTGTGAGAGAAAGAGTGCCCGTGTGTGTGAGAGAGTGCCCGTGTGTGTGTGAGAGAGAGAGAGAAAGAGTGCCGTGTGTGTGTGTGAGAGAGAGAGAAAGAGTGCCAGTGTGTGTGAGAGAGTGCGTGTGTTTGTGTGTGTCTGTAAGAGAGAGAGAAAGTTTGCGTGTGTGTGAGTGAGAGAGAAAGAGTGTGTGTGCGTGTGAGAGAAAGTATGTGTGTGTGTGAGAGAATGTATGTGTGTGTGTGTATGAGAGAAAGTGAGTGCAGGAGAGAAAGTGTGTGTGAGAGTAAGAAAGTGAGTGTGTGTCTGTGTGAGAGTAAGAACGTGTGAGAGTGTGTGTGTCTGTGTGAAAGTGTGTGTGTCTGTGTGAGAGAGTATGTGTGTGAGAGAGTAAGAACGTGAGTGTGTGTGTGTGTGACAGAGAGAGAAAGGGCATGTAAGAATGTGCGTGTTTCGGTGTGTGTGTAAGGAAGAATATGTGTAAGATGGGTGTGTGTGTGTTTATATGAGAGAGTAAGATTGTGTGTGTGAGAGAGAGTAAGAATGTGTGTGTGGAAGAGACAGTAAGAATATGTGTGTTTGTGTGAGAATGTGTGTGTGAGAGAATAGGAATGTGTGTGTGCATGAATAAGAATGTGTGTGCCTGTGTGTGTAAGTAAGCGTGTGTGTGTGCGAGAGTGTAAGAATGTGTGTCAGAGTGTGTGTGAGTAAGAATGTGTGTGTGTGTGTGAGTAAGAATGTGTGTGTGTGAGTGAGTAAGAATGTGTGTGAGAGTAAGAATGTGTGTGTGAGAGTAAGAATGTGTGTGTGAGAGTAAGAATGTGTGTGTGAGAGTAAGAATGTGTGTGTGAGAGTAAGAATGTGTGTGTGAGAAAGAATGCGTGTGTGAGAGTAAGAATGCGTGTGTGAGAGTAAGAATGCGTGTGTGAGAGTAAGAATGCGTGTGTGAGAGTAAGAATGCGTGTGTGAGAGTAAGAATGTGTGTGTGAGAGTAAGAATGTGTGTGTGAGAGTAAGAGTGTGTGTGAGAGTAAGAGTGTGTGTGTGAGTAAGAATGTGTGTGTAAGAATGTGTGTGAGTAAGAATGTGTGTGTGTGCAAGTGTGTCTGAGTAAGAATGTGTGTGTGTGTGTGTAAATGTGTGTATGTAAATGTGTGTGTGTAAATGTGTGTGTGCGCGTGTGTGTGTGCGTAAGTGTGTGTAAGGGTGTGTGTGTGAGTAAGAGTGCGTGTGTGTGCGAGTAAGAGTGCGTGTGTGTGCGAGTAAGAGTGCGTGTGTGTGCGAGTAAGAATGCGTGTGTGTGCGAGTAAGAATGCGTGTGTGTGCGAGTAAGAATGCGTGTGTGTGCGAGTAAGAATGCGTGTGTGTGCGAGTAAGAATGCGTGTGTGTGCGAGTAAGAATGCGTGTGTGCGAGTAAGAATGCGTGTGTGTGCGAGTAAGAATGCGTGTGTGTGCGAGTAAGAATGCGTGTGTGTGCGAGTAAGAATGCGTGTGTGTGCGAGTAAGGATGTGTGTGTGCGAGTAAGGATGTGTGTGTGCGAGTAAGGATGTGTGTGCGTGCGAGTAAGGGTGTGTGTGCGTGTGCGAGTAAGGGTGTGTGCGTGTGCGAGTAAGGGTGTGTGCGTGTGCGAGTAAGGGTGTGTGCGTGTGCGAGTAAGGGTGTGTGCGTGTGCGAGTAAGGGTGTGTGCGTGTGCGAGTAAGGGTGTGTGCGAGTAAGGGTGTGTGCGTGTGCGAGCAAGGGTGTGTGCGTGTGCGAGCAAGGGTGTGTGCGTGTGCGAGCAAGGGTGTGTGCGTGTGCGAGCAAGGGTGTGTGCGTGTGCGAGCAAGGGTGAGTGCGTGTGCGAGCAAGGGTGAGTGCGTGTGCGAGCAAGGGTGTGTGCGTGTGCGAGCAAGGGTGTGTGCGTGTGCGAGCAAGGGTGTGTGCGTGTGCGAGCAAGGGTGTGTGCGTGTGCGAGCAAGGGTGTGTGCGTGTGCGAGCAAGGGTGTGTGCGTGTGCGAGCAAGGATGTGTGCGTGTGCGAGCAAGGATGTGTGCGTGTGCGAGTAAGAATGTGTGCATGTGCGAGTATGTGCGTGATTAAGAACGTGTGTGTGTCTGAGTAAGAATGAGTGTGTGTGTAAGAATGTCTGTGTGAGTAACAATGTGTGCGTGTGTGAGTATGTGCGTGAGTAAGAATGTGTGTGTGTGTGCGGGTAAGAATGTGTGTGTGCGGGTAAGAATGTGTGTGTGTGTGCGTAAGTGTGTGTGTGTGTGTGCGTAAGAATGTGTGTGTGTGTGTGAGTGCGAATGTGTGTGTGTGTGAGTGCGAATGGGTGTGTGTGTGAGTGCGAATGGGTGTGTGTGTGAGTGAGGATGTGTGTGTGTGAGTAAGGATGTGTGTGTGTGAATAAGGATGTGTGTGTGTGAGTAAGGATGTGTGTGTGTGTGTGTGTGTGTGAGTAAGGATGTGCGTGTGTGTAAGAATTTGTGTGTCTGGGAGTAACAATGTGTGTGTGTGTCAGAGATAGAGAATCAGAATGTGTGTGTGTGTGAGAGTAAGAGCGTGTGTGTGAACAAGATTGTGTGTTTCTGTGGGGGGGAGAAAGATTGTGTTGTGTGTGTGTGCGTGTCTGTGAGAGTAATAATCTGTGTGTGTGAGTTAGAATGCATGTGTGTGTGTTAGAATGTGTGTGTGTGTTAGAATGTGTGTGTGTTAGAATGTGTGTGTGTGTGTTAGAATGTGTGTGTGTGTTAGAATGTGTGTGTGTGTTAGAATGTGTGTGTGTGTTAGAATGTGTGTTAGAATGTGTGTGTGTTAGAATGTGTGTGTGTTAGAATGTGTGTGTGTTAGAATGTGTGTGTGTTAGAATGTGTGAGTGTTAGAATGTGTGTGTGTTAGAATGTGTGTGTGTGTGAGTTAGAATGTGTGTGTGTGTGAGTTAGAATGTGTGTGTGTGAGTTAGAATGTGTGTGTGTGTGAGTTAGAATATGTGTGTGAGTTAGAATATGTGTGTGAGTAAGGAGGTGTGCGTGTGCGAGTAAGGGTGTGTGCGTGTGCGAGTAAGGGTGTGTGCGTGTGCGAGTAAGGGTGTGTGCGTGTGCGAGCAAGGGTGTGTGCGAGCAAGGGTGTGTGCGTGTGCGAGCAAGGGTGTGTGCGTGTGCGAGCAAGGGTGTGTGCGTGTGCGAGCAAGGGTGTGTGCGTGTGCGAGCAAGGGTGTGTGCGTGTGCGAGCAAGGGTGTGTGCGTGTGCGAGCAAGGGTGTGTGCGTGTGCGAGCAAGGGTGTGTGCGTGTGCGAGCAAGGGTGTGTGCGTGTGCGAGCAAGGGTGTGTGCGTGTGCGAGTAAGAATGTGTGCGTGTGCGAGTATGTGCGTGATTAAGAATGTGAGTGTGTGTGTGTAAGAATGTCTGTGTGAGTAAGAATGTGTGCGTGTGTGTGTGCGTGCGGGTAAGAATGTGTGCGTGCGGGTAAGAATGTGTGCGTGCGAGTAAGGATGTGTGCGTGCGAGTAAGGATGTGTGTGTGCGAGTAAGGATGTGTGTGCGTGCGAGTAAGGATGTGTGTGCGTGCGAGTAAGGATGTGTGTGCGTGCGAGTAAGGATGTGTGTGCGTGCGAGTAAGGGTGTGTGTGCGTGCGAGTAAGGGTGTGTGTGCGTGCGAGTAAGGGTGTGTGTGCGTGCGAGTAAGGGTGTGTGTGCGTGCGAGTAAGGGTGTGTGTGCGTGCGAGTAAGGGTGTGTGTGCGTGCGAGTAAGGGTGTGTGTGCGTGCGAGTAAGGGTGTGTGTGCGTGCGAGTAAGGGTGTGTGTGCGTGCGAGTAAGGATGTGTGCGTGTGCGAGTAAGAATGTGTGCGTGTGCGAGTATGTGCGTGATTAAGAATGTGTGTGTGTCTGAGTAAGAATGAGTGTGTGTGTGTAAGAATGTCTGTGTGAGTAAGAATGTGTGCGTGTGAGAGTATGTGCGTAAGTAAGAATGTGTGTGTGTGTGCGGGTAAGAATATGTGTGTGTGCGTAAGAATGTGTGTGTGAGTGCGAATGTGTGTGTGTGAGTGCGAATGGGTGTGTGTGTGAGTGCGAATGGGTGTGTGTGTGAGTGCGAATGGGTGTGTGTGTGAGTGCGAATGGGTGTGTGTGTGAGTGCGAATGGGTGTGTGTGTGAGTGCAAATGGGTGTGTGTGTGAGTAAGGATGTGTGTGTGTGAGTGTGTGAGTAAGGATGTGCGTGTGTGTAAGAATTTGTGTGTCTGGGAGTAACAATGTGTGTGTGTGTCAGAGATAGAGAATCAGAATGTGTGTGTGTGTGTGAGAGTAAGAGTGTGTGTGTGAATAAGATTGTGTGTTTCTGTGGGGGGGAGAAAGATTGTGTTGTGTGTGTGTGCGTGTCTGTGAGAGTAATAATCTGTGTGTGTGAGTTAGAATGCATGTGTGTGTGTTAGAATGTGTGTGTGTGTTAGAATGTGTGTGTGTGTGAGTTAGAATATGTGTGCGTGTGAGTTAGAATATGTGTGTGAGTTAGAATATGTGTGTGAGTAAGGAGGTGTGCGTGTGCGAGTAAGGAGGTGTGCGTGTGCGAGTAAGGGTGTGTGCGTGTGCGAGCAAGGGTGTGTGCGTGTGCGAGCAAGGGTGTGTGCGTGTGCGAGCAAGGGTGTGTGCGTGTGCGAGCAAGGGTGTGTGCGTGTGCGAGCAAGGGTGTGTGCGTGTGCGAGCAAGGGTGTGTGCGAGCAAGGGTGTGTGCGTGTGCGAGCAAAGGTGTGTGCGTGTGCGAGCAAGGATGTGTGCGTGTGCGAGTAAGAATGTGTGCGTGTGCGAGTATGTGCGTGATTAAGAATGTGAGTGTGTGTGTGTAAGAATGTCTGTGTGAGTAAGAATGTGTGCGTGTGTGTGTGCGTGCGGGTAAGAATGTGTGTGTGCGAGTAAGAATGTGTGTGTGCGAGTAAGGATGTGTGTGTGCGAATAAGGATGTGTGTGTGCGAGTAAGGATGTGTGTGCGTGCGAGTAAGGATGTGTGTGCGTGCGAGTAAGGATGTGTGTGCGTGCGAGTAAGGGTGTGTGTGCGTGCGAGTAAGGGTGTGTGTGCGTGCGAGTAAGGGTGTGCGTGCGTGCGAGTAAGGGTGTGCGTGCGTGCGAGTAAGGGTGTGCGTGCGTGCGAGTAAGAGTGTGTGTGCGTGCGAGTAAGGGTGTGTGTGCGTGCGAGTAAGGGTGTGTGTGCGTGCGAGTAAGGATGTGTGCGTGTGCGAGTAAGAATGTGTGCGTGTGCGAGTATGTGCGTGATTAAGAATGTGTGTGTGTCTGAGTAAGAATGAGTGTGTGTGTGTAAGAATGTCTGTGTGAGTAAGAATGTGTGCGTGTGTGAGTATGTGCGTAAGTAAGAATGTGTGTGTGTGTGCGGGTAAGAATATGTGTGTGTGCGTAAGAATGTGTGTGTGAGTGCGAATGTGTGTGTGTGAGTGCGAATGGGTGTGTGTGTGAGTGCGAATGGGTGTGTGTGAGTGCGAATGGGTGTGTGTGTGAGTGCGAATGGGTGTGTGTGTGAGTGCGAATGGGTGTGTGTGTGAGTGCAAATGGGTGTGTGTGTGAGTAAGGATGTGTGTGTGTGAGTGTGTGAGTAAGGATGTGTGTGTGTGAGTGTGTGAGTAAGGATGTGTGTGTGTGTAAGAATTTGTGTGTCTGGGAGTAACAATGTGTGTGTGTGTCAGAGATAGAGAATCAGAATGTGTGTGTGTGTGTGAGAGTAAGAGTGTGTGTGTGAATAAGATTGTGTGTTTCTGTGGGGGGGAGAAAGATTGTGTTGTGTGTGTGTGCGTGTCTGTGAGAGTAATAATCTGTGTGTGTGAGTTAGAATGCATGTGTGTGTGTTAGAATGTGTGTGTGTGTTAGAATGTGTGTGTGTGTGAGTTAGAATATGTGTGCGTGTGAGTTAGAATATGTGTGTGAGTTAGAATATGTGTGTGAGTAAGGAGGTGTGCGTGTGCGAGTAAGGAGGTGTGCGTGTGCGAGTAAGGGTGTGTGCGTGTGCGAGTAAGGGTGTGTGCGTGTGCGAGCAAGGGTGTGTGCGTGTGCGAGCAAGGGTGTGTGCGTGTGCGAGCAAGGGTGTGTGCGTGTGCGAGCAAGGGTGTGTGCGTGTGCGAGCAAGGGTGTGTGCGAGCAAGGGTGTGTGCGTGTGCGAGCAAGGGTGTGTGCGTGTGCGAGCAAGGGTGTGTGCGTGTGCGAGCAAGGGTGTGTGCGTGTGCGAGCAAGGGTGTGTGCGTGTGCGAGCAAGGGTGTGTGCGTGTGCGAGCAAAGGTGTGTGCGTGTGCGAGCAAGGATGTGTGCGTGTGCGAGTAAGAATGTGTGCGTGTGCGAGTATGTGCGTGATTAAGAATGTGAGTGTGTGTGTGTAAGAATGTCTGTGTGAGTAAGAATGTGTGCGTGTGTGTGTGCGTGCGGGTAAGAATGTGTGTGTGCGAGTAAGAATGTGTGTGTGCGAATAAGGATGTGTGTGTGCGAGTAAGGATGTGTGTGCGTGCGAGTAAGGATGTGTGTGCGTGCGAGTAAGGATGTGTGTGCGTGCGAGTAAGGGTGTGTGTGCGTGCGAGTAAGGGTGTGCGCGCGTGCGAGTAAGGGTGTGCGTGCGTGCGAGTAAGGGTGTGCGTGCGTGCGAGTAAGGGTGTGCGTGCGTGCGAGTAAGGGTGTGCGTGCGTGCGAGTAAGGGTGTGTGTGCGTGCGAGTAAGAGTGTGTGTGCGTGCGAGTAAGGGTGTGTGTGCGTGCGAGTAAGGGTGTGTGTGTAAGGATGTGTGTGTAAGGATGTGTGTGTGAGTAAGGATGTGTGTGTGTGAGTAAGGATGTGTGTGTGTGTGAGTAAGGATGTGTGTGTGTGTGAGTAAGGATGTGTGTGTGTGTGAGTAAGGATGTGTGTGTGTGTGAGTAAGGATGTGTGTGTGTGTGTGTGAGTAAGGATGTGTGTGTGTGTGTGTGTGTGAGTAAGGATGTGTGTGTGTGAGTAAGGATGTGTGCGTGTGCGAGTAAGGGTGTGTGCGTGTGCGAGTAAGGGTGTGTACGTGTGCGAGTAAGGGTGTGTGCATGTGCGAGTAAGGGTGTGTGCGTGTGCGAGTAAGGGTGTGTGCGTGTGCGAGTAAGGGTGTGTGCGTGTGCGAGTAAGGGTGTGTGCATGTGCGAGTAAGGATGTGTGTGCGTGCGAGTAAGGATGTGTGTGCGTGCGAGTAAGGGTGTGTGTGCGTGCGAGTAAGGGTGTGTGTGCGTGCGAGTAAGGGTGTGTGTGCGTGCGAGTAAGGGTCTGTGTGCGTGCGAGTAAGGGTGTGTGTGCGTGCGAGTAAGGGTGTGTGTGCGTGCGAGTAAGGGTGTGTGTGCGTGCGAGTAAGAGTGTGTGTGCGTGCGAGTAAGGGTGTGTGTGCGTGCGAGTAAGGGTGTGTGTGCGTGCGAGTAAGGATGTGTGTGTAAGGATGTGTGTGTGAGTAAGGATGTGTGTGTGTGAGTAAGGATGTGTGTGTGTGTGAGTAAGGATGTGTGTGTGAGTAAGGATGTGTGTGTGTGTGTGTGAGTAAGGATGTGTGTGTGTGTGTGAGTAAGGATGTGTGTGTCTGAGTAAGGATGTGTGCGTGTGCGAGTAAGGGTGTGTGCGTGTGCGAGTAAGGGTGTGTGCGTGTGCGAGTAAGGGTGTGTGCGTGTGCGAGTAAGGGTGTGTGCGTGTGCGAGTAAGGGTGTGTGCATGTGCGAGTAAGGGTCTGTGCGAGTAAGGGTGTGTGCGAGTAAGGGTGTGTGCGTGTGCTAGCAAGGGTGTGTGCATGTGCGAGCAAGGGTGTGTGCGTGTGTGAGTAAGGATGTGTGTGTCTGAGTAAGGATGTGTGCGTGTGCGAGTAAGGGTGTGTGCGTGTGCGAGTAAGGGTGTGTGCGTGTGCGAGTAAGGGTGTGTGCGTGTGCGAGTAAGGGTGTGTGCGTGTGCGAGTAAGGGTGTGTGCATGTGCGAGTAAGGGTCTGTGCGAGTAAGGGTGTGTGCGAGTAAGGGTGTGTGCGTGTGCTAGCAAGGGTGTGTGCATGTGCGAGCAAGGGTGTGTGCGTGTGCGAGCAAGGGTGTGTGCGTGTGCGAGAAAGGGTGTGTGCGTGTGCGAGAAAGGGTGTGTGCGTGTGCGAGTAAGGATGTGTGCGTGTGCGAGTAAGGATGTGTGCGTGTGCGAGTAAGAATGTGTGCGTGTGCGAGTATGTGCGTGATTAAGAATGTGTGTGTGTCTGAGTAAGAATGAGTGTGCGTGTGTAAGAATGTCTGTGTGAGTAAGAATGTGTGCGTGTGTGAGTATGTGCGTAAGTAAGAATGTGTGTGTGTGCGGGTAAGAATGTGTGTGTGTGCGTAGGAATGTGTGTGTGAGTGCGAATGTGTGTGTGAGTGCGAATGTGTGTGTGTGAGTGCGAATGGGTGTGTGTGTGAGTGCGAATGGGTGTGTGTGTGAGTGCGAATGGGTGTGTGTGTGAGTGCGAATGGGTGTGTGTGTGAGTGCGAATGGGTGTGTGTGAGTGCGAATGGGTGTGTGTGTGAGTGCGAATGGGTGTGTGTGTGAGTGCGAATGGGTGTGTGTGTGAGTGCGAATGGGTGTGTGTGTGAGTGCGAATGGGTGTGTGTGAGAGTGCGAATGGGTGTGTGTGTGAGTAAGGATGTGTGTGTGTGAGTGTGTGAGTAAGGATGTGTGTGTGTGAGTGTGTGAGTAAGGATGTGCGTGTGTGTAAGAATTTGTGTGTCTGGGAGTAACAATGTGTGTGTGTGTCAGAGATAGAGAATCAGAATGTGTGTGTGTGTGTGAGAGTAAGAGTGTGTGTGTGAATAAGATTGTGTGTTTCTGTGGGGGGGAGAAAGATTGTGTTGTGTGTGTGTGCGTGTCTGTGAGAGTAATAATCTGTGTGTGTGAGTTAGAATGCATGTGTGTGTGTTAGAATGTGTGTGTGTGTTAGAATGTGTGTGTGTGTTAGAATGTGTGTGTGTGTTAGAATGTGTGTGTTAGAATGTGTGTGTGTGTGTGAGTTAGAATGTGTGTGTGTGAGTTAGAATGTGTGTGTGTGAGTTAGAATGTGTGTGTGTGAGTTAGAATGTGTGTGTGTGAGTTAGAATGTGTGTGTGTGAGTTAGAATATGTGTGCGTGTGCGAGTAAGGATGTGTGCGTGTGCGAGTAAGGGTGTGTGCGTGTGCGAGTAAGGGTGTGTGCGTGTGCGAGTAAGGGTGTGTGCGTGTGCGAGTAAGGGTGTGTGCGTGTGCGAGTAAGGGTGTGTGCGTGTGCGAGTAAGGGTGTGTGCGTGTGCGAGTAAGGGTGTGTGCGTGTGCGAGTAAGGGTGTGTGCGAGCAAGGGTGTGTGCGAGCAAGGGTGTGTGCGTGTGCGAGCAAGGGTGTGTGCGTGTGCGAGCAAGGGTGTGTGCGTGTGCGAGCAAGGGTGTGTGCGTGTGCGAGCAAGGATGTGTGCGTGTGCGAGTAAGAATGTGTGCGTGTGTGAGTATGTGCGTGAGTAAGAATGTGTGTGTGTGTGCGGGTAAGAATGTGTGTGTGCGGGTAAGAATGTGTGTGTGTATGTGCGTAAGAATGTGTGTGTGTGTGTGTGCGTAAGAATGTGTGTGTGTGTGTGCGTAAGAATGTGTGTGTGTGTGTGCGTAAGAATGTGTGTGTGAGAGTGCGAATGTGTGTGTGAGAGTGCGAATGTGTGTGTGAGAGTGCGAATGTGTGTGTGAGAGTGCGAATGTGTGTGTGTGTGAGTGCGAATGCGTGTGTGTGTGAGTGCGAATGCGTGTGTGTGTGAGTGCGAATGGGTGTGTGTGTGAGTGCGAATGGGTGCGTGTGAGTAAGGATGTGTGTGCGTGAGTAAGGATGTGTGTGTGTGAGTGTGTGAGTAAGGATGTGTGTGTGTGAGTAAGGATGTGCGTGTGTGTAAGAATTTGTGTGTCTGGGAGTAACAATGTGTGTGTGTGTGTCAGAGATAGAGAATCAGAATGTGTGTGTGTGTGTGAGAGTAAGAGTGTGTGTGTGAATAAGATTGTGTGTTTCTGTGGGGGGGAGAAAGATTGTGTTGTGTGTGTGTGCGTGTCTGTGAGAGTAATAATCTGTGTGTGTGAGTTAGAATGCGTGTGTGTGTTAGAATGCGTGTGTGTGTTAGAATGCGCGTGTGTTAGAATGCGCGTGTGTTAGAATGCGCGTGTGTTAGAATGCGCGTGTGTTAGAATGCGCGTGTGTTAGAATGCGCGTGTGTTAGAATGCGCGTGTGTTAGAATGCGCGTGTGTTAGAATGCGCGTGTGTTAGAATGCGCGTGTGTTAGAATGCGCGTGTGTTAGAATGCGCGTGTGTTAGAATGCGCGTGTGTTAGAATGCGCGTGTGTTAGAATGCGCGTGTGTTAGAATGCGCGTGTGTTAGAATGCGTGTGTGTTAGAATGCGTGTGTGTTAGAATGCGTGTGTGTTAGAATGCGTGTGTGTTAGAATGCGTGTGTGTGTGAGTTAGAATGCGTGTGTGTGTGAGTTAGAATGCGTGTGTGTGTGAGTTAGAATGCGTGTGTGTGTGAGTTAGAATGCGTGTGTGTGTGTGTTAGAATGCGTGTGTGTGTGTGTTAGAATGTGTGTGTGTGTGTGTTAGAATGTGTGTGTGTGTGTGTTAGGATGTGTGTGTGTTAGAATGTGTGTGTGTGTGTGTGTGTTAGAATGTGTGTGTGTGTGTTAGAATGTGTGTGTGTGTGTTAGAATGTGTGTGTGTGAGTTAGAATGTGTGTGTGAGTTAGAATGTGTGTGTGTGTGTGTGTGTTAGAATGTGTGTGTGTGTGTGTGTTAGAATCTGTGTGTGTGAATTAGAATGTGTGTGTGTGTGAGTTAGAATGTGTGTGTGTGAGTTAGAATGTGTGTGTGTGAGTTAGAATGTGTGTGTGTGAATTAGAATGTGTGTGTGTGAGTTAGAATGTGTGTGTGTGAGTTAGAATGTGTGTGTGAGTGCGAATGGGTGTGTGTGTGAGTAAGGATGTGCGTGTGTGAGTAAGGATGTGTGTGTGTGAGTGTGTGAGTAAGGATGTGCGTGTGTGTAAGAATTTGTGTGTCTGGGAGTAACAATGTGTGTGTGTGTCAGAGATAGAGAATCAGAATGTGTGTGTGTGTGAGAGTAAGAGTGTGTGTGTGAATAAAATTGTGTGTTTCTGTGGGGGGGAGAAAGATTGTGTTGTGTGTGTGTGCGTGTCTGTGAGAGTAATAATCTGTGTGTGTGAGTTAGAATGCATGTGTGTGTGTTAGAATGTGTGTGTGTGTTAGAATGTGCGTGTGTGTTAGAATGTGCGTGTGTGTTAGAATGTGCGTGTGTGTTAGAATGTGCGTGTGTGTTAGAATGTGTGTGTTAGAATGTGTGTGTGTTAGAATGTGTATGTGTGTGTGTGTGTTAGAATGTGTGTGTGTGTGTGAGTTAGAATGTGTGTGTGTGTGAGTTAGAATGTGTGTGTTTGAGTTAGAATATGTGTGTAAGGATGTGTGTGTGTGCGAGTAAGGGTGTGTGCGTGTGCGAGTAAGGGTGTGTGCGTGTGCGAGTAAGGGTGTGTGCGTGTGCGAGTAAGGGTGTGTGCGTGTGCGAGTAAGAGTGTGTGCGTGTGCGAGTAAGGGTGTGTGCGTGTGCGAGTAAGGGTGTGTGCGTGTGCGAGCAAGGGTGTGTGCGTGTGCGAGCAAGGGTGTGTGCGTGTGCGAGCAAGGGTGTGTGCGTGTGCGAGCAAGGGTGTGTGCGTGTGCGAGCAAGGGTGTGTGCGTGTGCGAGCAAGGGTGTGTGTGTGTGCGAGCAAGGGTGAGTCCGTGTGCGAGCAAGGATGTGTGCGTGTGCGAGTATGTGCGTGATTAAGAATGTGTGTGTCTGAGTAAGAATGAGTGTGTGTGTGTAAGAATGTCTGTGAGTAAGAATGTGTGCGTGTGTGAGTATGTGCGTGAGTAAGAATGTGTGTGTGTGTGCGGGTAAGAATGTGTGTGTGCGGGTAAGAATGTGTGTGTGTGTGTGCGTAAGAATGTGTGTGTGTGTGTGCGTAAGAATGTGTGTGTGTGTGTGCGTAAGAATGTGTGTGTGTGTGTGTGCTTAAGAATGTGTGTGTGTGTGTGTACGAATGTGTGTGTGAGTGCGAGAATGTGTGTGTGAGTGCGAATGGGTGTGTGTGTGAGTGCGAATGGGTGTGTGTGTGAGTGCGAATGCGTGTGTGTGTGTGAGTGCGAATGCGTGTGTGTGTGTGAGTGCGAATGCGTGTGTGTGTGAGTGCGAATGGGTGTGTGTGAGTAAGGATGTGTGTGCGTGAGTAAGGATGTGTGTGTGTGAGTGTGTGAGTAAGGATGTGTGTGTGTGAGTAAGGATGTGCGTGTGTGTAAGAATTTGTGTGTCTGGGAGTAACAATGTGTGTGTGTGTCAGAGATAGAGAATCAGAATGTGTGTGTGTGTGAGAGTAAGAGTGTGTGTGTGAATAAGATTGTGTGTTTCTGTGGGGGGGAGAAAGATTGTGTTGTGTGTGTGTGCGTGTCTGTGAGAGTAATAATCTGTGTGTGTGAGTTAGAATGCATGTGTGTGTGTTAGAATGTGTGTGTGTGTTAGAATGTGTGTGTGTGTTAGAATGTGTGTGTGTGTTAGAATGTGTGTGTGTTAGAATGTGTGTGTGTGTTAGAATGTGCGTGTGTGTTAGAATGTGTGTGTGTGTTAGAATGCGTGTGTGTTAGAATGCGTGTGTTAGAATGCGTGTGTGTTAGAATGCGTGTGTGTTAGAATGCGTGTGTGTTAGAATGCGTGTGTGTTAGAATGCGTGTGTGTTAGAATGCGTGTGTGTTAGAATGCGTGTGTGTTAGAATGCGTGTGTGTTAGAATGCGTGTGTGTTAGAATGCGTGTGTGTTAGAATGCGTGTGTGTTAGAATGCGTGTGTGTTAGAATGCGTGTGTGTTAGAATGCGTGTGTGTTAGAATGCGTGTGTGTTAGAATGCGTGTGTGTTAGAATGCGTGTGTGTTAGAATGCGTGTGTGTTAGAATGCGTGTGTGTTAGAATGCGTGTGTGTTAGAATGCGTGTGTGTTAGAATGCGTGTGTGTTAGAATGCGTGTGTGTTAGAATGCGTGTGTGTTAGAATGCGTGTGTGTTAGAATGCGTGTGTGTTAGAATGCGTGTGTTAGAATGCGTGTGTTAGAATGCGTGTGTGTTAGAATGCGTGTGTGTTAGAATGCGTGTGTGTTAGAATGCGTGTGTGTTAGAATGCGTGTGTGTTAGAATGCGTGTGTGTTAGAATGCGTGTGTGTTAGAATGCGTGTGTGTTAGAATGCGTATGTGTTAGAATGCGTGTGTGTTAGAATGCGTGTGTGTGAGTTAGAATGCGTGTGTGTGTTAGAATGCGTGTGTGTGTGAGTTAGAATGCGTGTGTGTGTGAGTTAGAATGCGTGTGTGTGTGAGTTAGAATGCGTGTGTGTGTGAGTTAGAATGCGTGTGTGTGTGAGTTAGAATGCGTGTGTGTGTGAGTTAGAATGCGTGTGTGTGAGAGTTAGAATGCGTGTGTGTGTGAGTTAGAATGCGTGTGTGTGTGAGTTAGAATGCGTGTGTGTGTGAGTTAGAATGTGTGTGTGTGTGAGTTAGAATGTGTGTGTGTGAGTTAGAATGTGTGTGTGTGTGAGTTAGAATGTGTGTGTGTGAGAGTTAGAATGTGTGTGTGTGTGAGTTAGAATGTGTGTGTGTGTGAGTTAGAATGTGTGTGTGTGTGAGTATGTGCGTGAGTAAGAATGTGTGTGTGTGTGCGGGTAAGAATGTGTGTGTGCGGGTAAGAATGTGTGTGTGTGTGTGCGTAAGAATGTGTGTGTGTGTGTGCGTAAGAATGTGTGTGTGTGTGCGAATGTGTGTGTGAGTGCGAGAATGTGTGTGTGAGTGCGAATGGGTGTGTGTGTGAGTGCGAATGGGTGTGTGTGTGAGTGCGAATGGGTGTGTGTGTGAGTGCGAATGCGTGTGTGAGTGCGAATGCGTGTGTGTGTGAGTGCGAATGGGTGTGTGTGAGTAAGGATGTGTGTGCGTGAGTAAGGATGTGTGTGTGTGAGTGTGTGATTAAGGATGTGTGTGTGTGAGTAAGGATGTGCGTGTGTGTAAGAATTTGTGTGTCTGGGAGTAACAATGTGTGTGTGTGTCAGAGATAGAGAATCAGAATGTGTGTGTGTGTGAGAGTAAGAGTGTGTGTGTGAATAAGATTGTGTGTTTCTGTGGGGGGGAGAAAGATTGTGTTGTGTGTGTGTGCGTGTCTGTGAGAGTAATAATCTGTGTGTGTGAGTTAGAATGCATGTGTGTGTGTTAGAATGTGTGTGTGTGTTAGAATGTGTGTGTGTGTTAGAATGTGTGTGTGTGTTAGAATGTGTGTGTGTGTTAGAATGTGTGTGTGTGTTAGAATGTGTGTGTGTGTTAGAATGTGTGCGTGTGTTAGAATGTGTGTGTGTTAGAATGTGTGTGTGTGTTAGAATGTGTGTGTGTGTTAGAATGTGTGTGTTAGAATGCGTGTGTGTGTTAGAATGCGTGTGTGTTAGAATGCGTGTGTGTTAGAATGCGTGTGTGTTAGAATGCGTGTGTGTTAGAATGCGTGTGTGTTAGAATGCGTGTGTGTTAGAATGCGTGTGTGTTAGAATGCGTGTGTGTTAGAATGCGTGTGTGTTAGAATGCGTGTGTGTTAGAATGCGTGTGTGTTAGAATGCGTGTGTTAGAATGCGTGTGTGTTAGAATGCGTGTGTGTTAGAATGCGTGTGTGTTAGAATGCGTGTGTGTTAGAATGCGTGTGTGTTAGAATGCGTGTGTTAGAATGTGTGTGAGTTAGAATCTGTGTGTGTGTGTTAGAATCTGTGTGTGTGTGAATTAGAATGTGTGTGTGTGTGAGTTAGAATGTGTGTGTGTGTGAGTTAGAATGTGTGTGTGTGAGTTAGAATGTGTGTGTGAGTTAGAATGTGTGTGTGAGTTAGAATGTGTGTGTGAGTTAGAATGTGTGTGTGAGTGAGTTAGAATGTGTGTGTGTGTGAGTTAGAATGTGTGTGTGTGTGAGTTAGAATGTGTGTGTGTGTGAGTTAGAATGTGTGTGTGTGTGAGTTAGAATGTGTGTGTGTGTGTGTGTTAGGATGTGTGTGTGTGTTAGGATGTGTGTGTGTGTTAGAATGTGTGTGTGTGAGAGTTAGAATGTGTGTGTGTGAGAGTTAGAATGTGTGTGTAAGTAAGAATGTGTGTGCGAGTAAGAATGTGTGCGCGCGAGAAGAATGTGTGCGCACGAGAGGAAGAATGTGTGCGCGCGAGAGGAAGAACGTGTGCGCGCGAGAGGAAGAACGTGTGCGCGCGAAAGGAAGAACGTGTGCGCGCGAGTATGTGCATGAGTAAGAATGTGTGTGTGCGTAAGGATGTGTGTGCATGTAAGTAAGAATGTGTGTGTGAGTAAAAATGTCTGAGTAAGAATGTGTGTGTGTGTAAGAATGTATGTGAGTGCGTGCGAGTAAGAATGTGCGTGCGAGTAAGAATGTGCGTGCGAGTGAGAATGTGCGTGCGAGTAAGAATGGGTGCGTGCGAGAGGAAGAATGTGTGCGTGCGAGAGGAAGAATGTGTGCGTGCGAGAGGAAGAATGTGTGCGTGCGAGAGGAAGAATGGGTGCGTGCGAGAGGAAGAATGTGGGCGTGCGAGAGGAAGAATGTGGGCGTGCGAGAGGAAGAATGTGGGCGTGCGAGAGGAAGAATGTGGGCGTGCGAGAGGAAGAATGTGGGCGTGCGAGAGGAAGAATGTGGGCGTGCGAGAGGAAGAATGTGGGCGTGCGTGTGTGTAAGTAAGAATGTGTGTGTAAGTAAGAATGTGTGTGTGCGAGTAAGAATGTGTGTGTGCGAGGGGAAGAATGCGTGTGTGAGTAAGAATGTGTGTGTGTGAGTAAGAATGTGTGTGTCTGAGTAAGAATGTGTGTATAAGAGTGTGTGTGTGTGTAAGAGTGTGTGTGTATGAGTAAGAATGTGTGTGTGTGTGCAAGAATGTGTGTGTGTGCAAGTAAGAATGTGTGTGTGTGCGAAAGTAAGAATGTGTGTGTGTGTGAGAGTAAGGATGTGTGTGTGTGTGTGTGTGTAAGGATGTGTGTGTGTAAGGATGTGTGTGTGTGAGTAAGCATGTGTGTGTGTTAGAGTAAGGATGTGTGTGAGAGAGTAAGGATGTGTGCGCGAGAGTAAGGATCTGTGTGTGAGAGTAAGGATGTGTGTGTGTGTAAGGATGTGTGTGTGTGTGAGTAAGGATGTGTGCGTGTGTGAGTTAGAATGTGTGCGTGAGTTAGAATGTGTGTGTGTGTGTGTGTCAGATAGAGAATCAGAATGTGTGTGCGTGTGAGTAAGATTGTGTGTGTGTGGGGGGGAGAAAGATTGTGTTTTTGTGTGTGTGTGAGAGTAATAATCTGTGTATGTGTGAGTAATAGTGTGTGTGAGTAATAGTGTGTGTGAGTAATAATGTGTGTGAGTAATAATGTGTGTGTGAGTAATAATGTGTGTGCGAGTTAGAATGTGTGGGCGAGTTAGAATGTGTGTGCGTTTGCGAGTAAGAATGTGTGTGTGCGAGTAAGAATGTGTGTGTGTGCGCGAGTAAGAACGTGTGCGTGTGTGGGTATGTGCGTGAGTAAGAATGTGTGTGTGTGAGTATGTTCGTGAGTAAGAATGTGTGTGTGTGTGTCTGAGTAAGAATGTGAGTGTGTGTGTAAGAGTGTGTGCGTGTGTAAGAGAGTGTGTGTAAGAGTGTGTGTGTGTAAGAATGTGTGTGGGGCTGTGTATAAGAATGTGTGTGCGAGTAAGAATGTGTGCGTGAGTAAGAATGTGTGTGTGAGTAAGAATGTGTGTAAGGATGTGTGTGAGTAAGGATGTGTATAAGAATGTGTGAGTAAGGATGTGTGTGAGAGTAAGGATGTGTGTGAGAGTAAGGATGTGTGTGTGAGTAAGGATGTGTGTGAGAGTAAGGATGTGTGTGTGAGTAAGGATGTGTGTGTGTGTGTGTAAGGATGTGTGTCTGTGAGTAAAGATGTGTGTTTGTGTGTGCGAGTAAGAATGTGTGTGTGTGTGCGAGTAAGAATGTGTGTGTGCGCGCGAGTAAGAATGTGTGCGTGTGTGGGTATGTGCGTGAGTAAGAATGTGTGTGTGAGTAAGGATGTGTGTGTGTGAGTATGTTCGTGAGTAAGAATGTGTGTGTGTGTCTAAGAATGTGATTGTGTGTGTAAGAGTGTGTGTGTGTGTGTGTAAGAATGTGTGTCTGTGTGTAAGAATGTGTGCGCGAGTAAGAATGTGTGTGAGTAAGGATGTGTATAAGAATGTGTGTGTGAGTAAGGATGTGTGTGTGTGTGTGTGAGTAAGGATGTGTGTCTGTGAGTTAGGATGTGTGTTTGTGTGTGTGAGTAAGGATGTGTGTGTGAGTTAGAATGTGTGTGAGTGTGAGTTAGAATGTGTGTGAGTGAGAGTTAGAATATGTGTGTGTGTGAGTTAGAATGTGTATGTGTGTGTGAGTTATAATGTGTGTATGTGTGAGTAAGGATGTGTGTCTGTGAGTTAGGATGTGTGTTTGTGTGTGTGAGTAAGGATGTGTGTGAGTTAGAATGTGTGTGTGAGAGTTAGAATATGTGTGTGTGTGAGTTAGAATGTGTATGTGTGTGTGTGAGTTATAATGTGTGTATGTGTGTGTGTGTGAGTAAGGATGTGTGTCTGTGAGTTAGGATGTGTGTTTGTGTGTGTGAGTAAGGATGTGTGTGTGAGTTAGAATGTGTGTGAGTGTGAGTTAGAATGTGTGAGAGTGAGAGTTAGAATATGTGTGTGTGTGAGTTAGAATGTGTATGTGTGTGAGAGTTATAATGTGTGTTTGAGTAAGAATGTGTGTGTGTATGAGAGAGTAACAATGTGTGTGTGTCAGATAGAGAATCAGAATGTGTGTGCTTGTGATTAAGAGTGTGTGCGTGTGAGTAAGATTGTGTGTGTGGGGGGAGAAAGATTGTGTGTTTGTGAGAGTAATAATCTGTGTGTCTGTGTGTGAGTAATAATCTGTGTGTGAGAGTTAGAATGTGTGTGTGAGTTAGAATGTGTGAGTGAGTAAGAATGTGTGAGTAAGAATGTGGGAGTGTGTGTGTGAGCAAGAATGTGGGAATGTGTGTGTGTGAGTAAGAATGTGTGTGAGTAAGAATGTGTGTGAATAAGAATGTATGTGTGTGTGAGTTAGTGTGTGTGAGAATCTGTGTGTGTGAGAGTAAGAATATGTGAGTGTGTGTGAGTAAGAATGTGTGAGTGTGTGTGTGTAAGAATGTATGAGTAAGAGTGTGTATAAGAGTGCATGTGTGTGTAAGAGTGTGTGTGAGTAAGAATGTGTGAGTGTGTGTGCAAGAATGTGAGTAAGGATGTGAGTGTGTGTGTGAGCAAGAATGTGTGAGTGTGTGTGTGCGAGTAAGAATGTAAGACTTGTGAGTGTACGATTTTGTGTAAGAATGTGTGCGTGTAAGAATGTGTGTATGCGTAAGAATGTGTGTGTGTAAGAGTGTGTGTGTGTGACTAAGAATGCGTGTGTGTGTGACTAAGAGAGTGTGTGTGAGTAAGAGTGTGTGTGTGTGAAAGAATCTGTAAGTGTGTGTGTGAGAATAAGAATGTGTGAGTGTGTGTGTGAGTAAGAGTCTGTGTGTGAGTAAGAATGTCTGAATGTGTGTGTAAGAATGCGTGTGTGTGTAAGAATGTGTGTGAGTAAGAGTGTGTGTGTATGAGTGAGTGTGTGTGTGAGAGAATCGGTGTGTGTGTAAGAATGTGTGAGTGTGTTTGTAAGAATGTGTGTGTAAGAGTGGGTGTGTGTGTGTGTAAGAATGTGTGTGTAAGAATGTGTGTGCGTAAGAATGTGTGTATGAGAGTGAGTGTGTGTGTAAGAATGTGGGTGTAAGAGAGTGTGTGTGTGAGTAAGTGTGTGAGAATCTGTGTGTGTGTGCGTGAGAGTAAGAATGTGTGTCTGTGAGTAAGAATGTTTGTGTGTATAAGAATGTGTAAGAGTAAGAGTGTATGTGTGTGTAAGAGTGTGTGAGGATGTGTGTGTGTATGAGCAAGAATGTGTGTGTAAGAATGTGTGTGTGTAAGAATGTCTGTGTAAGAATGTGTGTAAGTATATGTGTGTAAGAATGTGTGTGTACAAATGTGCGTGTGTGTGTAAGAATGTGTGTGCATGGTGTGTGTAAGAATGTGTGTGTAAGAGTGTGTATGTGTGACTAAGAATGCGTGAGTGTGTGTGTGTGACTAAGAATGTGTGTGTGCACAAGAATATGTGTGCATGTTGTGTGTAACAATATGTGTGTATAAGTGTGTGACTAAGAATGCGTATGTGTGTGTGTGTGAGAGAGTGTGTGTGTAAGAATCTGTGAGTGTGTGTGTGAGAATAAGAATGTGTGTGAGTGTGTGAGTAAGAATGTGTGTGTGTGAGTAAGAATGTGGGAGTGTGTGTGTGAGCAAGAATGAGGGAGTGTGTGTGTGTGTAAGAATGCGTGTGTGTAAGAATGTGTGTGTGTAAGAATGCGTGTGTGTAAGAATCCGTGCGTGTAAGAATGCATGTGTGTAAGAGCCTGTGTGTGTGTGTAAGAATTTGTGAGTGTGTAAGTGTACGTGTGCATGAATGTGTAAGAATGTGTGTGTAAGAGTGTATGTGAATAAGAATATGTGTAAGGGTGTGTGTGTATAAGTGTATGTGTGTTATGTGTGTGAGAATCTGTGTGTGCGCGAGAGTAAGAATGTGTGTGTGCGCGTGTAAGAATGTGTAAGAGTAAGAGTGTATGTGTGTGTAAGTGTGTGTGAGTAAGAAAGTGTGTGTAAGTATTTGTGTGTAAGAGTGTGTGTGTGTAAGTGTAAGAGAGTGTGTGTGTAAGAATGTGTATGTATGTGTGTGTGTGACAGTGAGAATGAATATGTGTGTGTAAGAATGTATGTGTGAATAAGAACGTGAGAGTAGGAAAGTGTGTGTGAGAAAGAGGAAGAATGTGTGTGCATGAGAGTGTGTGTGTGAGAGTGGGTTTGTGTGTGTGAGGGGGAGTGTGTGTGAGAGAGCGCGTGTGTGTGTTTTTGTGTGAGTGTGTGTGTATGTGTGAGAGATAATGTGTGTGTATGTGTGCATGAAAGGGAGTGTGCGTGTGTGAAATATAGTGTGTGGGTGTGAGAGAAAGCGTGTGTCGGTGTGAGAGAGAGAAAGAATGTGTGAGAAAGTGTGTGTGTGAGTGTGTTTGTGAGAGCGAGTGAGTTTGTGCGTGTGTGAGGGTATGTTTTTGTGAGGGGGAGTGTGTGTGCGGGAGAGCGCGCGTGTGTGTTTTTGTGTGAGAGTTTGAGTGTGTGTGTGGGTGTGAAGAAAAAGAGTGTGTGTGAGAGACAGTAAGAGAGTGAGTGTGTGTGTGAGTGTGTGTGTGTGTGAGAGCGAAAGTTTGCATGTGTGTGTTTGAGAGAAAGAATGTGTGAGAGAGTGAGTGAGTTTGTGTGTATGTGAGGGCGAGTATGTGTGTGTGAGGGGGAGTGTGTGTGTGAGAGTGGGTGTGCGAGTGAGAGAAAGTGTGTGTGTGAGAGAAAGACAGTGTGTGTGATTATGTGCGTGTGTGTGAATCAGAGTGTATGTGTGTGGGTGTGTGTGTGAGTAAGGTAAAATTAGTGTGGGTATGAGAGAGAGAGCTTGAGAGTGAGTGTGAGAGTATAAGTGTGCGTGTGTGAGAGAGAGAAAGTGAGTGTGTGTGTGTATATGAGAGCGTGTGTGAGAGAGAAAGTGTTTGTGTGTGTGTGTGACAGAGTGTGAGTGTGTGTATAAGAGACCGTGTGTGTTTGTGTGAGAGAGAAAGTGAGTGTGTGTGAGAGAGAGAAAGAGTGTGTGTGAGAGTGGGTGAGTTTGTGCATGTGTGAGAGGGGTGTGTGTGTGAGAGAGAAAGTGTGCGTATGTGGTTGCGCAAGAGTGTGTGTGTGTTTGTGAGAGGAAGTGTGTGTGTGTGTGTGTGTAGGAGAGAGACAGAGTGTCTGTGGGTGTAAGAGAAAGTGAGTGTAGGTGTGAGAGAAAGTGTGTGTGTGAGAGTAAGAGAGAAAGTGTGTGTGTGAGAAAGTGAGTGTGTGTGTTTATGTGAGAGAGAAAGAGTGTGTGCCTGTTTCTGAGAAAGAGGAAGAGTGTATGGTATGTGTCTGTGTGCGTGTGTGTGTGAGAGAAAGTGAATGTGTGCGAGTGAGAGAAAGAATGTGGGTGTACAATAGTGTGTGTGAGTGAAAGTGTGTGTGTGTGAGAGAGGGTGTGTGTTTGTGCAAATGAAAGTGTGTGTGTGCGTGAAAGGAAGAGTGTGTGTGTTTGAGTGAGAGAAAGTGAGTGTTGTGTGTGTGTGTGTGAGCGAAAGATTTTGTATGTGCGTGAGAAAGAGAAAGTCTGTGTGTATGTGTATTTATTCCCTGGAGCAAATGTGGCATCTAAACCTGCGTTGCCTACACCTAGGCCAATGCATAACACTGACTTACAGAAGAGTGCCTTGCACCCAGCACTCATGTTTAAGATGCACCTCCATCTATTGTGAAATCTGATCATTGAGCCTACCTTAAATTCAAGCAGGGACAATGAATGATGCAAGGAGCATCTCAGTCCTGAGTTTCTGGACAACACTGCAACTTTATGTGGAAGACCAGAGAAGTATGATGTCTTCCACTGTCTCTCAAATCTGGCCACAACATTACTCATGTCAATGTGAGATGGACCTCAGTATGGCACCTTCAGTGTCACCTTAGTAGTGTACAAAAACACACTGAGACATCGATAATTGTATATACATATATTCAAAAAGTGCTCAGTGTGATATTTATAATTTCAAAATTGTCACCACAGTGAACTCATTAATGTTTTCGGCAAGACGGTGTCCCGTGCTCTTGCACAATCCTACAAAGTGTTGCCTCAGAGAAGGTACTTGCCTCTTGGTCAATGAGGAACGTGGTAGCCAACCTCTTCAGCAGGCACCCGTTGGGGACGTCTTCAGACTGCGGCCTATGCATCTCTGCATGGGTAGGCTATATCTGATGCCTGTGGAGCAAACGGGGACTCTGTGGATGAGTTGGGGAGGTGGAAGAAGATGAGGGTGTTGAGAAGCTCTTGGTACCTCACTCTCCTCAGTGACTTCCATAGCCCTGGATTGGCCTTCATGTGGGATTGATGGGGCTGACTGCCTCAGTCATCCATTCTAGCAACTGCCATGCCAACAGTGCAACCATTTTGCTTATCTGCAAGTGAAGGGTCACATCTGCATGCTGCAGTTAAGGTGTGAGACCTGGCACATTTTATTTTTCTTTATTCTTTCCTGGGATGTGGATTTGTTGCCTATCCCTAACTGCCCCTGAACTGAGTGGCTTGCTAGGCCATTTCAGAGAGCAACTAAGAGTCAACCACATGTAGGCCAGACCAAGTAAGGATGGCAGATTTCCTTCCCTAAAGGGCATTAGTGAACCAGATGGGTTTGCTCCTCATGTATTCTGTGCATGTCAGAGCTCATAACTCTGAGCAGACGGATCCAGGCTACTGAGGGAGGCTTGCACCCTTTCTTGGCTGCGATTCTGCTCCTGCTTCCACTCCGGGTGCTGTGGCATATGTCTCTCCATGAGAGCAAGAGAGCTCATGCGGTTGAGCCCCTGGAACAACATGGAGCTCATGACGGTGATGGACACCTCCATTCACAGTCCAAGAGCTCCCAGTGCCTAAGGGAACTCTGCCAGATGTCCATGCATCTGCTGCTGATTGTGCCAAAAGGTGACTCCTGAGTCTTATGTTCCTGCCCACTGGAGCATCATCGTGACTTTCCTCCTCCTCCAAGGGAGACTGTGCACAGATGTCTCTGACTCTGATGCCTCTTCCTGCACTATGTTGTGGTGTCCTTCAGCCTGTGCCATCGACTCTACACAGGGGCTACATCTCTCCGAAGTGCTGATATCTGATTTGGCGGAGTGTGAGCTCGTCTGATGTGATACTGCTTCCTCGTACATCTCTTCCTCTTCCTCCTGATGCCAGAGGGATGAGGTGGCTTGGGAGGCTGAGCGAGCAGAGCTGGGAACTGTGAAGCACAAAATGAGATATTTGGGTATAACCCTTCATATTGTGGTCTGATGCATGCCACTGCCTCTAACCATGCTCGCAGTGCCCTTATGATACAACCCCATCCTTGCACTCCCTCCCATGCCAACGTCCCCTTGTGCTCAGTGAACTTACAACATGACCTCCACCTTTACCACCATGTTCCAAGGTGCATTTACCACCACCTTTACTACCTGCTATCGGTGATTCATCATCACCGAAAGACAGCTGCCAACAAACCTTGGCTATTTCCATGGCCATCAGTTCCACCAGTCTAATCGGTCACAGCCAGGCTGACCCACCCCCATTGTGGGTCATCTCCTTGCCGTTCTTCACCTCATCCACTGCAAATGCAACATGAATTTATGTTTGCCTGATTTATGCTGCATGTAGGGATAATTCTTTTTAATGCCTCACAGTGCTCATTCACATCTGTTCTATGTGCACCTACATGAGCAGCTTACACATACCTTTGCTGCAGCATTGAGGCTTGTATGTGCCAGGTCTTGCATCTTAGCTTCAACATGCAGATGTGACCTTTACTTGGACCTCTGTGTGGATGAGCCATGCTACTCACCTTGCCAGAACACACCAGGTCGTCGAACTTTTATCAACACCGTATCCACGTTTGCACAATCTCTAAGTAAACCCAGCACCAACAGCCAGCAGTTGCTGCGGTGGAGGAGGATCAAGAACTGTGTTACTGGCCCAAGTTCAGCCTGCGGTTCAGTTAGCTTTGAGCATCTCCAACCGACCAATGGATCAGTGGGCAGAGGTGATGTCTGCGGGGCATGGAAGATGGTGAAGGGGTGGCTGAAGTCACAGCTGCATAAGGATGCTGTGCTGAAGCAATCAGTAGCATAGTGGAAGCTCCTTGATACTCAAATACAAGCCCCATGTATCACTGCTATAATTGTGGAGTACAATGAAGCAGGGTTGGACAGAGAATGGCTAAGAGGAAAAGAAATAAGCTAAAAAGTCCACAGCAAGATTTTGAAACTGCTGTGAGAAAGCCTCTCCATATCCGTGTATGTCTGTGCTCTGGTTTGCAGAGCTTAAAGTCATTAACCCTTTGTCATCTGGCTCTTAATGTTGAAAGCATAAGTTTTTTTATTGGTTCTATCTATGCTAATATATATCTTTGTGGGATACAGTGTAAATTTGATTGAGTTGGTTAAAATATAAATATTGAATTACACCAGCATCTTTAATTTAAAGTAAGTATTGTCCTTTAAAGAAATTAGTTTTGCAAAAACACTGGTTTGTCTTGGGAGACTTGAGCTTCAGCCTCGAAGCCTTGAAGAGACCTGGCAGAAATCCAATTTGAACTTTTCAAAACACTTGTACTGGGGTTAAAAAAACTAAAAAAAATAAAATTACAGGCACATTTTACTGACTGTTTCTTTCAAATGACGTGAAGTAGCAAACATCAGAAATTGAAAATTGGTGTAAGGGAAAAAGAAGGCAAAACGGGGGATATATGGGAATATTCTGTCCCATTTTCGGCTGTTAAAGACTGAAAGGTTGCAGTGTTATGTCTTTAAGAAGCTGTTTTTTTGAGTTCACAAGCTGTGGGAAGCTCCACTTTCTTTAACTCATTCTGTTGTAAAATGTTGAAGGTTTTGTTTAACTGTGAAAACAGATTTAAAAAAAAATCTTATTTTCTATAGTTTTATTCCAGTCTTTTGAAAGTCGCCAGAAGAAACAACAGCAAATGACGTAATTTATCTTTCCCTTTATGAGTAGGTGCTATTTTGTTCTTTGTTTAGTTATTAAGTGTTGTTTTGAATTAAATTAGGAGTATTATTCTTTAAGGGGTGAAATCTAGAATTTTATTAGTGGCCATGGTGACATTCTAGTTATTATGTCAGGATGTATAATGATGTAATTTGACACTAAATTGCACTATCTACTCCAGACTGTCCTAGTCCTGTCCTAGTTGTATAAATGTATAATGATGTAATTTGACACTAAATTACACTATCTACTCCAGACTGTCCTAGTCCTGTCCTAGTTGTATAAATGTATAATGATGTAATTTGACACTAAATTACACTATCTACTCCAGACTGTCCTAGTCCGACAGAGTTCTATGTGTGTGTATTAAAAATCTGCTCAAATTGGTAATTACATTTTAATTTTAGTAAGGCACTGATTATCCCGTTGGTTTTTTGCTGGTAACAAAAATGTAATAGGAAAACCTCCCCAACAGTCATCTAGGCAGAAATACAACCTGATTTAGCAATAAGACAAGCAGGTGAGAGATTCTCCAGTTCAACGCCTGTTCTGTGCTGAGCTAGCTTGTCTCAAGCTGTGAAGCAATAGCCTGCTACAGATGACCCTCAAATTAATTGGATTAGAGAAGAGAGAAAAATATCAGCCCTGGTTCCTTGTCTTGATAATATCCAGTGTCACTTGCTGTAAAGTGCGTGTTTGTGGATAGTAGGTGAGAGCAGAATCTGCCTGAACGATGCTGGCCTTAATGGTAAAATAGCGTGTTGCACTTAATCTATAGATTACAAATTAAGAATGGGTGAGATGATGGAGAGCTGCCAGCTAGAAAGAATCATTGACTTCAAAAAAATGGACGTTTAAATGGGAGAAATGAAAAATATCTGAAATGGTGTCCTGACATCTGTTTGGGAATTGTTTAAAGTTTAATGTTGCACAATAGTTCCTTTACACCTGTCCTGTTACATGAATTAAAAAGTTCTGAGGAACTATCAAGATTAGTTGGTCATATCACTGCATTTTCACTCGAGACTTGGACTGGAATTCAACCTAAATTGATAAGATACAAGTTTCAGCCCTTGAACAGATGCAAGGACACCAAATGGGTTGAATTTGGGCTGTCACAACTCAGAAGTTAGTAGTTGGGAATCTAAGATCTGCTTGTAATCTGTCATTAATTGACAATTTCACTCAAGAGGGCATAATGGTTTCTAGTATAGATAGCAAACATGTTGTGCAGTGCGCTTCTCAGGCTGAAGTTCTGGTATTACAAAGCATTACATAGTATTTACAACGCAGAAACAAGCCATTTGGCTCAACAGGTCCATACGTGTTTATACTCCATACACACTTCCTCAAATTCTTCTTCATCCAATACATCAACATATCTTTCCATTCCTTGCTCCCTTGTGCTTATCTATCTTCTCCATAAATGCATTTATGCTAGTTACCTAAACAATTTCTTCAATGACTGGTTTGATAACCAGGGGCACAGATTGAAAGTTATTAGCAAACGAACCAGATTTCACAGTAACAACTCCTCCTTGTAGTAGTGAGTTCCATGTTCTAACCAATCTCTGGGTAAAGAAGTTTCTCCTGAATTTCTTATTAGATTTAATGATGATCTGTAGTTCTGGTCTTCCCTGCATATACAGTAAAAGAAAAATAAAGACTTCTCTTTATACTTTGCCTTTCATGACCTCAGGGCATCTCAAAGCTTTACAGCCAATGAACTGCTTTTGAAATGTAGTCATGTTTATAATGTAGGAAAGTGAAACATCTTCTCTAAGTCGACTCTATCAAAACCTTACATAATCTTAAAGATCTCTATCAGATTACCTTTCTGGCTTCTCTGGAGCTCCACCCTGTTTAATCTTTCTGGTTAGACCTCAGTGGTCGTATCATTCCAGTAAATTTTTTCCATACCTTCTCCTCTATATCCTTTTTATAATATGGAGACCAGAGAAGTTCACAGTACTCAAAGCAAAGTTCCATAGGTGTTGAACATAACTTCTGCACTTTAAAATTATATTCTCTAGAGATGAACCCCAGTCCCTTATTTGTGTTTTTTAAACAACCTTCTTAACCTTCAACACCACTTATAGAGATTTGGGTAGCTAGACCTCTGCATCTCTGTACCACTTAGACACTTATTTTCCAAGATGCACGTAGTCTCAATATTCTTCTCACGCTTATCTATTCTTTTTTTGTTCTTTCATGGAATGTGGATGTGGCTGACTAGCCAGCATTTGTTGCCCATCCCTAATTTCCCTTGAGAAGGTGGTTGTGAGCCTCCTTATTGAACTGTTGCAGTCCATGTGGTGTAGATAAACCTACATAGCTATTAGGAATGGAGCTCTAGGATTTTGACCCAATGACAGTGAACGAATGGTGATATAGTTCCAAGTCAGGATGGCGTGCGGCTTGGAGGGGAACTTGCAGGTGGTGGTGTTCCCATGCATCTGCTGCCCTTGTCATTCTAGGTGGTAGAGGTAGAGAGTTTGGAAAGTGCTGACGAAGGATCCTTGACGCATTACTGCAGTGCATCTTGTTGGTGGATCTGAACCTAGGGTCCTAAATCTAAACAATGGAAACTATGAAGATATGAGGTGTGAATTGGCTAAGGTAGATTGGGGAACTTCATTAAAAGGCGTGATGGTGGATAGACAATGGCTAATATTTAAGGAACCGTATGTATGCACTGCAACAGTTATGCATTTCTTTCTGGCGCAAAAACACAACAGGAAAATCAGCCCAACCATGGCTAACAAAAGAAATTAAGGTTAGTGTTATATCCAAAGATGAGTCATATAAAGTTGCTAGAAAAAGTAGCAAGCCTGAGGATTGGGATCAGTTTAGTAATCAACAAAGGAGGACCAAGAGATTGATTCAGGGAGAAAAAATAGAGTATGAGAGTAAACTTGCAAGGAACATAAAAGCAGACTGTAAAAGCTTCTATAAGTATGTAAAAAGAAAAAGATTAGTGAAGGCATATGTAGGCTCCTTACAGTGCGAAACAGGAGAATTTATAATGGAGAACAAGAAAATGGCAGAACAATTAAACAGTTTAGTTCTGTCTTCACAGAACAAGACAGCAATAACTTCCCAAAAGTGCTGGGGAACCAAGGGTCCAGTGGGAAGGAGGAATTGAAGGAAATTAGTATCACTAAAACAATAGTGCTGGAGAAATTAGTGGGACTGAAGGCCAATAAATTCCCAGGGCCTGATGATTTGCATCCCAGGGTACTAAAGGAGGTGGCCATGGCAACAGTGGATGCGTTGGCTGTCATCTTCCAAAATTCTGTAGGTTCTGGAACAGACCCGGCAGATTGGATGGTGGCAAACGTATCCCCACTTTTTAAGAAAGGAGGGAGGGAGAAAATGGGGAATTACAAACCGATTAGATTAACCACAGTCGCGGGGAAGATGCTAGAATCTATTATAAAGGATGTGATAACAGGACACTTAGAAAATATCAATGGGATTAGACAAATTCAACATGGATTTATGAAAGAGAAATCATGTTTGACAAACCTAGTGGAGTTTTTTGAGGACATAACTAGCAGAATAGATGAGGAAGACCCAGTGGTGTATTTGGATTTTCAGAAAGCTTTTGATAATGTCTCACGTTAAGAGGTTAGTGTGTATAATTAAAGCACATGGGTTTGGGAGTAATATATTGGCATGGATTGAGAATTGTTTAGTAGACAGGAAGAGAGTAAAAATAAACGGGTCTTTTATGGAGTGACAGGCGGTGACTCGTGGGGTGCTGCAGGGATCAGTGCTTGGGACCCCAGCTATTCACAATATATATCAATGATTTGGATGAGGGAACCAAATGTAATATTTCCAAGTTTGCTGACGACACAAAACGGTGGGAATGTGGACACTGAGGAGGGTGTTAAGAGGCTTCAAGGCGATTTAGACAGGTTGAGTGAGTGAGTAAAAACATGGCAGATGTAGTATAATGTGGATAAGTGTGAAGTTATCCACTTTGGTAGGAAAAACAGAATGGCAGAGTATTATTTGAATGGTGATAGATTGGGAAATGTTGATGTGCAAAGGGACCTGGGTGTCCTTGTACACCAGTCGCTGAAAACAAGCATGCAGGTGCAGCAAGCAGTTATGAAAGCAAATGATATGTTGGCCTTCATTGCAAGAAGACTTGAGTACAGGAGCAAGGATGTCTTACTGCAGCAGTACAGAGCCTTGGGGAGACCACACCTGGAGTATTGTGCACAGTTTTGGTCTCTTTATCTAAGAAAGGATATAACTGGCATAGAAGGTTCACCAGTCTGATTCCTGGTATGGCAGGATTGTTGTATGAGGACAGATTGGGCCGACTAGGCCTGTATTAACTAGAGTTTAGAAGAAAGAAAAGGGATCTCATTGAAACGTATAAAATTCTGACAGGGATGGACAGACTGGATGCATGGATGACATTTCCACTGGCTGGGGGGTCTAAAACAAGGAGTCACAGTCACAGGATACTGGGTAGGCCATTTAAGACTGAGATGAGGAAAAACGTCTTCACTCAGAGGGTGCCGAACCTGTGGAATTCTGTACCACAGAAAGCTGTGGAGGCAAAGTCACTGAATATATTTAAGAAGGACTTCTGGGCTCTAAAGGTGTCAAGGGATATGGGGAAAGAATGGGAATATGGCATTGAGATGGAGGATCAGCCATGATCATATTGAACAGTGGAGCAGGCTCGATGGGCCGAGTGACCTACTCCTGCTCCTATTTTCTGTGTTTCTATGCTCCTATGGAGGATGGAGTGAATGTTTATGGTGGTTGATGGGCTACCAGTCAAGTGGGCTGCTTTGTCCTGGAAGGCGGTGAGCTTCTTGAATGTTGTTAGAGCTGCACTCATCCAAGCAAATGGACTGTATTGCATCACACTTCTGACTTGTCTTGTAGATAGTAGACATGCTTTGGGGAGCCATGAGGTGAGTTACTTTCCATAGAATTCCCAGCCTCTGACTTGCTCTTGTAGCCACAGTATTAATATGGATGGTCCAGTTAAATTTCTGGTCAATGGTACCCACCAGAATGTTAGGTACCAACATCAGTGATGGCAAGGCCAGTGAATGTCAAGGGAAGATTGTTAGATTCTCTCTTGTTGGAGATGGTCATTGCCTGGTATTTGTGTGGCAATGAATGTTACTTGCCACTTATCAGCCAAAGCCTGAATATTGTCCAGGTCTTGCTGCATATGGACAGGGACTGCTTCAGTATCTGAGGTGTCACAAATTGCTACTGAACATTGCAGAATCATCAACAAATCCCCACTTCTGACTTCATGATGGAGGGAAGGTTATTGACGAAGCAGCTGATGATGGTTGGGCCTAGGACATGACCCTGATGAACTACTGCAGCAAAATCCTGGGACCGAGATGATTGACCTCCAACACCTACAACCATCTTCCTTTGTGCTAGATATGACTCCAACCAGTGGAGAGTAATCATCCCCCCTCTTTGATGAAGAATCTCCTTGATGACACACTCAGTCAAATGCTGTCTTGATGTCAAAGACAATCACTCTCACCTCCCTTCTTAAGTTCAGCTCTTTTGTCCATATTCGCACTAAGGCTGTATTGAGGTCAGGGGCCGAGTGGCCCTAGCGGAACCCAAAATGAGGGCCAGTGAGCAGGTTATTGCTGTGTACTTGCTGCTTGATTGTACTGTTGATGACACCTTTCATCACTTTACTGATGATCGAGAATAGGCTGATGGGACGGTAATTGGTTAGATTTGTCCTGCCTTTTTTGGACAGGACATAACTGAGTAATTGTTCATATTGTCGCATAGATGCCAGTGTTGTTACTGTATTGGAACAGCTTGGCTAGAGGTACGGCTAGTTCTGGAACACAATCTTCAATACTATTGCTGAAATGTTTTCAGGGCCCATAGCCTTTGCAGTATCCAGTGCCTTCAGCCATTTTCTGATGTCACATGGAGTGAATGGGATTGGATGAACATCGGCATTTGTGATGCTCTGTGCCTCAGGAGGAGGTTGAGATGAATCATCCACTCGTCACTTCTGGCTGAAGATGGTTGCAAATGCCTTATCTTTTGCATGGAAGAGCTGGGTGTGCTGGGCCCCCACACTGAGGATGGGATATTTGTGGAGCATCCTCCTCCAGTTATTTATTTAATTGTCCACCACCATTCATGTGGCAGGACTGCAGAGGTTTTAAAACGTAAAATCTTGCCCTGTCACTCTTTCTGCTACTAACTGAAAGTTTGAACCTCTTTTCAAAAGCAATCATTCTCAAGGAGCACATAATAAAATTGCGGCTTTTGTGGGACTTCGAATCCACAGGCAGAAGGGAGTACAGTGTGTTAAAACATACAAGATTTCACAGCGACGTTTGCTGTATTTATTGAAAAATGGTTATGTCTATTAATGAGACTTGCCTCAAAAGGGAGGATTTGTCTTTGAGTGGCTTGCAACATTTAACAAAGGGTAATTTAAAAGCAGTGGGAACAAAGTTGAAATAGATTTAACAGTGGACATTACAAAAGCAAAAATAGTTAACGTATTGGCTCAACATTTGAACCTTGTGGAAGAAGAAGGTAATCCAGATGAAATGCAGATTGAGTTGGCTAGGATTTGGTTACAAATGAAAAACCTGATCTCGAAAGAAATAAAGAAAAGCAGAAGAATTGAACTCAAGAGGACAGAAAGAAAAAGGGAAGTATGAAAATTTGAATTAGAATTCCAAAGGGAAGAAAAAGAAGAAGATATAGAATTTCAAAGAGTAAATGAAAGGGAAAGCCTTGAACTGCAAAAAGAAAAGAAAGCCTGGAATTTTAAACTGAATAGAAAGCCTCTAACAACATGAATAGATTTTTTAGTTATTCAGATTTTCAATAGACAAGACAGTCAAGGATTATGGGGGGCACATGGCAAAGTGGAGTTTTGTGAGACCACAACCAGATCAGCCATGATCTTATTGAACGGTGGAGCAGGATCGAAGGGCTGAATGGCCTTCTCCTGCTCTTAAGTCCTATGTTCCTATTTGACAATGGATCAGATTTAACGGCAGGTTTTGCCTTGGCAAGGAATATTTGCCTAGTGTCTAAATTAAGTGAGGAAGGAGTTGAAATGTATTTTGTATCATTTGAGAAAATCGTTACAAGCTTACAGTAATCACAAGAAATTTGGACAATCTTATTACGAAGCGTTTTGGTGAGAAAAACATTGGAGGTTTATTCAACTTTTAGATGAACAGTCTGCAGACTACGACACAGTTAAGATTGCTGTGCTTGATGCATATGAGCTGGTTCCAGAAACTTTTAGACAAAAATTTAGTAACTTGGGAAAGAGACAAAAATCAGACATTGGCAAAATTTGCAGTGAAAAAGAGGTGGCAAAGGTCAATGAAAATCGAATAGGATTTTGAAAAGCTTAGCGAGATGTTCTTAATGGAGGAATCAAGTCCCACCTAGAAGATCAGAAAGTTTCTAAGGGAAGCAGCTGTTTTAGCTGATAGCTACGGCTCATCCCACATAGGGGGCAGCAAACCTTTATTTGCAAACTCAGAAGCTGGAGAATAAACAAGCTGATAATGAACAGGATACTAATGATCATGAGGGGGATGGTAGAAGTGAAGAGACAGATACTTGTCAAAGTAATAAAAGAAACAGTATAGAGGATAGGAATGATTTAAGGAGATCATCATGTTATTATTGTCATAAGATAGGATATGTAAAAGCAGACTTCTGGAAGTTAAGACCAAAGGCAGTGGTGTTTTGTGAGTGTGACTAATGTTTCACCAGAGAACACTGTATCATTAGGTGGCGCTGGTGAAAAACTGATTCCATCTAATGTACTTACAGTGGGTGTAACTCAGGACATAAGAAATAATGGGAGTTTTGTATCTGAGGGTGAAGTAACTATTTTTGCCTGATAAAGAGGTTCAGCTCAAAGCTTGATGTTAGCAAAATTTGTGACCTTTTCTCCAGATTGCTTTTAGTGAATTGTGTATTGGTACAGCATATTGATGGAAATTGTTTTCCTATTACATTGTGTAGAGTGAATTTAACTGTACTTTAGTCAATGGGTCTGTTATTATAGGAGTGATGTCAAAATTGCCTATTAATCATGTGATTTCATTTTAGGAAATAGCCTCACAGGAAAAGGTATTATCATCTCCTGGAATGGGAGGCAAGTCTACTAAAACTGATAACGTACTCAAAGAATTAGGGGCCACTTGTAATCCTGCTGTAGAAAGTGCTGTTTCAACTACAGATGTGTCCAGAGAATCAAAAGCTCAGGCTTCTCAGAGTAAAGAACCCTTGAAACTTCCAACTGGCAACAAAGACTTAAAATCAAATGCCAATGAAATGATTCTGTCAGCTTTGAACATGCCTGCAGATCCTAAGCCACAGGTGTCAAAACAGAATGCAGCAGCAGTGCTCCAGACAGTGCGGTAAAACAAAATAAATTGAATCTGGCTAATGCTGTTATTTTAGAACTATAAGTATGTATGAAAGTTTTGAAAAATAATCAAACTTCAGAAGGATGAAGCATTGCTCTTGGAAAGGAGGAGTTGAGCATAATTCATGCCAATTGGGGAAAGGAGTTCAAAGCTATAAGGGAACTTGCTAAAAAAAGAATACCAAGATTTTTTGACTAATCGTCAACATGACCTCAATGAACTTCATTAAAGCAGCAAAGTAAAAACATAATCCTGTATTTAATCATGGAAAAGACGGCTTGAGCGGTTGCCTAGCTGAAACATGTTTTGTGAATATAAACATTAAAAAATCTGCAGCCATGAAAGAAAATGGAGATCAAACATTAAAGCTTGGGCCAAATGGTTCACAAACTGATTCTAAAAGAGGAAAAGAAGAAATACTGAACCCAGAGGGTAAAAAGACAGTGAATTTCTTTTGAGTCTACAGTTTACAGCTGCTGGTTTTCAAAATCTAGAGGGATTATCAAAATTCAGCAATATTGTTATTGACAAGTTTTCCCAGACTGAACCAGACTGGGTAATGTTTATGAAAACTTATCACGATGTGATGACTTTTCATTCTTTAGGTGGGGGGAAGTTGCAATTGTGAGGTTTATAAGATTATCATGTTTTAGGGTTGTATCTTTAAATTTAGGCTGAAAGAGGTCATGTGACCTGTTCTGCAGCCTGCCTGACAGTAAGCCTGGGTGGTATGGTTGTTATAGATCAAAGAAAGGCTTAGATTGTTTTACTGAGAAGAAGTTGAGAGGTATTTATGCTTGGAGACAATGGTAACAGTCTCTGAGTTTGCAATGAGTACACTGAGTCTCAAAAGTCCCAGAAAGTGTTGAGAATGTCAGGTTGTAAACAGTTATGCTTTAAATTGTTCATTTACTTCTCAGATGAAAGGGAGTTGAGGTCAAAAATAGCTAATTAATATTTCTACCTAGATACAAGGCTAATGTGTTTCATGTTGCCATGGGAAGAGGGTAGAGGAAGCCATTTCTGAGATCAAGTTACAGGCTTCTCTCCAAATCAGTGAATATGACAGACAGTAGATGTTCTGTGTGGTCTGCAGAGAGAAAAAAAGCTGCTTGACTTTGTGAGCTACCACAGCCGGAGGGCAACAGCCTCCAGTTAAAGAAACACATCCTGCAGTCTTCTACGGATTTCAAGAAATTTGTTCTGGCATGGCTGGAGGAAGAAGAATCATTGGAACAGGCTTTATTGCCGGTGGTGGATTTAAGAAACTCTCCGAAAACTGAGGAAGGTGGCTGGAAACGATCACACAGTGTTACAACTTGGCGAAACGGGAACCCAGTGGAAACCGGGAGCCACTATGGACTGTTTGTCAAAAGGACTGTAATCCTGTGGAAAGTGCATTGTCTGATAAGTATAAAAGGGGAATGTTCCTCTCTGGAGTTTAAAGTATAAGTTGCCTACAAGAAATGAAAATAGTGTTTAGTCAAGAGTGTTTTTAGTCATTTGATACAGTAAAAGGTTTAAACATGAAATATTGCTGTATCATTCTTTCAGCTAGTAACTAGAAGTTTGAATCTCTTTTTAAAAGTTATTGGTCTCAATGGAGATTGTAACAATTTTTAGTTTCAAGATGATTTTCTATTATATATTTAAGGGTTCAATTATCTTTCCTACCATTGCAGTTAATTGGTATACAGTTTCCTGGACTTGTTCTACCTCTCTTTGTGTATATATGAGTCACAAGCTGCATGGCAGTTCATGGGTACTATTCATTTTTGTAATTAATTTACATATATAAATCTTGCTATCTTAATTGCTACCTGGGGGGAGGCGTTGTTGTATTGTCACTGGACTAGTAATCCAGAGACCCAAGGTAATGCTCTGGGGACCTGGGTTCGAACCCCATCATGGCAGGTGGTGAATTTTGAATTCAATAAAAAAAAATCTGGAATTAAAAGTCTAATAATGGCCTTGAAACCATTGTCGATTGTCATAAAAACCTATCTGGTTCACTAATCTCCTTTAGGAAAGGAAACCTGTCGTTATTACCTGGTCTGGCCTACATGTGACTCCAAACCCCCACACAAATGTGGTTGACTCTTAAGTGCCCTTTGAAATGGCCTAGCAAGCCACTCAGTTCTCAAGGGCAATTAAGAATGGGCAATAAATGCTGGCCTAGCCAGCAATGCCGCCATCCCGTGAACAGATTAAAAAGTATATATTTTTTATCTCCTTCCAACGTCACACCACCTAGTGAATAACCAGGTGAAGTAATTATTTAGTATTTATATCATTTCACTGTCATTATCTGTGAATTTATCATGTGGTCCTATTCCTATTCTGATTGTCTTACTCTTTATGGGCTTTCAGAATATTTTACTATTTTTTCATATTTCTTGATAATTTAATTTTGTAGAATCTCTTGCCTACCTAAATTTTTGATATTTTTTTCCCTAATCTTTTCATATTTCCTTTTGTCATCCTCTCCTTTGTTGTCTCTGTGCAAAATAGCATTAAACAAACCTAAAGCATAACAATAATCCAGTGTGATCTACTTATTCACCAGCCATCTTCCAATATATTATACAAAATCCCTAAAGCCACAAATCTGGATAAAGTGCATAATCACTACAGTCAGTTTCCATAAGGCATCTCCTAGGGTACTTAAAATTCTTCAAGCTAAATTTATGCGCCCATTTTAGATTGATCGAAGTACTATAGCTCATTTAAATAAGGAATAGATCCATTTGAAGGCGGCACAATCTGTTATGTGCTTAGATTCACTGGCTTAACTATGCTATCGGGATCCTCTAACTCAAACGAATTATTCATAAATTATTCGTCAGCAAGTCTATGTTAAAGTCCTAACACAAAAATATCTGAATCGAGAATATCACCTTTAAAACGTAGTTTAGATGGTGTTATTTTATTTTTCACTGAGTCATCGGCATTTTCTTTGCAAGTTCTAGCATTTGGTTTACACGTGAATGCGATATTTCATCGCCAAGCCCAGCAGCTCGCCTCAGGCCACCGAAGGTGTGAAGGTTCATGGTCGACTGGGGTTAGAACGCGGATGCTACCAGCAGGGTGCCAAACACTTCTAATTTCGCAATAACATTTATTGATAAATGTTGAAATAAAAACTTAATTCAGTGTAACAATTTTGCATAAAATACCTTACTCCGTGATTTAAAAAAAAAACTAGAGATCAAGCTCTGTATAGAACAAAGACATACACAGGTAATGCGGTGTTTGTGTAACACAACCTCAGTAATATTAATTAAATATTAGTCCTTTTCCCAGGGATTTTTAAAAGACACATCAGCTAAATCTCACTGTAATCTGTGAAGCATAGGAGACAATTAAATTCCAAAACAGTCTGTAGGTGTGATATACAATCAGGCATTTTATTTCTTGTTACAATACTCACCGAATCTCTCGGTTTCTGGGCTAAGATGGCGAAAGTGGCCAGTTGATTACAAAGACATTTAGTGTGTGCTGCTTGTGTTTGCACTGTTTCACAGCCCTGAGGGTTCCAGCTCCCTGGACCAGAGTCCCTGTGATAAAAGAGACAGGGAGGGGGAGACAGAAACATGAGACTGCAGCCTGCTTTCATTCTGCTTAAACGAGTGACCACCTAAGCACAGTTCAATGACAAAGAGAAGGAAACGGGCAAACACACCTTCTGATATTAAGTGTTGCTATATCACTCAAGAGTAGACATGAGCCCCACAATCCCCGTATCACCGTAGGGATCGCGCACAGGCTACCATAAGGTAAACGCTCTTTAATGGGAATAAAAATTAAAAACCCTTTGAGACCATGTTTAGCCTGATGATCGATGTCTTTTCCTCTTCAGTTCCCCACCTCTGACACTTGTCGCAACAACTTCTTTCCCACGTTGACCTCAGTGTGAGTGAACACACCGCTACCAATGCGAACACGTTGGCCGGCGCTCGTTCAATGCTCAGCGGCGAGCTGCCAAAGCCACTATCGCTTCTAGTCATCTCCTATCTGGGCTATGGATCGCGCCGCTTGATCGATTCTCTCCCTCTCCCGCTAACAAATGTCTTTGCAAATGGCCTAGATTCTGGCGGCGCTCACGCTGGATTGAAACAAGTGCACACGAACTGAAATATCAGCAACCGCGGAGAGTTTGGGGGATTAAATCGAGCAGGACTATTGTGCAAACCATCACCTGTTTCAATGACGAGGGTCTTCGAGCATCAACTCAGAGTATCCGACGGACGCAAGCGTTTTCTAAACCCGACACGTATTGATTCCATGACAATAGAATCTGCCCGTTTTAATTTAGCCTTTTTGGAAAACAAAGGATTACGAAGGATCGGGCATCCTTCATTTAATCATAACAATTGAAGCAGTACATGTCAGGAGAATGACCAAATTGAACTTCCAGGTCAGAAGTCTCCCTGACCTTTTGTGGTTCAAAGTAATAAACCCCGCAAATGCTGGGGGGACCACATAATTGAGTGTGATACAAACAATGTCTGTTTTGACAAGGTTCACCGCTCTACCCACTTAGTTAAAATTGACAAACAAGGAGTACCCGCTTTGGAATCGGAGAGCTGAGATAGAAACTAGAACAGCACACCTAATACAACGAGGCCCTTTTTACAACTGTTGTATCCACAACCCTTTCAGAATTGCCTTAGAACATTCTTGGGGCATTGGTGGTTGTAATCCTGTGAATAAAGTATTGGAGTCAATTAAAAAGAAACCCGGAAAGTGCTAGAAAACTCAGCATGTCTGGCAGCATTTGTGGAGAGAGAAACAGAGTTCGATTCAGAATCAAATAGTCCTTCTGACAAATGCTACTTCAAGAGTTCGAAGGAAAGTCATATTGGATTTGAAACGTTAACTGTTTCTCTCTCCAAAGATGCTGTCAGACTTACTGAGTTTTTCCAGAACGTTCTGTTCTCATTTCAGATCTCCAGCATCTACATTATTTTGCTTTCACAAAAAATAACACGTTTATTTGTCAATTATAAAAGTATTGGAGATGGAAAAAGGCCTGCTTGACTGGGAGGTTGCGGAAATACAAAATCAGAGTTGTCAACATCACCACCTACAGCACTGACCGATTGTAGAAATTAATACCAATGAATTATTGAGTAAAATCAATTCCATACCCCCACCCACTCTCTTTAACTCCCCTCAGTCTTACTGAAACAGAGTTGCCAATATTCAGACATCTGATTCAAACTGCTGTGGTTTCATGCCCCAGTTCAGGATTTAGACATGTTCTGGATATCTGCCCACATGTGAGTGCTGTATTATTAGGGATCATGCTCTTTAGATTAGACTTAAGCCCAGTTATTATGTTAAGAATAATGATGAGGCTGTCACTGCTGGCAGCTATTGGGTATCTCGGACATCAAATTCCTCCTTCTGCATATGTGCAGTTAAACACAGAGATCTGGAAGTTACTGTCAAAGTTGTCCTGCTCAGTACAAGCTGCAAGTTTTAGTAAACCGGTATTGAAATACATAAAGAGCATGGCATTGTTGTATTTACCCATTAGTCACCCACTGAACCTACCAGAAAAAAGTTAGGGTTTGTGTGTAAAGGTAAGTGAACTTCTAACAATCGGATAAGTGTTCATTATAGCAAACAGTCTCTCTGGCACTGAGAAGGTACTAATATGGGCAGGAGGGAGGATATTTGTATTCTGATTCTGATATATTTATTATTGGATATTTTAAAAACTTTGTTCAATTTAAAAAAAAATTAATCCTGAAGGATTTGGATAATATTACTAACTTTAAAGGTTTGTTGTTGGTTTGTAAAGCTATGGGTTTTATTCTTTATGCACTTTTAAAATTAAATAGTTCAGTTTTAATAAAAGCAGAATACTGCGGATGCTGGAAATATGAAATGAAATCAGAAAATGCTGGTAAATCTCACTAGGTCTGCCAGAGAGAAGAGTCATATGGACTCAAAAATGTTAACTCTGTTTCTCTTTCCACAGATGCTGCTAGACCTGCTTAGTTTTACCAACACTTTCTGTTTTTAGTTCAATTTGAATTTCTGTTAGTGAGACAATGGAAAGTCAAGGCAGCAAGTATACTTTACAGGATGGCAGCTGTTGTTTGTGAAAAACTACATTTAACAGTTTTATGACTTTTAATTGCTTGAGAACCTGGATTCAGCATCTCTATGTTTGAAGAAATGGCTGAAGGGTAACTTACTCATCCTATCTTTAAACAAAACCCATGCATTGATTTAATCGATTAACTATATTTGTGGAGCAGAACATCTGTATTAGAGGGAAATCTTTCTTTCTTTTCTGACATTATGATAGGAAGTCTTTTTCACATTTGTTCTTAATGGCTCTGTACCTAAAGGAAATGTGTTATTTGTTTGCAATGCAATGTAAACTCAGGAAGCCCAGGGGAAAAGGGATGCATATTTGTCTTTAGTCTACATGACTCTAGTTACAGAGGTGGGATGACACGAAATGACTCGTGCTCTAAACCAATGGAAGAATGGATCTGGATTATTTCTAAATAAGTGATTCATGAATAATGAGAAGTGGGGATAAAAGTTGGAAAATCAGATTTTTTGTTGGCACAGTGTTACCATGTCCTCTAGGGTATGATTCTTCTGGACACTGTTCAACACCACTTCAGAGATAGAAGAAGAGAAAGACATTGCCTGTGCTGGTAATGCTCAAGGAATCCTCAGAACTTGAGGGATAAGGAACTTCCATATTGTCTTCACTGTTTTTTGTTAAGTCTACGTAGGCCAGAATTTTACATTCGGTGTGCGGGCTGGGCGGGAGTGGTCAGGAAGCCAACCGCCGCCCGCAATTGGCTCCTCACTGTGATTTCATGCAGGCGGGCCAACTAAGGCCCACCCTGAGTGGATCGCCAGCGGTAGCGCCGAGTGCTGCCTGTCTGGGCGGGGGGAGGAGGGAAAGTCAGGTCTAGCATGCAGTTCATGCATACATGCAAAAAAGCACTTCAATCTCCCTGAGGCACGGAGCTGCCTCAGGGAGATTGAAGCACTTTAAAAAAAAATTAATAATGGCATTAGAAATTTAATGAAACACGTCCCCTACGTCCCCTCATGTGACTGTGTCACATGAGATGGGACATGTTTTTAATGGCAAAAGAAACTTTCTATTTAATTTTTATTAGCTTTAGGAAACCTCATCCTGCTCATGGATGAGGTTTCCTAAAAAATGCAAAGACTGCTTGGCCTTTTTGCCTTCCCGCCAACCGTAAGGTTGGGCGGGCAACGTAAAATTCAACTTAATTACCTTGTTAATGGCCTTAATAGGCCTTTCAATTATGGATGAGTATGCAGCCGACTCCAGCACGTGCCTGCCGAACAAAATATTGCGACGGTGTGCGGTGATGTCAGGATGCATGCCTGACGTCATCGCGCGTCATTTTACGTTCCGGCATGTCAGGCGTGCATGCGCACGCCAAATGTAAAATTCTGGCCATTAAATTCTTTCTTAATAAATTCCACTTGATTCATAAATACTAGTTATTCATACCTTGTTAGGTCAGGCACAACTGAGGATCCTTGCATTAGAAATTAAGAATTCAGAATGTAGAGATTTTAATTAGAAGAGTTTATACCTCGAAACCCAAATCCTTCTCTCTTATTCCAGTGTTTGTTTATTTTCCTTTTCCTTTGCTTTATTTTGTTTTCTGTATGTGATTTTAGGTTGAATTTAATGTTCCCATTTATTTTTCCTGTAGTAGACCCTGTAGTCTGAATTTTACCACCCCCTGGGTAGCAGGAAAGAGATGGGGCTGGTAAAATTGCTGGGCTCTGCATCAGGATGGCTCTCCGATGAAGTTCCACCACCAGGGAAGTTTCCCAGTCTTCTATTAGGGGTAGCTGTGGGAGTTTATCCACCTGGCTGAACTTGTTCTCTCATTGAACAATTTCTCCTTTAACTTGTCTCACTTCCTCCAAAAAAAGGTGTAGCAATGGGTACCTGCATGTGCCCCAATTATGCCTGTCTTTTTGTGGGGTATGTGGAATATTCCTTGTTCAAGTAGTACTCAGACCCCCTCACACAACTTTTTTTCCAGGACCTTGATGATTGCTGCTTCATGCTCTCGTCTGAAACTGGAAAAATTCATCAATTTTGTTTCCAATTTCCACCCTTCTCTGACCTTCACATGGTCCATCTCTGACACTTCCCTTCCCTCCCTTGACTTTTCTATCTCCATTTCTGGGGATAGACTACCAATATTCATTACAAGCCCACCAATTCCTACAGCTACCTCGACTACGCCTCTTTACCCCCTGTTTCCTGTAAGGACTCCATTCCATTCTCCCAGTTTCTCCATCCCTGTCGTATCTGTTCCAATGATGCTATCTTCCAAAACGGCACTTCTGACATGTCTTCGTGTTTCCTGAGCCAAGGTTTCCCCCCCACCACTGTGGTTTACTGGGCCCTCAACCGTGTCCGACCCATCTCCAATACTTCTGTACTCACCTCTTCCCCTCCCTCCCAGAACCATGATAGGGTTCCCCTTGTCCTCACTTTTCACCCCACCAACCCCCACATTCAAAGGATCATCCTCTGCCATTTATACCTACTCCAGCATGATGCCATCACCAAACATATCTTCCCCTCACCTCCCTGTCATCATTCGAGTGAGACTCTTCCTTCTGTGAAATCCTGGTCCATTCCGTTATCACCCCAAATACCTCATCCGCTTCCCACAGCACCTTCCCATGCAATCGCAGGAGGTATAACACCTGCCCCTTTACTTCCTCCCTCCTCACTGTCCAAGGTCCCAATCGCTCCTTTCAGGCGAAGCAGTGATTCACTTGCACTTCATTCAATTTAATATACTGTATACACTGCTCACAATGCAGTCTCCTCTACATTTGGGGGACTAAACCCAGACTGGGTGACTGCTTTGTGGAACACTTTTGCTTAATCTGCAAGCATGACCCCAACCATCTTGTTGCTTGCTATTTCAATTCACTGTCTTGCCCTCATTCCCACATTTCTGTCCTTGACCTGCTGCAATGTTCCAGTGAAGCCCAACACAAACTGGAGGAACAGCATCACATCTTCCCACTTTACAGCCTTCTGAACATAACATTGAGTTCAACAACTTCAGATCATGAACTCTGTCCTCCATTTCCATATTTTTATCCAATCCCCTCCCCGCAGCAGAGCCAGTCTGTAACTTGGTCTTAGGTTTTGCTTTCAGAGAGTGCTGACCCTTGTTCTGCTATTAACACATTCTGCTATCTGATCTTTAAGCCACCATTAGCACTTGCCTTAGTCTTTAACACTTTCATTGCCATTCTCTTTGCCTTGTGTCCATGACATCTTTGTCAAATCTCCCCTGAGCTCTCACCTAACCCTGACCTTCTATTTTGCTCCACCTGCACCAGCCCCTTCTCTTCAACAGGATAAAAATGCACCACATTTTTACCTCTTCAGCTCCGAAGGAGAGTGATATGAATTCAACTCTGTTTCTCTCCCCACAGATGCTGCCAGACCTGCTGAGTTTTTCCAGCATTTTCTGTTTTTAATTCAAATTTCTAGCATTCACAGTATTGTGCTTTTATTTGAAATTGTGTCCCCTGGTTCTAGACTCCACAGCTAGGGGAAACATCGTGGGTGGAATCGTCCCAGATTTGCATTAAGTGCAATAGCAGGTGGAAAAATGGACATTTTACACTCTCGCTGCAATGGTGGCTTTTCACACCATATCCTCCCAATCCCGCGGCTTTCCACCTCATCAACAATGCATTCACAGGGAACATGTCGGCTCGCTGGTGGGTAGGCTTGGATTTGCCTGCCACACCATGACCTCAGCACTTCCTCACTCCGGGCACCATGTTTAAAGTACACCAGAGCGCATGCCAACTTCAAGTCTTCAGACCAGGACTGCTCCAGGTGACAGATGGCTCCGAAAGCAAAGAAGATGGCAGCCCTGAAATTTAGTGCTGCCTCTCTGGGGCGTGTGCTGGATGCTGTGGAAGGCCGCCGTGATGTCCTCTACCCACGCTCTGGCCGGAGGAGGACCACCAGAGTCACCAATCCAGCCTGGGAGGTGGTGGCAGCGGTGATCAGCACCACCAGAGCATAGAGAAGGTCAGCCACCCAGTGCAGAAAGAGGATGAATACTCTCATCCATTCCACCAGCGTAAATCAACCATCTCATCACTCTCAACTCACACACTCACAAACCCATCATAGGGTTCTCATGCTGCAAGGGACAACACCACTAACTCTCACACACACCCATATATCTCTATCAGACTCATATTGTCTGGAGCTCGCATCTTCATCCTGTCCATGGCTCTGCTGACCACACAAACATTCCAGGCAGTGCTATGCTTCCTGCTCATACACTCTCCATTTGTTTTCATGCAGGAGAAGGTGGCTCACAACAGCAGGTAGAGGTCCCAGACCAGGGGGTGGAGTGGCCCACATTAGGCCCCTCACTTACTTTGAGGAGCGTGCTGTCAGGCTGACTGGTGAGGACATGGATTGTGCCTGCAGCAACAGTGAGGTCAGCGGTGAACACCCACGTGAGGATCCTGCACATCATCCCTCTCTCAACGAAACTGTGAGTGCTCTCTCTCCTGCTTTTGACTCTGCGCCTATGCACTACTTATCTCTACTTTGGTTCATAGGGAGCTCTGCCAAATGACTGATATCCTTAGCCAGCCAGTCCCTCAGCTCCATCTAGGTCCTCACCTCCAGCCAAGAGGGCCCCTCCTCCATTGAAGAGCTGGAAATAAGTGGCCTGGAAGATCCGTCACTGTGCTTAGACACACCCTTCACCAGTGCAGAAACACACACCTCGGTGGGACTTAGATCTAGAGCAGGCTTGGGATCACAATCTGATGGTTACTGCACAGACACGTGTCAGCAGCAGGGCGAGGCACGTTCAGCCAAGCTCACCCGGCATTTGGAGGATTGCTGGGGAAGAGGCATCTGTGAGGTTTGGATTTGATCTTCCAATTCATTGTCAGCAGAAAGCGGGGGAACATCACGCAGAGCTGTTGGAAGCCCTCAACAGAGTGGAACGTGAGTTGGAGGAGTGCGTCCGCCTGCATTGTGATGAAGTGGTGCCCATGGGAAGGATAATGGACACCAGAGACCCTGGTCCAGCAGTACGCAGAGATGCGCGCACACCTGCACTTTATCACGGTAGCCATGGGTGAGTTCCTGCAGTGACAACATGAGAGTGAAATAGGGCACCTCAATGACTTTCCAGGTGCTCCTTCCCCTCAAGGAGTCAGGCCAGGGCACCCAAAGGAAGGAGCAGTGGCAGCTGGACACCTTTGGGTCGTCCACTCAGGAATCTGAGGTTATCCTCTCCCTTCAAGGCCCCTTTGCCTGTTACTCCCTCAATCTCGTCCTCTGTCACTGCAGTATATTACCTCCTATCTCATGTGCTTTAACTTTGCTAATCAACCTCCTGTTGGGGACTTTATCAACAGCGTTCTGAAAATCCAAGTATACTACATGCACTGACTCCCCTTTATCAATTCCGTTAGTAACATCCTCAAAAAACTCCGACAGGTTCGTCAAACATGATTTCCCATTCATAAATCCATGTTGACTATGCCCAATCAGACCATTATTACCCAAGTTTCCATTTACCACACCCTTTAGAATTGACTCTAGCATTTTCCCTACAACTAATGGAAGTCTAACAGGTCTGTAGCTTCCTGTTTTCTCTCTCCCTCCCTTCTTAAATAGTGGGGTGACATTTGCTATCTTCCAATTTTCAGGAACCGTTCCAGAATCCATAGAACTTTGGAATATTATCACCAATGCATCCACTATCCCCATAGTTATCTCTTTCAACACTCTGGGCTGTAGAATATGAGGTCCCGGGGACTTATCAACCTTCAGCCCCATAATTTCCCCAATACAACCTTCTTACTGATACCATTTTACTTCAATTCCTCATTCTCCCTAGTCTCTAATTCTGGGAGATTTATTGTATTTTCCTCAGTGAAGACAGACACAAAGTAATCATTTAGCTTCTCTGGCATTTCCCTATTGCCCATTATAAATTCTCCTGACTCTGCCTGTAACGGACCCACATTTGTCTTACCCAGACATTTCCTTTTTACGTACCGATTGAAGCTTTTATGGTCCTTTTTTAATGTTTTTGGCTAGTTTACATTCATATTCTATTCTCCCTTTCTTTATCAGTTTTTTGGTCCTCCTTTGCTGTATTCTAAATTCCTCACAATTCTCAGGTTTACTCCTATTTCTGGCAACTTTATAGGCCTTTCCTTTTAACCTTATACAATGCTTAAATTTCTTTGTTAGCCACGGTTGGCTGATTTTTTTCCTGGGTTTTTTTGCCTTAAAGAATTGTGTAGTTGCTGTAAACTATGTAATAATTATTTAAAGACCATCCATTGCGTATGAACCGTCACATCTTTTAATGTATTTTCCCAATCCACCTCAGCCAATTTGCCTCTCATACCTTCATACTTTCCTTTTTTCAAGATTAACACCCTGGCTTCAGATTGAACTACCTTACTTTCAACTCTAATGTAAAATTCTATCATATTGTGGTCACTCATCCCTAAAGGTTCTTTCACAACAAGATTATTAATTAGCCTTTCTTATTACATAATACTAGATCAAAAATAGCCTGTTATCCAGTCGATTCCTCAACATACTGCTCTAGAAAACCATCCCTAGCATACTCCAGAAACTCGTTCTGCACAGCGTAAGTGCTCATTAGGTTTAAGCAGATTTAAGTCACCCATAATCACTATATTACCCATGTTACATGCTTCTCTAATCTCCTGATTAATACCATGCCCCACGCTACTGCTACTGTTTGGTGGCCTATAAACAACTCCTACCAATATTTGCTGTCCCTTGCTGTTTCTTAGCTCCACCCAAACAGATTCCACTGGTGGAATTTTATGCTGCCAGGATTTTACGGTCTTGCCAAAGTCAATGGACTTTTGAATGACAGGCTGCATTTTACGGACCCACCCCCGCCACAATGGGGCCATAATGTTCCACCTCTCATTTTGTTCTTCTGATCTGAGATCCTCTCTTACTAATATACTGATCTCATCCTTTATTATCAGCGCATGCCACCTCCTTACTCTTTTTGCCTGTCCTTCCTAAATATCGAACATCCTTGAATATTCAGTTCCCAGTCTTGGTCACCTTGTAGCCGTAATAGCAATTAGATCATACCCATTTACCTCTATTTTTGTCTTTAAATCATCTACTTTGTTGCAAATGTTGCACGCATTCAGGTAGAGTGCCCTTAACTTTGTCTTTTTGACATTATTTTGCATTCTAAGTTTAATTGATACTCGCCTTTGTTTCACCTGCCATCCAAATTCGCTTGCTACTTTTGTACTTCCTGTTACCAGCTTTACTTCTTTCCAATTTGATCTACTCCTTAGGTTTCTATCCCCCTGACAAGCTAGTTTAAACCCTCCCCAAAGCACTAGCAAATCTCCCTGCAAGGATATTAGTCCCAGTTCTGTTAAGGGGTAACCCATCCATCTTGTACAGGTCTCACCTGCCCCAGGACCGGTCTCAATGCCCCAGAAATCTGATGCCCTCCTTCTTACAACAACTCTCCAGCCATGTGTTCAATTGATGAATCCTTCAATTCCTATGTTCACTAGCATGTGGCACTGGGAGTAATCCTGAGATTACTGCTCTTGAGGTCCTGCCTTTTAATTTCCTTCCTAACTCCCTAAAATCTGCTTTCATGGCCTCATCCTCTTCCTACCTATGCCATTGGTACCAATGTGGACCATGACCTTTGGCTGTTCACCCTCCCCGAGAAGGATGTCCTGCAGCTACTCCATGACATCTTTGACCTTTGAACCAGGGAAGCAATACACCAGCCTGGAGTCACGTTCACTGCCGCAGAAATGCCTGTTTGATCCCCTAACTATTGAGCCCCCTATCCCTATTGCTCTTCCACTCTTCTTCCTCCCCTCCTGTGCAGCTGAGCCACCATGGTGCCATGGACTTGGCTTTGGCTGCACTCCCCTGAGGAACCATCATCCTTACCAGTATCCAAAATGGAAAACCAATGATCAAGCAAGATAGACTCAGGGGGCTCCTGCATTACTTCCCTGGTTCTCTTAGACTGACTTGTGGTCACCCATTGCCTCTCTGCCTGTAAATCCTGGAAGTCCTGCCTCAGAGAGCTTATTGACCAGCAGCTCTTTAATCCCAGCAGTGCCACTGGGAGCAGTGGCCACTCCTGGGGCTCCAAGCAGTCTCCATATTCTAAGTTCTGGAGCCAGGATGGCGGTAAGTGTGGGGCTCTTGCGGTAGGAATGGGAGGGGAGGCTGAGGAGGGGGTGGGAGGCGTCATGATGCAGAGGCTGGAGTCAAAGGAGCACCTGGCGCGGGGGTGGTGGGGGTAGAAAGGTGGGGTAAGGGAGGCGAATGGGCTAAGTGGAAAGGAAGCCTGTGAGGGAGGCAACCCCCCCCTCCAACCCCCATTCCTGCTCGAGGCCCCAGCAGTTTTACCTCCTGGGCTTCCCTCCTGTTGCTGAGCTCCTCCTGCCAGCCTCAAAAATTTGGCCAGGTGGAAAGCAGCCCACTAATTGGTCACTTAATTGGGGCAAGATGTTAGCCTCGCACGCCCCGTGTAAAATTGAGGACTGGTCCACAATGGGCAAGTGGGTGTGGTGGGACGGCCACCCAGGAAATTTTACAGGCCCCCCCACTCCCTGCCTGCAACGAACCACTGGCAGCCTGTAATAAGAAGTGATCTTATTGAAACATTATAAGATGAGGGGACTTGACAGGGTGGGTGCTGAGAGGATGTTCCCCTTATGGGAGAGATCAGAACTAGGGGACCCATTTTAAAAATAAGGGTATTCCCATTTAAGATTTGAAAAGGAGAATTTTTTTTCTCTCAGCGGCTTGATAGTTTGTGAAATTCTCTTCCCTAGAGAGCAGAGAGTCAGGGTCATTGGATTATTTTAAAGGCTGAGTTAGATAGATTCTTGATTGACAAGGGAGTCAAAGGTTATAAATGGTAAGCAGGAAAGTAGAGTTGAGGCCACAATCAGATCAGCCATGATCTTATCAAGCAGCGGAGCGGGGCGAGGGGGTGGTTGTGGGGTGGGTTGGCCAGGGCTGGGAACGGGGGGGAGTTCCGAATGGCCTAATCCTGCTCTAAATCTGTATGCTCATATGTAAAATTCTGCCCCATATTTCAATAGGTAGGGCAGTCTGGGGACTGGTCAGTCAATCCTGGTAAAGCAACAGTGTCCAAGTTGGCACATATTTGTACAGAGTCAAGTGGATACAGATTAGCTCCCAATTCAGTTCCAAACCACTGAAAAGAATCAAACCACTCCCAGACACAGCAGTTTTTCCCCACCGTTATATCATTGCAGCATCAGCTTTGATGGGAAGAGATTGGGAATAGGCAGGTGATTTCTGTTAAGCAGTTTTTTCAAATGTGCCTTTGAAGCCATTCAAATTGAAAGACATCGAAGGAATACTGTAGACATTAAGCATTTAACCAGGCATTTTTCCATTCGCAATGGCAAGTAGTAAATGAACACAAAGCTATTAAATTATGCCTTTGCTATGAAGGCTATAGTGAAAGAGAAGATAGTAAAATGGAGGTAATAGAAAGGCTGGCTGTACTTAAGGTTGATAAGTCAGCAGGGTGGGATGCGTACGAGGATGTTGAGGGAAGTAAAGGTGGAAATTGCTGAAGTTCTGGCTGCAATCAACAGCAGATTATATTTATATAGTGCCTTTGACATAATGAAAAGTCCCATGGCACTTCACAGGAGCATTACCAGTGCCCGGGGCCAGCGTGTGTACAGGAAGTGTCTCCAGCTGCAGCTCCTGGAAGCCTGGGTTTTGGAGCTGGAGCCGTGGCTGGGGACACTGTGAAGCATCTGCAAGGCAGAGAGTATCGTGGATAGCATGTATAGAGAGGTGGTCACACCGCAGGCTAAGAGTCCACAGGCAGGAAGGGAATGGGTGACCACCAGGCAAAGCAAGAGGACTAGGCAGGCAGTGCAGGAATCTCCTGTGGCTATTCACCTGCAAAACAGATTTACCGCTTTGGATACTGTTGGGGGGAATGGCCTCTCAGGAGAAAGCAGCAACAGCCAAGTCGTTGCACCGCGGTTGGCTCTGCTGCACAGGGGAGGAGTAAAAAGTGTGGGAATGCAATAGTTATAGGGAATTCAATTGTAAGGGGAATAGATAGGTGTTTCTATAGCCACAAACAAGACTCCAGGATGGTACGTTGCCTCCTTGGTGCTAGGGTCAAGGATGTCTCAGAGCGGCTAGAGGACATTCTGAAGGGGGAGGGTGAACAGCTAGTGGTTGTGGTATACATTGGTACAAACGACATAGGTAAAAAAAGGGATGAGGTCCTAAAAGCAGAATATAGGGAGTTAGGAAGTAAGTTGAAAAGTAGGACCTTAAAAGTTGTGATCTCAGGATTACTACCAGTGCCACGTGCTAGTCAGAGTAGAAATAGTAGGATATATCGGATGAATACGTGGCTGAAGAGATGGTGTGAAGGGGAGCGTTTCAGATTCCTGCGACATTGTGACCGGTTCTGAGGGAGGTGGGACCAAGGGGGATGTCCTAGGGGAACATTTGCTGGAGTGATTGGGGAGGGTTTAAACTAAAATGGCAGGGGGATGGGAACCTGTGCAAGGAGTCAGAAGAAGGGGAATCAAAGACAAGAACAAAAGACAGAAAGCGGAATAAGAAAAGTGATAGTCAGAGAAATCAAGGGCAAGTATCAAACAGGGCCTCAGTAAAAGTAGTGGGAACGGGACAAGTAATGTTAAAAAGACAAGCCTTATAGCTTTGTGCCTTAACGCGAGGGGCATTCGCAATAAAGTGGATGAATTAATCGCGCAAATAGATGTAAACAGGTATGATATAGTCGGGATTACGGAGACATGGCTGCAGGGTGACCAGGGGAGGGAACTGAACATCCATGGGTATTCAGTATTTAGGAAGGACAGACAAAAAGGAAAAGGCGGTGGAGTTGCATTGCTGGTTAAAGAGGAAATTAACGTAATGGTGAGGAAAGATATTAGCTCCGACGATGTGGAATCTGTATGGGTAGAGCTGAGAAACACTAAGGGGCAAAAAACGTTAGTGGGGGTTGTATATAGACCCCCAAACTGTAGTGGTGATGTTGGGAATGGCATTAAACAGGAAATTAGTGACGCATGTAATAAAGGAACATCTGTAATTATGGGTGACTTTAACATGCATATAGATTGGGCAAATCAAATTAGTAACAATACTGTAGAGGAGGGATTCCTGGATTATAAACGGGATGTTTTTCTGGACCAATACATTGAGGAACCAACGAGAGAACAGGCCATCCTCGACTGGGTATTGTGTAATGTGAAAGGAATAATTGGCAATCTAGTTGGGAGAGGCCCCTTGGGGACGAGTGACCTTAATATGATAGAATTGTTCATCAAGGTGGAGAGCGACGTAGTTAATTCTGAGAATTGGGTCCTGAATCTTAATAAAGGAAACGATGATGTATGAGGCGTGAGTTGGCTATGATGGATTGGGAAACGTTACTTCAAGGGATGACGGTGGATAGGCAATGGCAAACATTCAAAGAGCGCATGGATGAACTGCAACAATTGTTTATTCCTGTCTGGCGCAAAAGTAAAACAGGAAAGGTGGCCAAACCATGGCTTACAAGGGAAATTAGAGATAGTATTAGATCCAAGGAAGAGGCAGACAAATTGGCCAGAAAAAAACAACAGACCTGAGGATTGGGAGCAGTTTAGAATTCAGCAAAGGAAGACCAAGGGATTGATTCAGAAGGGGAAAATAGAGTACGAGAGTAAGCTTGCGGGGAACATAAAAACTGACTGTAAAAGTTTCTATAGGTATGTGAAGAGAAAAAGATTGGTGAAGACAAATGTAGGTCCCTTACAGTCAGAAACAGGGGAATTTATAATGGGGAACAAAGAAATGGCTGACCAACTAAATACATACTTTGGTTCTGTCTTCACAACGGAGGGCACAAATAACATACCAGAAATGTTGGGGAACACAGGGTTTAGTGAGAGGGAGGAACTGAAAGAAATCAGTATTAGTAGGAAAATGGTGTTGGGGAAATTGATGGGATTGATGGCCGATAAATCCCCGGGGCCTGATAATCTACATTCCAGAGTACTTATGGAAGTGGCCCTAGAAATAGTGGATGCATTGGTGGCCATCTTCTGAGATTCTATAGACTCTGGAACAGTTCCTACAGATTGGAGGGTAGCTAATGTAACCCCACTATTTAAAAAGGGAGGCAGAGAGAAAACAGGGAATTATAGACCAGTCAGCCTGACGTTGGTAGTGGGGAAAATTCTAGAGTCCATTATAAAAGATTTAATAGCTGAGCATGTGGAAAACAGTGGCAGAATCGGACAGAGTCAGCATTGCTTTATGAAGGGGAAATCGTGCTTGACAAAACTACTGGAATTTTTCGAGGATGTAACTAGTAGAGTTGATGAAAGGAAGCCAGTGGATGTGGTTTATTTGGACTTTCAGAAGGCTTTCGACAAAGTCCCACGTAAGAGATTGGCGTGTAAAATTAAAGCGCATGGGATTGGGGGTAGTGTATTGAGATGGATAGAAAACTGGTTGGCAGACAGGAAACAAAGAGTAGGGATAAACGGGTCTTTTTCCGAATGGCGGGCAGTGACTAGTGGGGTACCACAGGGTTCGGTGCTGGGACCCCAGTTATTCACAATATATATTAATGATTTAGATGAGGGAACTAAATGTAATATCTCCAAATTTGCAGATGACACAAAGCTGGTTGTGAGGGTGAGCTGTGAGGAGGATGCAGAGATGCGATTTGGACAAGCTGAGTGAGTGGGCAAATGCACGGCAGATGCAGTATAATGTGGATAAATGTGAGGTTATCCACTTTGGTAGAAAAAACAGGAAGGCAGATTATTATCTGAATGGCTATAAATTGAGAGAGGAGAATGTGCAACAAGACCTGGGTGTCCTTGTACACCAGTCGCTGAAGGTAAGCATGCAGGTGCAGCAGGTGGTAAAGAAGGCAAATGGTATGTTGGCCTTCATAGCCAGAGGATTCGAGTACAGGAACAGGGATGTCTTGTTTCAATTGTACAGGGCCTTGGTGAGACCACACCTGGAATATTGTGTGCAGCTTCGGTCTCGTTATCTGAGGAAGGATGTACTTGCTATAGAGGGAGCGCAGCGAAGGTTTATCCGATGATTCCTGGGATGGCGGGACTGACATATGAGGAGAGATTGAGTCGATTAGGATTATATTCGCTGGAGTTCAGAAGAATGAGGGGGGATCTCATAGAAACCTATAAAATTCTAGCAGGACTAGACAGGGTAGATGCAGGAGGATGTTCCCGATGGCGGGGGAGTCCAAAACCAGGGGTCACAGTCTGAGGGTATGGGGTAGACTATCTAGGACTGAGATAAGGAGAAATTTCTTCACCCAGAGAGTGGTGAGCCTGTGGAATTCGTTACCACACAAAGTAGTTGACACAAAAACATTGTATGTTTTCAAGAAGGAGTTAGATATAGCTCTTGGGGGTGAAAGGGATCTAAGGGTATGGGGAGAAAGTGGGAGCAGGCTATTGAGTTGGACGATCAGCCGTGATCATAATGAATGGTGGAGCAGGCTCAAAGGGCCGAATGGCCTACTCCTGCTCCAAGTTTCTATGTTTCTATATTTCTATTACGAAACAAAGTATGACCCCAAACAAAAGTTTGGCCAAAGGGGTATATTTTAAGAAGTGTCTTAAAGGAGGTAAGGTATCAAGACAAAGGGGTATAAGGAAGAAATTCCAGAACTTGGGCTCAAGGCAACTGAACACAATGCCACCAATGGTGGAGCAATTATAATTTGGAATGAACAAAAGACCAGGATTAGAGGAGCACATACATCTGAGGACTGTGGGAATAGAGGAAATTACACAGATAGGGAGGGCTTTAAACTATATAGTGTGGGGGAGGCTTCATGTGAGGGGAGATTTGTAAAGTTAAAATGAAAGGACAACGTAATTGTGCAGGTAAAGGTAAAGGTTAGGGAGTCTGGGAAGAGTTTCCTCTACAGTCACCGTAGCCGTGAAGCAGTCTGGGAAGAGTGTCCTCTGTAGTCACTGTCGCCGAGTGAATAAAACAAAGAGTGACATCACAGGAAAACCGTAAGTTCATTGGTTGGTAAGTAACTGCTAGTTTGAACTACCTATTCTAAGTTAATTTCAGATTAAAGGTGACTACTGGGGCCCAGGATCGGAGGCCTAACACTTCAGCTTCAACTCAGCAGAGAGTGTGAGTTCCAGTTGATTTTAAAAAGGGTATTTTAAATCTCTATTCTAACTTGCTTTCAGATTAAAGGTAAATAGGAGAACTATTTTACAGGTGATAAACTAAAGATCAGTAGGAAATTTAAAAACAAATTGAAAAACTAATTAAATAAAATAGAGATGCAGAGCCAGGCAATGTGTTGTAGCTGCATGATGTGGGAGTTGGTGGACCCCATTGTGGTTCATAGTGACCACATCTGTAGCAAATGTTGGTTGCTCGAGGAGCTCCGGCTAAGAGTTGATGAGCTAGAGTCTGAGCTTCGGTCACAGCGGCACATCAGGGAGGGGAAGAGTTACCTGGATGCTGTGTTTCAGGAGACAGTCACACATCCTAGATTAACTACCTTAAATTCGGCCAGTGGTCAGGGACAGGAGGGTGTGACTATGAGTGAGGCAGGTAGAGGGATCCAGGAACCAGCACTGCAGGAGCCTCAGCCTTTGCCTTTATCCAACAGGCTCAAGATTCTTGCTCCCTGTGTGGACGAGAGCAGGGACTGTAGGGAGGATGAGCAAACTGACTAGCACTGTGGTACAGGGAGCCATTCAAGTGGGGGGAGAAAAGAGAAATGTAGTTGTAATCGGGGATAGTATAATTAGGGGAATAGATACTGTTCTCTGTAGCCAGGGTTGAGAGTTCCAAAGGTTGTCTTGCCTACCTGGTGACAGGGTTAAGGATATCTCATCTGGGCTGCAGAGAAACTTGGAGTGGAAAGATCCAGTTGTCGTGGTCCACGTAGGGTACCAAAGACATAGGTAGAAGGAGGAAAGAGGTTCTGCTGAGGGAATACGAGCAGCTAGGGGCTAAATTAAAATGCAGAACCAAAAAGGTAATAATCTCCGGATTACTACCTGAGCCACAAGCTAATTGGCACAGCGTCAATAAGATTAAAGAAGTAAATGCGTGGCTCAAAGATTGGTGTGGGAGAAATGGGTTTGAATTCATGGGACATTGGCACCACTACTGGGGAACGAGGGAGCTATTCTGTTCAGACGGCCTCCACTTGCATCAGGCTGGGACCAGTGTCCCGGTGAATCGCATAACTAGGATTGTAGATAGGGCTTTAAACTAAAAAGTGAAGGGGAGGGTTCAGTTGCATGGAAATATAAAAAATCAAAGTTTAAGGAGAGGGTAAGAGCACAGGTTAGTGACAAGGCTGATTGTTACCAAAAGTGAAAGGAAGGGACAAAGTGTGTGAACGCCATATTGCACCAAAGAATCGTAAGAGTAGGGAAAATTGACAATAGGGCAAACTTAAAGGCTTTGTATTTGAACGCGCGTAGCATTGGGAATAAAACTAATAAGTTAATAGCGCAAATAGAGCTAAATAAGTATGATTTGGTAGCAATTACTGAGATGTGGTTACAGGGAGAACAGGTTTGGGAGTTGAATATCCAAGGGTACTCAGTGTTTCGGAAGGATAGGCAGAAAGGAAAAGGAGGCGGTGTAGCTTTGTTAGTAAAGGAAGAGATCAGTGCTATAGTGAGGAATGATAAAGGCACTGGAGAGGAAGACGTAGAGTCAGTTTGGGTAGAAATAAGAAATAGCAAGGGAAAGAAGTCCCTGGTGGGAGTAATCTACAGGTCCCCAAACAGTAGTTCAGCAGTAGGGCACAGTATAAACCAGGAAATACTGGGAGCGTGTAAGAAAGGCACGGCAATAATCATGGGTGATTTTAAAATGCACTTAGACAGCACTAATCAAATTGGCCAGGGTAGCCTTGAGAGAGAGTTCATAGAGTGTATTAGAGATTGTTTCTTGGAGCAATATGTTGTGGAACCAACCAGGGAGCTGGATTTGGTTTTGTGGATAAAGGATAAAGCTTGGATAAAGGATAGGCTAACCAACAGAAAGCAGAGAGTCGGGATAAATGGGTCTTTTTCTGGATGGCAAGCTGTAACTAGTGGGGTGCCACAGGGTTTGGTCATTGGGCCCCAACTATTTACAATCTATATTAATGACTTGGATTCAGGGATAGAAGATACTATAGCTAAATTTGCAGATGACACCAAAATAGGTGGGAAAGTAAGATGCAATGAAGAAACAAGAAATTTACAAATCGATATGGACAGGTTAGGTGAATGGGCCAAATTTTGGCAGATGGAGTTTAACGTGGATAAGTGTGAGGTTATCCATTTTGGTCTGAAGAATAAAAAGGCGACTTATTATTTAAATGGAGAGAAATTTCAGAATGCTTCAGTGCAGAGGGATCTCGGTGTCCTTGTGCATGAATTGCTGAAAGCCAGTATGCAGGTAGAGCAGGTAATACGGAAGGCAAATGGAATTTTGGCATTTTTTGCTGAAGGAATAGAGTATAAAAATAGGGAAATGTTGTTGCAACTGTACAATGCATTGGTGAGACCACACCTGGAGTACTGTACACAGTTTTGGTCCCCTTACTTGAGGAAGGATGTAGTTGCATTGGAGGCGGTTCAGAGGAGGTTCACTAGATTGATTCCAGAGATGTAGGGCTTGTCTTATGAGGAGAGATTGTGCAATTTAGGCCTGCACTCGCTAGAGTTTAGAAGGATGAGAGAAGATCTAATTGAGATATATAAGATGCTAAAGGGGATAGACAAAGTAGATGTGGAGTAGATGTTTCCCTTTGTGGGGCATTCTAGAACGAGAGGCCATAGTTTTAGGCTAAGTGGTAGTAGATTTAAATTAGAGATATAGGAAGAATTACTTTTCTGAAAGGGTCGTGAATCTGTGGAATCCACTACCTCAGAGTGCAGTGGATGCCGGGATGCTGAATAAATTTAAGGAGGAGATAGACAGATTTTTAATTAGTAACGGGTTGAAAGGTTATGGGGAGAGGGCGGGAAATTGGAGTTGAGGCTGAAATGAGATCAGCCATGATCATATAGAATGGCAGGGCAGGCTTGAGGGGCTGAATTGCCTACTCCTGCTCCTAGTTCTTATCTTCTTATGTAATAACCAGAGTGTAATAGGAAGGGACAGAGTGTACAAACATAAGAGTACACCAGCAAATAAGGTCAGGGTGGGCAAAAATGGAAAAAAGGTCAGAATTAGAGGCTCTTTATCTGAATGCATGCAGCGTTTGTAACAAGATGGATTAACTGATAGCACAAATAGAAATAAATGAGTGTGATATGATAACCATTACAGAGACGTGGTTGCAAGGTGACCAAGACTGTGATCTGAATACATTCAAGAGTATTTGACATTCTGGAAGGATAGGAAAATGAAAAGGAGGTAGAATAGCTCTGTTAAGAAAGATTGAGAAAAGTACAATAGTGAGAAATGATCTTAGTTCCTGAGATTGATATCTAGAATCAGTTTTGGTAGAGCTAATAAATAGGAAAGGAAATAAGTCATTGGTAGGATTGGTTATAGGCCCTCCAAAAGTAGATATACAGTAGGACAGAGTCTATATCAAGAAGAAATGGAGGTTTGCAAGAAACATACTGCAATAACCATGCGTGACTTTAATCTTCACATCGATTGGACAAATCAAATTGGCAAAGGTAGCCGACATGCCAACCAACCAGCACCCTTTTCTCCTGTAGTATAAATTGTTGTGATGTTTTGAAATTTGGCATTCTTGTGTTTGTTCCAATGAGTGCAAGATGGAAAGCTTCGGCAACATGTCTTTCTTTTCCGTAATATTCAAGTTCTGTACTACTAAGTGGCAATCATAATCACAAGAGAAAAAGAGGAAAACTATTGGAACTTAAATCTGACAAGTTCCCTGGACCACGGAGGGATTTGAAAATAAGGATGACAATTTTAAAATCAAGGTATTGCTTGCCATGAGTCAATGAAGGTCAGTGAGCATAGTGGTGATAGGGAAACGGGACTTGCTATGAGTTAAGACATAGGCAGCAGCGTTTTGGATGATCTCAAGTTTACGGAGGGTAGAATGTGGGAAACCAGCCAGGAGTGTGATGGAATAGTTGAGTCTAGAGGAAATGAGGCATGAATGGTTTTTTCAACAACAGATGAGCTGAAATAGAGGCAAAGTTGAACAATATTACAGAGGTGGCAATTGGCAATCTAAGTGATGGTGCGAGTGAGTATGAGGTTGGGAGCTCATCTCAGGATCATCAGTGACACCAAGGGAGCAAACAGATTGACTTAATCTCTCACTGCTACCATGGAGAAGGTTGGAGTCAGTAATTAGAGAATAGAGTTTGGAGCAGGGTCTGAAAAAAATGATTTCAGTCTTCCCAATATTTAATTGTAGGAAATTTCTGCTCTTCCAATATGGGTTGTCGGATAAGCAGTCTGATAATTTAGTAACAGTGGAGGAGTCAAAAGAGGTAATGGTGAGGTAGAGCTGAGTGTCATCAGTCAAAACTAGAGCTGTTTTTGCATAATGTCACCAAGGACAGCATGTACATTAGAAATAGGAGGAGGCCAAAGATAGATCCTTGGAGGATACCAGAGTGAGGGAGAAGGAAGAGAAGCCATTGAAAGTGATTTCCAATTAGTCAAATAAGAATAGAACCATGTGAGATCCCCAGCCCCGCTGTTCCAAAGAAAACAATTCCAGCCTATCCAATCTATCTTCTTAGTTAACATCTTCATTCCTGGTAATTCTTGGTCCTCTTCAATGCGATCATATCTTTGCTGTAATACGGTTACCAGAGGTGTATGCAATATTTCAGTTGTGGCCTAAATAGTGCTTTATGCAGTTCTAGCACAAACCCCCTGCTCTTACATTCTACGTCTGGGTGAGCAAAGGAAAGTATCCCATAAGCTTTCTTATCTACCTGTTCTGCTATTCCAGGGATCTGTGGACATGCACTCCAAAGTCCCTCTGTTCCTCTACACTTCTCAGTATCCTACCATTTATTGTGCATTCCCTTGCCTTGTTTTCCCTCCCCAAATGCCTCACATTCCTCCAGATTAAATTCCATTTGGCACTTTTCCACCCACCTGACCATTCCATTGATATTTTCCTGCTGTCTGCAGCTTTCGTCCTCACTATCATATATAGTTTCATATTATTTCCAATCTCCTTAATCATACACCTACACTTAAGTCTAAAGCATTGATATATACCATGAAAAGCAAGGGACCTGGTACTGAGTCCTGTGGAATCCCCCTGGAAATAGCCATCCAATCACAAAAAGGCCCACTGACTATGGCTTCCTGCCACTGAGCAAATTTTAAATACAACTTGCCACTTTCCCTTGGACCCCCATGGGCTCATTCCTTTTTGCTAGTCTGCCATGTGGGACCTTGTCAAAAGCCTTGCTAAAATCCATGTAGACTACATAAAATACACGATGCCCATCAACTTTCCTTGCTATGTTCTCAAAAAAATTCAATCAAGTTGGTCAGGCACAACCTGCCTAGAATAAATCCATGCTGACTGTTCTTGATTAATCCATGCCTTTCAAATGCATACTGTCCCTCAAAATTATTTCCCTTAATTTTTCCACCACCAAAGTTAGGCTGACTGGCCTATCCTTTCAGTTTATTCCTTCCTCCCTTTTTAAACAAGGGTACATTAGCAATCCTCCATTGATCTGCTGCCCTTGTCCTTCTAGATGGTAGTGGTTGTGGGTTTGGAAGGCGCTGTTTAAGGACAGCAGATTTTCTTCCCTAAAGGGCATGAGTGAACCAGATGGGTTTTTATGGCAACTGGCAATGGATGTGCAGTCATCATCAGACTTTTAATTCCAGATTTTATTGGCCTACATGTGACTCCAGACCCACAGCAATGTGGTTGACTCTTAACTGCCCTCTGAACAAGGACAATTAAGGATGAGCAATAAGTGTTGGCCTAGCCAGTGATGCCCACATTCCATGAACGAATATAAAAGAAATCTAAATGTTATCCACCAATCAGCTTTTTCTCCTTCCTCTGTTTTTTTCAATTTCCTCTTCAATTGTTGCCAGGAAATGGCTGTCGGGTCTTTGTTTCCAACGTCTATATTTGTCTATCTTGCTCTCTCTAATTGTACTTAGCAACCATTTTAATTCCTGAACTTCTACTCTTGATCTAACTGCCCCTATCAGTCTACTGTAGATTATCAGTAAAGTAGTGGAATGGGGTCATTAAGAGTGCTATCAAGCAGCACTTGCTTAGCAATAACCTGCTCACTGATGCTCAGTTTGAGGTCCGCCAGGGCCACTCAGCTCCTGAGCTCATTACAGCCATGCTTCAAACATGGACAATTCCCGAAGGGAGGTGAGAGTGACTGCCCTTGACATCAAAGCCGCATTTGACCAAGTGTGGCATCAAAGAGCCCTATCAAAACTGGAGTCAATGGGAATCGGGGGAAAACTCTCCACTGGTTGGAGTCATACCTAGCACAAAGGAAGATGGTTGTGGTTGTCAGAGGTCAATCATCTCAGCTCCAGGACATGGCTGCAGGAGTTCCTCAGGGTAGTGTCCTCGGCCCAGCCATCTTCAGCTGCTTCATCAATGACCTTCCTTCCATCATAAAGTCAGAAGGGGGGGGATGTTCGCTGATGATTGCACAATGTTCAGCACCATTCATGACTCCTCAGATACTTAAGCAGTCCATGTCCAAATGCAGCAAGACCTGGACAATATCTAGGCTTGGGCTGACAAGTGGCAAGTAACATTCGCACCACACAAGTGCCAGGCGATAACCATCTCCAACAAGAGAGAATCTAACCATTGCCACTTGACGTTCAATGGCATTACCATTACCGAATCCCATACCATCAACATCCTGGGGGTTACCATTGACCAGAAACTAAACTGGACTAGCCATATAAATACTGTGGCTACAAGAGCAGGTCAGAGGCTAGGAATCGTGTGACGAGTAACTCATGTCCTGACTCCCCAAAGCCTGTCCACTAGTTGCAAGGCACAAGTCAGGAGTGTGATGAAATACTCCCCACTTTCCTGGATGAGTGCAGCTCCCACAACACTAAAGAAGCTTGACACTGTCCAGGACAAAGCAGCCCGCTTGATTGGCACCACATTCACAAACATTCATTCTCTCCACCGCACAGTCGTAGCAATGTGTACCATCTACAAGATGCACTGCAGGAATTCACCAAGGCTCCTTAGACAGCACCTTCCAAACCCACGAACACTACCATCTCAAAGGACAAGGGCAGCAGATAGATGAGAACACCACCACCTGGAAGTTCTCCTCCAAGTTACTCACCATTTTGACTTGGAAATATATCACTGTTCCTTCACTGTTGTTGGGTCAAAATCCTGGAACTCCCTTCCTAACAGCACTGTGGGTGTACCTACACCACATGGACTGCAGCGGTTCAAAAAGCAGCTCACCACCACCTTCTCAAGGGCAACTAGGGATGGGCAATAAATGCTGGCGCAGCGATCAAAGCCCACATCCCGTGAATGAATAAAAAAAAACACATTTCAAAAACTGTTATGCTCCTCACATATTCTTTCTGCAGAGTCCAACTCTCGTATCCGCAGAGTGCAACAGTCTACACTAGCGACTGGGCTAGACTTTTTTTCTGTTTTATTCTGATGCTTTTAAACTTCCAGGTGCTACCTAAATCACTAGTTAAGCTTCTTGTCATAGCTAATCTAACTGCATTTCATCTTGAATGTAACTTTCGTATTTATCATTGAGCCAAAGTACTTGAAATTGTCCACTGCCTCTATCTTGATGCTTCCAATTTTGACTTTTCCATAATCATTTAGTGCTTTGGTCTACATTGGTCATTGCCTCATTCATGTTCGGTCCAAAACACTCACTGTGTCTTTGACACGGCCTGCCATAATCTCTAGCTCTTCCACTGTTCTGGCGATGAATGTAATGTCGTCTTCTAATCTGAGATTCCATATGTTGCAACCTCCTATGATTCAGCCACATCTCTCTAGTAACTCCTCCTGCACCATCCTCATTATCTTCTGTCCCACAGCATTAAACAGCATTAGTTAAACATCTTTGAAAGTGCTTAAATCTGATTGATTTAAGTAATTCCAAAGATGCTAAACCACTTCATGTTTCCTCTCTCACTATGTTTATATCTCACGTTCACAATGTTTCACACTCCTCCACCTTCACTGCAATGCCTTCATCATCTATCTTTTGTGAAGACAGATGCAATGTACACATTAAGAACCATGCCCACATCTTCTCTCTTCACTTATATTACTTTTATAGTCTCTAATTGGCCCTACTCTTTCCTTAGTTATCCTCTTGCTGTTAATTGTATTAATTGAGATGTTAGACAATGTTTGCACCTTGGCAGTATGTGGAAAAATTGGTTAAAAAGTTATTTTGATTCACTAAGTTGGATTATCGCAAGGTTAAGGAGTATGAAAGTTTGACTTGTTTTAGGTTTGCTGATGACAATACATTTAGATCACTAAAAATGGTGGTGATTCCATGCAAACTAGTTGGAGTAAACCATTTTATCAGTTCCGATGCCATTTCTGGGGAGATTCCCTCATTGTTGACAAAGCCTTTCGTGAAAAATGCACAAATGAGCATGGAGTATGATAAGGCAATTGTTTCAGCAAAGTCAGTGGATCTGCAGTTTACTCAATTCTGTAATCAGTACCTCATGTTTCTAATCAGAGAAGTATTAGTGGCTTCAGGTGATGAGAATCAAAGAGAGGAAAAGCAAAATGTCTAAACATTACACAGGCAAATTGCTCACCCTTTTTGTCAAAGATTAAAAATCCTGCTAAAAGATGCAGGCATGGCTGATGAAGAGTATACCAGGCTCATAGAAGAGATTAGTGCAAATTGTGACTTCTATGAAAAGTGCTGGAGGATGCCACCACATCCTACTGTAAGCATGTGACTTTAATGAGGTAGTTGCCACAGACCTAAAGGTATGGGACCCAGACAGAAATATTTTCACTCTACACCTTATAGTCATGACAACCAGATTTAGTCTTTCTATAATTATGCGTAGCAAGGATTATAGACAAAGTTATGAAGAAATGGATAGGGACCAAACTTGGGGCACCAGCTATGTTTCTGACTGATAATGGAGGGGAATTCATGACAAGTTTAGAGACATGTGTAAAAACATGAACATTATGGTCATGAATACTGCAGCTGAAAATCCTTTCAGCAGTTGACTCTATGAAAGGAATCACGCAGTGATCAATGAAATGCTGCATAAAATCTTACCAGATCAACCAAACTGCAAGTTGACAACTGCACTGGCATGGGCTGTTAATGCCAAGAATTTACTTCAGACGGTTGGAGGGTATAGACCCTACCAACTGGTCTATGTGAGAAATCCAAAATTACTCTCTGTGCTGGACAATAGTCCTCCTGCTCTAGAAGGTACTAAAATTAGTTCTACTTTTTCTGCACACTTGAATGCTTTACATACAGGGAGAAGGGTTTTCATTAAGGTGGAGATCTCGGGAAAAAAATTGGAGAGCTCTAAGACATTGTGTAAAACCATCCGAGGTAGACTCCAACACTGGAGATTTCGTGTATTACAAAAGTGAGCGCCAAAGCGAATGGAAAGGCCCTGGTAAGGTAATAGGCTGTGTCGGTAAGACAATGGTTATTCAACATGGCAATCAAAATGTTAAGGTTCATTCCTCATGGTTAATTGTGACAGGTTACAAAAATCTCAGAATCTGAGCAGATGATAGAAACTCATGTGTTTTGTTATCATGGTTCTGAGGAACAAAATACAATAAACAAGGGCTGAATGGTAGTAAGGTGTGTGATTATGATGTACAGGACATGGGTTATTACATCCTAAGGCCAACTGCCAAGAGTAGGAACTCAGGTGACATACATTCCAGAAGGGTCTAGTGAATGGAGGGATGCAACAATTGTGGAACATGGAGGTAAAGCTACTGACAAGTTTAAACATTGGTTGAATGTTCAGGATGATGGCCAAGAAGTGAGGTCCATGTACTGGCACAATGGGGTAAAAGAATGGAAAATAAGAATGTGCAATGTGAGCTCTAATAGTGGGTCTGAGAGTGACTCTTGTGTTAGAAAACAATCACATTCTGGGGAAAAAGCCTGTGACCGTGTGAAAGAGATCTTATAGTATTAGTTCCAGAAGACATGAAATGCAATGCAAGTAGAGCCCGCAGCTTGAACAGATTACACAATGAAATGAGACTACAGAACAGTCTCGAGATAGGACTAGAGTCAAAGTCCTCAGAGCGGTGAGGTTTTGTTGGTTGCAAATAAACTGGAGGATAAATTAATCCGAGAGGTAAAATGAAAGGAATTAGATAGTTGGAAGGAATTTTGAGTTCATTCTAAAGTATCGGATAGGGGACAGCCAGTCTAATTGTTTGTACTAAAAAAGGTCCTTGCAGATGGAACTTATAAAGCAGAAGCAAGGCTAGTTGCTCAGAGTTCTGAATAGTGACTGGGCAATACAGATCTTACAATTGTGGAATAGTTGGAAAAGGAATCCTGAAAATCTTTTTAGCTCTTTTGGCCACATAAGCAGAGAAGTGTAGATCAACTAATATAAAAGCTATATTTCTGCAGGGTGATAACTTGCAAAAGAGAAGTAGTCCTGAAATCAGCTAAGGAGGCAAGCAATGTAGAAGGGAATCTATAGAGACTGAACAAATGTGTTGATTTTTTGTTTATTCGTTCATGGAATGTGGGAATTGCTGGCAAGGCCAGCATTTATTGCCCATCCCTAATTGTCCTTGAGAAGGTGGTGGTGAGCTGCTTTCTTGCAGTCCATGTGGTGTAGGTACACCAACAGTGCTATTAGGGAGCGAGTTCCAGGATTTTGACCCTGCAACAGTGGAGGAATGGCGATATATCTCCAAGTCAAGAGGGTGAGTGGTTTGGAGGTGACCTTCAATACTGTGGAAATTAGTGGAAACAAGATCAGGCATGGTGAAAAATCAGCTGCTGATTCCCTTTCAATTAATTTCACTCCCAAAGTGTGTAATACATATTCTAAAGCACACCCTGTGAAATCTAAGCATTAAAATGGGCATTTGTCAATACTGAGCATTAACTCTATGTTAATTTTGTTGATTTTAATGCCTGGTTGTTCCTACCTACATTATGCAGATATTTCTGGGTTTTGCAATGAAAACATGAGTCATAGGGTGTAATCGTCCCAGATTTGCAATAAGTGTGGGAGCGGGCGGGAAAAAGATCATTTTACCCACCAGCCAAAATGGTGCTTTTTCATGCCGTATCATCCCAATCCTGCCTCATTAATCATGCATTCCCAGGAAACACATCGTTTCAATGGCTCCCATTCACCTGCCGTCACCTTATCACTTCATCATGCTGGGTGCCATATTTAAAGTGCAGCCACGCACACACCTCTCAGTGCTTCTGGCCCAGGACTCCTGCAAAGAAGCCATGGCACTGAAAGGCAAGAGGATTGCAGCCCCCTGGTTTAGTGACACGTCCCTCGAGCGCCCTTTGGATGCTGTGGAGGCCCATCATGATGTCCTTTAACCCCGCTCTGGCCACAGGGGGGGGCAGCAACACTCCAACTTGGGAGGCAGTGGTAACGGTGGTCAGTACCATCACCCTATAAAAGAGGACAGCCACCTAATGCTGCCAGGGTAAGTCACTCTTCTCATCACTCTCAGCTCACACACTCATAAACCCATCACACATCCAAAGGGATCTCACTCATTGCCAGTTCAATGGACATCACCATTCACTCTCTCATATACACCTTCATTATCCTAATCCCGTTCATGGCACCACTCACCACCCAAACATGCCAGGCATACTTACCATCTGGCCTGGCAGGCATCCTGCTTACACTCTCCATCTGTATTCGTGCAGGACAAGCTGGCACACAAAAGGGAGAGGTTGCAGACTGGTGGAGGAATGCCTGAAATCAAGGTCCTCACTGACTTTGAAGATAGAGTCATACAGCTGGCCGGTGAAGATCTGGACCATTCCTGTGCTGACAGTGAGTCGGTGGTGCTCTACCACTTCAGCAGTGCAACATCCATCAGACAACTATGCTGTGTGTGATGGGCCTTGTTTCACAAGCCACTGCCATGCCTAGTTATTTCTCCTTGCTTTTGCAGGTACATCTGGGAAACAGCCGAGGGCGTCCATGACCCAGGACCTCCAATCATGCCCCAAAGGTCACCTCAGAAGAAGAATATGAAGGCACCCTGAATGAAGACCCATCACAGTGTGGCAGTGGCTCCCTCCTCAGCCTGCATAGCTGGATAGTTGGGGCTGCTGGGGTCACAGGAAGAGATAATTCGGATGGGCCAGCCACCCTCGGAGTCACCTGGGTGGATGGCCCCGATGTTTGCACCTGCTGATCCTTCTCCATACGGTTGCCTGAGAGCCCCTGGCTGACTCCTTGAAGAGAAGGGAAAGCTGGAATGAGATCGAGCTGCCTCGCACCCCTCTTGTGTTGACACTGTTGGAGGCCAACTATGGCGTCAGCGATAGAGTTCAGCCCACGCAGCAGTGCAGGACCGATGCCCTGGACCAAAGTCTACATGGCAGCCTCCATCTTACCAGTGTTGACCTCGGTTCGTTGGCATGCCAGTGTTATCACCTGAGACAGAAGGCAGAAGGACTCTTCCATCATGCCTTGCACTAACCCACAAACCTTGGCAGTGCAGAGCCACACACCTTGGCAGGACTTAGTTCTAGAGTAGCCTCGGGGTCACAATCTGGTGAGCATATTGCATTGTCTGATCTGCAGCAGGCGGAGGCAGGGACTTCCCAGGTGTCCGGCACTCAGAGGACTGCTGGAGGCCAGAAATCTGCCGAGTCTGAATCAGATGACAAGCCTTTGGACTCGGTCATACCTCAGTTTCTGGAGCTGCAAAGGCAAGTTCGGGAACATTAGGAAGGGGTGTCTGCTCCATTCCTCAGATTGCAAGGCATAATGGAGGAGACCATCTGCCTAGCTGGAGTCCTTCTGCCTAACTGCCACACAGCAGGACCCCAAAAGGACCCCTCCAGGTCTCGGCCCTCCAGAGGACGTTAAGGTCATCACAGAGAGTAGGGTGCCTCCATCTCCACTGTGGATGTCAGGGGAGCATCAAGACATAGCAGCAGGGTTAGGAAGGTTAAGAAGACGTTGTTGCACAGGCTGGGCACGGGTGTTAATCTTAATCTTAAACTTGTACTTAATGTTCACTATTGTAAATAATCTCCCAAGAATATATCCTTGCCTATGGTTCCTTGTTCTGATGAGCAGTGTTTGTGTCACTCAGATGTGAAGCCTTAGTTCTTGCACAAGATAACGGCAGGTGTCTCAGTCCAGGGCTTCTTCCCTGTGCTTCGTGCAGCCTTTAGACCAAAGTGATGGTCCAGCTTCACACCCACTGGACACATTACTGATGCCTTCACCTCAATGGCGCTTGTCATTGCTGCCAGAATGTTGTGGGCAGGCTTCACAGAGTTCAGTCATTCTCTCTGTGTGCCCTCAGCACCTTTGAGGTGGGGATGCCACCCCATCTCTTCAGCATCTGTGACTGGTAATGCTGTGATCTTGAAGGGGTGAAGTGCTGAAGGCTGAAAAAGGGTCAGGTGCATTTAAAGTTTCACGGCTGCATCTCCATGATATGACCCTGATCACAGAGTGCAAGCAAGCTGCCCTCACCCAGACAGGAGTAAGATATTCACAGAGGCTATGTGAAGATCTTTGGAGTGTCCTCACTGCTTGTCATCATTATCCTCCTGGAATCAAGCCTCTAGGGCTGTCGCTGCATCTCCATGACAGGAACCTTGTCATAGAGTGTATTTGTTGCTGCCATCAGCCAAACTGGAGTCAAAAGTTAACCGATGCAATGTGAGGATCTATGGTGTTTCCTCACTGCATGTTGTCATCATCCTCCACGAATCTAGCAATTATGAGGGCCTCCCAAGCGCACCTGCCTTGTCTGCTCAGTGAGGTGGCTTCATCACTGGCATCCTTGCCTCCTCGCTTCAAGAACCTTCTCAACCTCATCCCGTCGATGTCCAGCTCTTCCATCTCCTCCTCAGCCAGCTTCTGTCTTCGTTGTAGCACAAGGTGGTAAAGGGCCTAGCAGGCAATGACAATGACTTTATTGCAGGGCAACACCAGACCCAGCCAGGCACCAGAATCTCATTTGCAGCATCCCGAAGGTTTGCTCCACCAAGGTGTGAGTTGCAGAATGAGCCTCGCTATACCTTCGCTCTGCTGCAGTCTGAGGCCGCTGCATGGGTGTCATCAGCCACATCCTCTACGGGTAGCCCTTGTCCCCAAGGAACAATCCCTGCATCCTCTGTGGACCCTGGAAGATGTCAGGGACCTGAGACGAACTGAGAATGTAGGAATCGTGGACACTCCCTGGGAACTGTGCGCAGACCTGCAGGATGCATTTGTGGTGGTTGCACACCAGATGAACATTCAATGAATGGAAGCCCTTGCGGTTGACACAGTTGACTGCTGGTTGCCATGGAGATCTGAGTGCAGCCGATGGTACCCTGCACCTATGAAAAACCTGCGAAATGGGAAAATCCCAGCACTCTTGCATCCTGGCTCACCTGGTCCTGGGTGAAATGCACAAAGTTTGTGCCTTTACGAAGATGGTGTCCGTGACCTCATGGATGCATTTGTGGGCGGTGGTTTGCGATATCCCACAGAAGTTATTTGTGGAGATCTGAACAGAGCCACTGGTGTAAAAGTTGAGCAACGCGGTCACTTTCACGGCCACTGGCAGTGGATGCCCTCCATATACCCGTGGCCCCAAATCCTGCAGCAGGTGGAAAATGTGACCGACCAGCTCCCTAGACATGCGCAATCTTTAGCGACATAGGTTCTTGGTCATCTGCAGGAATGAAAGGCGGTGTCTATAGACCCTGGGTCTAGCTGGGCTCCGACCAGCGATGGCTGGCTGTGGCTCTTCAGTGGCATGTGCGGGAGCCCCAGCCGCCTCTTCTTCCTGAGGGTGCAGCTCCCTCTGCCCAGCCAGGCACCTCCACCGCTTCGTCTCCACTCTCTGTAAGCTCTGGAGGTCATCAGGCTCCATGTTCCTGAGGTACTCCTCCTACAGAATGAAAGAGATGCATGGGTTAGCTTGGATGTTCTAAGAACTTCTCTTGGTTAGGTCTGATGGCCCTTTAACACATCCCAGGGAGTGCTGGCCACCACTTGGATGGCCAGAGTTAAGTGCATTGCATGGCTGCCTGAGACCCCACCCAACTCTGCCCCACTCCACCTGACTGATTGGCGGTAGCTTCGCCCACTGGACTGCATGCTGTGCCCTCAGCTCAGGCGCAGGCATTCTCCTAAACCGCACTGCAAGGCTGCACTGTTAGTCTGAACCAAGGGGACACTGGTCCAAACCTGAATGATGACATTGCAAGGGGTTGTGAGCACCTCCAACAATGACTACTCCATGGCCAGCTTTAGGCGAGGAGATTGTACAATGTGCACAGCCGTCCAACTGTTCTGCAGTCCACTGAAACGCTCATTAATTTGCAGTGTGTGCCTGAGGTTGAAAAGCTTTGGAGCACTTGGTGGCACTTTCATGCCTCTGCGTTGCTCTAGTGGGCAGATAAGCTAGAGGCCCGACTCCAAGCATTTCAATGTGGCTGCACCTGAGCTGCCTCAGCTGTGGAGGAATGGTTACTTGATACAAGTGTGGCTAATGTGTGGCCACTTCTCTCCCTGCCACCCCGCACGTGCTTGTGCACCACCGACTGTTGTGCAGCCCTTACCCCCACCCCCTTCACCCGTATTGTCTCAACCACAGGGGAGTCCTTGTTCCCGCCCCCCAAGTCACCTCAAGCACAGTTCTGCCCTTGCATATTCCCCTAACTCACCTCAACTGCAGAGCAGTCCTTGCCCCAGCACTGCGCTGTCAGCCAGCTGGGAAAATGCGACTTGCCTGTGCCCTACCCTGAATGTGCGGACCTCAACTTTGAAGTCCAACAGGTGACCCTCGCGAGTGCTGCACAACGTTACTGTGCACGCACCTCTGAGTTCCCCTCGAAGTACAAGTCGCCAGCTTCACGCCTTACATATGCTGTTGTGAAACATGCCAACGTGCTCAGATGATCCAGCATGAGGAGTGATTCTGACGAGCTGGGCTTATAATGATATGCAGATGTAGTACAATGAAGCTCCCAACCTCCGATGGCGGGAAATGCAGCCCGTCATTGATGGGCAGAGTAGACGATTGCAAACTGGTTTCATGATGTCGATTTTTGGCCTTCTCGCCATATTGTCTGCTCACACCACCAAACATGCCCGCCTTCAAAGGGCACAGAAAATTCTGCCCATAGTTTCAGACTGTTGTCATGATTCTATCTCCCATAAAAGTTTCCTTTATTTGGTTGTGCTTTTCAAGGAAACAGGATGCATCCAATTAACTAATAATGAAGGAAGAAAGTATTATTTTGTGGTTTTGACTATTTACCATAGGGAGGATTTTTCATGCATTAATGATGTCACACTGAAGATGGTTTAATATTCTTGCCTGTCTGGATCAGAACAGCTGTGTGTGCTTGTTATGCCCAAGACTGAATAATCAGCATACAAAATCTGATAAATCACAGTTTACTGCTGTATGGATTCAGAGATCCTATTGATTTTGCCATCTTTATTACTGTTATGCACTGCCAGTGGAATCATAAAACATTGTACCTCACAAGATCATGAACATGTCAACAGACAATGTGGCATTTGATCAATTCATTTAGTAGCCAGAGAACACTATTTATTCAGTTTCGTAACGAATCACATGAAATGCAGTATGGACAGACATCACATTCATCAGGGATTTCTTTTCAAATAACTGCATAATGAATTCAAAGCTCAAAAGAATCACCATTAGCTTAGAAACTAGTGTAAGTTGGTGCATTCTCCCACAGAATTTTGTAGCGAAGAAAACAGAAATTACATTAAAACATGGAACTCTTTGTACGTCTTGACTTGTCTCACTTTCACGGTATCTGGTGGAACCCTGTCTGACATTGCTTATTGAATTAATTGAAACATTTTGTATTTATTCAAGAATAGCAACTGAGTACTGATGAAACACATTTTAAAATTTTTTTGACCAGTCAAAGAGTACAGTTAAAAATAAGGAATAGGGAAAGCTCTCTCTAGATTGCTCCATCAAGCACTCAGATAAGGTGACATGTTTTATATGCATGTAATTTCCAATGCATCTGGCATTTTCATGCCAGTTTTAGCATTGACTAGTTGCAGAATAGTACTGCAGCAACCCTGTCTCAAAAACCATAATTCCAACCTAACATGGGCATCTTCTACATATCATTGTGTTATTTCCACTTATTGCACCCTCTGGCCTCAATGAGATTTCTATGTACTAACAAATTCAGTTCAATTTGGGCTTTGGACTTAGGGTTAAAATGGAATTTGTTAAGAAGGGGTACTCAACTCCAGCCCTCTGTAATCTTGGACTCTGCCCCTGTAACCTTTAGCCACAATCAGGGGAAGAATGGGACCAGGACTTTCTACATTTCTAAAGATGATTGCAAGCAGGGATCTGTAACCAGACACAGATGGTACTAATTTTGAAAGAGTAAAATGACAATTAAATAACTTCCTCTCTGCACTCTCCTGCTAGCAAGATCCACTAAAATAGAAAATTAGCTTTAACTTCAGTTCCTGCGGCAATTGTTGATTCACCACCACAAGCAAAAAAATGTCGCACAAGCACACATTTGTCATATAATAGTGTGCTTGCAGAATAACCAACCCATTTTGAGGTCCTAGAATAAGGGTCACTGGGAATAATGTGAGTGGACTTGGAAATGAGGTGTGCTGACCCTGCAAGATTTTACCACGTCAGCGCCTGAAACTCCTGTGAAAACATTTCCTGCATTAGGTTCTAGAAGCACATACTCAGTTAAGAAGGTGGGATATTCACAGTGACAGCAACTCTTAAATATCTTGTCGCTTGTATTTAAAGGAAAGCAGAATTATTGAAATGTATCTAATTTGAAACATTTTCAGAGAGAATTTTCTTTTTAAATCTGTTCTTGTAATGTGACTGATGATAGCAAGGCCCTCTATTTATTGCCCTCTCATTGTTATCCAGACAAAGTGATAGTGGATCTTCTCTCCAAACTGCTGCAGTCTTTGTGTTGATGGTGCTTGTCACACTGGTGTTACACAGAAAATTCCAGGATTTTGACCCCGTGGTAACAAAGGTTGATGTGCAATATGAAGTTAATGGTGTTTGCGTGTTTGCTACTCTTGCCCTTCTTAAAGTGGAGTTCATGGGAGTGGGAGGCACTATCAAAATAACTTTGTTCAATATTTATATAATTGATCTTGAAAATATGGACATCACAAGCAAGACCAATATTTATTGCCCATTCCTAGCTGTCCTTGAGAGAGTGGTATTAAAGCTTCTTGAACTGCTGCAGACTATATGGTGAAGATAATACTACAATACTGTTAGGTAGGGAGTTCCAGGATTTTGACCCAGTGGTGATGAAGGAATGGTGACATCCGTCCAAGTTGGCACATTGTATAATGTGGAGGGGAACTTGGAAGTGGTAGTGTTCCCATGCACCTGCTACCCTCATCTTTCTACGTGAGGTTTTGGGTTTGGGAGGTGCTAAGGAGTCTTGACAAGCCACTGCAGTGCATCCAGTAGATGATATACACTGCAGCCATGCTGCTTCTGTAGTCAAGGAGTGGATGTTTAAAGTAGTGCACAGACTGCTAATCAAGTTGGCTGCTTTTTCCTAACGTGATAGCTGTACAAGTTCAGGAAAGTGGAGAGTGTCCCATTACGCCCTTGACTTGTGCCTTTAAATGATGGGGAGTCTTTAGGGAGGAAGAAGATGAGCCAATCATGGTAGAATACCCAGCCTCTGACCTGCCCTAGGAGCTACGGCATTCATGTGATTGGTCCAGTTGAGTTGCTGGTCAATGACGACCCTCAGGATATTGACAAGGGGAAATTTAGTAATAGTAATTCCACTGAATCTCATGAAGAGGTGGTTAGACTTTCTCCTGTCTGAGAAGATCATTGCCTGGCGCTAGTGTGGCACAAAAGTTTGCAGTTCTGCCACATTCAGTAATGAATGGCAGGGGGCAATTTAACAGCTAACAGGAGGAGAAAGCTCCATGAATATCCCAATCCTTAATGATGGCAGAGCCTACCATGCGAGTCCAAGGCTGAAACATTCACAACTATCATCAGTCACAAGTGTTGAGTGAATGGTCTTTCTTAGCCTCCTCCTGAGGTACTCGCCATTGCAGATGCTAGACTTCAGTCAATCTGATACTCTCTACATGGTATGAGGATAATGGATCCAACAAAACCCCTGACAGAATCCCAGCTGTAATGTCAAAGTCTTGTGCTCCAGAACTAGCTACACCTCTAGCCAAGCTTTTCCACTACAGCTACAACACTGGCATGTAGCCGATGTTGGAGAATTGCTGATATATGTCCTATCCGCCAAAAGCTGGACAAATTCAATTCAGTCACTTACCACACCACAAAGCCACCCTCAATCATCAGCAAAGTGATATTTTTATTATTTGTTCATGGGATGTGAGTGTGGCTGGAAAAGCCAGCATTTTTTGTCAAGCTAATTGTAAGGTGGTGAGCCATCTTCTCGAAATGATGCAGTCCTATAGTATGAGTACACCGACAGTGCGTGTTCCAGAATTTTGACCTAGCAACAGTGAAAGAACAGCAATTTAGTTCCAAGTCAGGATGGTGTGTACCTAGGAGTGGTGATGATGTTCCCATGTGTCTGCTGCCCTTGCCCTTCCAGGTGGTAGAGGTCACAGATTTGGAAAGTGCTGTTGAAGGAGGTTTGGTGAATTGCTGCAGTGCATTTTCTAAATCGTACACACTGCAGCCACTGTGTGCCAGTGGTGGAGGGAATAAATATTTAAGGTGATGGATGAGGTGCAGACTGAGTGGCAGCTTTGTCTTGGATGGTATAGAGGTTCTTGTGTTTTGTTGGAACTGCACTTATTATTGCAAGTGTAGAGTATTCCATCAGACTCCTGACTTGTGCCTGGTAGATGGTGGACAGGCTTTGGAGAGTCAGGAAGTGAGTTACTTGCCACAGAATTTTGACCGTCTCTTGTAGCCACAGTATTTATATGCTGGTTCAGTTCAGCTTCTAGTCAATGGTGACACTCCCCCAGAATTCTGATTGTGTGGAATTTAGCGATGGTAATGCTATTAAGTGTCAAGAGGGCATGGTTAGATTCTCCTTTATTGGAGATGGACTTTGCCTGGCTGGCAACAATGTTACTTGCCACTTGTCACCTACATGGCGATGGTGCGGATCTTATCAACAAGTTAAAACTTAATTTGTCTCCCTACTCCTCTGAGAGTTGTTTTCATTGATTGGGGCATATGAAAATGGGAACACAGTCTCAGGATAAGGGGCTGATCATTTAGAACTGAGATGAGGAGACATTACTTCACTCAGAGGCATGTGAATCTTTGGAAATCTGTACCTCAGAGGGTTGTGGATGCTTAAATACATTTAAGGCTGAGATAGACAGATTTTTGACCTTTTCGGAAAGCAAGGGATGTGGGGAGCGGGCAAGGAAGTGAAGTTGAAGCCAAGATCAGCCATGATCGTTGCAGTAATTATGCTTTTATTTAGTGTGCAATGTACTTTTAAGAATAATACCTGTTAGGCAAGATCACATGATCTATAGTAACCAATAGGAGAGTAGCATGGGCTATCTCAGAGTCAGTGTAGAGATAGAGTTGGAGTTGAAAGCACATGTATATTTGCTGCTGAATATATTGTAAATAAGCTTAATTTTTCCACCCAAGAAGTGTCTGCAGAGCAACTCTATCACTAATAACACAACTCGGCCACCCTACAACAAACTGGCGATGAGGAGTGAACAGAAGAAATCAATTTAGAAAGAAATTGGCACTGTACCTCACCCAGTGATTGTAAGCAGCAAGCTCTGTTAGAATTGAAGAAGTTATCTCCCCTTAAAATGTCACAATTTGGGAGAATTGATCATTTTAAACCTGCCACAGATGATTGGTCTCAATACATAGAAAGCCTCACGTTCTTTTTTTCAAGCGAGCAAAATTACAGGGGAAGAGAAGAGCCGAGCGATCCTCTTGAGTACTTGTGGGAGCAAAACTTACGGTTTGATTCAAACTTTGATGGCGCCCAGTGCCCCAGATTCAAAGAATTTTGATGAATTGATGGACCTTGTGAAGGGTCACTTTCAACCCAAGCCCTCAGTCACAATGCAGAGGTTCAGGTTTAATTCACAAAATAGAGCCCACGTGAAACAATTGCATGCTACATGGCAAATTTAAAGCAGCTAACGGAACATTGTGAGTTGGGTTCAACTCTGAATGACATGCTCAGAGATTGTTTAGTGCGTGCTGTGAAAGAGGATACTATTCAGAAAAGATTACTGTATCAAGTGAATCTGGATTTCAATAAGGCGCTAGAGGTAGCACGGACCATGGAAAGTGCAGTAAGAAATTCAAAAGCAATACAGGGTGCGCAAAATGGTGCCATCCTCCATATCGTGCGGAAACCTCAGCCAAAAGTGGCATGAGAAAGTGAGACCCTGCCGAGAAATGGGAAACAGCCCCCGCTAGCTGAAGAATAATGAAAAATAACTTAGCAGCAAAGTTGAAGAATAATTTTAATAGCGGTAGAAACAAGCAGTCTTTTAGCGATTGGGAGCTTAAAAAAACTGAATGTTACTATTGTCATAGAAATGGACATATGATGAGGCAATGCAAGGGAAGATTCAAGCAGGATTGTAAACAAAAGAAGAAGCCCAATGAAATCTGCAATGCAGAAGAACCTGAAACAACAACTTCAGACATTTACTCATTGTTTAATCTGAAAGTTGGAAAGACAGAACCAATATTTGTCACAGTGAAAGTAAATGGCAAACCTGTTAGAATGGAAGTGGACTTGGGAGCTTCCACTACAATAATTGGGGAACATACCTTCAGATATTTGAATAATGGTGAACATTAATTAAGTTCAGAAGAAACAGCCGCCAAGCTAAAAACATATACGAGTGAAGACATTCAAGTAAAAGGCATAAGCAGAGTAACTGTCCATTATGGAAGCCAATCGGCAGAGCTATCCTCGATGGTGGTAGCAGGTGAAGGTCCACGCCTCATGAGGCAAAATTGGTTAAAGGAGATTAAGTTAGAATGGGCTGAAATTTTCCAGTTGAGAGCAAGTGGGCTACCAGAGCTATTTAGAAAGTATGACACCATCTTCAAGGATGAACTGGGGAAAATCCAGGCCCTGCAGGCCAAGATCCATGTGGATCCGGAAGCGACCCCTCGATTCATGAAGGCAAGACCAGTGCTATATGCCCCGCGAGAAAAAGTCAACATTGAACTGAACAGACTAGAGAAACTGGGTGTTATCCAACCTGTTCAGTTTTCAGAATGGTCAACACCCATAGTCTCCATCCTTAAAGAAGAACAAAACTGACAGTTAATAAAGTAGCTAAGCTAGACAGGCACCCCATTCCAAAAATCGAAGGCCTGTATGCCAAACTGGCAGGAGGGACAACATACATGTTTCGACATGAATCATGCTTATCAACAAATAGAGTTGGATAATGCCTCCCGGGAATTTGTCACAATTAATACGCAGAAAGGGTCGTACCAATATACACAATTGCCTTTCAGTGTCTCCTCCGCTTGTGCCATCTTTCAGAGGACAATGGAAAGCTTACTGCAGGGACTGCCTAAGTTGTAGTCTATTTAGACAATGTATTGGTGACAGGATTCACTGAAAAAGAGCATTTGGCAAACTTAGAAGAAGTATTAAAAGATTTCTTGCAAGATGGAGTGCGTACAAAAAAAGAAAAGTCCACGTTCCAAGTGAGGGAGGTAATCTATTTGGGTCATTGGGTAGATTCACAGGGCCTCCACCCAGCTGACGAGAAAGTGAGAGCTATAAGAGAGGCACCTGCGCCAAAGAATGCCTCAGAGCTCAAATCATTCCTAGGAACGATCAACTATTATGGGCGGTTTTTACCCAATTTTTCTACAGTGCTGACCCCCCTGCATTTTCTACTCAAAAATAACCAACGTTGGTCTTGGGAGGTGCCTCAGAAAGAAGCTTTCATGAAGGTGAAACAATTGAAAACAGAAAATGCTGGAAAAAAACTAGCAGGTCTGACAGCATCTGTGGAGAGAGAAACAGATTTAACGTTTCAAATCTGTATGATTCTTCCTCTGATTCTGTTTTTCTGTTTTCATTTCAGATTTCCAGCATCCGCTCATCATTTTCTTGTAAAGACAAATGACTAAGGGCATCGGCGTTTGCGATTTGATTGCCAGGCCTATGTATGAATTTCCAGAATTCGCAAAATTTTGCTTTTATTTATATTAAGGCGAAACAATTATTGCACTCGTCCAATCTATTAGTGCATTATGAGCTGACGAAAGAATTGCTGCTGACATTTATGCATTTCCCTATGGAATGGGAGCAGTGTTCTCTCATCGGATAGACGACGGCATGGAATGGCCATTAGGTTACACATCAAGAACACGTAATCTCCATTCCCTAGCTACTGAATCCTTCCCTCTCCCTGGCAACTGATTGAAGTTGACCCAGACTTTTTGCAACCTTGCTGTTAAGTTTGATCCTGACATTAGTTTCCAACAACATATTTGTGTCATCACTGAGGCTATCTATTTAGACTTTCGTAACATCGCCTGTCTCTGACCCTGCCTCAACTCAAATGCTGCTGCAGACGTCATCCATAACTTTATTAGCCCTGGGCTTGAGTATTTCAATGTTCGCCTAGCTAGCCTCGTAGACCTGAGGTCATCTAAAATCCTGCTGCCCATGTTTTGCCTTGTACCAAGTCCCGTTCACCTATAATCCCTATGCTTGCTGAACTACATTGGCTCCGAGTTAAGCAGCACCCTGATTTTAAAATTCTCATCCTTGCTTTTAAATCTCTCCCTGGCCTCACCACTCCCTATCTCTGTGATCTTCTCCAGTTCCACAATCTTGTGAAAAACTGCAGTCCCACAGTTCTGATCTCTTGAGCATCTCCAATTTTAATCATTCAATTGGGATGCGTATCTACAGCTGCCAAGGTCCTAAGCTCTGCAATTCGGTCTGTAAATATCTCTGCCTCTCTATCTCATTTTCCTCATTAAGATGCTTCTTAAAACTTACCTCTTTGACCAGGTCATCTGCCTAACATGCCCTGATGCAGCCAGGATCAAATATCGTTTGATAATGCTCTTATGAAACACCTTGGGAAATTCCACTACATTAAAGATGCTATATAAATACAAGTTGCATTATTGATTACTTCTTCCATTACTCTACCAGTGACTGGGTGGAAGTGAAAGGGGCAGCTGGGTTAGATTAGGCCTGTTTTTCGTGAAATTTTTTGAGCATTGTCATGTAGAAGCACGTGTCGTAACTTCACTGGAATAGCTTGGCTGGGGTGCAACTACTGCTGATGCACAACTCTTCACTAATGGCAGTATCTTATCAGGACCTATAACATTCACTGTTTCCTATACACTCAGGACTTTAATATCATGCTGAATGAACCAAATTGGCTGATCACTGACATCTACACGGTGGGGGTATCCACTTTGCATTGAGGATGCTTTTTTCCTATTCTTTCACAGGATGTGGGTGTCACTGGTTAAGCCAGCATTTATTGTCCATCTCTAATTGCCCTTCAGAAGATGGTGGTGAGCTGCCTTTTGAACCGCTGCAGTCCATGTGGTGTAGGTACAACCGCAGTGCTGTTATGGAGGGAACCATAACCATAGAACCAAGCATAGAAAAATTTCAGTGCAGAAAGAGGCAATTCAGCCCATCATGTCTGCAGCAGCTGAAAAGGAAAAAAAAACAAAATTTAAAAAAAATAGCCGCCCAATTTAATCCCACCTTCCAGCATCTGGTCCGTAGGTGGCCCCTCATAATTTTGTATATCTCAATCAGGTCATCCCTCAGTCCTTGCAGGTTACAGCACCTTAAATGAGTTGAGGGTTTCTGCCTCCGCCAGGCAGTGAATTCCCACCACTATCTGGGTGAAGAAGTTTTTCCTCATGTTCCCTCTAATCCTTCTACCAGTCACCTTAAATCTGTGCCCCTGGTAATTAACCTCTCTGCTAGGGGAAACGGGGCATCCCTGCCTGCTCTATCTAGGTCCCTCCTAATTTTGTACACCTCAATCAGATCACCTCTCAGCCTGCTCAGTTCCAAGGAAAACAACCCCAGCCTATCCAACCTTTCCTCATAGCTGCAAATTTCAATCCTTGGCAACATTCTTGTAAATCTCCTCTGTAGTCTCTCCAGATCAATTATGTCCTTCCTCTAATGTGGCAAACAGAACTCTACACAAAATTACAGCTGTGTACTGCATTTTACACAGTTCCACAATTACATCCCTGCTTTTGTATTCTGTGGGCGGGATTTTTGGCACCCGCCCGCTGCTGGGATCTTCCAGTCCCGCAGCAAGTCAATGGACTTCTGGCGGGGGCGTCATCTCGCCAGTGGCAGGTTCCGCCCACGAAGGGGCTGGAAAATCCTGGCCCATGTCTCATCCAATAAAAGAAAGCATTCCATATGCTTTCTTTACCACCTTATCCACCCTGTCCTGCCACCTTCAGGGACCAGTGGACATGCACACCAAGGTCTCTCACTTCCTCTATACCTCCCAATACCTTCCTATTTATTATATGTTCCCGAGCTTTGTTTTCCCTCCCCAAATGCATTACCTCACACTTCCCTGGATTGAATTCCATCTGTCACTTTTCCACCCATTCAACCAAAGCATTGATATCATTCTGGAGACAACAGCTCTCCTTTTCACTTATCAACTACACGGCCAATTTTTGTGTCATCGCAAATTTCCCAATAATTTCACTCACATTTAAGTCCAAATCATTAAAATATATATATATAAAACAAACAGTAAGGGACCCAACACTAAGCCCTGTGGAAGCCACTGGAAACCATTTTCCATTCGCAAAAACATTCATCAACCCTTACCCCTGTATCCCATGGGCTTTTTCTTTTCTGACCAGTCTGCCATGTGGGACCTTATCAAATGCCTTACTAAAATCTATGTAGACAACATCCACTACACTACTCTCATCAATCCTCCTTGTTACTTCTTCAAAAAAATCTATTAAATTAGTAAAGCACAACCTTCCCCTAACAAAACCATGCTGACTATCCCTGATTAATCTGTTCCTTTCTAAGTGACAGTCTAACCTGTCTCTCAGAATTGATTCTAATAATTTGTCTCGAAGTTAGACTAACTGGCCTATAATTATTTGGCCTATCTCTCGCACTCTTTTTAAATAATATACAACTTTTGCACACCTCCAATCCTCTGGTATCTGGCCTGTATCTAGTGAGAATCGGAAAATGATCCTCAGAGCATCAACTATTTCCTCCCTGGCTTCCTTTAACAACCTGGGATACAATCCATCCGCCCTGGTGACTTATCCATCTTCAAGGATGTCAGTCCCCCCATTATATTCTCTCTCACTATGCTTATTGTATCTAATTTAGCACACTCCTCCTCTTTAACTAGAATATCTGCTTCATCTATCTCCTTAGTGAAGACAGAGGCAAAGTACTCATTGAGGACCCTGCCCAGATCTTCAACATCAGCGCACGAGTTACTATATGCTTCTCTGATCGGCCCTACCCTTTCCTTAGTTATTGTCTTGCTCTTAATGTACTGGTAAAACATCTTTGGGTTTTCTTTGATTTTACCTGCTAATATTTTTTCATATCCTCTCTTTGCTTTCCTAACTACATTTTAACTTCGTCCCTGTATTGTCTATACTCCTCGAGGCTTTCTACAGTATTAAGTTTTTTGTGACTTTCTTTTTCTGCTTTATCTTATCTTGTATACTTCTAGATAACAAAGGGGCTTCAGATTTGGCAGTATCACCCTTTTTCTTTGAGGGGACATGTGTATGTAGAATCTCGCTTTTGGACGCCTCCCACTGGTCTGTCACTGACTTCCCTTCAGCTGTCACCAATCCACTTTCACCAGGTCACCTCTCAGCTTTGTAAAATTTGTCTTTCCCCAATTTAGAACTTTTACTCCTGTTCTATCTTTATCCTTTTCAATAATTATATTAAATCTAACTGTATTATGGTCACTATCTCTAAAATGGTCACCCACTGCTACTTCATCCACTTGCCCAGCTTCACTTCCAAATACTAAATCTAGAATTGCACTCCCTCATTGGGTTTGTTACATGCTGGCTAAAAAAAGTTCTCTTGAATGCAGTTCAAGAATTTTGTGCGCTCTGTGCCTATTACACTGTTCTAATCCCAGTTGATATTAAGGTAGTTGAAGGCTCCAACTATTATTGCCCTATTGCTTTTGCACTCAGAAGGGCAAAATGAGCAAGAGTTCTAGGGTTTTGACACAGCGACAGTGAAGGAATGGCAATATAGTTCCACGTCAGGATGGTGTGTTGCTTGGTGGGGAACTTGAAGGTGGTGGCGTTCCCATGCATCTGCCGCCCTTGTCCTTCTAGATGGTACAGGTTGTGGGTTTGGGAGCCGCTGTTGAAGGAGCCTTGAAGTGCTGCACTGCATCTTTTAGATGGTACACACTACTGCCACTGCTTGCAAACATTTCATCTTTGTCTCTTACACTCATGTGCTGGATCTGCTATATTTAAGGGTGGGAAAGTTTACAATGTCCTGTTCTATTAGTTGACTCATACTATCATTCTTCACCATGTGTGGTAAGGATAGACTGTTTTGCCCTGATCCATTGGCTAGCGGAACACTTATATTTGTCCATAGCCTGTTGGCCATGGTAGCCTTGTGTTCTAGTTTTGATTGGAAGAGCTGAAGTAAATGAGGTTCAACCTCACCAAGAATGTAAAGCTGAGAGTAATCTTCTTGCTTTAACCATAATGCCAACCACACACTTGATTGTTAGAACAATCTGCAGCTGGGTAGTTTGGCACAATGTCTTGGCACATATGAAAAGCATTTTCACAGGTTCCATTGTTACACATTTTCATTTCCTATTTGCGCAGGAATTTCCCAAAATGAAGTCAAAGGCGCCAGTGATGTTCAAGACCCCACTGCATCACAACAAGAGATGTCTAGCAGTGCATCTTGCACAGATACAAGCTCAGAGATATCTCCCCACGGGCACTCAAAGAGTAAGGGATAGTAGAAGCATCAATAAACAAACTTCTACTGAGAAGGAAATGTGGTTGGTAGCTGTGGAACCAGAACCGTATGTTCTTTCATTCTACGACTGATGGGTGACAGCTTCATAGGATCAGTGTATAGAAGGAGCTTCTTGAGCTGAGTTGGGAGAAATTTGATGCCAGATATTAGGCTCCTCACAGTGCCCAAGGACCTCTTCTCAGATTCTTCCACATGTTGCATGACATTTCAGTGGCTGGATCATGACAGGAGGGACCAGAGGTAAGTTAGGTTGATGGTTCAATCAGCCAAATCCTTCAAGGGCTGAAAATGTGGAAAGGAGCAGGCAGCAGAAAGTAGATCGTACTCAGTGAGAAATGCTGCCAGGAGATGCAGCATGATCTAATGACTGAACAAGTATTGTATGAGCCCTGAGCATTACCCTGGGTCTTTGGGCTACTAGTCCAGTGACAATACCACTATGCCATCACCTCCCCATTATTTCAAACTGCTCTTCTCTAACAAAAATAACCTCAGCTTCTCCAATCGATCCACATTACTGTAGGCCCCAATCCCTGAAACCATCTTACGTAGCTAGCACACTTGCAGAAAGGCTACCAGGAGCTGCAGAGCCGTCTAATGACCTTGCAAATCTCTCAGGAGCACCCCTTGACAAACTGGATGAACTCTAAGAGCTTGGAGGGTTATAGGGCTGAAGGAGGTTGCAGAAATAGGGAGGGATGAGGCCATGGAGGGATTTGAACACAAGGTTGAGAATTTTAAATCTGTACTGTGTTTGAGCTGGCAACCAAAGTAGATCAGCAAGCACAGGGATGATGGGTGAACAGGATATTGCACAAGTATGGGCAGCAGGGCTTTGGATGTCATTTACAAAGGGTCTAAGATGGGAGACTAGCCAGGAGAGCATTGGAATAGTCTGGAGGTCAGAAAAGCATGGATGAGATTTTCAGCAGAAGAGGAGCTGAAGCAACACAATAGAAGACCTGTATAACAAAGATGGAAGGGATGGAAGTAGGTGCTCTTAGTGATGGAGAGAATATCGCAAAATCATAAAAATGATTAATACACAGAAGGAGGCAATTCGACCTACTGAGTCCATGCTAGGTCTCTTCAAGATCAACTCAGCTAGTACTACTCCCCTGTCCTTTCCATGCAGCCTTACAAATGTCAATTGCCTTTTGAAAATCATGATTGAATCAGCCTCCATCACTTTCAGGTAGTGCATTCCAGAATGGGCTGATCTAAGAAATTATCCTGAAAACATGATATGAATTTGTCAACTAGGCTGCCTTTGTCCATCTGGTTGTTCCAGTCTATAAATAGATTAGAATTCCCCATGATATTTGCCGTACCTTTCTGACAAGTTCTTCTTTGATACCCCGTCCTGCCATGTGATTACTTTTAGGGCACCTATACACCACCCACAAGTGACTTCTTGCCTTTATCATTCCTCATCTCTACCCAAACCACTTCTATATCCTGGTTTCTTGCACTTAGGCCATCCGTCTTTATTGTATTAATGTCATCTTTACTTAAAAGAGCCACCCCTCCACCTTTTCCTCACTTCCTATCCTTCCCAAAAGTTACATACCCTTCTATGTTCAGATCCCAATCTATCCCATCCTGTAGCCATGTCTCTGTAATGGCTATTAAATCAAGCTTATTTATCTCTATTTACACAATTAGTTCATCTGTTTTGTTTCGAATGCCTCGTGCATTCAGATGCAGAGCCTTAAGTTTTATCCTTTTATTATTTTTGTAACCTCTAGCCTTATCCATTGGTTTACACTTAAAGACTTCTACATTCTATCTCTTCCTGTCATGCTCTGCTTGCCATTTCCCAATTTAATACCTCCCTCTCTTACCTTGTCTCTACTATTTAATCTATCACATCTTCTCACATTTGACCCCTTGCCCCCATGAATTAGTTTACAACCCTTTCTACTTCCCTAGCAATTCACAAGAACACTTGTCTCAGCATGGTTCAGGTGTAGACCGTCCCAACGGTACAGCCCCCACTTTTCCCAGTACTGGTGCCAGTGTCCCACAAACCGGAACCCACTTCCTCCACACCAATGTTTGAGCCATGCATTCATCTCTCTAATCTTCTTTGCCCTATGCCAATTTGCATGTGGCTCAGGTAATAATCCAGAGATTATACCTTTGAGGTTCTGCTTCTTAATTTGGTACCTAGCTCCTCATACTGACTATGCAGAACCTCTTACCTTGTCCTACCTATGTCGTTGGTGCTGACATGGATCACAATGTCTGCTCCCACTGCAAGTTCCTCTCCAGCCCTGAGCACTTATGAGATACTCACCAACCAATCTCTTCCAACCAATCAAACTGCTTCTCTGCTTTGATATCACTCTCTGTTTTCTCATGCTGTTTTCAATCTACTGACTGCCTCTCCACTTGCGCTGTTTTCAGACTCCTGAATGCCTTTCCACTCACGCTGTCCTCAACTTCCTGACTGCCTCTCCTCTCACGCTGCTTTCAATCTCCCAACTGGCTCTCCACTTACGCTGTTTCCAATATTCGGACTGCTTCTCTGCTCTCTGTTTTCAATCTCCTGACTGCCTCTTCTCTCATGTTGTTTTCAATCTTCCGAATGCCTCTCCACTTGCGCTGTTTTCCGACACCCCTTATTTCACAAGGACTGCTGATGGAACAATTGGCATGCTCAATAGTGGAGGTAAAGCACTGTTAGTGTAATAGGTGACTGAATCGTTTAAGTAAAGGTCAAGTTAGTTAATGGCTGATACATGAGGCTACTAGCCGAAGATAACTTTCATCTATTTCTTCTTCCTCATCCTCCTTTGGTTGTGACTGGAAGTCCTGATCTCCCAGCTGCATCATTTCTAGATGGCAAATATGTAGCATACAGCTATTATCTCTGAGATTTTGGCAGGGTTATAAATAAAATTCCACCAATAAACTGACTCTTTCTTTGAGCAAATGGTATGTTCCACCAATACTCTGATGGGGACATGAACATTATTCTGTTATATGGTCCGAGACAACATTAAATGAATTAAAATTTTTCCTGTTCATTCAGGCCATATGATCAGCGGTAGAGGCTGAGAGACCCACATGTGGCTTAGTGCATGTCTATGAAAACTTTTGGGAATTTTGTTGTGAGATAAAAGTACTATTTTATCTTCTTTGGTTACCTACTTGTGCCACGATGATGTGACTTGTGCATGAGTGATATCATTCTGTAATTTCATTGGCTGATCAAACATACATTGAACTGTTTAAAAGGGACTTTTAAAAGGAAAAAATACACTGACTTTGGATGGCTGCCACAAGTCACCTGATATCTGGCAATGCAAATTGACCAGTTTCCAGAACATTCTAATGTGAATTATAATTCAGACATGCCACAACATCCTTCTATGGAATTGAAAACCTGCTGATGTCAGGAATTACTTCAAAAGATTTACTGAAACTGCACTGACCTTATATTTTCACATCTATAAGGCTACCTCTCAAGTGGAGGCAGAAAATCTACTAGGAAAATAGTAACATTTGAAAAGGTGTCCTGCCTATCTCATCAAGACAGATAATGGATATGCAGGGGTTAATGGCTGGGACATTACAGAATCTAATCACCTTGGCCATGAAACAAAATCCATAGTTGGTTTAGACATCACCTAAGCAAATACCTTCGCAAATCATTATAGGGAGAGAGGATCATGTGACTGGAATAACCACTTTTGAAATCTCTTTTGAAAACAGTGTGCAAGCTGCTAAAAAAATAGCCTGGAAAAACATGCCAGTGGAACAGTAGTAATATTCTCCCCCTTCCCTTCTCCCTCAAGTCAAGGCTCTATCTCTTTTAAAATTAAAAATCCAGCACAGAGAAGGAGAATTTTTCATTGAAAGGAAATCCAGCTGTAAAAATCATCAACTTTTTGATAAGATGGGCTACATTTTAAAAAGAAATTGTCTCAGGAAATTGCAATTATGCATGAGTTTCAATTCCTGAAATCTGAAGATCGCCTTGGGGAAACTTCTGCTGCAGTCAAGGACTCATAAGCAGTGAACTCTCATTTTTCTTATACATTTCAGCATTGAATTTTTATTTGGCTAACAAAGTAATTACCTACAGAATCACTTTTAAATTTTGGATGCTTGTGTGTGTGAATGTGGGTTGCAAAGATCAAGGTGCGGTTTGCCTTTTAAAATATTTTTTATATCTTTTCCTGGGTGAGTTTTTAACTTTTTAACTCAATAAAATGTAACCAGTTTTTGCATTAAACTCAAGAAAGCCTAACAGACTAGTTTCTTTTCAACTAGCACGAAAACTGTTAAGCAGACATTGAGTAAATACCTTCATCCTCTCTAAATTCACAAAATAAACCCCGTTATGGTCTGACTTGGAGTGTAAACCTAGAGGAGTGATCTTTACCCCTCCTCACATGGCCCTAACACTTCCCAGTGATTAAAGTGTTACCTCACGGGAGGCTTGGATGAAATTTGTGACATAGAAATTTGATTCTGTGGTCATCTGCATAGCCATAGGAAGAGTGGTTCCTGTGGTGGAAGACACAGGTTGGGGCCATTATGAAGCAGAAGTGGCAAAGATAGGTCTGCTCTCAATGCTCAGATAGGACTGTTCAGATCGCCTGGAAAAGACTTCATCCCTGAAAATTAATTGCTTGCCTTTCTTATCCCTGAATGAACTTACCTTTATTTTTCAAATCCGTGGTATCATTGGAGACCCGAAAGAGATTCTCATTCTGAGTAAGTTACCTGCTTCAAGGCAATAGCAGCTGGAAGTAAAACTGTTGTTGAAAAAGGCGTGATAAACAATAGTCTTACAATGCAAAATATGTGGGCAATACAACAGGAAATAACATGTTTTTGAAAATGCATTGTAAAGCATGGTAGTAAGACATAAAATGAACTTTATAATCAACACCCTTGGGTCCTCTTGAACAAATTTTTTCATGCTCAAATTTTTTGTGTGCACGAGCTGTGCTATTGGAAAAGGTACCTCTTCAAAATTGTGTTACCCGACATGGAACCATTTACCTTGAAAATTCAAGGTTCAAATCTAAAAAAAGATCCTTGAAAAATTCAGAGTCCCAAACTGGGCATGCAGACTTCTGCAGCTAATTCTATGATCCACATTGTTATCAGCAATATTCCATGTTAGGGTCCATAAAATCATCCAAAGAAGGTATCAATGCGGTCAGACCTCTTCCGACCTATTTTAACAACTGTTTCTTCCGATTAAAAATTGATTTGAGCCTACCAAACTCAGGTTATGCTCCTTCCAAGCTATTTAGGCAAGTTTTATACCCACCTGCCTCCAGTGAAAGGATGCTAAATTAGTACATCATCCTCCTTTCTGCTATGCACACCAATATATTGTAACTATTGTTACAGACAGGGGAGAGAGACCAACTGAACTCTTTTATTTTTCTTGCCATCTGCCCATAAGTGGAGGCACTTTAATTTTTGAAATAGGTCATGGTGGGTCTCCCCAAGCACTCTGTTTGTGAAGTCAATTTTAAAGTGACCCGCAGCAAATTCTCTTTAGGGTTAAATCGGAAGAACTGTTTATTCATACATTCAAACATGGGGGGTGGTCATCACAACTACATACACAAGCACACAAGAAGGAGATAGGAAAGAAAGGAATTTTACAACTAGGAACAATTAAAACAAAAAAACCCAAAGATATGGATATTCATTTACGTGAATGTCAGAGTCCAGTGGGGGTTCCTTCGTGTAGGAGTTAAAGTTCTGGCGGGTTCAGCTAGCTGAAATCAGCAGTTGCTGAATTCCTTCAAAGTTGGTGATGATGCAGAAAGATGAGGTTGGTATACAGAGATTTGGTCCGCTCTACAGGCGATGGCAGGAATGTTCCAGAGAGCTAGGCTTTGAGGAGTTTTGGACTTGAGGCTCTGCTATCAGCCTGGAGCCCTGCTTTGGTGTTGACAGGCTGGATATTCATAGCAGATTGGCTTGGGAGTCAGAGAATGTAGTATTAAAATGTTCCAAAGGCCAAAGGAGCTTAGGTCATGTGGTATTGCCCATTGATGTGTCTGTTTCAGGTTAACAATCAGTTGCTATGTCTCTGGTCAAAATCCATTGTTCACCTTAGGAGATCAATGGTGGCTATTAGTGCCTCTGCAGCTATAATAAGTTTCAATGGTTCTTACTTTGTTATAAATCCAGGCTGGGGAGACAGACTGTCTGATGCTACCTTGTTTCATTGATTGTAGTGGGTCCACACATTGATAGGTGTGAGATTCCACAAGGATGAAAATTGAGCTTTGTCCTGTAATTGATATTGGAAGTTTCCAGAAATGTAGCCAACTTCGAAATCATGTAACCTATAGTAGCCATATTTTTGGTCCAGCAAAGTCCATTTTTAAATAAACAGAAAGTAATGTTTGATTTACACAGTTTATGATCTCCTTCATGTCTTATGGACATGACACTGTGTTAATAATTTCTGTAAAAAAAGATTCAAACTCTAGACAGCAGCTAGTCATGTTAGATGGGTTGCACATGAGTCACAACTGAAAATAACTGAATGCATTTTCTAGATTTTTAAAATAGTTCTAATAGTTTTAAATAGTGTTAAATAGTTAATCCAGAATTTTAGAACATACGAGTAGAATTTACACAGGAGTTCTTACGATTGTCCATCATAACTTTGGTGGATGACCCACAGAAATCTTGAAAAAACAGCATACACATTACTTCTCCATGGCTGCCACAATTCTTCTGCTGGAGTTCTAGCAGATGATTGGGAGAACCCCCATGAAAACTCAATCCCATTATCTACACTGACACATTAGTGCAATAATGCCTAAGTCTCACATTCCCAGAGCTGTTAAATAAAAGGCCTGCCTGCCATCTCTATGATATTTATTTCTATGAATTATTTTATAATTTTATGTCGAAGGGATAATGTTGCAGGGCTATAGGGAAAGTGCAGGGAATTGGGACTAATAGGTCCTTTCAATGAGGCGAACACTAAAGATCCTATTTGGCACTGTTCAAAGAGCAAGACCATTATCTAGGCCAAAATTTATCAACTGACAATATCAAAATAGATTAAATGGGCATTTATCGTATTGCTTTTTGTGGGCTTTGCTATGTGCCTGTGCAAAACAGTGATACACTTCAAAACTAATTCATTGGTTACAAAGCACTTTGAGATATAATTTACTCAATAAATACATTTTAAAAATGTTTCTCAGTGGCTAAAAATCCAGCTGCTGTGAACAATAGAATATACTGTTGAAAGCAAAATACTTCAGATACTGGAAATCTGAAATAAAAACAAAAATTGCTGGAAAAAGTCAGCACATCTGGCAGAATCTGTGGAGAGAGGAACACATACTGTATACAACATACTGTGGCTGTTTAATGCCTGGCAATTATGCAACTGTGCAGTGTGTTTATCTTTCATTCATTATGCTAAAGTGTGAAAATTTCAACTGATTTTCTGAATGTGTTCTATTAGTGAAGAGCCTATGGAGAAGCTGTTATGGTAAATTATGGCATAATTTACTAATATTTATAAATTATAACCTCCCATCATCTTTATCGGCTGCAGCGTTCAGAAACTCAGCCATGGCGAGGTGCCAAGCTGGTAGAAGCATCCAGGGAATTGGACCAATGATGTATACCTAAAGAATGTTCAGTGAAAACATTGACAGTAAAATGTATCATGCTGAACCTTCACATGCTCTCAATATTGTAAAGAGTGAACTGACTACACTTGTTGATGGTTTTCAGTAACTCCTCCTTCATCACGCCTTTGCATTAAAGTTACTAATCGAAGCCAGCATGTGGACAGCATTCTGAATTTGTAACGTCATTGGTGATGAGATTTTGAACAAACATCTGCTCCCAGGTTGCCTCTGACCAACAGTGATAAGCAGGCAGCAGAGGAAGAAGGGAGGACTTAGATACACTGATATGTGAACATTTATCTCACTTTATAGGAGTTAGGACTATGTGTTAACAATTCATCAGAATGCCTTTTCACTATTAACTTGTTACTGCTGTTAAACAGGAAAGATTTATCACCTATTTATGATATAAGTTATCTCTCTCAGATACAATTTTGACAGGTAACAGTTCCCAGAGCCAAAGGGTTGAAAATTTGAGCCTGCACTCAACATCTATCAAGACAATACTGCTTCCCGCTTTTCATATGGACTGTTCTAATGATAATTCTCAAGGGTCATGCTGAGAAAAGTGTGGCTCTAAATTAGCACATGAAATCACGAGTTGAGAAATCAATAAAAACATAGCAATGCAATCAATGGTAAATGCACATCTAAGTTAAAACCATTTTGTTGGTCTGGCTTGCAAAGACCTCAATATATTTAAGTGTCCAAACCAATCTACTGAGAAATCAATAAAAGTAACGTTGCCATTATCAAGTGCAAATCTCCTCCATAAGTATACATCCCACCTAACACCAGGTTAGGTTAGGTGCAAAGTAGTAAGTGCCAAGGCTTCAGACATTGGGTTTCTCAGATATCTGCAGTCGTGTGGAAAGAATCTCAGCCCTCTCCAAGTCCCATTAACGAGCTTCGCCGGCTACTCAGTCAACCATGCCTCAGAATGCTGCAGACCTGCATGAGTTGGTAATCAGGTGTAGAATTATTGGGGAGGGTTTTATCAGGGGCTTTAGGACCTCAATATCAGGACCAAATGGGAGACTCAAGCTCATAAATACCAGTAGTCGGGCTGGCTCAGCAATCTTACTGGAAGGGGCCTCTTAATTAGTTGTCTTGCCATCCAGTTAAAGATGGCATTTGGAATATAAATGCTGTTGGTCAAATCAAAGGGCCAGTAGCTCTGTTGCCTTGGCAGCCCCATTGGAAGAGGTGGCTACTGCTGAGGCGGGTTGGAGAATGAGAGGGCTCCTCAACATGGGCCAGAATGTTTAGCTCGTCGGGCGGGTGTGCGCCCGACCCGACACAGCATAAAATGACGCGCAGTGATGTTGGGCGAGCGCCCCAATGTCATCGTGCACTTGCGCAATATTTTGGTCAATGGGTGCACACCAGAGCTGGCAGCGCACCTGCTGACAATTAAAAGGCGTATTAGGGCCATTTGAAAGGTAATTTAAATAATTTTTTTGCTGCCTGTCCAATCTTATGGCTGGCGGGCAGGCAAAAAGGCCAAGCGGCCTTTGCATATTTTAGGAAATCTCATCCGCAGGCAGGATGAGGTTTCCAACAGCAATTAAAAATTAAATAAAAATTAAAACATTTAATTAATAACATGTCCCTGCTCATATGACAGAGTCACATGAGGGGACATGTTTTATAACATTTTTAAAATCTTCATTTTTAACGTTTTAAACTGTTCATCTCCCTGAGGCAGCTCTGTGTCTCAGGGAGCTTTTCCTGCGCACACCTGCGTGCATGCGCAAAGTTCGCGCTCACCCTCCTCCCCCCTGCCAAACAGACAGTGCTGAGCGCTACCACACACATTTAACGCTGGGCAGGCCTTAACTGGCCCGCCAGTGTGAAATCGCAGTATGGCCCTGATCGCAAGCAATATTCAGCTTCCCAACCTTCCCTGTTGAACATGCCTGACGAAGAAAAAATCCTCTTCATGGGGGCGCTCTCTGAGAGGTAAGCAAGAAAATTAAAATCAGAGGGGCAAAGCAGGCTGGGCCCTTCAGAAAGCCCATTGGGGTCATAGGGGCAGCCTTCCCTGCCTGTTGCCCCCTCGTTGGGGCATGGGGTGTCCAGCTCCAATGGCGCCCTGGACAAATGCAGGGTGGCTCCACCTTCCAGTGAAGCTGGCAGCTTCCACATGTGGCAGAGAAGATAGCCCTTAATAGAGAATTTAATTATTTAAATGAGCTGCCAACCTCCATTTGTTGTGCAGTCAATCTGCATCCAGTTGCACTGCTGGGAAATGTCCTTGGCAATGGGACAGCATTGGGGAGCTATCATGATATGGCACTTGCTACTTTTCTGTGTCTGCCCCCAGCATGCCACCCTGCACTGGGGAAATCCGTTCACTGTGTCTGCTACAGAGTTCATTCGATTCGAGACTTCCATCACAAGGCATTTCATCTTCTCAGCTATCAACATCCCGGGGTTTACCATTGACCAGAAACTCAACTGGACGAGCCACATTAATACTGTGGCTACAAGAGCAATCAGAAGCTGAAATTCTCTGGAGAGTAACTCACCTCCTGACTCCCCAAACCCTGTCCACCATCTACAAGACACAAGTCAGGACTGTGATGGCATACTGCACACTTGCCTGGATGGGTTCAGCTCCAACAACACCCAAGAACCTTGACACCATCCGGGACAAAGCAGCCCACTTGACTGGCACCCCATGCACCACCTTAAACATTCACTCCCTCTGCCAGTGTGTGCCATCTACAAGATATGCTGTAGCAATTAACCAAGGCTCCTTCGACAGTACCTTCCAAACCCACGATCTCTACCAACTAGAGTGACAAGGGTAGCAGAGACATAGGAATACCACCATCTGCAAGTTCTCTTCCAAGCCACACATCATCCTGAGTTGGAAATATATCACTGTTGTTTCATTGTCACTGGGTCAAAACTCTGGAACTCCCTCCCAAACAGCACTGTGGATGTATCTCCCAGAAGGAAAAAACAGTTTGGACCAGAACTCTTATTTCCCAGTTTTTATGGTGTTCCATTTTGAAGTATACAAGACCAATTCAGACCAGTATTCTTATTTCCCAGTTTTAACTGTTCTTTCGTTCTGGGCTACACCACATGGACTGCAGTGGCTCAAGAAAGCCTCTCACCACCACCTTCTCAAGGTCAATTAGAGGTAGGCAATAAATGCTGGTTTACCAATCGATGTCCCCATCTTATGAACTAATAAAAGAAATACGTGCACTGTAACCCTGAATCAGATCTTGCAGTATTTCCTCTTAGTTTGACCCCACCGATTACCTTACTATTTCTTATTCTAGTGCTACCTGTTTTTCCCAATCCTTTGTGCACATTGATCTCCTGTCAAATGCCAGGTCCTTGTTCCCATACCCTTGCCAAATTGATTTAATCCTTCTCAAAGGCGCTACCAAACCGTCCCAAGAGACATTGATTCCAGCCCTTTTGAGATGCAGTCCATCCGATCTATAGAGGTCCCATCTCCCCTAGAACCAGGTCAAATGTACAAAAAATCGAAAACCCTCCCTCCTGCATTATCTCTCCAGCCGTGCATTAATGTATGCTCCTGCTTCTACACTCACAAATGGGTGGCGCAGGAAATAATCCAGGGATTAATACCTTTGAGCTCCTGCTTCTTAGTCTCTTTCCTAGCTCCCTACAATCTGCCTGCAGGACCTCATCCCTCTTTCCATCTACTTCATTGGTACCAGTATAGACCACGATTGATGGCTGTTCACCATGCCCCCTGAGAAGGTTCTGCAGCACTGAGTGACATCCTAGACCCTGGCACCAGGGAGACAACATACTGTCCTAGAATCGTCTCCAGCTGCAATAATACCTGTTTTTCCCATAGCTACAGAATTCCTAATTACTATTGCTTCCCCAAACTTCCTATCCCCCCACTGCACAGCTGAGCCAGCCATGGTCCTTTGGATTTGTCCCTGGCTGCACTCCACAGAGCCAAATATCGAACAGCGAGATACATTTTATTTGACCAGGTGAGGGGTGAACTGGCTCCCCTCTATTCAGCCTCCTCAGTTGGTCACAACAAAAGTTTAAGCTTCTTCTTCACGAGGATATGCCCTTTCCAAATCAAAATGTATTTAACTATTTATGCAGTGAGCAATAAGGAGCCAATCAAACAAGGGCCTGAATTTTGCACACACATGCAAGTGCGATCGGCGAGCCCAGAAGCGGAAGCGATATCTGCTCCCGCCCATGTTTGCAAGCCAAACCTGATTTTATGCTGGCTGGCCAATTAAGGGCTGGCCAGCATGAAAGGCACACTGACAGTGGCTCAGCGCTGCCGGCCAGGGCGAAAGCATGGCGGGCACCGGATCCAATGGAGACCCAAAGGGGTGTTTAAAAGCGGCACACGTAGCTCCCTGAAGGCTGCCACGGGATGATGAGGAGCCTCAGGGCGCTGTTCAAGAGAGACTTGGAGCATTTTGAATTGACAGGAGGGAACTCTGCCCCTCACCTGACGACTGCCGGCGCGCTCTCCTGGAGGCAGTGAGTGCCCAGCCGGAGATCCTCGTGCTGCAGGATGGCAAGAGGAGGCCACCCCACCAAACGAAGAAGGCCTGGGCAGAGGTAGTTGCCATGGCGAGCGGGCATGGTATTGTCCGCTGCACATGGATCCAGTGCTGGAAAAGGTTCGATGATCTCCTGCGCTCCACAAGGGTGAATACCAACTTGGCGTGAAACTGCATATAGATGTCCTGAAGGGTGGCTGTTCTTCGTGGTGCTCAGGGGCGTGAGGTGCAGAGTGCCAAATGGCACATGTCTCTGTGTCGGTCAAGGTTGGGAGATGTGCCTGCTTGGCTTGGGTATGTACAAGGATGAGGTGTGCCAATCTGATGGGCATCTCAACCTAGATATCCTGGGGTGGGGGAGTGAAGTTAGCATGCTATGGCAGTTAGAGTGCGGATTAATGAAAGCACTTCTGTTCGTGGAGGAGAAGAGAAGCCATAATGTGCAGGAGCGCACACAAACAGGTGGTAGTGTGGCCAACCTCCCGATCCTTTCAAAGTTTGAGATGGACGCCCTCAACATAGAATGCCAGCGTGGAGCTAGGTCCACAGGTCACAGAGAGGCAGGGGTCTCGGAGGAAGGTAAGAGTCCAGTGGACAGGTGAGATACTGGGGGAGTGTGTAAGAGATGAAGGGTTGTGGTTTTTCCAATGAGAAGTTCAAACTAAGAGTTCCCATTGCTCATCCAATCACAATGCCTCAGTGAGGCAGTTGTCCATATGATAAGCAACCATCACGCATGCAGAGTCATTTTCTAATGATGTTATCAACTGATATATTCTCTTCCTCCTTCAAATGTGCCACCCTCACGACACCAGAGAGAACCTGAGGGCCCTCCATTGACCCTCCAAGGAGGACCTGTGGACAGAAGCACCTGCGTCACATCCTCTCTCCAAACCAAACACCAGCACAGACACAGGCATGTCAGTGGGTAATAGTATGTAGGCTCAGATGGTAGTGCACAGTGGTAAGGGCGCATCACACTTGCATCTGGAGCTGGCAAAGGTAGAGAGTGCTGAGGGCACTGGCAGTTGGAGGACTGCTGGAGACCAGGACCATCCTGAGTCTAAGGCAGGTGATGAGCATCTGCAGTCATCCGTCAGGTGGCAAATGCTGCATGTCCAGCAGGCTGTGTGGGAAGATCAGGCGGAGATCCCTGAGGGTCTGCGTGCCAGGGTCTCTGACTTGGAGGAGCTCATGCGGAGCGTGAACACTGCATTGACCCGCAGCTCTGAGCACATAGCCTCCTCCATAGAGGGAGTGGCGATTCACAAGCAGAATCAAGGATTTCTGGGGTTGCACTCGGGCTTGCAAACCCTCACACTGGCAATGACCTCAGCAGGTCACTGCCAGTGTGAGAGCTGGATGAGGCACTTAGTTATTATGCTAGGTGCCCACCCATCAATGGTGAGCGTGAAGGTTCAAACCAACCTGAAGCTGGTGGACGAGCTGCATGTTGGCATCTGTGGACTACTCTCAGGGAGCTCCGGATGAAGACAGCAGCTCCTCCGCCCCTCTACCAGTGCCCATTGCATGTGATGAGGCCGTCAGTTGTCGCGACTGAGCCGTGCCCAGCCATGGCACTGGACGTTCCCTCCCAGGCGGTGCCTGCACAGACTCTGTCGGCCAGTGGATGGCCGCCAAGGTCATCAAGGCTGACAGGACATCAGAGTCAGCAGGCTGCCTCTAATGCCGCTGCCAGCAAGGGATGGCAGGGAGAGGTGGGGATGGGGGGGGGAACCAAGATGCAGCACTCGCAAGCAAAAGTTAAAGGGACTGTAAACACATGAGGGGTTGTCACGGGTGATATAACTTTAGCTCATACGTCTACTATGTATGAATTGTGTTAATGGGACCATCATATAAAGATCTCATTATGTGTCATGGCCTGATTGTGCTTCATGTTTTTCATAGGTGATGGGCATGGGAGTGGCTTGTGACAGATGGGAAGGGTTGCAAAATTTATTTCAGAGGTTGTTACTTGAGATAAGGATGACAGGATGGCCTCATCAGGAACATTCAGTAAGGTGGCATCACACTTGCCCTCACTTTCAAGCCATGCCTTGGATGCCTAGCCGAAAGAACACTGAATCAAGACCTCCCTGGTCTCCCTGCCTCCCATGAGGTTCCTCACTTTTGCATCCACATCCTTGCTTTGGGTCTCGTCCAGATCCTGCTCAGACCCATCACTTGAGTCGTCCTCTGCGACTTGTGGAACTGCCTTGCTGTCTTCATCCTCCAATGAATCACCCCCTTAACAGAGCCAGATTGTGCAGTGCACAACACACAACGACGAGCAAGACACGCTCTGGAGGATATTGAAGTGCTCCTCCTGATCATTCCAGACAGCGGAACCACATGCATGCAATCTATGGGTGTGGGGGAACCTAGCAATTGCAGCAAAGACACTGGCTCTCAGCCTGGCAAGCTTTGTCGGTCCGGAATGAATGAAGTTACTGACCCATCTGAACAGAGCGTCAGCGACCAGCTTGACGCAGTTGTGGGCAGCAGATTAGGAAACACCACATAAATCACCCACTGACCCTTAGAAAGAACTGAAGGTGAAAAAATTCAGGGCCACTGTAATCTTAAGAGCCACTGGGTTGGGCGGCCATCTACACAGTTTGAGGCGATCTCTGGGCCAATCATCTGACATATGGAGGTCAGAGTGTCCCTCGAGAGGCACAGCTTTCTTTGGCACTGGACCTCAGGCATGCCCAAGTAGCTAGTGTGCTGCCTGTAGGCTCTAGCTGCACGTTAATGGTGTCTTCTGTGGACCCTTCTGCCTTGCATTTCCTGCTGACCCTGAACCCCCTCTGGCTGTGCCTCTCTTCCCACAGGTCGCACCCTGTGCTGCCTGTGGACAGGCCTCCTTTCCCTTCTGGTCCATTCCTCCTCTTTGGAGGAGGTCCCTCCAGCAAAGTAGACAATCATCATTTGCTGAAATATAGATGACACAGGATCGTGCACTGGAGGGCCATTCAGCAGAAAGCCTCTGTGAAAGCAAGTAACCTAAAGAGCCCTCCAGGAAACACAGAAAATACAATGAACTGTGTGAAAACCACCTCCAACAAACTCACACCTAAACTTAAATTGTCACAGATCTGGTTGCCTTTCATCCCATCTTGGATTGAGCTTCAATTCAAAATGTGATAGACGCCTGGCTGAGAAGCTCACATGCCAAGTGTTAAATTGCACAGGCCTTGTAAAATTCCAGGCAATTGCCTTTTTAATAGGCTTACTCAAAAATGGAGTGAGTCAGAAAGCGGGAAACTACAGGCCAGTTAGCTTAACACCTGTCATGTTAGAAGCTATTATTAAAGAAGCTGTAGCAGGGCACTTGGATAAGTTCAAGGTCATCAGACAGAGTCAACATGGTTTTGTGAAAGGGAAATCATGTTTAACCAACTTATTGGAGTTCTTTGAGGAAGTAATATGTGCTATGGATAAAGAGGAACTGGTGGATTTACTGTACTTAGATTTCCAGAAATGGCACATCAAAGGTTATTGTGGAAAATAAAAGCTCATGGTATGGGGTTCAAATATTGACATGGTTAGAAGATTGGCTGCCTAACAGGAAGCAGAAAGGCGGCATAACGGGGTCTTTTCAGGATGGCAAGACGTAATGAGTGGTGTGCCACAGATTAGTGCTGGGACCTCACCTGTTTGCAATTTACATAAATGACTTTGATGAAGAGATGGATGGGATGGTTGCCAAATTTGTTGATGACACAAAGATAGGTAGGAAAGTAATTTGTGAAGAGGACATAAGGAGGCTACAAAAAGATATAGATAGGTTAAGTGAGTGGGCAAAGAGGTGGCAAATGGAGTAAAATGTGGGAAAATGTGAAATTGACCATTTTGGAAGGAAGAATAAAAGAGAGGCATATTATCTAAATGGAGAGGGATTGCATAGCTCTGAGATGCAGAGGCATCTGGGTGTCTTAGTGCATGAATCGCAAAAGACTAGTATGCAGGTACAGCAACAATTAGAAAGCTAATAGAATGTTATAAATTATTGTGAGGGGAATTGAATACAAAAGTAGGGAAGTTATGTTGCAGTTATACAGAGCACTAGTGAGATCACATGTGGAGTACTGTATACAGTATTAGTCACCTTATTTAAGGAAGGATGTAAATGCATTGGAAGCAATTCAGAGAAGGTTTACCAGACTAATAACTGGAATGGGCTTATGAGGAAAGGCTAGAGAGGCTAGTCTTTTATCTGCTGGAGTTTAGAAGAGTAAGATTGAAACATATAAGATGCTGAGGGGACTTCACAGGGTGGATGTGGAGAGGATGTTGCCTCTTGTGGAGAATCTAGAACTAGGGGTCACTCTGTAAAAGTAGAGGGTCGTCCACTTAAAATGGAAATGAGGCAAAATTTTTTTCTCTCAGTGGGTCGTGAGTCTTTGGAACTCTCTTCCAGAAAAGGCAGTGAAAGCAGAGTCTTTGAATATTTTTAAGGCAAAGGTGATATATTCTTGGTAAGCAAGGAGGTGAAAGGTTATCGGAGGTAGGTGAGGTGCAGATTTGAAGTTATTATCAGATCAGCCATGACCTTATTAAGAGGTGGAGCAGACTCGAGGGGCTGAATGGCCTACTCCTGCTCTTTGTACATATGTTCGTGTTAATTATCCCTTCAATTATCGGTGGGCACATGTGCCCGAAGACCATAATATCACGTGATGGCATGATGACGTCTTCTTGCGCGAATTTGGGACCGCCGCGCCCCTGCTCTGAAAGCATAAAATTCTAGCCAAGATTTTTCTGAAATAAAGAGAAAATTTATTAACCACTAAACTCTAGAAAAAAATAATGCGGTGCCTCGCACACATAAGTATCATAAATAAGGGAAGTTAGGGTCCAATAAAAAAAAGTTGAAAGATTATATGGATAAGTGTAGTTTGATGGTCCTGGAGGCGTATATCTTTAAACATTACGGTTGATTTGGATTAGCTGGTTTCATGGATGTGGTCAGATGTAAAAGATGTTGCTATTATTGCGAGATCTTGGTTCACTGATAGATTTCTAGTAAAGGTGTCTTCTGAGTTGGGTAATACACTTGTTCCAAAAGAGGGAGAGAGTCCAGCTTTCAGTCTGTCTCCAATGCTGAAAACTTCCTTGCAAACTCTCTGCGGTGGCTGCAGCCTAGTATACTTCACCCATTATGTATTTCCAAGGGGTTTTGGGTGGGTTTGTCTGTGGCAGCCATTGTTTCAATATCCAGCGCTTTGCATTTTAATGTATCTTCCTTAGACAGTGACACTTTTCAATGAGTCTCTGGTTTGTTTGTTTTTCCACCTTAACCTTGGAAGATCGCCTTCGATTTTTAAGTAGTTCTGTCTCATTTCAAATTGCAAAATTTTCAGTCAGTTGCAAATTGGGAAATCATACTTTCAAAATTAAAGGGTATTGCCTCATGAAAATTCAACGGATTCCTGCACTACCTACTGTACCTCCTCTATTGTCTGGTGGTCACTATTCCTTCTCAGCCTTCACAGGCTTAAACTGCATGGTGATCAGCTCCATAAACTTACTATCAACATAGCTCTCAGCCTCGTGGATTGAGATTGAAAGTTTTACTCAGGGTCAAATAAGACACCGAGGTTGCAAATGGTCTGGTCCAACCTCAAACCGTGGCCAAGCAGGGGAATGTGATTGGTGGCTAGGGGCCAGTAAGTCTCTAGTCCCTTACTAACATGTATTTCCTTATATTTCCTAATTTGACAATTAAGCAAGAAATAAACTATTGAGGCATTTATTATGATTTACAAAGTAATTACTGAATGGTTTCAAAAACTGACCTATAATTATCCATCGTATAATTACTCTTCATTAATCAGTACATTAATTGGTAACACAAGATTAATCCTTTGCAGTAATATATTCTGTTCACCCATGTGCTTTTCCTTTCTTGCTCATTATTAACTTGTATTTAATGTGCATTGTGAAGTGTGATTGCTTCCATCATTGGTATCAGGTTTAATAAAATAATAATGAGTAAGAAAAAAGTAATTAAAATGTCGCACTTCATGAACCAAAGAGGTGTAAAGAGACATCAATTTGAGGTAATGTGTTGCGGTCACAATGAAACCTTCAGTTCATTTTGGAGTATGTTCCCTTGACCATGCTGAATATATGACTCAAATATTGTAGGTATCAGTTGTGCAGAACAAGACTGTTCAGAATGAGCTCTACCAGTCATATTAACAGGCACACATGAATACCCAATGGTTGAATTTTACACTGCCCTATGTGGGGTGGAGGGGTTGGCAGGTGGACGAGTGGTGTAAAATTGGGCACAATGTCATGAGCACCATTCCCAGTGCCTACCTGCCCATTGGGCAGTGTGCCCAATCATGGGCCTGTTGAGACCCTTAAGTGGCCACATATGACCACTTAAGGGCCTCTTCCCACCTCTGCCACAGTTCTGGTGCCAAGTATGAAGCCTGGCACTTTTTACTGTTCAGGCTGGTGGTGGGAAGGTGGGGATACATTCTTTACAGGCCATCTGGGCCCACTGGAGATGACCCGCAAGGTTTTTTTCCACCATGCCACCCCCCTGCCCAGTTTTCCCTTCCCCCAAATTACGAACTACATTTATGACTTGGATGTTGAGACAAACTGTATTGTATGCAAAGTTAGAGAGGAACGAAAAAACAAAACACCACGGATGCGGGAAATCTGCAACAAAAACAGAAAGTGCTAGAAAATCTCAGCAGGTCTGACAGAATCTGTGGAGAGAGAAACAGAGTTAATGCTTCAAGTCCGTATGACTGTTCTTCAAAGCTCTGAAGAAGAGTCATACGAACTTGAAACGTTAACTCTGTTTCTCTCTCCACAGATGCTGTCAGACCTGCTGAGCTTTTCCAGCATTTTCTGTTTATATAGGGAAAGCAAACTGAGGAGGATAAAAAGGGCTGGATTTTTATCCTTGAGGCAGGTAGTAGGAGTTAGGAAAATTCCTAGCTTGGCCTGCCCACCTTGGGAGAATGTGTCTGCAAGGATGGGAATCTCATTGTGGGGGACGGGGGTGGGGGATGGGGGGATGGGGGTGGTGGTGGTGATGATGGCGGTTGCAGGCTGCAGTCGGGTCAACCGATTCAGGAAAAACGTCACGGGGCTGCTAGGTACGGAGGTGGGCTCTTTAAAAGGCCCACCTTGATACTGTGGGAGTTTGTCCCAGTTAAAATAATTAGTGAAGCAGTCCAGCCCACTTCCCTCACATCCCACATCCATGCCACTTCATGCCTCCCACCCACCCCCTATGGCCAAGCTATGCCCTCCCATCCCAAGGTGTGACCCCCACCTACCCACTATTGCTCCCTCATGCCCCATGCCAAACTATGGCACTTCCACGCTCTTCAACAACAATACACTGTATAGAAACAATGAACCCTATAGTGACAGTAGGATGTTTAAAAAGAGTTTTTAATAAAGTCATTCATTGATAGCTTTCCACTTTCCAAAAAAACTCATTTTTACTGCAGCACAATAAAAGTGTAAATAACCTAGACACATTAAAATATCATTAGCTTAAAACGTAAGCACTTGAAATCTCTTTATCTTGTGTAAATAAACTTTGTGAAATTGACAGCATAAATCAGAGAGCCAGAGTTGTCGATCAAGCAATTTTTTCCCTGGGGCTCAGGTGTTTCAACTGGCTAATTGATTTCCGGGCTCTCAGCCAAGCTGCAATGGAACCAGCCAGGTCGGGAGTGCACAGTATGAGCTCATGACCCACACCAGCCCGCACCCTTAAAAAGCACCGCCAAAAATCGGAAATCCTGAATCACAGGTTCATGAATCACGGAATTGGGACCTGCCCGCCATTTTTAAAGGACTCCCGAATCGGCAAAAATCTAGCCCAAAGAGCCTGAAAAGGGATATAGATGGGTTAAGCAAGTAGCCAAAAAATTTGCTGATGGAGTATAATGTGGGAAAATGTGAGGTTGGCCACTTTGAAAGGAAGAATAGAGAAGCAGAAAATTTAAACGGAGAGAGACTGCAGAATGCTGCAGTGTAGAGGGACATGGGTAGCCTTGTACATGAATCACAAAAAGTTAGCATACAGGTACAGGAAGCAATTAGGAAGGTTAAGGAAATGTTGCCCTTTATTGCAAGGGGGATGGAAGATTAAAGTAGGGAAGTTTTTCTACAGCTGTACAGGGCACTGGTGAGACTGTACCTGGAATACAATTTTAGTGCCCTTACTTAAGGAGGGACATATTTGCATTGGAAGCAGTTCAGAGAAGGTTCACTAGGCTGATTCCTCAGATGAAGGGATTGTCTTATGAGGAACGGTTGAGCAGGTTGCACCTATACTCAGGACATAGGGAATAATTTTAATATTCATTCTTATCCTCAACATTTGTGAAGTACAGTCACTCAGTAACAATCTGAATAGTGACTTGTCAGTCCATAAGAGCAATTCAATAGTAACAAGTGACGTTACCTGAATATTTTATGCAGAATCTCACTCTTAACAATGCTAAATTAGTGAAATAAACACTCATTTGTTGATCATGGGAAGTGTGTAAAATTATCATTCGTGGCACTTACGTTTTGGTGTCATCCCAAACAACACAGTGTGGGTCAGATGTTCCCTATAAAAATCAGAATTAAAATATATATATAGTAAATATATATCACTCTGTAGCATGATATATTAGTAGAATAATGGACATGGCATTAAATTAAGTGCCTGGAACAAAAACAAGCGATTCTGGCGGTTTCATAAACTGCAAAAGCACAACTAGAACAGTTCATGAATGTCAACCCTGACCTTTAATTACCTTGGTTAACTATGTGCTCTCTCTTAATCTATGATATATTGTACATTTATCATTTCGCCCTTGCCAAGATGAGAGATGTCAGTGTTCAAAATTGAAATTTTTTTCAAGCTTCGCATCTCATGTTGACAGCAAGTATTCCCATGTTGAGTATAACGCAAATCGCACAGAGGGTAAAACTCAGACAAAAGTGTCCTGACAATGTGTCCCAAACCAAATTGTATAACTACATAATTAGGGCCAGGATTTCTCGGTCGGCGAGCGGGAGGGCAGGGCCCGCTCGCCGACTCGTAAAATGACGTGGGATGACGTCGGGCGGAACTCCCGATGTCACCCAGCCTCCTTTCAATTTTCAGGTCGGCGGGGGTTCAGCCGAATCAGCTGTGTGCCCGCCGACCTATTGAGGCCATTGACAAAGTAATTAACGTGATTAGTGGACCTGCCTGTCCAATCTTAAGGTTGGCGGGCAGGCCAGGAGCCCTGGCGGGCATTGGAAAAAGCATCAAACCTCATCCACAGGCAGGATGAGGTTTCATCTAGGTTTTTAAAAATTTAATAAAAGTGTATATAAAAGTGATGGTCATGTCCCAACTCATATCACAGCGTCACATGAGCAGACATGTTAGGGAATTTTTTTTTCTGTTTTTAAGATTTTTTTATTGTGGAGCCGATCTCCCTGAGGCAGCACTTAGCCTCAGGGAGATGAGTGTGCTCTTTCACGCTTTATGTGCGAAGAGTGCACTCTCAGCTCAGGGAATCCCGCCACCCGCCCGCACAGAGAGCACATAGCGCTTTTTTGCGGACGTCATGCTGGGCGGGCCTTAACTGGCCCGTCCATGTAAAATGGCAGCACGCCCCTGATCGGGGGCACCGATTGGAGGCGTACCTCCATGCGCCCGCTCCTGAACTTCCCCGATGGGGGGAAAATTCTGCCCATGGTTTTTTTATCTACCACAGTAACCATCTTTGTCGCCACCTAGATTATGATTTAAAGCCAATGTGTCACAAATAATAGATACCAATGTAAGAACACAGGAAGGAACATAGAAAAACGATTGCCATTCAGTCCTTCAAGCCTGTTCGCAGTTCAATTAGATCGTGGTTGATTTGTAACTGTTTTAAATGTGGGTTGCGGATGCTGACTAACCAAACTCCTTTCACTTAGGATCCTTGCAGCTATCATAAACGGGGGTTTTGATGCTTTTAGGCCGGATTTTCACCCTCGAGGTGGTTGTGGGATTCGGGAAAATTCCAAGCTCAGCCTGCCCACCTCAGGAGAAAGTGCCTGCAGAATGCACCCCCCTCCCCCCCTCACTAGTGCCTCATGCCCCCAATGCCAAAGGATGCCCCACAAAGAACCACATGCCTCCTTGCCAAGCTATGGCACTTCCATGCCCAGTCGCCTACTATACACTGTATATAAGCAATTAACCCTATAGTGACAGTAGCATGTGTAATAAAATGCTTAAAAATAATTCATTCGTTCATTTTACCATAGCCAAAAAAAGCCCAATAATCCAGACCCTTTAAAGTTTCGATAGCAGAAACTGTAGGCATTAGAAACCTCTTTTTCTTATGAAATTGACAGAAGAGGTCAGAGAGCCAGAGTTGTCAATCAAGCAATGTTTTCTCTGGGGTTCAGGTGTTTCAACAGACCAATGGATGTCTGGGCTCTCAGCCAAAAGCTATTTTTATGAATAAATTACCTTTTTTTAAAGATCTTTTTTACACTTCCTACTGTCCCAATAGGGTTCATTGCTTCTATACAGTGCACAGCTTGAAGGGCATGGAAGTGACATAGATTGGCATGAGGGACCCTGAGGTTTGTTTGGGAGGATATATTTTGATATAGAGGGCATGAAGGTCCATAGGGATTGTTTGGGGGGGAATACCTTAGCATGGGAGGCTTGTGGAGGACTTTTTGAACTTACCTGTCAAAAGGTTACCTCATGCAGATTATGGTTCACGACACCTCTGAGGTGCCGTGGACCACGATTCTTTGAGAAGCTGGCTCGACTCCATGAAAATTGCAGAGGACTAGGACATGCCTAAACCTGCAATGGAACTGGCCAGCCGTTATTATAGGGCTCCCGAGTCATCCTGACTTGCCGAAAATCCAGGTCTTAGTGTGGGCTGCATTCAAACCCAGTTCCCAGAGATACAAGGAAAGATTTGCTAATGCATTTAAGTTCGTAGGCAATGGGTGGACATCTGTCAAATCTGCACTATTAGTGTGTGTAAGGAATGTAAAGTGAAGAATGTTCCCCACCAGACACAGATCTTTTCAATTATATATCATATAACAACTGTGCACACATCAACATGGAAAATAAGCAGAAGCTTCAAAGAAAATTTTAGTAATTATGGTTTTACTTAGTACGTAATGTACCTTTAAGAATAATACGTATTAGTCAAGATCACATGATCTGTAGTAACCAATAGGAGAGTAGCAGGGGTGACCTGAGCAGTCAGTTTAGAGTTGGAGTTGAAAGCACACACATAGTTGCTGCTAAGTACATTGTAAATAAACTTCATGGGAAAAATTTTCCTCCCGTTGTGGGGGAAGTGTGGGAGTGGGTATGGGCGGGCGCACCTCCGATTGGCGCCCCCATTTTACGTGGGCGGGCCAATTAAGGCCCGCCCAGCGTGACACCCGCCAGGAAGCGCCATGCACTCCCAGTGTGGGTGGGGGGGGGAATTCCCTCAGCTGGGAGTGCACTATTTTGCGCATCCGCGCAAAAGAGCGCACAGATCTCCCTGTGGCTAAGTGCTGCCTCAGGGAGATCAGCTCCGATTTAAAACTTTTATTAAACATGTTTAAAAATTTTCCCTGCCATGTCCCCTCATGTGACATAAGTTTTATTGAAACCTTTCTTAAAGATTTAAATACCCTCATGAAACCTCATCCCGCCCGTGGATGAAGTTTCATGCTTTCTCCAAAGCCTGCCAGGGCTCCTGGCCTACCCGCCAGCCTTAAGGTTGGACGGGCAGGTCCATTAAAGTCCTTAATTACTTTTTCAATGGTCTCAATAGGCTGTTGACAGGTAGGCAGGTGATTGACTTGGCTCTGCCCCCGCTGACCTGAAAATGGAAATGACGCGGGGTGACGTTGGGAGTTCCACCTGATGTCATCCCGCGTCATTTTACTTGTTGGCGAGCGGACCCCACCCCGCTTGCTGACCGGAAGATCCTGCCCTATGTTTCCATCCAAGAAGTGTCTACTGATCAACTCTATCATTAGTAGCACAACTCAGCCACCCTACAACAAACTGGCAACGAGGATAGAACAGGATTTAACAGAAGAATTCTAGTTAAAAATAAATCAGCATTGTACTTCGCCCAGTGATTGTAAGTAGCAATCTCCTTTAGAATTGAAGAAGTTATCCCCTCTCAAAATGCCATAATTGGGGGAATTGATCCATTTGAACCAGCCACAGACGATTGGTCTCAATACATAGAATGCCTCACGTTCTTTTCTCAAGCAAATGAGATTACCGAGGAAGAAAAGAGGTGAGCGATCCTCTTGAGTACTTGTGGGAACAAAACCTACAGTCTGATTCGAAGTTTGATGGTACCCAGTGCCCCAGATCAGAAGAATTTCGATGAATTGGTGGACTTTGTGGAGGGTCACTTTCAACCCAAGCCCTCAGTCACGATGCAGAGATTCAGGTTTAATTTTTGAAATACAGCCTCAGATGAGACAATTGCATGTTCTGTGGCAAATTTGAAGCAGCTAACGGAATATTGAGAGTTCGGTATGACTCTGAACGAGTCAGAGATCGGTTAGTGTGTGGTATGAAAGAGGACTTGATTCAGATAAAAATATTGTCCGAAGTGAAACTGGATTTCCAGAAGGCGCTAGAATAGCGTTGGCCATGGAAAGTGCAGTAAGAGATTTAAAAGTAATACAGGGTGCGCAAAATGGTGCCGTCCTCCATATTGGGTGGGGCACCTCAGCTGAAAGTGATGTGAAAAAGTGAGACTCTGCCGAGAAGCGGGAAATAGCCCCCGCTAGCCAAAGAATAAATAAAAATAACTTAGTAGCAAAATCAAAGAATAATTTTAATAGAGGTGGAAACAATCAGTCTTTTAGCAATTGGCAGTTTAAAAAAAGCGAATGTTACTATTGTCTCAGAAATAGACATATGATGAGGCAGTGAAAGGAAAGATTCAAGCAGGATTGTAAACAAAAGAAGAAGCTCAATGAAATCTACATGTAGAAGAACCTGAAACAGCAAATTCAGACATTTACTCATTGTTTAATCTGAAAGTTGGAAAGACAAAACCAATATTTGTCACAGTGAAAGTAAATGGCAAACCTGTTAGAATGGAAGTGGACATGGGAGCTTCCACTACAGTAATTGGGGAACATATCTTCAGATATTTGAATAATGGTGAACATCAATTAAGTTTAGACAAAACAGGCCCCAAGCTAAAAACATATACAGGTGAAGACATTCAAATAAAAGGCATAAGGAGAGTAGCTGTCCATTATTGATGCCAATCGGCAAAGCTACCAGTGTTAGTATTGAGAGACAGAGGACCAAGCCTTCTAGGGTGAAATTGGCTAAGGAAAATCAACCTTGATTGGCCACTGGGATTCTATAAGGAAGCTGGAAGTGTTCCTATTTTGAAGGAGTCTGTAAGGACTCAACAACCTGAAGAAATGCAGGCGGTCTTAAGCCAAAACCTGGAAGAACAGCACAAAGAACTCAAAGAGACCCTGCTTGATGACAGAGTTCGAGACGAGGTGAGCAAAATTCGCAGGGAAAAAGAAAACCTGTTGAAAGGCCTTCAACCACTGCAAGATTCCCTCACGTTAAAGTTTGCACCTCTGGAAAAGTATGAAGAGAAATAATTCAGCAATTCTCTGAACAAACTGAAGAATGAGTTGGCAGGGAAGACACAACCATGTTCAATTTTCCAGGAGGCAGCAAAGAAATACAGAAAAAAGATGGAAGAGCTGAAGAATCAGCTAAATGAAGTCAAAGAAGCTTTGGAAGGAAAAGTCGCAGAATTTCCCATGACCCAGACAGATAATGAAATTTTGGGACACTCAGCCACTGAGCTCAGACAAGTTGAGCTTGCATCTGAGAGAAGTCTGGTCAACAGTGAAGTCAAAAAGAAGGCCCAGATTAAAGTCTATGCTAGAAAAAAGAAGGCACGTGGAAAGAGGCTTTCACAAAGGTGAAACAATTGTTGCACTTGTCCAATCTATTAGTGCATTATGACCATACGAAAGAATTGGTGCTGACATATGACACATCTCCCTACGGAAAAGAGCAGCGCTCTCTCATCGAATGGACGTCGGTATGGAACTGCCAATAGATTACGTATCAAAACGCTCATCACAGCGGAAAAAGGATATTCGCAGGTAGAAAATGAAGGCCTGTCCATCATCTTTGGTGTCAAGAAATTTCACCAGAATATACCTGCCCCCCATTTTACAATTGTTTCAGATCATAAACTATTGCTAGGATTGTTGAGTAAGGACAAGGTATACCACCCTTAGCTCAGCAAGAACACAATAATGGGCTTTAATTCTGGCAGCATACGAATACACTTTCGTAAATAGGCCTGGCAGTCAAATTGTAAACGCCGATGCCCTTAGTCATTTGCCCTTACAAGAAAATGATGAGCATGTCCCAGTTCCACAAGAACTTGTTTTACTGTTAAATTTCTTAGATTCCTCGCCAGTATGTGCTCGACAGGTCAGAGGCTGGACAAGACGGGACCCAGTCCTATCTCAAGTATGAGATCAAGTGCTACATTATTGGTCACAGCAGTCCATACCTATGAAAATGAAACCATACTTCAACAGAAGATATGATATAACCAACCAGGATGGCATCTTATTGCAGGGAGCATGAGTGATAATTCCTCCAAAGGGAAAGGAACCACTTTTAATTGCACTACACAGTGCCCATCATGGAATTTCCTGAATGAAGACTAGGTGTCCTGGAATGGATGGGAAATAGAGAGTTTAATAAAGCACTGTGTGTAATGTCAGAAACTGTAAAAGTTGCTGGTGACATCTCTGTTACGCCCATTAGAGTGGCCAGGTAGACCCTGGGTGCGGTTACACATTGACTACGTTGGACCTTTCCTTGGAACAATGTTTCTGCTCATTGTTGATGCCCATTCAAAATGGTTGGACGTATTTGAGGTGAAGTCGCCAACATCGGCCACTACAATTGAGAAACTACATCAGAGTTTTGCCAATCATAGACTACCAGAAGTAGTGATTTCCGATAAAGGCAGGGCATTTACGAGTGCTGAGTTTCAACGGTTTATCAGCCTCAATGGTATGACTCATGTGAAAACTGCATCGTACCAGCCTTCCTCATACGGACTGGCCGAAAGGGCTGTTCAAACGTTCAAGGCAGGCATGAAAAAGCTAACTGATGATTCCTTGGCAACCAAGCTAACATGCTTTGTTTTTCATTACAGGACTTCCTGTAAGAGTTGAGGATACAGACCTGCAAAGCATCTGATGTTGAGGCAACTCCTGAAAAGGAGGTTCCTGACAAAGAATCTGAAGTTGTGGAGCTGCGACGTTCCACACATACCAGGAAGCTACCTGAAAGACTGAACTTGTAAATTCCTTACCCAGTGTAAATATTATGTTGTCTTGAAAAATATATGTACTTGTAAATATAATATGTATAGCCGAATTAAAGGGAGAGGATTGTAGTAATCATAGCTTTATTTAATGTGTATTGTATCTTTAAAAATAATACTTGTTAGGCAAGAACACATGATCTGTAGTAACCAATAGGAGAGTAGCAGGGGCTACCTTGCAGTCAGTTTAGAGTTGAAGTTGAAAGCACATGCATAGTTGCAAAACAAAAACAAAAATACCTGGAAAAACTCAGCAGGTCTGGCAGCATCTGTGGAGAGGAGCACAGTTAACGTTTCGAGTCCGAATGATCCTTCAACAGAACTAAGTAAAAATAGAAAAGAGGTGAAATATAAGTTGGTTTAAGGTGGGGGGGGGGGGGGGGGGGGGGACGACGGGGACAAGAAGAGCTGGATAGAGGGCCAGTGATAGGTGGAGATAACCAAAAGATGTCACAGACAAAAGGACAAAGAGGTGTTGAAGGTGGTGATATTATCTAAAGGAATGTGCTAATGAAGGGTAGAAAGCAGGACGAGCAAGGTACAGATAGCCCTAGTGGGGGTGGGGTTGGGGGAAGGGATCGAAATAGGCTAAAAGGTAGAGATAAATCAATGGATGGAAATACACTTAAAAATAATGGAAGTGGGTGGGAAAAGAAAAATCTATATAAATTATTGGAAAAAACAAAAAGGAGGGGGAAACATCGGAAAGGGGGTGGGGATGGAGGAGAGAGTTCATGATCTAAAATTGTTGAACTCAATATTCAGTCCGGAAGGCTGTAAAGTTCCATTGAATGGTTCTGTTGAAGGGTCATTCGGACTCGAAACGTTAACTGTGCTCCTCTCCACAGATGCTGCCAGACCTGCTGAGTTTTTCCAGGTATTTTTGTTTTTGTTTTGGATTTCCAGCATCTGCAGTTTTTTGCTTTTATCTACATGTATAGTTGCTGCTGAGTACATTGTAAATAAACTTAATGTTTCCACCCAAGAAGTGTCTGCTGATCAACTCTATCATTAATAGTACAACTGGACCACCCTGCAAAAATGAACTCAAAAATAATCCTGAATATATCTATGACAGGTAGGGCTGAAATTTTTAGATCACCCTGTGACCAGGATCAGAAGCTGGCAGGAGCTAAAACTAACCCTGCCGAATGGTGTGCAAATTCCCTGGCTCTAGCCCACCCCTGGGCCATTTCTACAGAGGAGGGATGTGTGGCCGGCTGAGCCCCTGCTTGCACATGGCAGGTAGCTTCAGGGCACCAATTAAAGGAGACAGACTTGGATTTTCCAGTCAGCCTCCAGGATCCTGCAAGTGGTAGCAGGGGTAGGGGCATTTTGGTGCGTAAAAGCTCTTTTGCTGCTGCTTGGGTGTTGCAGTAGCCTCAGGCTGAGCAGTAGGGGGCTCCCAATCAATGGTGGCCTAGCTGCCAAAAGCTATTTTTTAACTTAAATTTAAAAATGTTGGAGACAGAGTGCCTTTCATCTTGATGCATCTTACTTACCTTTCATTGCAGCCTGCTGCTCCTTTCAAGATGCAAGGCCTCTGATCAGCCCTCCAGTTTTGGTAGCCTGCCTGCCATCCTTAATTGGATGGCAAGCATGCCCTCTAGCTATTAATTGACTACTCGAGGGAAAATTAGAAATCGGAACTGTTTATCATGCAGTACCAGGTCCTGACCCACATTTCAGCCTGCTATAGAGTTCCATTCACTAGAGCAGCAGCATTAGGTAGGAGCCGGATGGTATTGAGTTTCATCTGTGAATGCAGACATGCAAGCATTGGTTCCAAAAATGATCATTGTGTGAAACATCATGATCATCTTGTATGCAATGGATATCCCATTGCTCATTTTTCTAACACATAGCTTTGCAAAAGGAGCTTTCTTTATGTGCAATAATAATTTGATGTCACAGTTATAATCTCATTCACATCCAATATTATGGATGTGTCTGACATCACATCCCAATATTTGAACATCTCTTATCACGTTGAAAATTCTTGGCTCAAATGCAGTTTCTGAAATCCACCATTCTGAAATCCTTTTTTTCCCAATTTTGCCTTCTCCAAAGTAATTGCATTGTACTCAGGTATGTGTCTAAGCTCTGGTAGCCTTCCAATTTATTACCAAGATGTCCATTCTTCAAGACAATGCATGTTGGCAGCCTAATCAATAATTGGGAGACACCAGAGCAGAGGCCAGTCCAGTCTTCACCCAACACCCATACAAGTACTTCCTGACAATAGGTAAGAGTGCTAAGCGTTGTGTATTTTTCCATTTCCCCTGATGGATACTTGAGACAATTGCAGTCCCAGTTGCTGTCCTAAAAATGTCAGCAACTCTGCTTGCTGTTCTGCTGTATAGGGTGGGTGCAATGTTAAGTCACCCATCAGAATTAGCAGCACTTTCCTGCTGCTAATGCTTTATGGTGGCACCAACAGAGTTACAAATGCATGAAACCATTCATTGATTAAATAAGTTGAGCCTGTCCTGTTTACTGAAGCTAATAATCAGTTGGATTAATTTATTGAACAATTTTTTCTGTGTTTGAGACTCACCCTTGGATACATAACATTTCAATTTCAGATTTTAATAAAAGCACTGTTTTCAATGTGCACTTCAATTGAAACAAGCTTTCTACTATTCCTTTACTAATGGTTCAAAGGTTCTTTTAAATCAATGTTTTATAGGGGTAAATTGTCATTGGGTTTAGGAGGTCAGTAATAATGCAGATCCAAATGTAGTTGAATGTGATAACAAAATTGCTTACGTTAATGAGATGAGACAACTCTACAACAATTGGTTCTGAGGCCTTGGGCTGTGGCCTTACTGTTACTGCCAGTACTTTGGAATTTATTGCCATCGACTTTCTGGAAAAGAGAAATATTTAACATGTGTAAATTAACAAAAAAATGGCAAGCAAACTTATTCCGATACTGTCAGGATTAGGCCTAATGCCTGCAATGTAACCACACACAGGTTGTGTTACAGATAAGAAAGATAACAGATCTGCAAAAGGAGAACAATCTGATTCATTCAAGATCCCAGTCCATTGATGGTGTATTTTACCGAAAGCTAGTGAGTTTCATTATGCATCTGACTCATAGAAGACATTGATGTAATGAAATTATTTAAGCTACATTTAAAAAAAATATCAGGACAAGTTAATAGCTTCATTCTGTGTAATTTGCCAAGGTAGTAAGCCACTGTGCATTCTGTCCTGTCTGAGAATTTGGGATTTCAAATGTAGTAAAGCAGGGGCACATGATTTCTCCATGTTTCTTTGTTGTGTATTGGCTGGCATGTTCACTCTTGCCACAGCGTTCATACAGTAGAAGTTTGAATTCACTTACACTTGTCTACACATCCAGTTCACTTGCTCGCAAACAATTCACTTGCACACGATTAATTTACAGATATTCAGCAAGTTACTCTCTCTGAATATGTTGCATTCATTCACCAGGGAAAGGAAATATTTATTCGTGAATTGCTTCTTGAAGATAACTGGACATTAGAAGTGCATGTTCAAGAAGACATCAAGCTGATCGGACAAGCTCTTGGCAGCAGCAAACAAGTGCAGCTTCATCATTAGCCTCAAAAAATAGAGGCCATGTACCAGTTAGCATAGGGAAAACCTTGTACTCCAATCTTAATCCTCATTAACAGTAGAGCCACTTTGACTCAATTTACTTCTTTTTGGAAATGTGCACTCTAACCCTGCACTTATTAATAAGAAAATACAAACCACATAACAAAAAAGATATTTGTAGCATGGTTTACATGAGTGTAACCTGTCATGATCACATGGCAGCACCAGTGTTAGCTGGAGTGCCAAATCTCAATAATGCCATAGGAAATGCTCTCACTGCTGTTGTTAAGGGTTTGGTATGCAACCTTACAGTTGACTTCAAATTACTTTGAGAATAATTTTTAATGATTGAGAGAACTCATAGATGTCCAGCAGTCTGTGCTCACACATATCAGGAGACTTTGTGAGGAGCTGCCTTTCAACAGTTTGTGACAGGATCAAACAGTCCCAGTCATGTCAGCTAGTTACCTACCTGGCAATAGGTATCATAAAGTGAAATTGTATTTTGCATTTTTATTAATGTTGCAAACTATTTTTTCTGGGTGGCAGAAAATTGCAATGCAACTATGTCTTTACCAGAATTGACTTTCCCAGCCAAGCTTTCTCATGATGCATATGTTGCTGAGGATGTTTTCTTGTTTGATTGACTATTTGTTCGCTTATTACAGTGCTGTGACAGGGGATAGATTAACTATTATTTTATCAAGTTGGAGGAATTTGTCAGCAAGCACTGATGTCTGTTTAAATTCGGTGATGGGGAAACTTCGAGAAACAATAATTTGGGACAAAATTAATAGCCGCATGTATAAATGCGGGTTAATTAAGGAAAGCCAGCATGGATTTCTTCAGGGAAAGTCACATTTAACTAACTTGCTGGAGTTTTTTGAAGAGTTAACATAGAGGGTTGATGAGGGCAGGGCTAAAGATGTGGTGTACATGGACTTCCAATAGGAGTTTGATGCAGTGCTATACAACAGACTTGTGAGCAAAGTTATGGCTCATGGAATAAAATGGACAGTGTCAACATGGACATGGAATTGACTGAGATGCAGGAAAGAGAGGTTAGTGGTTAATAGATTTTTTTGATCTGGAGGAAGGTTTGCAGTGGCGTTCTCCAGGGGTCGGCGTTGGAACCCTTGTTTTTCCTGATGTAAAGTAATGACCTAGACCTTGGTGTACAGGGCACAATTTTGAAGTTTGTGGGTGAAAGAAATCTCAGAAGCAATGTGAACCAGTGTAGAACTTCAAAAGGACATAGACAATTTGGAGGAATGGGTGGACTGGTGGCAGATGAAGTTCAATGCAGAGAAATGTGAAGTGATTAATTTTGGTAGAAACAACATAGAGAGGCTGTATAAAATAGGGGATACAATTCAAAAGTGGGTGCAGGAGCAGAGGGAACTGGGTGTATATGTGTATATATCATTGAAGGTGGCAGGTCAGGTTGAGAGAGTGGTAAATAAAGCATACAATATCTTGGGCTTTATAAATAGAGGATAGAGTACAAGAGCAAGGAGGTTATGTTGAATTTATATAAGTCACTCATTCAGCCTAAGCTAGAGTATTGCGTTCAGTTCTGGGTGCTGCACTAAAGGAAGGGTGTGAAGGCATTGGAGCGAGTGCAGAAAAGATTCACGAGAATGGCTCTTGGGACGAGGAACTTCAGTTGTGAAGATAGATTGTTCAAGTTAGGACTGTTTTCCTCAGAGAAAAGGAGGCTGTTAAGAACAATGTATAACTTGAAGTTTAATTTAGATTTGTATTTGTGAGTTAAGAAAGGTGAAACATGGTTATAGTTTCATTTAGAGATTTTTTTATGAGCTGGGTGCCAGGAAGTTTCAAGGCCCTATTTGTATACTTTAATTTTTAATGAGGTTTTATAACCATTGAAGTGAAGACAGAAGTTACAAAGGGGTTAGTAGTTTAGTGAATTTAGAAAGAAAAAATAAATTAGAAAAAACTGCTGTTGCCTAGCAATGTTGCCCAGGCACACACAGAGAGACAGGGAAAGACAGAAAGGCAGTTCAGACAGTGTGTGGATACCAGAAAGTAAAGGCAGATAGTTTAAACTCTCTAGTAAGAAATCCTGCAAAGACTGCTGGGGAACTGAGTTTAGAAACTCACGTGATTGCTCTGAAGTTGAAGTAACAATCTGAGCTTAGAGTGCAGTTCTTTTGGGGGGTGTCTCAGGGAGAGATATCAGCTGAGGAAAAACATCTAGTGAATGCTGAGAAATCCACCAGAAGAAAACCGTTTGAAACTGAGCCAGCCCAACCCTTGGTGTTGAGATAGTGGTAAATTTTCACTGGGGTTTTGTGTCTGTCAGGGTATTGCTGGGATAAAAAGGAATCATGTGAGTTTGAACTATTTTATGGGGCTTGTATTGAAATCTTTCCAACCTTTTTGTCTAGTGTAATATAGTTCATTGTTTTCTTGTTTAGTAAGTGTTTTATTTGTTGTGTTAAAAGTACACTGGCAGGCTCTTGTGAATATGTTCAGTAGCTAACATCCATGGTTTCTGAAAAATAAAACAAAATTAGGATCTACCAATCCAGGTTTCATTCTGAGATCTGACTTGTGTATTAACATCAGTTGGGATCATAACAAGTCTGAGAGAAGACTTGATATAGATATTCAAAATCATCAACAGATAGAGAGAAACAGTTCCTATTCATGAAAGGAGCGAGCATGAGAGGGCACAGATTTAAAGTAATTAGTAAAAGAAGCCGTAGTGATATGAGGAAAAACTTTTTCATGCAGTGAATGGTTAAGGTTTGGAATGCACTGCCTGAGAGTGTGCTGGAGGCAGGTTTAATTGAAGCATGCCCTGTGCAGGATTATGGGGAGAAGGCAGGAAAATGGCACTAAGTGAATTGCTTTCTCGGGGAACCGGTGCAGACACAATGGACCAAATGACCTTCTTCTGCAATAATTCTGTAATTCTGTGAGCACTAGCTGAAACTCCACATCTCCCTCCAAGTCTTTATCCCAACTATATACATATTCCTACATCTCACCTCAAAGCCTCAGACTTCACAGGGTTCATCTCTGTGGTGCTTTTACCAATATTCCTGACCTGGTCCTGATTTTGTTTTCAGGTTGAGGATGAACTGCACTTTGTTGTCATTTGACAGGAGTGTATTCCACTTGGGTGGTTGTAGAGTTTCTACTTGTTTTTCTTTCCTTGTATCCATCTGGTTCTAAATAGTAGGTTTCTTTTCCTATGACTCCTATTTCCTATCAAGGCTCTTCGGTTTCATCTGATTTTTACCTGGTCTGTCTCAATTCTATAAGATCTCAGTTGTGGAGATCTTTCAATTACAATGCCTTCTTTCCACTGATCTTGTATCCACACTCTCTCCCCAGGCTGGAGCACTTTCAAGTCGCATGCTCTGTGCAATTACGAGCTTGGCTGTCTCTTTGTTGCTCCTCACGTTTTCTAACTTTCTCACGATCAATGAGGTAATGTTAGGTTGTATTGCTTGCTGTAGAGCTGAAAGTTGTGTTACATAGAAACATAGAAACTAGGAGCAGGAGCAGGCCATTTGGCCCTTCGAGCCTGCTCCGCCATTCATTATGATCATGGCTGATCATCCAACTCAACAGCCTGCCCCTGCTTTCTCCTCATACCCTTTGATCCCTATCGCCCCAAGAGCTATATCTAACTCCTTCTTGAAAACATACAATATTTTGGTCTCAATTACTTTCTGTGGTAACAAATTCCGCAGGCTCACCACTCTCTGGGTGAAGAAATTTCTCCTCATCTCAGTCCTAAATGGTCTACCCCATATCCTCAGACTGTGACCCCTGGTTCTGGACTCCTCCACCATCGGGAACATCCTTCCTGCATCTACCCTGTCAAGTCCTGTTAGAATTTTATAGGTTTGTATGAGGTCCCCCCCTCATTCTCCTGAACTCCAGCGAATGTAATCCTAATCGACTCAATCTCTCCTCGTATGTCAGTCCCGCCATCCCAGGAATCAGTTGGGTAAACCTTCGCTGCACTCCCTCAATAACAAGTACATCCTTCCTCAGATAAGGAGACCAAAACTGCACACAATATTCCAGGTGTGGTCTCACCAAGGCCCTGTACAATTGAAACAAGACATCCCTGCTCCTGTACTCGAATCCTCTGGCTATGAAGGCCAACATACCATTTGCATTATTTACCGCCTGCTGCACCTGCATGCTTACCTTCAGCGGCTGGTGTACAAGGACACCCAGGTCTTGTTGCACACTCCCCTTTCTCAATTTATAGCCATTCAGATAATAATCTGCCTTCCTGTTTTTGCTACCAAAATGGATAACCTCACATTTATTCACATTATACTGTACCTGCCATGCATTTGCCCACTCACTCAGCTTGTTCAAATCACACTGAAGCATCTCTGCATCCTCCTCCCAGCTCACCCTCACAACCAGCTTTGTGTCATCTGCAAATTTGGAGATATTACATTTAGTTCCCTCATCTAAATCATTAATATATATTGTGAATATCTGGGGTTCTAGCACCGATCCCTGTGGTACCCGACTAGTCACTGCCTGCCATTCGGAAAAAGACCCGTTTACTCTTTGTTTCCTGTCTGCCAACCAGTTTTCTATCCATCTCAATACACTACCTCTAATCCCATGCGCTTTAATTTTACATGCCAATCTCTTATGTGGGACTTTGTTGAAAGCCTTCTGAAAGTCCAAATGAATCACATCCACTGGCTCCCCCTCATCAACTCTACTAGTTACATCCTCGAAAAATTCCAGTAGATTTGTCAAGCATGATTTCCCTTTCATAAATCCATGCTGACTCTGTCTGATTCTGCCACTGTTTTCCATGTGCTCAGCTATTAAATCTTTTATAATGGACTCTAAAATTTTCCCCACTACTGATGTCAGGCTGACTGGTCTATAATTCCCTGTTTTCTCTCTACCTCCATTTTTAAATAGTGGGGTTACATTAGCTACCCTCCAATCTGTAGGAACTGTTCCAGAGCCTATAGAATCTCAGAAGATGACCACCAATGCATCCACTATTTCTAGGGCCACTTCCTTATGCACTCTGGAATGTAGATTATCAGGCCCTGGGATTTATTGATCTTCAATCCCATCAATTTCCCCAACACCATCTCCCTGCTAATACTGATTTCTTTTGGTTCCTCCCTCTCACTAAACCCTGTGTTTCCCAACATTTTTGGTATGTTATTTGTGTCCTCCTTTGTGAAGACAGAGCCAAAAAATGTATTTAGTTGGTCAGACATTTCTTTGTTCCCCATTATAAATTCCCCTGTTTCTGACTGTAAGGGACCTACATTTGTCTGCAACAATCTTTTTCTCTTCACATACCTATAGAAACTTTTACAGTCAGTTTTTATGTTCCCTGGAAGCTTACTCTCGTGCTCTATTTTCCCCTTCTTAATCAATCCCTTGGTCCTCCTTTGCTGAATTTAAACTGCTCCCAATCCTCAGGTCTGTTGTTTTTTCTGGCCAATTTGTCTGCCTCTTCCTTGCATCTAATACTATCTCTAATTTCCCTTGTAAGCCATGGGGCAGAATCTTCTGGCTGGTGTGCGGGTGGGAGAGCCCGCACGCCAGCGCTTAAAATGTCATGCGCTGACGTCGCGAGAGCGTCCCTATGTCAGTGCGCGGCATCGCGATATTTCAGTCGGCAGGCGCGCTATGCAGCGGGACGCGCGCCCGCCATTAATTAAAGGCCTTGTTAAGGCCCTGAACTTGCCAATCGTCGATGATTTTGAGGGGCCCGTGCGAACGTCGGCTCGGCGCACAGGCCCAACGGGCAGGCGGGTAGGTGATTTTTTTACAAACCTCATCCAGTGGTGGGATGAGGTTTGATAGCGGTTTTAAAAACGTTTAATAAAGTTCTTCTTTATTTCATTAACATGTCCCATCTCGTGTGACATTTTCACATGAGGGGGACATGTTAATGAATTTTTTATTGTTCTATTTTTTATCTTTGCCAGCCTTTCAGCGATCTCCCTGAGACAGCACTCTGCCTCAGGGAGATGTGCGCATTCTGATAGTTGGGGAATTATCCCCCCCACCCCACACAGGAACTTAATTGGCCCACCCACAAAATGGCGGCGGGGCCCGTTTCGGCAGCGGCGATCGGCTGCCTACCCGCCGCCGAGCCGGTGGGGCCCACCCGCCCGCCCATCAAGGGCAAAATTCTGCTCATGGTTTGGCCACCTTTCCTGTTTTACTTTTGCGCCAGAGAGGAATAAACAATTGTTGCAGTTCACCCATGCGCTCTTTGAATGTTTGCCATTGCCTATCCACTGTCATCCCTTTAAGTAACGTGTTAAGTGTTCTCAGCCACCTTCCCATCAATTGTTCTGATGACGAGAATCTATCTTAGTAGTGAGGTTCTGTAGCTAACAAGGGCTAGGTTAATATCTTCATTCTATTTAATCAATTCCTTGATTGTTCAAACTCCTGTTTCTGCGTCTCCATTTGACTGAGGGTATCCAGACGAACTAGTCGCATGCATCAAACCACGTTCCTGCACAAAGTTTTGAAACAGTTCATTAGTAAACTGAGGACCATTGTCTGACATCACAACGTCCAGGATGCCATGCGCCATGAAGGTTCTTTTTAGTGATGTAATGACTGCCTTTGCCGTGAGGTTGTACAGTCCACTCACTTCGTACCATCTGGAGTATTAATCAATGACGATGATGAAAACTTTGCCTCTAAACTCAAACAAATCCATTCCCAGGCACTGCCATGACCTTGAAGGAAAAGTGAAGAGTGCCAGTGATTCACTCTGCTGTTGGGATATTCTCTGCACACATAAGGCAATTTGTGATTAACTCTCAAATGGAGTGACTGATGCAGGCCACCAGACTGACTGATGGGCTCTTCCTCATCATTTGGCTGTTCCCAAGTGAACTTGATTTTTTTTCTTCATTCTTTCATGGAATGTGGGTGTCACTGGTCTGGCCAGAAGTTGTTTCCCATCCCTACTTGCCTTTGAAATGAATGGCTTGCCAAGCCATTTCAGAGGACAGTTAAGAGTCTACCACATTGGTGTGGGTCTGGAGTCACATGTAAGCCAGACGAGGTAAGGATTTTTTAAAAATTCATTCATGGGAAGTGGGCATCAATGACTAGGTTAGCATTTATTGCTCATCCCTAATTGCCCTTGGGAAGGTGGTGGTGAGCTGCTTTCTTCAACCACTGCAGTCCATGTCATGTAGGTACATCCACAGGGCTGTTAGGAGGGAGTTCCAGGATTTTGACTCAGCAACAGTGAAGGAACGGCGATATAGTTCCAAGTCAGGATATTGAGTGGCTTGGAGGCGGACTTCCAAGTGGTGGTGTTCCCATGTGTCTGCTGCCCTTGTCATTTTAGATAGTAGCGGTCATGGGATAGGAAGATGCTGTCTAAGGAGTCTTGGTAAGTTCCTGCAGTGCATCTTGTTGATGGAACACATGCTCCCACTTTGCGTCAGTGGCAGAGAGAGTGAATGTTTGTGTTGAGATGCTAATGAACCAGGTTGCTTTGTTCTGGATGGTGTTGAGTTTCTTGAGTATTGTGGGAGCTGCACTCATTCAGGCAAGTGGAGAGTATTCCATCACACTCCTGATTGAGCCTTATAGATGGTGGACAGGCTTTGGGGAGTCAGAAAATGAGTTACTCCCCACAGGATTCCTAGCCTCTGACCTGCCCTTGTAGCCACAGTATTTATATGGCTAGTCCAGTTCAGTTTCTGGTCAATGGTGAGCCCCAGAATGTTGATAGTGGGAGGTTCAGCGATGGTAATGCCATTGAATGTCAAGGAGCAATGATTAAATTGTCTCTTGTTGGAGATGGTTATTGCCTGGCACTTGTGTGGCGCGAATGTTACTTGCCACTTGTCAGCCCAAACATGGACATTATCCAGGTCTTGCTGCATTTGAACAGGGACTGCTTCAGTATCTGAGCGAATGGTGCTGAATATTGTGCAATCATCAGCGAAAATCCCCACTTCTGACCTTATGATGGGAGGAAGGTCATTGATGAAGCAGCTGAAGATGGTTGGGGCAAGGACACTACTCCGAGGAACTCCTGCAGTGATGTCCCAGAACTGAGATGATTGACCTCCATCAACCACAACCACCTTCCTTTGTGTTAGGTATGACTCCAACCAGCGGAGAGTTTTGCCCATGATTCCGACTGATGCCAATTTTGCTAGGGCTCCTTGATGCCACACCCAGTCAAATACAGCCTTGATGTCAAGGGCAGTTACTCTCACCTCATCTCAGGAGTTCAGCTCTTTTGTCCATGTTTGAACCAAGGCTGTAATGAGGTCAGAAGCTGAGTGACCCGGGTGGAACTCAAACTGAGGGTCAGCAAGTAGATTATTGCTAAGCAAGTGCCGCTTGATAGCACTGTTGATGACCCCTTCAATGACTTTATTGATGATTGAGAGTAGACTGATAGGGCGATAATTGGCCGGGTTGGATTTGTCCTGCTTTTTGTGTACAGGACCTACCTGGGCAATTTTCCGCATTGCCAGGTAAATGCCAGTGTTGTAGCTGTACTGGAACAGCTTGGCTCGGGGCGCGCAAGTTCTCGAGCACAATTCTTCAGTACGATTGCCAGAATATTGTCAGGGCAGATAGCCTTTGCAGTATCCAGTGCCTTCAGCTGTTTCTTGATATCACGAGTGAGTTGAATTGGCTGAAGACTGGCATCTGTGATGCTGGGGACCTCTAGAGGAAGCCAAGACAGATATTCCACTCAGCATTTTTGTTGTAAATGTTTCAGCCTTATAATTTGCACTGATGTGCTGGGCTGCTCCCTCATTGAGGATGGGGATATTTGTGTCCTCCAGTGTGTTGTTTAATTGTCCGCCGTCATTCACGGCTAGATGTGGCAGGATTTCAGAGTTCAGATCTAATCACTGGTTGTGGAATCATTTAGCACTGTCTATCGCTTGCTGCTTATGCTGTTTGGCATGCAAGTAGTCCTGTGTTGTAGCATCACTAGGTTGACACCTCATGTATAGGTGTATCTGGCGCTGCTCCTTGCATGGCCTCCTGCACTCTTCGATGAACTAAGGTTGATCGCCTGATCGAAAGAGTAGGGGATATGCAGAGCTATGAGATTACAGATTGTGTTCGAGTACAATTCTGCTGCTGCTGATGGCCCACAGTGCCTCATGGTTGCTCAGTCTTGAGTTGCAAGATCTGATCGAAATCTAATCCCATTTAGCACGACGGTAGTGCCACACAATACAATGGAGGGTATCCTCAATGTGAAGACAGGACTTCATCACCACAAGGACTGTGCGGTGGTCACTCCTACCAACACTGTCATGGACAGATGCATCTGTGGCAAGCAGCTTGGTGAGCATGAGATCAAGTATGTTTTTCCCTCTTGTTGGTTTGCTCACCACCTGCCACAAACCCAGCCTAGCAGTTTAGCTAGATTCGGCCAGCTCAATCAATAGTTGTGCTACCGAGCTGCTTTTGGTGACATCTTGGTGATGGACATTGAAGCCCCACATCCAGAACTCCATCTGCACACTTGCCACCCTCAGTGTTTCCTCCAAGTGGTGCTTAACATCCAGCAGTAATGATTCATCAGCTGATGGGAGGGCTGTACCTGGTAATCAGCAGGAGGTTTCCTTGTCCATGTTGGCCTGATGCCACGAGACTTCATGGGGTCCAGAGGACTCCTAGGGCAACTCCCTCCTGACTGTATACCACTGTGCCCCCACCTCTGTTGGGTCTGTACTGCCAGTGGGACAGGGCATACTCAGGGATGGTAATGGTGGTGACTGGGACATTATCTGTAAGGTATGATTCCATGAGTATGACTATGTCAGACTGCTGTTTGACTAGTCTGTGGGACAGCTCTCCCAGTTTTGGCACTAGACCCCAGATGTTACTCAGCACGAATTTGCAGGCTCAACAGGGCTCCCTACCTGGCAGTGGAGCAGAAGCAGTTTGGGAGTCTGGAGCAGCATGCAGGACATTCTTTTGGGGGATATTGAACAGCCAGAGGTTGTGGTCCACGTTGGGTCCATTGACATAGACAGGAAAGGGGATGGCGTCCTGCAAGCAGATTTTAGGGAGTTAGGAAAGGAATTAAAAAACAGGACCTAAAGAGCAGCAATCTCAGGATTTCTCCCAGTGCCACTTCCTAGTGAACATAAAAATAGGAAGATTGAGCAGTTTGAAACGTGGCTGCAGAAATGGAGTAAGAGGGAGGGCTTTAGATTTCTGTGGCATTGGCATCGGTTCTGGGGCAGGTGAAACTTGTACAAGAAGGATAGGTTACACATTAACAGGACTAGAACTAATACCCTCATTGGGAGGTTTGCTCAGGCTGTTGGGGAGGGTTTAAACTAGATTGGCAGGGGGATGGAAATCTGAGGGGAAATTCCGAGTGCAGAGGAGAAAACCTGACAGTGGGAAGAAGTGAAGTATCAACTGAAATCGAGGCTATATCAGAGAGTAGTATCAAGATAGATAGAATACTTGGAAAGTTTGATAGAATCAGAGTAGGCAATAGTAAGTCATAAGTAAGAAAATCTAAAATGGCTAATGTGCATGTGTATGAGCGCACAGAGTGTGGTTAATAAGATTGATGAGCTGCAAGCACAGGTTGACAAACGGAATCATGATATCATGGCTATAACAAAGACCTGGCTCAAAGAAGGGCAGGACTGAGCGTTAAATATTCCTGAGTACAAGGTATTTAGGAGAGACAGGAAAGGAAGAAAAGGGGGTAGGGGGAGGGCCAATATTGATTAAAGGTGACATTACAGTACTGGAGAGAGAGGATGTTCCAGAGGGGTCAAGCATGGAATCTCTGGCTAGAGGCAGTGAATGAAAAAGGTGCAACAACATTGATTGGTGTAGTATATAGACCACCAACGAGTGGAAGGGATGTGTAAAAGCAAATTTGCAAAGAAATTATGGAGATGTGCAAGAAGTATAGAGCAGTCATAATGGGGGAGTTCAATTATCCAAATATAGACTGGGATAGGAATAGTACAAAGGGACAAGAGGGGCGAGAGTTCCTGGAATGTGTTCAAGATAATTTTCTGCAGCAGTTTGCTTCCAGACCAACGAGAGCATTTGCAATTTTGGACTTGGTTCTGGAGAATTAGTTGGCTCAAGTGGATCAAATATCAGTGGGAGAACCTCTTGGTGATAGTGACCATTGTATCATAAAATTTAGGTTAATCATGGAAAAGGATAGGGAACAATCCGGAACAGCGATAATTAATTGGGGGAAAGTTAACTTTGACGGGATGAGGATGTATTTGTGTTGAGTGAGTTGGAATCAAATGTTGGCAGAAGAGATGGTGGCAGAACAATGGGCCGTCTTCAAAGAAAAAATATTGCAGGCAATGTCAAAGTATATTCCCTTGAAAGGGAAAGGTAAGGACAAATAAACCCAGAGCATCCTGGATGATGAGAGAGATAGGGGTAAAGGTGAAAAGGAAGAAATGTGTGTATGACAGATGTCAAGTCGAAAATACAATGGGGAATCAGGCTGAATGTATAAGGACCACAGGGGAAGTGAGGAAACTAATAAGAAAAGCAAGGATAGAGCATGAAAAGAGGCTCGCAGCAAACATAAAAGGGAATCCCAAGGTCTTCTTTAAGCATGTAAATAATAAAAGGGTGGCAAAAAGAAGAGTGGAGCCAATTAGGGACAAAAAAGGGGCTTGCATGTGGAGGCTGGAGAAATGGCACAGGTATTGAATGAGTGCTTTGCAGCTTTGTAAAAGGAAGAAGATGCTACCCAGGGTGAGGTGAGAGAGGAGGTAATTAGAACTTACAATTGAGAGGAAGGAGGTGTTGGAAAGGCTATCGTTAGTTAAAATAGATAAGGTACCAGGACTGGATGAGATGCATCCAAGATTACTGAGTGAAGTGAAAGTAGAAATTGCAGAGGCACTCGTGATAATCTTCCAGCCTTCCTTAGACACAGGGGAGGTGCCAGAGGACTGGGAATTGTGAATGTTACACCCTTGTTCAAAAGGGGGTGCAAGGATAGAGCTGGCAACTACAAACCAGTCAGTTTGACCTCAGTAATAGGAAAACTTCTGGAAACTATGGTACGGGATAAAATCAGTAGTCACTTAGACAATGCAGAGTAATTAAGGAAAGTCAGCATGGATTCATTAATGAAAAATCATGTTCAACTAACCTGCTGGAGTTGTTTTGAGGAGGTAACAGAAAAGGTTGATAAGGGAAATGCTGTTGATGTGGTGTAAATGGATTTTCAAAAGGCATTTGATACAATGCCACACAACAGATTTATGAGCAAGATCTAGGTCATGCAATAAAAGGGAAAATAGGCACTTAGATAAAAAATTGGCTGAATGAAAGGAAACAGAGTAGTGATGGTTGTTTTTCAGATTGTAAGGTTTGTAGTGAAGTTCCCCAGGAGTCAGTGTTGGGACCTTTGCCCTTCCTGACAGATATTCATGACCTAGACTGTGGTGTGCAGGGCACGATTTCAAAATTTTCAGATGATATGAAGGTTGTAAATATTGTCAACTGTGATGGGGATAGTCTTGAACTTCAAAAGGACATAGACATGTTGGTGGATTGGGTAGACAAGTGGCAGATGAAGTTCAATGCAGAGAAGTGAGGTGATACATTTTGGCAGGAAAAATATCGTGAGACAGTATAAAACAAAACGAAAGCCTCTAAAGGAGGAACAGAGGGACTTCAGTGTACAAGTACATAGATCATTGAAGATAGCAGGGAATGTTGAGAGAGCAGTTAATAAAGCATATAGTATCTTAGGCTTTATTAATAGGGGCATTGACTGCAAGAGTAAGGAGGTCATGCGGAACTTGTTTAAGGCACTAGATAGGCCTCATCTGGAGCACTGTGTCCAGTTCTGGCGCCATACTTGAGGGAGGATGTGAAGGCATTAGAGAGAATACAGGGGAGATTCACAAGAATGATTGCAGGGATAAAGAACTGTAGCTGTGAAGATAGGTAGGGACTTTTTTCCCTGGAGAAAAGAAGGCTGGGGGGAGACTTGATGGAGGTATTCAAGATCCTGAGGGGTATGGATAGCGTAAATAGTGATAAACTGTTCCCACTAAAGAGAATATCAAGAACTAGAGGGCACAGAGTCAAAAGAATTGGCAAAAGGAGTAAATGTGCTGTCAGGAAAAATGTTTTCCCCAGAGGGTGGTTGGAGTCTGGAAAAATCTTCCTGTAAGGGTGATCGAGGTATTCAAAAGGGAATTGGATTGCTACCTGAAAAGAAAGAATGTGCAAGCTTACGGGGCTAAGGCAGGGGAGTGGCACTAGGTGGAATGCTCTTTCAGAAAGCCAGTGCAGACTCCATGGGCTGAATGGTCTCCTTCTGCAATATAAAGATACTGTGATTGTCATTTCCGCTGCCTCGGTCGATGCTGGATGGTAGGTCCGGTTTTGTTCCTTTCTGACTTTCCAGCCATATGATACAACTGAGTGGCTTGCTCGGCCATTTCAGAGTCAACCAATTGCTGTGCTCTGGAGTCACATGTAGGCCAGAAGGGTGGCGGATTTCTTTCCCTAAAGAAAAGGCATTCATGAATCAGATGGGTTTTTATGACAATCGGCATTGGTTTCATGGTCACCATTAGATTTTGAATTCCAGATTTTTATTGGATTCAAATTCCACCACCTGCCCCAAGCATTACCCTGGGTCTCTGGATTACAAGTCCAGTGACAATGCCAATATACCACCCATTAATGGGTCAAATGGGTTTTTATAACAATCAATGATGGATCCATGGTCACCATTGCTGAGACTAGCTTTATATTTCAGAATTTATTAATTGAATTCAAATTCCACCAGCTGCCAAGGTGGAATTTGAACACATCCCCAGAGCATTAGCCTGGGCCTCTAAATTACTTGTATAGTGACATTACCACTACTCTACCAACTCAGCATATTTGTTAGAGAATGTCAAGTTGAAGTGTCGTAGGGATGACTAATCTGTTGTTAAAAACTAAGAAATCGTCAGTGATTTTGAGATGTTTTCTCTGAACTACTGTTGAAGTACTGGGTTGTTAGGAGTATAATCAGTCATCCATTCTGGCAATACTCTTTTATTTGGATACATTCATCATTTGTTGTTTTGCTTGCTTAATCCCTTGTAATCTCTTTTCCGTGGCTGGTAATTGTTTCGTAATGAACAAAGTGTATGCTTCCACTTTCTCAATAAAATTTAAATCTTCCAGTTTGACTCCTTCCATTGGTAATCGATATAATGCATCTGCTGACACCTGGTACTTCCCTTGAACATACTCAGTAACTGAATCATATTTCAAGAGTCTAAAACGTTGAATTCTAGGCGGAAATCTTGCAATTTCCTTTAAATTATGAAGAGTGACTAAAGGTTTCTGGCCTGTTTCAATTTTAAACCTTAATCCCATGACATAATCAGATAACTTCTCGCAAGCCTAATGCTTCTTTCTCAATGGTTACGTATCTTTTATATGTGTTTATGAGAGATCTTGAGGTGTAATAAACTGGTCTTCTTTGTCCATCTTTTTTAACTTGAAACAGCACTGCACCCAAGTCTGTAGTTGATGCATCCGCTGTTACAATTGTTGGCAACTCTGGACTGTCGTCTGCTAGAATTTCTGGTGAAGTTATGAGATTTTTAATCTTGTCAAAAGCATTTTGCTGTCCACGTTTCAGCACCAACTTGTCTCAATAACTGTCAAAATAGCTCATTGATTTCTGCCAAGATTGATGGGAAATTGTCTACTTGATCGATCATCCCAAGGAATCTTTGTAATTCTGTGATGTTTTAAGCTGTGGGAACTCTCCAATGAAGGTGGTTTTCTGTGGGTTGGCAGTAACTCCTGAAGTTTGCACAATGAACCCTAAAAATTTTATCATAGGCTTTGCAACTTCATATTTGTCATTCAATGTCAAACCTCCATCTTGTAGAACTTTGAGGACTGCTCTCATTCGATATTTATGTTCTTTCCTCTATGAACCGTGTTTCAGAATGTCATCCATATGACACATTACTTCCTCCATGCCTTCCAGGGTCTGAGCCATTGTTCTTTGGAATATCTCAGGTGCAGAAGCAATCCCAAATGGTAACCTGTTAAAGCAATAACGACCAAATGGGTGATAAAAGTAGTTAGACATCTGGATTCTTTGTCCAGGGGCAACTGGCAAAAAACGCTGTTAGCGTCCAATTTTGTGAAGAGGGCGCATTTTGCTAATTTGGCAAGTCTTTCTCATCCACTTAGGCCATCAGGTGGATCTCGCACTCTACTGACTTGTTTAATTGAGTCATGTCCATGCAGATTCTAATTGAACCATTAAGACTTTGTAGTGTGGCCATTCCAGAACATCACATCGTTGGTATGGTTATTGGAGGGATAGCTACTTGTTGTAACATGTGTTCAATCTTGCTCTTGACTAAGAGTAGGTGAGGGACATTCCTCACTGTGAAGCAACATATAGGTTTAGCATCCACCCTTGGTGTTACATGATATTCTGTCTGCAGCTTTCCTAACCCTGAAAATAGGGATGGAAATTCATTTCTGAATATATTACTGGACTGCTTGTCAGTAATTTCATTAACCTTGTAAATCAGCCTCAACTGCAAGCATGCTTTTCTGTTCAATATGATGACTCCTGGTTCTGTATAAAATATAGGGGTTCAATCATTTCTTCATCCTTGTTTCTAAATCTTGTCAAGCGTTGGCCTATCAGTTTCCGTGTAGTCCCTCCTGGGCCTTGCAACTGGATGGAGGATAGCTGTAAAGTGATATTTTTAAGCCACTTTACTTCATCAGATAATACTGAAACACTTGCCCTAGTATCTGGCTTGAATTCTGTGGGGTGACCATCAACTTCTAACTTAATGCTCCAATAATTATTTTGTGTTTTGTTAACTTCTCCTAGGAAGGTTATTTGTTTTTTCAGTGGCTCTTCTCCTTCTTGGATTTTATTTGGCCTTCTTATTTTCTCGTTCTTCCTATGAACTACTTGTATTTTAGATCGGCAGACATTTTTAAAGTATCCTCACTTTCTACATTTAGGGCACTCTGCTCCCCCTGCTGAATATTCTTCACGCTTGTGCAGGGTTTAGCTGCTACAAGAGCATTTCAAGATGGCGGTTGGTACGATTTTTCCAGATTTTGCAGACTTCCTAAGCTCGGTTTGTCATGCTATTTACACTGCCTTTGTGAGAATTAAATCTTCCCTCTAACCTGAAGAGATCTGATAGGGTTTCATCTAAGTCCCCAACTACTCCACAATCATCTCTAAGGATCCCGTAGTCGCAATTCTCCGTGAGTCTGTACAGGTCATTTATAAGTGTATCCATGCATTCATCCAGTCCATTCATGTTCTGTCTGCTGTCATGGCTCTGCCATGTGAGTGCTTGGCTGCCTCTATGGAAAAGGTGGCGGCCGCCTTTAAGGCCCAGGTCCAACAGAACACACAGTGGCTGCTGGATATGCGCTTGGACCTGCACTCAGTCACTGTAGCCATTGGTTCAGTGCAGCAGTGGCTAGGTGAGAGGAGTGGGCACCTCAATCTCCCTCCAGGTACCCCATCTTCTCAAGGAGTCAGGAAAATGCCATCGTGCATCCACAGGGAGGAGGAGTGCCAGCAAGGCACCCCAGGGGCTTCGTCCCAGAATACTCCATGCTCAACCTCCCCTTTGCCTGTGACCCCATTGGCTCCAGAAGGTCAGGTCGAGGAGGGTGTACCTGCACCTGTGCAGGAGACCCTTAGCAGCCTGGGGCCCTCTAGGCCTTGGGCCACCAAAGGACACCCACTAAAGCCCCCACAGTCAACAGGTCATAGCAGTCAGCAGGCTGACTGCACCTCAGCTTGAATGTCGGGGCTGCACCTAGATGTAGAAAAAGAAAAAGAGGAAGAAATTTTGAAGGCAGATAGGTGGCACAGGCGTCCAATCACTGTATATACGATTTACATTTCTAAATATACATTTAATTGCAATGTATTTAAGTTTGCTATATTCTCACTTTGCTGCTGGTGGCTGCGATGATTGTAGGGATTTAAGAACATAAGAAATAGGAACAGGAGTAGACCATTCAGCCCCTCGAGCTTGTTCCACCATTCAATAAGATGACGGCTGATCTTCTTGTGTTTCAGTTTCCACATTCCCATCTAACCTCGATAATCTTTGATTCCCTTGCCTAACAAGAATCTATCTACCTCTGCCTTAAAAATATTCAATGATCCTGCCTCTACCACCTTCTGAGACAGAGTTCCAACGTCGCACAACCCTCTGAGAGAAAAGAATTCTCTTCATCTCTGTCCTAAAAGGGCAACACCTAATTTTAAAACAGTGCCCCCTAGTTTTGGACTCACTCACAAAGAGGAAACATCCTTTTGATGTTCACCTTGTCAAGGCCGTTCAGGATTTTGTATACTTTAATCAAATCACCCCGCATCCTTCTAAACTCCTTGGAAACAAGCCCAGTCTGTCCAACCTTTCCTCATAAGACAACCCAACCATTCAAGGTATCAATCTAGTAAACCGCTTGGAACCACATCCAATGCTGTACATCCTTCCTTAAATAAGGAGACCAAAACTGCACACAGTATTCGAGGTGCAGTCTCACCAATGCCCTGCATAACTGGAGTATAACATCCTTACATTTATGTTCAATCCCTCTCGTAATAAAGGATAGCATTCCATTAGTTTTCTTAATTACTTGCTGTACCTGCATATTAATTTTTTGTGACATGTACTAAAACACATAGATCTCTCAGCACCTCAGAATTATGCAGCCATTCTCCATTTAAGTAATACTCTGCTTTATTGTTCTTCCTGCCAAAGTGAACAACTTCACATTTCCCCACATTAAATTCAATTTGCCAGATCTTTGCCCACTCACTCAACCTATCTATATCTATCTGCAACCTCCTCATGTCCCCTTCACAACACTTGAGGGCATTGCACTGTTCCCCATCATATTCCGACGATGTGGTTCTATCAATACACCATTTGTTGTCTCAGGTCATCAATAGTGTCATTACTGAGTATTCCGACTTGAGTATGTTTAAGCCTTGGTTGTCATTCGTGGATGTGCATACCAGGCATGCAGCAGGCAACCCAGCAGGTATAGCTCACCCGACTTTTTGTGCCCTCTGAGAATGCTGCCTGAACAGCGTTTGCAGTATGTCCTGCAGTGAGGAGGATGCTAAAACGCCTCAAGAGGAGTTAGACAGGTTAAGTAAGTGGCCAAGAACATGGCAGATGGAACATGAAGGTCAAAAGCATCAGACTGTGGTCTGAGGAATAGAAAACAGTCTTTCCTAGATGTTGAGATAATGAGAAGTGTGGGCAGCCAAATGGACCTGACTGTCCTTGTTCAAAAGTAACTGTTAGCTAACATGTAGGTGCAGATAGCAAATAAGGAGGCAACTGGCAATTTGCCCTTAGTTACAAGAGGAATTGAGTAAAAGATTAAAGCGGTCTGGCTGCAGTTGACTACAGCCTTGGCAAGATCTCACCTGGAGTATTGTCTGTCCTGTTCGCCTCTTTAACTAGGGAAGAATAGCCCTCCCATCAAGTGATTACAACCAAGATTCACCATACTGATTCCAGGGACTGTGGGATTGTCCTTCAAAATGAGAGTAAGGAGAATGGGCCTGTATTCTCAAGAGTGTAGAGGGCTGAGGGGGTATTACGTAAAGCATAAAGACCTGTTATAGGGCTCTGCAGGGTGGATGCAGGAAGGATGTTTCCCTTGGCTGGGGTGTCTGGAACAAAGGGACACATTCTTACAGTAAGAGGTAGGCCATCAAGGATAAACGTGTCGGAATTTCAACATTCATAAGGTGGTGAGCATTTGGAAGTCTTCACCCCATAGGGTAGAGGAAATCCTGTTATTGACTATACTCACCAAGTAGATCGTTAGATTTGTAGTTAAAGATCTGGGATGCTGGAGGATACAAACCAGCACATTGCCTCCCTCTCTCCATTCCTCCCTCTGTTCCTACTTCAACCCCACCGCTCTAGCTGCCCTCGGTCAACCTGAGTTGCCCTGTAGCACAGAGTTTACTGTAGCTCCCGGTCTTGCTGGATCTTAATGTTATGAGGCCCATGAGTCAGAACCTGCTGCCATGTGGGCTTCACCATAGAGAGGAGAATAGACCTGAGCATGGTTCTCATCCAGTTGATACATGATTATTAGGGTGTCCCTATAACTGTTTAGTTGACCAATTGTGCTCACCATGAACTCTACCCAGCCAAAGCAATCCTCTTCCCACTTAAAAAAAATGATGCTTCAGACATGCCCGACCACTTTCTACTGTCCCCCACCACCCACCAATTTACTCCCATCGCCCTTCACCCACCCAACATAACCATTATTCTCCTATCTGTAATCCTTTACCCTCCCTCCATTACCCTTGAGCCTATAATCACCCTCCACATGCCTTCTCTCCCCTTCTAGTCTACAGTTGTTACTGGCTCCATGCCCACACTGACTCCTGTTGTAAGTGCTACCTGTTTTGTCCGGTTGAGTGACTTCCCCCATGAGACCATCCGCTACCAACCATGACCTGAACCTGCTACACTATCACATTCCACTCACCCCTTTCACTGTGACTGGTCCGTTTGTTGCCCAGTGCCCTCAGTTCAATCCCCAGGGCTCCACCATGGACAGTACCAACCCCACCTCTTAGGACCATATCCCTCCAACCACCCCTGCACAGAAACCCCCTCTTCCATCCAACCACAGGACCCCCGCACCCAACATGCAAGGCCCAGCCCTCCTTCCCACATTCCCTTTCTGCCTCCTTCCCTGCCCCAGACAGTCTGGCTTTCTTCCCTGGGCAACCTCCTAACATGCCTCAGCCAGTTTGGCTTCCTTCCTCTGACACCTTCCTAACATGCCCCAAACAACCTGGCTTCCTTCCCTGGACACCATCCTCCACTTAGCATGCCTCTCCTGTCTAGCCTCTGCTCTGCCCTTCCCCCTTTAGCCGCCTCCAATGTCCAGCCTCCACTCCAACCTTCTTCTTTAGCCTGCCTCCCCTGTCTAGCCTTTGCTCCACCCTTCCCCCCTTATCCTGCCTTCCCTGATCAGCCTTCGCGCAGCATGGGCCCACTGGCACCCGATCTCAGTCAAGAGGTAAACATTTCTGAGCGGTCCACAAAGAACGCCAAGGCAGCAGCAACTCACTTCAAAGTTCAGCAAGAAGTGCATGTCACTTGCATTCGTAAATGTGAATGTCAATTTTCTCGCTAGCAGAGAACTCTTTTAATGAGCTGGCATGACATGCAAATACATAAAGAAGGGCTTCCCGACACTGTTCATTGGGAAGCTTGACCTGCCTTTAATGTCTGAGAACTTAATTGCAAAAGTTAATCCCACTATTGGAAAACTGATTTTTGTCCTCCCACCAAATTAAGATCACCCATCCACCAAGCTTCCCGCTGCAGGCAGGCCCAGAAGAGTCGGACCATAGGGTGAGAATACTCACTGTGAGCAATTGCACAGAAAGTATAATATGAATTGACGCCATTGATGCCATTCCTCTCAGAAATTCAAGGACATTTTGTAATGAGAATATCTGATGAAATTAGAATGTTGCATAAGTCAGGCTATTTTATTTTTGAGTGAAGCTCAACGCAAACTGGAGGAACAGCACCTCATCTTCCGACTAGGCACTTTACAGCCTTCCGGGCTGAATAATGAGTTCAACAATTTTAGATCATGAACTCTCTCCTCCATCCCCACCCCCTTTCCGATCCCCCCCCTTTTTTTCCCAATAATTTATATAGATTTTTCTTTTCCCACCTATTTCCATTATTTTTAAATGTATTTCCATCCATTGTTTTATCTCTACCTTTTAGCCTATTTCCATCCCTTCCCTTCACCCCACCCCACCCCAACTAGGGCTATCTGTACCTTGCTTGTCCTGCTTTCTACCCTTAATTAGCACATTCCTTAGATAATATCACCACCTTCAACACCTCTTTGTCCTTTTGTCTATGTCCAACTATCACTGGCCCTCTATCCAGCTCTACCCGCCCCCCCCCACCCTCCCCCGCCCCTTTAAACCAGCTTATATTTCACCTCTTTTTTATTTTTACTTAGTTCTGTTGAAGAGTCATATGGACTCAAAACGTTAACTGTGTTCCTCTCCACAGATGAAGCCAGACCTGCTGAGTTTTTCCAGGTATTTTTATTTTTGTTTTGGATTTCCAGCATCCGCAGTTTTTTGCTTTTATTTTATTTCTCATTTGTTTATCTCAATTTCAGAATATTTTTCATTTACGATTCTTTCACTATTTTAAGTAATTCATTGTTTGAAATGCTTCAAAACTTGCAATTATGAAATTCTAAATATGAATGGTATTCATTTAATACTAGTTTTTAATCCCCTTTGTTCTCTGCTCATTAAATTGCATGAACCTGAGCTCTATTGGCCACTGTGAACTAATGTCATAGTTCATATTATTAGAGGTATAGAGTTTTAGTTTTAGAAATTGAATTTTAAATTGTAAGTTCATCAAGAGGCTGGCAAACCACACAAACTTAAAATAATTACAAATCAAAAGTTTACTGGACAAAATCAGAGTGAAAGGGTGAGAGTCATAAAACAGCAGGTGGCCTTACTTAGCGAAAGAACTAGAGACATGACATCTGCAGTTATTCCAGTAAAATATATAAGCTAGTCATGTGGTTTCCCCAAATTTAAGAAAGCTTTGGAATTAAAATGTAGTTATTTGCATTTTTATCCATAAAGATGGCTGGAACATTGAGGGATTCTTTGTTTTTGAGTTTAGCTCTGTGAATTGAGTTGGGGCATAGCCAGGAGGCAAGATTGGTTGAGAGAAGCAGTTAAAAGACTGTGTCAGTTTTGGGTCTTATGTAGCTTGTAGCTCCTTGGAAATTGAGAGATAAAGCCAGACCTAAAGCTGAAGTAGAGTAAATGCTTTGTCTATGACAAAGTCTACGACTGGGAGCTCGTATTCAGAATAAGACCAAGTTGGAAAGGGGAGAATCGACTGGATGATTTGTTTAGCTGGAAGCTAAAGAAAGAAATATACAGTAATCCTCTCAATAAATAGCAGTTAACCTTGTTACAGTTGGAGTTCTAGAAGGAATCAGCTTGGTTGTAGTTTGGTTGTAGTTCCCATAACAATGGGCTATGGGAAACCAAGGATTTTTAAAAAATTCATTCACAGCATGTGCGCTTCGCTGGATGGGCCAGCATTTGTTGCCCATCCCTAGTTGCCCTTGAGAAAGTGGTGGTGAGCTGCCTTCTTGAACTGCTGCAGTCCATGTGGTGGAGGTACACTCACAATGCTGTTAGGAAGGGAGTTCCAGGATTTTGACCGAGTGACAGTGAAGGAGCGGCGGTATATTTCCAAGTCAGAATGGTGAGTGACTTGGAGGGGAACTTCCAAGTGGTGGTGTTCCCATCTACCTGCTGCCCTGTCCTTCTGGATGGTAGTGGTTGTGCGTTTGGAAGGTGCTGTCTAAGGAGCCTTGGTGAATTCCTGCAGCGCATTTTGTAGATGCTGCTGTGCGTCCATGGTGGAGGGGGTGAAAGTTTGTGGATGTGGTGCCAATCAAGCGGGCTGCTTTGTCCTGGACAGTGACAAGCTTCTTGAGTGTTGTGGGAGCTGCACTCATCCAGGCAAGCGGGGAGTATTCCGTCACGCTCCTGGCTTGTGCCTTGTAGATGGTGGACAGGCTTTGGGGAGTCAGGAGGTGAGTTGTTCGCCGCAGGATTCCTAGTCTGTGACTTGCTCTTGTAGCCACAGTATGTATGTGGCTAGTCCAGTTCAGTTTCTGGTCAATGGTGACCCCTAGGATGTTGATAGTGGGGGATTCATGATGGTAATGCGACTGAATGTCACATGGATGGATAGATTCACTCTTGTTGGAGATGGTCATTGCCTGGCACTTGTGTGGCATGAATGTTACTTTCCAATTGTCATCCCAAGCCTGTGTATTGTCCAGGTCTTGCTGCATTTGGACATGGGCTGCTTCAGTACCTGAGGAGTCGTGAATGGTGCTGAACACTGTGCAATCATCAGCGAACATCCTCACTTCTGACCTTTTGATGGAAAGAAGATCATTATTGAAGCAGCTGAAGATGATTGGGCCTAGGACACTATCCTGAGGAACTCCTGCAGTGATGTCCTGGAACTGAGATGATTGACCTCGAACAACCACAACCATCTTCCTTTCTGCTAGGTATGACTCCAACAAGCAGAGAGCTTTCCCCTTGATTCCCATTGACTCCAGTTTTGCTAGGGCTCTTTGACGCCACAGTTGGTCAAATGCCACCTTGATTTCAAGGGCTATCACTTTCACCTCACCCCTGGAGTTCAGCTCTTTTGTCCATGTTTGAACCAAGGCTGTAATGCAGTCAGGAGATGAGTGGTCCTGGTGGAACACAAATTAAGTGTCAGTAAGCAGGTTATTGCTAAGCAAGTGCCACTTTGCTAGGGGCACAGAAAGTTGTGGAGCACATACCTTCAGTACTATTGCTGGAATATAGCCAGGGCCCATGGCCTTTGCAGTATCCAGTGTCTCCAGGCAGTTCTTGATATCACATGGAGTGAATCAAATTGGCTGAAGTCGGGCACCTGTGGTTCTGGGGACCTCCAGAGAAGACCGAGATGGATCATCCTCACGGCACTTCTGGCTGAAGATTGTTGCAAATGTTTCAGCCTTATGTTTTGCACTGATGTGCTGGAAGCCTCCATCAATGAGGATGGGGATATTGTTGGACCCTCCTCCTCCAATGAATTGTTGAATCGTCTTATACCCACAGTATTTATATGGGTAGTCCAGTTCAGTTTATGGTTAATGGTAACCCCCAGGATGTTGATAGTGATTCAGTGATGGTAATGCCATTGAAATTCAAGAGGTGATGGTTAGATTCTCTCTTGTTGGAGATGGTCATTGCCTGGCACTTGTGTGATGCGAATGTTACTTGCCACTTGTCAGCCAAGCCTGGATATTGTCCAGGTCTTGTTGCATTTGTACATGGATTGCTTCAGTATTTGAGGAGTAGCGAATGGTGCTGAACATTGTGCAATCTCTAATTAATTTCTAATGCTTTAAGGTACTGCGAATAAGTCACAGGGGGGCCCACGCTGGAGCTGTGTAATTCTGAGTTGTGAGCTCAGCAAAGAAATTGGAAGATCATTGAGCCAAAAGCTATAGGAAGGACCCTCATGAAATATTGTACCTTGGCAAATAGCTGAAGCACTGAATAGAAATCAGACTGCATTCCAGATAGCAGTTATATACTGTCGAGTTGGCTAAGGAAAAGTGAATGAACCTCAAAATTTATGCAAGGTAAGGAAATTCTTGGGGGGAAATACAAAGTAGAACAGAGTTTATTGTATAAGTTTTATGAAGCTATAGTGTTAAGTTAATAGTGCTTAATTTGTTTAATTCTTTTTGATACACAATAAGTTTTTTTTGCTTTAAAAATGTGAAATCTTGTGGTTTGGTTCTGTCGATTAATTGCTGGTTAGTCGGATTTCTTTTTTAAATGTTAACGGTCCCTAACTGCATCATAAAATCACAAATTTAACATTCTCATCCTTGTTTTCAAATTTCTCCATGGTCTCTCCCCTCTCTATCTCTGTAATTTCTTCCAGTCCTACAACCCTCTGAGATTTCTGTGCTCCTTTCATTCTGACCCCTTGTCAGAAAATTACCCCCAATTTTAATTGCTCCTAATTTTAATTGCTGCCTTGGCCCTGGAATTCCCTCCCTAAACTTCATTGCCTCTCCACCTGTCTTTCTTCCTTTAAGACTTTCCTTTAAATCTATCTCTTTGATTAATTGCATTTGGCCATTGCCCTAATATTACCTTATGTGGCTTGATACTTAGGGATGAGTTTTCCACACTTGCCACTGGCGGGACTCGTGGCAGGTGGGGGGCACAAAATTTGGAGTGATGTCGAAAGTCAGTTTCCCATCAGGGGGAAATTGGTTTGGAATTTTGTTCTCCCGGCTTAAATGATGGGTTGAGTTTCCTGCTGATCCGTGGCAGGAACTATATTTACATCTCATGAATGCTCATTAAAAACGCAACCTGTTGGAATCACGTTCTCACCCTAAATTTAAATGCCCCGCCAACGGATAACTGGAAACGTCTGTTTCATGACCATATAAAAGTGCCATTCATCTGGCAACCTTCACTTCATTAGCGACTTCAAAGTAAGTAGATGCTGCTTTTGCCTACCTTTCACAGTGATGCTGCGAGATCTCAGTGCTTTTATGAGGTTACGCTAGGGCTGCTGCATGGGAGGCAATACTAGTGGGGAGGGGGAAGACAGAGGCATGATTAGGGGAGAATGAGTGGAGCCAGGGAGGCACGGGATTGAGACAGAAGCATGACTGGGATTTGGGCATGGGAGTGAGTGAAGCCAGGGAGGTAAGGGGAAAAGTCAGGGACATGATTGGTTGGTGCGGGTGGCGGGGAATAAGTGGAGCATAGAGGGGAAGACTGGAACGTAGACACATGACTTGATGGGAGGAGGGTTGTGGGGGTTGTCAAAGGTACAGAAGATGATAATGTGAGACCGTCCTGGGGCTGAGGACACACTGTCAGGGGCAGAATCAGAAGACAGTCCTGGGGCTGAGGCCACACTGTTGGGGGCAGAATCAGGAAACTGTCCTGCGTCTGAGGCCACACTGTCGGGGGCAGAATCAGGAGACTGGGGCTGAGCGGGCCATAATAGAGGACTCTGCATGGCATGTATGTCTTGGTCCCAATCCTGGTAGAAGGAAGGCCTCTCTGGACAGTGATGGTCGGGCACAGCATGCAGTACAGGGTGTGGTCAGTGTGCCACAGAGATTGGTCCTAGGGGTTTGAAAATCATTTTGGGAAGCAGATGGCACAGTCACGGTCAGGGGTGCATCTGCATCCTGTAAAACTGGTAACTCGGGCGGGGGGGGGGTAGTTTTGTAAGGTCTCATGGTTGGGGGGGCGGAGTGGTGGTGTCCTGGAAAGTCATGCCACATGTGGCCTCAAGGAGGGGAGGGGGTCAGGTCAACATAAGGCATGAGGCATGGAAACATCAACAGAAAAGTGTTCCATCGGGAGGACAGGAATATTAACATGAATGAAGATTGACTCCAGAGAGACAGGGGGAGGCAGGAGAGTGATCGGAGGGAGGGGAACTTATATGTGGTGAGGATGGAGAAAGATAGGAAGGACTTATAATGTAAGAGGGGGAGGCTGGAAGCTGGCCTCAAAAGGAAACTGAAGCACTACCATCTTGACTCGGATCTCGAATGACACAGTGGCAAATTAAGTTTTTTTAAAAATTGCCCAGGGAGGAACCAACAACTGTAATTTTGGGCCAGTTGAAGGGGCACCCTAATTTTCAAGTCAACTCCTGCATATTATGGCTCAGCTGAGATCTGTTAACATGTATCTAATGCTAATTGAAGCAGTTTGGCACCTTAACTCATGGCGTGCATTCACGTGAGAATCCATTAATGACTGGGGAACTATTTGATTTGGTCTGACTGCGCACATCTCAGTAAGTGATGCATGTAAAGAGGGAAAGGGATGCAAACAATGAAGATGCCATGGCTGTTGTACATAAGCATCAAGCTCTAGACAACATGATCATTTCAATGGTCTTGTCTCCCAGGCCACAATGGTTGCAGTCATGAAATTGGGGCTAGGCTGGGACAGTGTCTAGGCTAAAGGAGGCAGGGTGACAGTAACCTGATTGAGGGTGAGAGCACATGGATTTATTCAGCATATTCAAAGCTCCTTAGTGAATGTGCAGTCACGTCAGAGGGGGATGCTCAGTCACCTGTGAACTTTCAGGATATGCATCAACTATAAGGGGTGGCCTGGGGATGACATATCAGAAATGAGGGCAGGCCTAAGGCTCCACACTGGCCTCGTGAGGTGCCAACTGGGGAGGACGTTCCAGGGTAAAGTTCTATCATCTCTCATTTCTATTTGTCCACAGATACAAGAAAGAATGTAGAATGCTGGCTACAAGCAATGCTGCCTTCTTGACTGCTCTGATGCAAGTGAGGAGAAGGTCCCATTGCTGTAGGGCACAGCTCAGGAAGCAGCATTGCCCTGAGGATCAAGAGCTTGTGAGGGCCGAATAAGAACCATAGGCTGCTGACAAGGGATCACATCCATGGGGGTGTTTGGCGTGACCAAGGGTCTACAGAAGACATCTATCATGCATGGGAATGAGCAAGAAACAGTACTGTAGACACCTGCAATTGTCAATGGATGTGGCGGATCATATCTGCCACACCTTCAGTGAGGATCTCACTCCGCACGGGCTGGGAGGCCATCCAATGCCGGTTGTGCTGAAGCCAACTTTCAGCCTCAACTTTTTTGCCAGAAGATAGTTCCAGGGTTCCCACTAGGGACCTCTGCAGAATATCGCAATTGTCTACTCATAAATGCAAAATGGAGGTCACCAATGCCCTTTTCAATAAGGCCCACAATTACATCCAGTTCTTCATGGATGAAGCCAGCTAGGCTGCCAGTGGGATTTGCAGCAATCTCTGGCTTCCCACAAGTGCAGTGTGCCATGGACTGCACGCATGTGGCCTTAAGAGCCAGTGAGATTTATCAACAGAAAAATCTTCCACTCTGTCAACGTGCAGCTGACCTGTGATCGCTGAAAGCAGATTATGCAGGTTTGTGCGAGGTACCCTGGGAGCTCACACGACTCTTACATCTTGAGTCACTCATAGGTGCCACAGATCTTCAGGGACCCTCAGTGCATTTAGGGTTAGCTCCTCAGAGATAAAGGGCACCCCAAAAGATGTGGCTAATGACACCCGTTCAGCGGCCATAGAGTGCTTTAGAGGAGAGGTACAATGTGGCACATACTGCAACACTGTCCTTAATTGAGCAGAAATTGGCATGTTGAAGATGCGATTCAGATGTCTGGACTGATCAAGTAGCACTCTCCAGTACTCTCCACAGAGGGTGTCCCACATCATTGAGGTGTGCTGTGCCCTACACAACCTGGCGCTATAAAGGGGTGAATGAGATACCACATGAAAATATGGAGGAGGTGCATATCTCCTCGAACGAGGAGGACATAGAAAGGGATAAAGTTGACGAGGGCAAGGATGATGACACCTCACATGAAGAGGCCACTGCACGGGCATGATGGCCACTGCTTAATTAAGCAGACAATTGGCATGTTGAAGATGCGTTTCAGATGTCTGGACTGATCAAGCAGCACTCTCCAGTACTCTCTACAGACGGTGTCCCGCATCATTGAGGTGTGCTGTGCCCTACACAACCTGGCGCTGCAAAGGGGGGAATGAGATACCACATGAAGAGATGGAGGAGGTGCATATTTCCTCGAACGAGGAGGACACAGAAATGGATAAAGTTGAAGAGGGCGAGGATGATGACACCTCACGTGAAGAGGCAATTGCATGGGCATGATGGCCACTGCTGGAATGCATTCGTGGTTACAGCGACGGTGTGCAGTTCCAAGAGCAAATCCAGCAGAAACTGAATGTTCTGCTGGACCAGGGTCTCCACGGCAGGTGCTAGCCTTCCAATGGTGACTTCAATGCGCTCTCATGCCGGAGCCATGAATTCGAAAGAACGTGGATGGACTCCTCCATCCTTCATTCTAATCTGCTGTCGGCCTCTGATAAACCTGCCAGCTGTCCCCATGCCTGTCTCCGCAGCTCCAATATTTCTCCGAGGGCTGATTCCAGAGGCTCATCATTGGACTCTGACTCAGCAGGGGTCTGGTCTCCAGCAGTCCTCCGAGTGTTGGAGACCTTGGTTGTCAATGTCTCTGTCTGCTATGAACCCATGATTCTGAGGTACTCACCAGATAGTGACTGCGAGCCTGATCTAGAACATGGTCCCACCAAAGTGTGTGTATCTGCATTGGTCGAGGGTGCAGGTGAATGCAGTGCCGGGTAGTCTTCAGGTGCCTCCTCAGCCTCCTTATCCAAGGTTCTCTGGAGGTGGGGCTGATGCACTGGCTGGCACTCTGCCTCTGCCTTTTCTTGCTGGTGGCTGGAATAGAGAAAAGAGATAATTAGTCATTAGCTAAACAGGCACCCACATTATAGGTCACTCACAGTCATTGTCTGCCTGTGGCCGATGAGTAATTGATGAATTGATGAACCCTCACTGGCTTGTTGGGAGACGCCGATCTCACCTTCTGCGCAGGAGCGGTCCCTGTACTCTCCACCGAGCTGTGCTGCCTGCTCCTCGTAGGGGAAGAATGGCCTCAACTCTGGCATGCCCACTCTGGTCTGGGATCTCGCCCTTTTGTTGTGGGAGATCTTGTCCTGCATAAAGACAGATAGATTGAGCATCAGATGAAAGAGAAGATCATAAGCATGCATGCCTGCTGTGTGTGCTGAGTCCTCACAAGTAAGCACTGAAGGCACCACTTGTGCAGGATGTTACATGAGATGATGATGTTAGAGTGTCTGTCAGATAATTAGTGCTGATATCCCTTCTGCTGGTACTATGTGAGATCTCTGTGGACTGTAACCCTTCGAATACCTGATGCCCTAATGAGAGTGTGAGTTTGGAGTGAGGAGAAGGTTCACTTACCCTGGCCGAGAAGATGACATAATTCATCCTCTCCGTGCACTGCAGGGTGCTCCTTTTCTGTGGTCCTTATGTGCTGAACTCCCTGGCGACCTCCCCCCCAGGCCGACGTGGTCAGGTTGGTGGACCTCCGGTTCCCACCCTGAGGATAGAGAACCTCCCGCTGGTCATGGGTTGCTTGGAGTCTCTCCAGAGAGGCCTTGCTAAACTGTGGAGCAGAGGGTATATTTCTTTTGGGCGCCAGGCTAATTTATACATTCAGCTCACACTTGTCTTGCAGTGAGTGAATGTGAGTAGGGGTGCCGTTTAAATATGGCGTCAGGACCTGCGACCCCATGTAATGACGGGGTGGATGAATCCCTGCCCTTCCCACCAGGAGCTCCTCGCTCATGCATAATTAATGAGTTGAAAAGCAGGTGATCTGGCACGAGAGCCTGCCCCTCCACCCAGCAGGAATCAGGCTGAGATCACTCGCCACTACACTCAATCAGCGGAAGGAAAAATTCCACCTGAAAAATTGCTTTACATCACTCTTGTGAAGTGACTTGGGATGGTATACTAAGTTAAAGGTGCCATATAAATATAAGTTGTTGTTGTTGAAAAAGAAATTCACAGCAAAATCTTGCACCCTGTCGACCATGATTAAGTGGAGCTTTTTTATAATTCATTCACGGGCTGTGGGCTTCGCTGGCTGGGCTAGCATTTATTGCCCATCCCTAGTTGCCCTTGAGAAGGTGGTGGTGAGCTACTTTCTTGAATCGCTGCAGTCCATGTGGTGTAGGTACACCCACAATGCTGTTAGGAAGGGAATTCCAGGCTTTTGACCTGGCAACAGTGAAGGAACGGCGATTTATTTCCAAGTCAGGATGATGAGTCACCTGGAGGGGAAATTCCAGGTGGTGATGTTCCCATGTATCTGCTACCCTTGTCCTTCTAGGTGGTAGTGGTTGTGGGTTTGGATGGTGCTGTCTAAGGAGCCTTGGTGAATTCCTGCAGTGCATCTTGTAGTTGGTACACACTGCTGTTACTGTGCATCAGTGGTGGAGGGAGTGAATGTTTGTGGATGTGGTGCCAATCAAGCGGGCTGCTTGTCCTGGATGGTGTCCAGCTTCTTCAGTGTTGTGTCCAGGCAAGTGGGGAGTATTCCATCTCACTCCTGACTTTGTGCTTGGTAGATGATGTACAGGCTTTGGGGAGTCAGGAGGTGAGTTACTCGCACACAATTCCTAGCCTCTGACCTGCTCTTGTAGGTGGATGGCTCTCTGTACTGCCAGTAACAATGAAAAAATCAAATAACGTGCTCTTGTGTTAAAATGCTTTGAAAGCAATGTAATCCTTCTGACTTCAACAATTTAAACATGCTAAAGATTTTTGAGCTTGGTGATATAATTTGGTGCTTCAGTTCCAAAGAGAGCTGTGAAAGTCAGCTTCTCATCAATCTTGTTCGAGGTGGCCAAACTCTGTATCCACATATCCATAATCCTTACATTTACACATAAGGGGACTATTTTATTTCATTTTGTTTTAAAAATCACATTTCAGCTACCAAAAAAGACTAACGCCAAAGAAGATTAACACCTGAATTTTTCAGATGGCAGGACAACATACACAAAGCTTGACATGAGTCATGCTTATCAACAACTAGAGTTGGATAATGTCTCCCAGGAATTTGTCACAAGTAATACCCACAAAAGGTTATACCAATGTACATGATTGCCTTTCAGTGTCTCCTCCGCTTGTGCCATCTTTCAGTGGACAATGGAAAGTTTCCTCAGGGACTGCCTCAGGTTTAGTCTATGTAGACGATATATTGGTGACAAGATTCACTGAAAAAGAGCATTTGGCAAACTTAGAAGAAGTCTTAAAATATTTCTTGCAAACTGGAGTGTGTTTAAAAAAAGAAAAGTGCACATTCCAAGTGAGGGAGGTAATCTATTTGGGTCACCGAGTAGATTCACAGGGCCTCCACCCAGTTGAGGACAAAGTGAGAACCATAAGAGGGGCACCTGCGCCAAAGAATGCCTCAGAGCTCAAATCATTCCTAGGAATGATCAACTGTCGTGGGCGTTTTTTTACCCAATTTGTCTACAGTGCTGGCCCCCCGCATTCTCTGCTTAAAAAGAGTCAGCGCTGGTCTAGGGAGGCGCCCCAGAAAGAAGCTTTCATAAAGGTGAAACAATTGTTGCACTCGTCCAATCTATTAGTGCATTATGACCAGACGAAAGAATTGGTGATGACATGTGACACATTTCCCTACAGAGTGGGAGCAGTGCTTTCTCATCGGATGGAGACGGCGTGTAATGGCCAATAGGTTACGTATCAAGAATGCTCATCTCAGCAGAAAAGGGATGCTCGTAGATGGAAAGAGAAGGTCTGTCCATCATCTTTGGTGTCATGAAATTTCACCAGTGTGTACATGGCTGCCATTTTACAATCGTTTCAGATCACAAACCATTCCTAGGATTAGTTAGTGAGGACAAGGCTATGCCACCCATAGCCTCAGCAAGAATACAATGATAGGCCTTAATTCTGGCAGTGTACGAATACACTTTCATACATAGGCCAGGCGATCAAATCGCAAATGCCGATGCCCTTAGTCATTTGCCTTTACAAGAAAATGATGAGCACTCCCAGTTCCACAGGTACTTGTTTCACTGTTAAATTTCTTAGATTCCTTGTGGTATGTGCTTGACAGATCAGAGACTGGACAAGTCGGGACCCAGTCCTATCTCAAGTACAAGAACAAGTGCTACAAGGTTGGTCACAGGAGCCCGTATCTGATGAAATGATACTGTACTTCAACAGAAGACATGAAATAACCAGCCAGGATGGCATCTTATTGTGGGGAGCACAAGTGATAGTTCCTCCAAAGGGAAGGAAGCCACTTTTAATTGAACTACACAGTGCCCATCAAGGAATTTCCTGAATGAAGGCCATGGCAAGCAGCTATCTATGGTGGCCTGGGATGGATGGTGAAATAGAGAGTTTAATAAAACACTGTGTGCAATGTCAGAAACTGCAAAAGTTGCCAAAAGTGAGAGCTCTGTTACACCCATGGGAGTGGCCATGTAGACCCTGGGTGCGGTTACACATTCACTACGTTGGACCTTTCCTGGGAACATGTTTCTGCTCATTGTCGATGCCCATTCAAAACGTATATGAGGTGAAGTCACCAACGTCAGCCGCTACAACTGCCATTCACAGACTACCAGAAATAGTCATTTCCAATAATGGCAGGGCATTTACAAGTGCTGAGTTTCAACGGTTTATCAGCCTCAACGGTATCACTCATGTGAAAACTGCACTGTACCACCCTTCCTCAAACGGACTGGCTGAAAGGGTGGTTCAAATATTCAAGGCAGGCATGACAAAGCTAACTGGTGATTCCTTGGCAACCAAACTACCTCGCTTTCTTTTTTATTACAGGACCTCACACAACAACAGGTGTCACACCTGCGGAGTTATTGTTGAAACACTGTCTCAGGATGAGAATGAGCTGAATTTAGAGGGGAAGGTGGAAAGGAGTCAGGGAAGTCAGAAAATAAGACACAACTGGCATAGTCGCGAGAAGAAATTTACCGTGGGAGAGCCGGTATACGTGAAAAACTTTGGGGAAGGACCAAAGTGGTTAGCAGGTGAAATAAGCACGGTGACTGGACCTCTATCTTACCACGTAGAGGTGGAAGGCTGCATCATCCAGAAACATGTGGACCAGCTAAGGAAGAGAAAGACAAATGACCAAGATTTGATTCCACCAGTGATCATGCCCGGGTCTGCATTTCCTGTTGAGGATACTAAACCCAGGGCTGACATGTCTGATGTTCCTGTAAGAGTTGAAGATACAGAACTGCAAGTGCCCACCGAAGCACCTGACATTCAGGCAAATCCGGAAAAGGAGGTTCCTGACAAAGAATCTCAAGTTGTGGAGCTACGACGTTCCACACTTACCAGGTAAACCACCTGAAAGACTGAACTTGTAAATTCCTTACCCACTGTAAAGATTACGTTGTCTTGAAAAATATGTACTTGTAAATATATGTATAGCTGATTTAAAGGAGTAGGAATGTAGTAATTCTGGTTTTATTTAGTGTGTAATCTACCTTTTAAGAATAATACTTGTCAAGGAAGATCACATGATCTGTCGTAACCAATAGGAGTAGTGCGGGGTACCTCAGAGTCAGTGTAGAGTTAGAGTTGATAGCACACGTATTATTGCTGCTCAGTATATTGTAAATAAACTTAATGTTTCCACCCAAGAAGTGCCTGCAGATCAACTCTATCATTAATAGTACAATTCGGCCACCATACAACACATGTTGAAACATCTTACCACAAATTAATTTAGTTTATTTAGAATGCAGTAATTATAAGTAAATGAATAAAGCCTGGCTGGTCAGGAAACATTCATGGCTTTATTTGTCTTGTGTTATGTGGTCAGTCCCACTTTCTGTTTAAACATCAGCTCCTGCTTTGATACTCATGTAGTATTCTCTATTTCCTTTATCTCCTTGCAAGTATTGAAGAAAACTAACAAGGCTTGAAATCTCCACTTGGCATGAAGCCCAGAGGAACTTAACAGTTTTAAGGAGCTGAAAAAGAAATCAAATTTCTGACTTGAGGAAACATTGGTTTATTTTCCACACCCTTTCCAATATTCTGGCCTTTCTATCATCTGTCTGTTTCTCAATCTCCAGTGTTTTACCTTGCTACCTTCAATCTGTTTTTCTTTATACCTCCAGTCTCTCTGATATCTATCCATCTACCTCCAGGCTTTCTGCAGCTAAAATCTTTCCTTGTTTTCTCTCTGCTTTCCTGCAGTACCTGAACTGTTGCAACCTGTTATGACTCTTGCCAATCTCTAACTCCATGTTTGGAAGTAGTTTGTTCTTACTTTGGGCATTTAAATTCTACTCCAAAAACAGGAGAACAATCATTAATATTTTTCCAGCATTCATAACTTCTATCACACCATTAACTTGGTCTAAGAACTGAAAGGATTTTAGGCATTGTCACATGTAATGCATATTTGTTTAAGGGTTACAGGGTGTAAACACATGGCACATTCTAACTATTATTGATATCTGACAAACCTTTTTGCTAGTGATATTGGAAGTAGCTAGTGACATTTATCTGGTGCCACTGTTGGCCAGGACTATCTTTGATTAATCCAATGGCTCATGGAATGTAGACTTACTTTGCAACAGGTAAGATGAGACCCAGCGTCCGGTAAAGCACAGCTCCGATGACATAATAGGCTGAGTCATCTGTTTCTGAAATGCATTGAGAAATAGTAAAGTGAAGCAATGACTTTTAGATTGTAAGTCTGAGGTATTAGGAAGTTAAAACTATTGCTTATATATCTACCTCAACACAATGGAACATTGCCGAACCACATTTTGAAAAAGACCATTTATATTTTGATCAAAGTATTTTAAACATAATTGCTATTCTCATTAGTGAAAGGAGCAACTAGGACATATATCATTAACTATTCCATATAGCACTGTATTGAGACCATAGGAAATCCATCCGTGGGATTTGTAGCATGAGACTGATATCTCTTTGGGGAGGTGTTCAGGGTAGAAATTCAGGATTTTCAATCCTTGTAAACTCTTACAAGCTTCCCTTAGGAGGTCAACCATATTCACAAAAGCCCAAAATACTTATGTGTAATGTGCTGAGTGTTCAAAAACATTATCACCATCTTACTCTAAATCCTGTTAAAAGCTGAAACTGCAAAAACTGATTTGCGAAATTTGGGTTCATTCAGGATAAAGTACAACTATTGTGGGAATGAAGTGGTTTTCAACTTCTATCAAAGGCAGTACTGAGCACCACAATGGTAGAATATAGCTACAGTCAAGCTCCCTCTACAATGTCCTAACAATGCTCCAATATAAGAAAGAAAGAACTTATGCTTATATAGCAAAT